>NC_081317.1:99477622-100102622 GCF_026419965.1 Kogia breviceps
CACTCCTGTTACCAGGTTGAATTCCAGCCTTAGTACAAGCTGAGTCTAGCAAGTCCAGAGAGACACAATTAACCCAATGGCCCTTCGCTCATTCACGTTTTTCTATACCCGCTCTTCTGGGTATAGTGAACTGCCTAAAGGACGGACGCTGGAGGATGTCCAAGAGGCCTCTGCATCATCCTTACGCCTGTCGTTTTACACCACGAACTGTGCTTCTGTGGAATTTTGATCGCACGCTGACCCTCTCCTTGAGGAATTAATAACCTCACATGAGACGTGTTGGAAGGAAATAGAAATAGAGTGCTTTGTTCTGTTGAGCTTACCTAGGGCAAGGGCGACCACGTCCTTGGCGAGTTAGGGATTCTTGAACTGTGTAACCGAAGCTGTTTGGAGGTCGGAAAATCAAACCGTCCCAAGGACAAGTGCAGTGTGCTGCACCTTACCTTGCAAACACAGAGAGACTCTGAACGGCCTGCGATGCTGGATTTTGCATACAGGGCCCAGAGCACAGTGGGGGTACATTGTGTTCTGAAACCGAAACTGTTGCTGACACGAGGTAGCAAGGAGAACGATAAAGCCTCTTCCCTATAAACTGACACAGAACAGCAATTTAGGGCTCACGGAGCTGTTGGACTCCTTCCTTAGGCAAGCTAAGTCAAGCTCTTCCTTCTAGGCTATTGCTCACATTGAGCTTCACATTTGCTATAGAGCAGAGCAGGATGAGCTTGCAACTAGGAAGTGCAAGCACAATGCTTCTTTCCACAAAACTAACTCATGGTCTACGCTGAGTCATGCTGGCATGTACTGAAAGGCCTGCCGTTACAAATGCTTTTCAGGTTGCTTTGACGCCTTATGAACGGAACTTTCAAAACTGGGAAAAAAGCCTTTGGGATCACACTCCTGTTACCAGGTTGAATTCCAGCCTTAGTACAAGCTGAGTCTAGCAAGTCCAGAGAGACACAATTAACCCAATGGCCCTTCGCTCATTCACGTTTTTCTATACCCGCTATTCTGGGTATAGTGAACTGCCTAAAGGACGGACGCTAGAGGATGTCCAAGAGGCCACTGCATCATACTTACGCCTGTCGTTTTACACCACGAACTGTGCTTCTTTGGAATTTGGAATGCACGCTGACCCTCTCCTTGAGGAATTGCTTACCTCACATAAGACGTGTTGGAAGGAAATAGAAATAGAGTGCTTTGTTCTGTTGAGCTTACCTAGGGCAAGGGCGACCACGTCCTTGGCGAGTTAGGGATTCTTGAACTGTGTAACCGAAGCTGTTTGGAGGTCGGAAAATCAAACCGTCCCAAGGAAAAGTGCAGTGTGCTGCACCTTACTCTGCAAAGACAGAGCGACTCTGAAAGGCCTGCGATGCTGGATTTTTCATACAGAGCCCAGAGCACAGTGGGGGTACATTGTGTTCTGAAACTGAAACGGTTGCTGACACGAGGTGGCAAGGAGAACGATAAAGCCTCTTCCCCATAAACTGACACAGAACAGCAATTTAGGGCTCACGGAGCTGTTGCACTCCTTCACTTAGGCAAGGCAAGTCCAGCTCTTCCTTCGAGGCTAGTGATCACATTGAGCTTCACATTTGCTATAGAGCAGAGAAGGATGAGCTTGCAACTAGGAAGTGCAAGCACAATGCTTCTTTCCACAAAACTAACTCATGGTTTATGCTCAGTCATGCTGGCATATACTGAAAGCCCTGCCGCTACAAATGCTTTTCAGGTTGCTTTGACGCCTTATGAACGGAGCTTTCAAAACTGGAAAGAACGCCTTTGGGATCACACTCCTGTTTCCAGGTTGACTTCCAGCCTTAGTACAGGCTGAGTCTAGCATGTCAAAAGAGACACAATTAACCCAATGGTCCTTCGCTCATTCACGTTTTTCTATAACCGGTATTCTGGGTATAGCGAACTGCCTATAGGACGGACGCTGGAGGATGTCCAAGAGGCCTCTGCATCATCCGTACGCCTGTCGTTTTACACCACGAACTGTCCTTCTGTGGAATTTGGAACGCACGCTGACCCTCTCCTTGAGGAATTGCTTACCTCACATAAGACGTGTTGGAAGGAAATAGAAACAGAGTGCTTTGTTTTGTTGAGCTTACCTAGGGCAGGGGCGACCACGTCCTTGGCGAGTTAGGGATTCTTGAACTGTGTTTCAGAAGCTGTTTGGAGGTCAGAAAATCAAACCGTCCCAAGGAAAAGTGCAGTGTGCTGCACCTTACTCTGCAAACACAGAGCGACTCTGAAAGGCCTGCGATGCTGGATTTTGCATACAGGGCCCAGAGCCTCGTGGGGGTACAGAGTGTGCTGAAGCCGAAACGGTTGCTGACACGAGGTGGCAAGGAGAACGATAAAGCCTCTTCCACATAAACTGACACAGAACAGCAATTTAGGGCTCACGGAGCTGTTGCACTCCTTCACTTAGGCAAGGCAAGTCCAGCTCTTCCTTCGAGGCTTGTGCTCACATTGAGCTTCACATATGCTATAGAGCAGAGCAGGATGAGCTTGCAACTAGGTAGTGCAAGCACAATTCTTCTTTCCACAAAATTAACTCATGGTCTACGCTGAGTCATGCTGGCATGTACTGAAAGGCCTTCCGTTACAAATGCTTTTCAGGTTGCTTTGACGCCTTATGAACGCAACTTTCAAAACTGGGAAAATAGCTTTTGGGATCACACTCCTGTTACCAGGTTGAATTCCAGCCTTAGTACAAGCTGAGTCTAGCAAGTCCAGAGAGACACAATTAACCCAATGGCCCTTCGCTCATTCACGGTTTTCTATACCCGCTATTCTGGGTATAGTGAACTGCCTAAAGGACGGACGCTAGAGGATGTCCAAGAGGCCACTGCATCATACTTACGCCTGTCGTTTTACACCACGAACTGTGCTTCTTTGGAATTTGGAATGCACGCTGACCCTCTCCTTGAGGAATTGCTTACCTCACATAAGACGTGTTGGAAGGAAATAGAAATAGAGTGCTTTGTTCTGTTGAGCTTACCTAGGGCAAGGGCGACCACGTCCTTGGCGAGTTAGGGATTCTTGAACTGTGTAACCGAAGCTGTTTGGAGGTCGGAAAATCAAACCGTCCCAAGGAAAAGTGCAGTGTGCTGCACCTTACTCTACAAACACAGAGAGACTCTGAAAGGCCTGCGATGCTGGATTTTGCATACAGGGCCCAGAGCACAGTGGGGGTACATTGTGTTCTGAAACCGAAACGGTTGCTGACACGAGGTGGCAAGGAGAACGATAAAGCCTCTTCCCCATAAACTGACACAGAACAGCAATTTAGGGCTCACGGAGCTGTTGTACTCCTTCACTTAGGCAAGGCAAGCCCAGCTCTTCCTTCGAGGCTAGTGCTCTCATTGAGCTTCACATTTGCTATAGAGAAGAGCAGGATGAGCTTGCAACTAGGAAGTGCAAGCACAATGCTTCTTTCCACAAAACTAACTCATGGTTTACGCTGAGTCATGCTGGCATATACTGAAAGCCCTGCCGCTACAAATGCTTTTCAGGTTGCTTTGACGCCTTATGAACGGAGCTTTCAAAACTGGAAAGAACGCCTTTGGGATCACACTCCTGTTTCCAGGTTAACTTCCAGCCTTAGTACAGGCTGAGTCTAGCAAGTCCAAAGAGACACAATTAACCCAATGGGCCCTTCGCTGATTCACGTTTTTCTATACCCGCTCTTCTGGGTATAGTGAACTGCCTAAAGGACGGACGCTAGAGGATGTCCAAGAGGCCTCTGCATCATCCTTACGCCTGTCGTTTTACACCACGAACTGTGCTTCTGTGGAATTTTGATCGCACGCTGACCCTCTCCTTGAGGAATTAATAACCTCACATGAGACGTGTTTGAAGGAAATAGAAATAGAGTGCTTTGTTCTGTTGAGCTTACCTAGGGCAAGGGCGACCACGTCCTTGGCGAGTTAGGGATTCTTGAACTGTGTAACCGAAGCTGTTTGGAGGTCGGAAAATCAAACCGTCCCAAGGAAAAGTGCAGTGTGCTGCACCTTACCTTGCAAACACAGAGAGACTCTGAAAGGCCTGCGATGCTGGATTTTGCATACAGGGCCCAGAGCCTCGTGGGGGTACAGAGTGTTCTGAAACCGAAACGGTTGCTGACACGAGGTAGCAAGGAGAACGATAAAGCCTCTTCCCCATAAACTGACACAGAACAGCAATTTAGGGCTCAAGGAGCTGTTGCACTCCTTCCCTTAGGCAAGCTAAGTCAAGCTCTTCCTTCTAGGCTATTGCTCACATTGAGCTTCACATTTTCTATAGAGCAGAGCAGGATGAGCTTGCAACTAGGAAGTGCAAGCACAATGCTTCTTTCCAAAAAACTAACTCATGGTCTACGCTGAGTCATGCTGGCATGTACTGAAAGGCATGCCGTTACAAATGCTTTTCAGGTTGCTTTGACGCCTTATGAACGGAGCTTTCAAAATTGGGAAAAAAGCCTTTGGGATCACACTCCCGTTTCGCTGTTGACTTCCAGCCTTAGTACAAGCTCAGTCTAGCAAGTCCAGAGAGACACAATTAACCCAATGGCCCTTCGCTCATTCACGTTTTTCTCTACCCGCTATTCTGGGTATAGTGAACTGCCTAAAGGACGGACGCTAGAGGATGTCCAAGAGGCCACTGCATCATACTTACGCCTGTCGTTTTACACCACGAACTGTGCTTCTTTGGAATTTGGAATGCACGCTGACCCTCTCCTTGAGGAATTGCTTACCTCACATAAGACGTGTTGGAAGGAAATAGAAATAGAGTGCTTTGTTCTGTTGAGCTTACCTAGGGCAAGGGCGACCACGTCCTTGGCGAGTTAGGGATTCTTGAACTGTGTAACCGAAGCTGTTTGGAGGTCGGAAAATCAAACCGTCCCAAGGAAAAGTGCAGTGTGCTGCACCTTACTCTACAAACACAGAGAGACTCTGAAAGGCCTGCGATGCTGGATTTTGCATACAGGGCCCAGAGCACAGTGGGGGTACATTGTGTTCTGAAACCGAAACGGTTGCTGACACGAGGTGGCAAGGAGAACGATAAAGCCTCTTCCCCATAAACTGACACAGAACAGCAATTTAGGGCTCACGGAGCTGTTGTACTCCTTCACTTAGGCAAGGCAAGTCCAGCTCTTCCTTCGAGGCTAGTGATCACATTGAGCTTCACATTTGCTATAGAGCAGAGCAGGATGAGCTTGCAACTAGGAAGTGCAAGCACAATGCTTCTTTCCACAAAACTAACTCATGGTTTACGCTGAGTCATGCTGGCATATACTGAAAGCCCTGCCGCTACAAATGCTTTTCAGGTTGCTTTGACGCCTTATGAACGGAGCTTTCAAAACTGGAAAGAACGCCTTTGGGATCACACTCCTGTTTCCAGGTTGACTTCCAGCCTTAGTACAGGCTGAGTCTAGCATGTCAAAAGAGACACAATTAACCCACTGGGCCCTTCGCTGATTCACGTTTTTCTATACCCGCTCTTCTGGGTATAGCGAACTGCCTAAAGGACGGACGCTGGAGGATATCCAAGAGGTTTCTGCAACTTCCGTACACCTGTGGTTTTATACCACGAACTGTGCTTCTGTGGAATTTGGAACGCACGCTGACCCTCTCCTTGAGGAATTGCTAACATCACATGAGACGTGTTGGAAGGAAATAGAAACAGAGTGCTTTGTCCTGTTGAGCTTACCTAGGGCAAGGGCGACCACGTCCTTGGCGAGTTAGGGATTCTTGAACTGTGTTTCCCAAGCTGTTTGGAGGTCAGAAAATCAAACCGTCCCAAGGAAAAGTGCAGTGTGCTGCACCTTACTCTGCAAACACCGAGCGACTCTGAAAGGCCTGCGATGCTGGATTTTGCATACAGGGCCCAGAGCCTCGTGGGGTACAGTGTGTGCTGAAGCCGAAACGGTTGCTGACACGAGGTGGCAAGGAGAACGATAAAGCCTCTTCCCCATAAACTGACACAGAACAGCAATTTAGGGCTCACGGAGCTGTTGCACTCCTTCCCTTAGGCAAGGCAAGTCCAGCTCTTCCTTCGAGGCTTGTGCTCACATTGAGCTTCACATTTGCTATAGAGCAGAGCAGGATGAGCTTGCAACTAGGTAGTGCAAGCACAATGCTTCTTTCCACAAAATTAACTCATGGTCTACGCTGAGTCATGCTGGCATGTACTGAAAGGCCTTCCGTAACAAATGCTTTTCAGGTTGCTTTGATGCCTTATGAACGGAACTTTCAAAACTGGGAAAAAAGCCTTTGGGATCACACTCCTGTTACCAGGTTGAATTCCAGCCTTAGTACAAGCTGAGTCTAGCAAGTCCAGAGAGACACAATTAACCCAATGGCCCTTCGCTCATTCACGTTTTTCTATACCCGCTCTTCTGGGTATAGTGAACTGCCTAAAGGACGGACGCTGGAGGATGTCCAAGAGGCCTCTGCATCATCCTTACGCCTGTCGTTTTACACCACGAACTGTGCTTCTGTGGAATTTTGATCGCACGCTGACCCTCTCCTTGAGGAATTAATAACCTCACATGAGACGTGTTGGAAGGAAATAGAAATAGAGTGCTTTGTTCTGTTGAGCTTACCTAGGGCAAGGGCGACCACGTCCTTGGCGAGTTAGGGATTCTTGAACTGTGTAACCGAAGCTGTTTGGAGGTCGGAAAATCAAACCGTCCCAAGGACAAGTGCAGTGTGCTGCACCTTACCTTGCAAACACAGAGAGACTCTGAACGGCCTGCGATGCTGGATTTTGCATACAGGGCCCAGAGCACAGTGGGGGTACATTGTGTTCTGAAACCGAAACTGTTGCTGACACGAGGTAGCAAGGAGAACGATAAAGCCTCTTCCCTATAAACTGACACAGAACAGCAATTTAGGGCTCACGGAGCTGTTGGACTCCTTCCTTAGGCAAGCTAAGTCAAGCTCTTCCTTCTAGGCTATTGCTCACATTGAGCTTCACATTTGCTATAGAGCAGAGCAGGATGAGCTTGCAACTAGGAAGTGCAAGCACAATGCTTCTTTCCACAAAACTAACTCATGGTCTACGCTGAGTCATGCTGGCATGTACTGAAAGGCCTGCCGTTACAAATGCTTTTCAGGTTGCTTTGACGCCTTATGAACGGAACTTTCAAAACTGGGAAAAAAGCCTTTGGGATCACACTCCTGTTACCAGGTTGAATTCCAGCCTTAGTACAAGCTGAGTCTAGCAAGTCCAGAGAGACACAATTAACCCAATGGCCCTTCGCTCATTCACGTTTTTCTATACCCGCTATTCTGGGTATAGTGAACTGCCTAAAGGACGGACGCTAGAGGATGTCCAAGAGGCCACTGCATCATACTTACGCCTGTCGTTTTACACCACGAACTGTGCTTCTTTGGAATTTGGAATGCACGCTGACCCTCTCCTTGAGGAATTGCTTACCTCACATAAGACGTGTTGGAAGGAAATAGAAATAGAGTGCTTTGTTCTGTTGAGCTTACCTAGGGCAAGGGCGACCACGTCCTTGGCGAGTTAGGGATTCTTGAACTGTGTAACCGAAGCTGTTTGGAGGTCGGAAAATCAAACCGTCCCAAGGAAAAGTGCAGTGTGCTGCACCTTACTCTGCAAAGACAGAGCGACTCTGAAAGGCCTGCGATGCTGGATTTTTCATACAGAGCCCAGAGCACAGTGGGGGTACATTGTGTTCTGAAACTGAAACGGTTGCTGACACGAGGTGGCAAGGAGAACGATAAAGCCTCTTCCCCATAAACTGACACAGAACAGCAATTTAGGGCTCACGGAGCTGTTGCACTCCTTCACTTAGGCAAGGCAAGTCCAGCTCTTCCTTCGAGGCTAGTGATCACATTGAGCTTCACATTTGCTATAGAGCAGAGCAGGATGAGCTTGCAACTAGGAAGTGCAAGCACAATGCTTCTTTCCACAAAACTAACTCATGGTTTATGCTCAGTCATGCTGGCATATACTGAAAGCCCTGCCGCTACAAATGCTTTTCAGGTTGCTTTGACGCCTTATGAACGGAGCTTTCAAAACTGGAAAGAACGCCTTTGGGATCACACTCCTGTTTCCAGGTTGACTTCCAGCCTTAGTACAGGCTGAGTCTAGCATGTCAAAAGAGACACAATTAACCCAATGGTCCTTCGCTCATTCACGTTTTTCTATAACCGGTATTCTGGGTATAGCGAACTGCCTATAGGACGGACGCTGGAGGATGTCCAAGAGGCCTCTGCATCATCCGTACGCCTGTCGTTTTACACCACGAACTGTCCTTCTGTGGAATTTGGAACGCACGCTGACCCTCTCCTTGAGGAATTGCTTACCTCACATAAGACGTGTTGGAAGGAAATAGAAACAGAGTGCTTTGTTTTGTTGAGCTTACCTAGGGCAGGGGCGACCACGTCCTTGGCGAGTTAGGGATTCTTGAACTGTGTTTCCGAAGCTGTTTGGAGGTCAGAAAATCAAACCGTCCCAAGGAAAAGTGCAGTGTGCTGCACCTTACTCTGCAAACACAGAGCGACTCTGAAAGGCCTGCGATGCTGGATTTTGCATACAGGGCCCAGAGCCTCGTGGGGGTACAGAGTGTGCTGAAACCGAAACGGTTGCTGACACGAGGTAGCAAGGAGAACGATAAAGCCTCTTCCCCATAAACTGACACAGAACAGCAATTTAGGGCTCACGGAGCTGTTGCACTCCTTCCCTTAGGCAAGCTAAGTCAAGCTCTTCCTTCTAGGCTATTGCTCACATTGAGCTTCACATTTTCTATAGAGCAGAGCAGGATGAGCTTGCAACTAGGAAGTGCAAGCACAATGCTTCTTTCCACAAAACTAACTCATGGTCTACGCTGAGTCATGCTGGCATGTACTGAAAGGCATGCCGTTACAAATGCTTTTCAGGTTGCTTTGACGCCTTATGAACGGAGCTTTCAAAATTGGGAAAAAAGCCTTTGGGATCACACTCCCGTTTCGCTGTTGACTTCCAGCCTTAGTACAAGCTGAGTCTAGCAAGTCCAGAGAGACACAATTAACCCAATGGCCCTTCGCTCATTCACGGTTTTCTATACCCGCTATTCTGGGTATAGTGAACTGCCTAAAGGACGGACGCTAGAGGATGTCCAAGAGGCCACTGCATCATACTTACGCCTGTCGTTTTACACCACGAACTGTGCTTCTTTGGAATTTGGAATGCACGCTGACCCTCTCCTTGAGGAATTGCTTACCTCACATAAGACGTGTTGGAAGGAAATAGAAATAGAGTGCTTTGTTCTGTTGAGCTTACCTAGGGCAAGGGCGACCACGTCCTTGGCGAGTTAGGGATTCTTGAACTGTGTAACCGAAGCTGTTTGGAGGTCGGAAAATCAAACCGTCCCAAGGAAAAGTGCAGTGTGCTGCACCTTACTCTACAAACACAGAGAGACTCTGAAAGGCCTGCGATGCTGGATTTTGCATACAGGGCCCAGAGCACAGTGGGGGTACATTGTGTTCTGAAACCGAAACGGTTGCTGACACGAGGTGGCAAGGAGAACGATAAAGCCTCTTCCCCATAAACTGACACAGAACAGCAATTTAGGGCTCACGGAGCTGTTGTACTCCTTCACTTAGGCAAGGCAAGCCCAGCTCTTCCTTCGAGGCTAGTGCTCTCATTGAGCTTCACATTTGCTATAGAGAAGAGCAGGATGAGCTTGCAACTAGGAAGTGCAAGCACAATGCTTCTTTCCACAAAACTAACTCATGGTTTACGCTGAGTCATGCTGGCATATACTGAAAGCCCTGCCGCTACAAATGCTTTTCAGGTTGCTTTGACGCCTTATGAACGGAGCTTTCAAAACTGGAAAGAACGCCTTTGGGATCACACTCCTGTTTCCAGGTTAACTTCCAGCCTTAGTACAGGCTGAGTCTAGCAAGTCCAAAGAGACACAATTAACCCAATGGGCCCTTCGCTGATTCACGTTTTTCTATACCCGCTCTTCTGGGTATAGTGAACTGCCTAAAGGACGGACGCTAGAGGATGTCCAAGAGGCCTCTGCATCATCCTTACGCCTGTCGTTTTACACCACGAACTGTGCTTCTGTGGAATTTTGATCGCACGCTGACCCTCTCCTTGAGGAATTAATAACCTCACATGAGACGTGTTTGAAGGAAATAGAAATAGAGTGCTTTGTTCTGTTGAGCTTACCTAGGGCAAGGGCGACCACGTCCTTGGCGAGTTAGGGATTCTTGAACTGTGTTTCCGAAGCTGTTTGGAAGTCGGAAAATCAAACCGTCCCAAGGAAAAGTGCAGTGTGCTGCACCTTACACTGCAAACACAGAGCGACTCTGAAAGGCCTGCGATGCTGGATGTTGCATACAGGGCCCAGAGCACAGTGGGTGTACATTGTGTTCTGAAACCGAAACGGTTGCTGACACGAGGTGGCAAGGAGAACGATAAAGCCTCTTCCCCATAAACTGACACAGAACAGCAATTTAGGGCTCACGGAGCTGTTGTACTCCTTCACTTAGGCAAGGCAAGTCCAGCTCTTCCTTCGAGGCTAGTGATCACATTGAGCTTCACATTTGCTATAGAGCAGAGCAGGATGAGCTTGCAACTAGGAAGTGCAAGCACAATGCTTCTTTCCACAAAACTAACTCATGGTTTACGCTGAGTCATGCTGGCATATACTGAAAGCCCTGCCGCTACAAATGCTTTTCAGGTTGCTTTGACGCCTTATGAACGGAGCTTTCAAAACTGGAAAGAACGCCTTTGGGATCACACTCCTGTTTCCAGGTTGACTTCCAGCCTTAGTACAGGCTGAGTCTAGCATGTCAAAAGAGACACAATTAACCCACTGGGCCCTTCGCTGATTCACGTTTTTCTATACCCGCTCTTCTGGGTATAGCGAACTGCTTAAAGGACGGACGCTGGTGGATGCCCAAGAGGTCTCTGCATCTTCCGTACGCCTGTGGTTTTACAGCACGAACTGTGCTTCTGTGGAATTTGGAACGCACGCTGACCCTCTCCTTGAGGAATTGTTAACATCACATAAGACGTGTTGGAAGGAAATAGAAACAGAGTGCTTTGTCCTGTTGAGCTTACCTAGGGCAAGGGCGACCACGTCCTTGGCGAGTTAGGGATTCTTGAACTGTGTTTCCGAAGCTGTTTGGAGGTCAGAAAATCAAACCGTCCCAAGGACAAGTGCAGTGTGCTGCACCTTACCTTGCAAACACAGAGAGACTCTGAAAGGCCTGCGATGCTGGATTTTGCATACAGGGCCCAGAGAATCGTGGAGGTACACAGTGTGCTGAAGCCGAAACGGTTGCTGACACGAGGTGGCAAGGAGAACGATAAAGCCTCTTCCCCATAAACTGACACAGAACAGCAATTTAGGGCTCATGGAGTTGTTGCACTCCTTCCCTTAGGCAAGGCAAGTCCAGCTCTTCCTTCGAGGCTTGTGCTCACATTGAGCTTCACATTTGCTATAGAGCAGAGCAGGATGAGCTTGCAACTAGGTAGTGCAAGCACAATGCTTCTTTCCACAAAATTAACTCATGGTCTACGCTGAGTCATGCTGGCATGTACTGAAAGGCCTTACGTAACAAATGCTTTTCAGGTTGCTTTGATGCCTTATGAACGGAACTTTCAAAACTGGGAAAAAAGCCTTTGGGATCACACTCCTGTTACCAGGTTGAATTCCAGCCTTAGTACAAGCTGAGTCTTGCAAGTCCAGAGAGACACAATTAACCCAATGGCCCTTCGCTCATTCACGTTTTTCTATACCCGCTCTTCTGGGTATAGTGAATTGCCTAAAGGACGGACGCTAGAGGATGTCCAAGAGGCCTCTGCATCATCCTTACGCCTGTCGTTTTACACCACGAACTGTGCTTCTGTGGAATTTTGATCGCACGCTGACGCTCTCCTTGAGGAATTAATAACCTCACATGAGACGTGTTGGAAGGAAATAGAAATAGACTGCTTTGTTCTGTTGAGTTTACCTAGGGCAAGGGCGACCACGTCCTTGGCGAGTTAGGGATTCTTGAACTGTGTAACCGAAGCTGTTTGGAGGTCGGAAAATCAAACCGTCCCAAGGACAAGTGCAGTGTGCTGCACCTTACCTTGCAAACACAGAGAGACTCTGAAAGGCCTGCGATGCTGGATTTTGCATACAGGGCCCAGAGCACAGTGGGGGTACATTGTGTTCTGAAACCGAAACGGTTGCTGACACGAGGTAGCAAGGAGAACGATAAAGCCTCTTCCCCATAAACTGACACAGAACAGCAATTTAGGGCTCACGGAGCTGTTGGACTCCTTCCCTTAGGCAAGCTAAGTCAAGCTCTTCCTTCTAGGCTATTGCTCACATTGAGCTTCACATTTGCTATAGAGCAGAGCAGGATGAGCTTGCAACTAGGAAGTGCAAGCACAATGCTTCTTTCCACAAAACTAACTCATGGTTTACGCTGAGTCATGCTGGCATATACTGAAAGCCCTGCCGCTACAAATGCTTTTCAGGTTGCTTTGACGCCTTATGAACGGAGCTTTCAAAACTGGAAAGAACGCCTTTGGGATCACACTCCTGTTTCCAGGTTGACTTCCAGCCTTAGTACAGGCTGAGTCTAGCAAGTCCAAAGAGACACAATTAACCCAATGGGCCCTTCGCTGATTCACGTTTCTCTATACCCGCTATTCTGGGTATAGTGAACTGCCTAAAGGACGGACGTTAGAGGATGTCCAAGAGGACTCTGCACCATCCTTACGCCTGTCGTTTTACACCACGAACTGTGCTTCTGTGGAATTTGGAACGCACGCTGACCCTCTCCTTGAGGAATTAATAACCTCACATGAGACGTGTTGGAAGGAAATAGAAATAGAGTGCTTTGTTCTGTTGAGCTTACCTAGGGCAGGGGCGAACACGTCCTTGGCGAGTTAGGGATTCTTGAACTGTGTTTCTGAAGCTGTTTGGAGGTAGGAAAATCAACCGTCCCAAGGAAAAGTGCAGTGTGCTGCACCTTACTCTGCAAACACAGAGCGACTCTGAAAGGCCTGCGATGCTGGATTTTACATACAGGGCCCAGAGCACAGTAGGGGTACAGAGTGTTCTGAAACCGAAACGGTTGCTGACACGAGGTGGCAAGGAGAACGATAAAGCCTCTTCCCCATAAACTGACACAGAACAGCAATTTAGGGCTCACGGAGCTGTTGCACTCCTTCACTTAGGCAAGGCAAGTCAAGCTTTTCCTTCGAGGCTAGTGCTCACATTTAGCTTCACATTTGCTATAGAGCAGAGCAGGATGAGCTTGCAACTAGGAAGTGCAAGCACAATGCTTCTTTCCACAAAACTAACTCATGGTCTACGCTGAGTCATGCTGGCATGTACTGAAAGGCCTGCCGTTACAAATGCTTTTCAGGTTGCTTTGACGCCTTATGAACGGAACTTTCAAAACTGGGAAAAAAGCCTTTGGGATCACACTCCCGTTTCGCTGTTGACTTCCAGCCTTAGTACAAGCTGAGTCTAGCAAGTCCAAAGAGACACAATTAACCCAATGGGCCCTTCGCTGATTCACGTTTTTCTATACCCGCTATTCTGGGTATAGTGAACTGCCTAAAGGACGGACGCTAGAGGATGTCCAAGAGGCCTCTGCATCATCCTTACGCCTGTCGTTTTACACCACGAACTGTGCTTCTGTGGAATTTGGAACGCACGCTGACCCTCTCCTTGAGGAATTAATAACCTCACATGAGACGTGTTGGAAGGAAATAGAAATAGAGTGCTTTGTTCTGTTGAGCTTACCTAGGGCAAGGGCGACCACGTCCTTGGCGAGTTAGGGATTCTTGAACTGTGTAACCGAAGCTGTTTGGAGGTCGGAAAATCATACCATCCCAAGGAAAAGTGCAGTGTGCTGCACCTTACTCTGCAAAAACAGAGCGACTCTGAAAGGCCTGCGATGCTGGATTTTGCATACATGGCCCAGAGCACAGTGGGGGTACATTGTGTTCTGAAACCGAAACGGTTGCTGACACGAGGTGGCAAGGAGAACGATAAAGCCTCTTCCCCATAAACTGACACAGAACAGCAATTTAGGGCTCACGGAGCTGTTGCATTCCTTCACTTAGGCAAGGCAAGTCCAGCTCTTCCTTCGAGGCTTGTGCTCACATTGAGCTTCACATTTGCTATAGAGCACAGCAAGATGAGCTTGCAACTAGGTAGTGCAAGCACAATGCTTCTTTCCACAAAACTAACTCATGGTCTACGCTGAGTCATGCTGGCATGTACTGAAAGGCCTGCCGTTACAAATGCTTTTCAGGTTGCTTTTTCGCCTTGTGAACGGAGCTTTCAAAACTGGGAAAAAAGCCTTTGGGATAACACTCCCGTTTCGCTGTTGACTTCCAGCCTTAGTACAAGCTGAGTCTAGCAAGTCCAGAGAGACACAATTAACCCAATGGTCCTTCGCTGATTCACGTTTTTCTATACCCGCTATTCTGGGTATAGCGAACTGCCTATAGGACGGACGCTGGAGGATGTCCAAGAGGCCTCTGCCTCATCCGTACGCCTGTCATTCTACACCACGAACTGTGCTTCTGTGCAATTACCTCACATAAGACGTGTTGGAAGGAAATAGAAACAGAGTGCTTTGTTTTGTTGAGCTTACCTAGGGCAGGGGCGACCACGTCCTTGGCGAGATAGGGATTCTTAAACAGTGTTTCCGAAGCTCTTTGGAGGTCGGAAAATCAACCGTCCCAAGGAAAAGTGCAGTGTGCTGCACCTTACTCTGCAAACACAGAGCGACTCTGAAAGGCCTGCGATGCTGGATTTTGCATACAGGGCCCAAAGCACAGTAGGGGTACAGAGTGTTCTGAAACCGAAACGGTTGCTGACACGAGGTGGCAAGGAGAACGATAAAGCCTCTTCCCCATAAACTGACACAGAACAGCAATTTAGGGCTCACGGAGCTGTTGCACTCCTTCACTTAGGCAAGGCAAGTCAAGCTCTTCCTTCGAGGCTAGTGCTCACATTGAGCTTCACATTTGCTATAGAGCAGAGCAGTATGAGCTTGCAACTAGGAAGTGCAAGCTCAATGCTTCTTTCCACAAAACTAACTCATGGTCTACGCTGCGTCATGCTGGCATGTACTGAAAGGCCTGCCGTTACAAATGCTTTTCAGGTTGGTTTTTCGCCTTGTGAACGGAGCTTTCAAAACTGGGAAAAAAGCCTTTGGGATAACACTCCCGTTTCGCTGTTGACTTCCAGCCTTAGTACAAGCTGAGTCTAGCAAGTCCAGAGAGACACAATTAACCCAATGGCCCTTCGCTGATTCACGTTTTTCTATACCCGCTATTCTGGGTATAGCGAACTGCCTATAGGACGGACGCTGGAGGATGTCCAAGTAGCCTCTGCATCATCCGTACCCCTGTCGTTTTACACCACGAACTGGGCTTCTGTGGAATTTGGAACTCACGCTGACCCTCTCCTTGAGGAATTGCTTACCTCACATAAGACGTGTTGGAAGGAAATAGAAACACAGTGCTTTGTTTTGTTGAGCTTACCTAGGGCAGGGGCGACCACGTCCTTGGCGAGTTAGGGATTCTTGAACTGTGTTTCCGAAGCTGTTTGGAGGTCGGAAAATCAACCGTCCCAAGGAAAAGTGCAGTGTGCTGCACCTTACTCTGCAAACAGAGAGCGACTCTGAAAGACCTGCGATGCTGGATTTTGCATACACAGCCTAGAGCAAAGTAGGGGTACAGAGTGGTCTGAAACCTAAACGGTTGCTGACACGAGGTGGCAAGGAGAACGATAAAGCCTCTTCCCCATAAACTGACACAGAACAGCAATTTTGGGCTCACGGAGCTGTTGCACTCCTTCACTTAGGCAAGGCAAGTCCAGCTCTTCCTTCGAGGCTAGTGATCACATTGAGCTTCACATTTGCTATAGAGCAGAGCAGGATGAGCTTGCAACTAGGAAGTGCAAGCACAATGCTTCTTTCCACAAAACTAACTCATGGTCTACGCTGAGTCATGCTGGCATGTACTGAAAGGCCTGCCGTTACAAATGCTTTTCAGGTTGCTTTGACGCCTTATGAACGGAACTTTCAAAACTGGGAAAAAAGCCTTTGGGATCACACTCCCGTTTCGCTGTTGACTTCCAGCCTTAGTACAAGCTGAGTCTAGCAAGTCCAAAGAGACACAATTAACCCAATGGGCCCTTCGCTGATTCACGTTTTTCTATACCCGCTATTCTGGGTATAGTGAACTGCCTAAAGGACGGACGCTAGAGGATGTCCAAGAGGCCTCTGCATCATCCTTACGCCTGTCGTTTTACACCACGAACTGTGCTTCTGTGGAATTTGGAACGCACGCTGACCCTCTCCTTGAGGAATTAATAACCTCACATGAGACGTGTTGGAAGGAAATAGAAATAGAGTGCTTTGTTCTGTTGAGCTTACCTAGGGCAAGGGCGACCACGTCCTTGGCGAGTTAGGGATTCTTGAACTGTGTAACCGAAGCTGTTTGGAGGTCGGAAAATCATACCATCCCAAGGAAAAGTGCAGTGTGCTGCACCTTACTCTGCAAAAACAGAGCGACTCTGAAAGGCCTGCGATGCTGGATTTTGCATACATGGCCCAGAGCACAGTGGGGGTACATTGTGTTCTGAAACCGAAACGGTTGCTGACACGAGGTGGCAAGGAGAACGATAAAGCCTCTTCCCCATAAACTGACACAGAACAGCAATTTAGGGCTCACGGAGCTGTTGCATTCCTTCACTTAGGCAAGGCAAGTCCAGCTCTTCCTTCGAGGCTTGTGCTCACATTGAGCTTCACATTTGCTATAGAGCACAGCAAGATGAGCTTGCAACTAGGTAGTGCAAGCACAATGCTTCTTTCCACAAAACTAACTCATGGTCTACGCTGAGTCATGCTGGCATGTACTGAAAGGCCTGCCGTTACAAATGCTTTTCAGGTTGCTTTTTCGCCTTGTGAACGGAGCTTTCAAAACTGGGAAAAAAGCCTTTGGGATAACACTCCCGTTTCGCTGTTGACTTCCAGCCTTAGTACAAGCTGAGTCTAGCAAGTCCAGAGAGACACAATTAACCCAATGGTCCTTCGCTGATTCACGTTTTTCTATACCCGCTATTCTGGGTATAGCGAACTGCCTATAGGACGGACGCTGGAGGATGTCCAAGAGGCCTCTGCCTCATCCGTACGCCTGTCATTCTACACCACGAACTGTGCTTCTGTGCAATTACCTCACATAAGACGTGTTGGAAGGAAATAGAAACAGAGTGCTTTGTTTTGTTGAGCTTACCTAGGGCAGGGGCGACCACGTCCTTGGCGAGATAGGGATTCTTAAACTGTGTTTCCGAAGCTCTTTGGAGGTCGGAAAATCAACCGTCCCAAGGAAAAGTGCAGTGTGCTGCACCTTACTCTGCAAACACAGAGCGACTCTGAAAGGCCTGCGATGCTGGATTTTGCATACAGGGCCCAAAGCACAGTAGGGGTACAGAGTGTTCTGAAACCGAAACGGTTGCTGACACGAGGTGGCAAGGAGGACGATAAAGCCTCTTCCCAATAAACTGACACAGAACAGCAATTTAGGGCTCACGGAGCTGTTGCACTCCTTCACTTAGGCAAGCTAAGTCAATCTCTTCCTTCGAGGCTTGTGCTCACATTGAGCTTCACATTTGCTATAGAACAGAGCAGGATGAGCTTGCAACTAGGAAGTGCAAGCACAATGCTTCTTTCCACAAAACTAACTCATGGTTTACACTGAGTCATGCTGGCATATACTGAAAGCCCTGCCGCTACAAATGCTTTTCAGGTTGCTTTGACGCATTATGAACGGAGCTTTCAAAACTGGAAATAACGCCTTTGGGATCACACTCCTGTTTCCCGGTTGACTTCCAGCCTTAGTACAGGCTGAATATAGCATGTCAAAAGAGACACAATTAACCCTCTGGGTCCTTCGCTGATTCACGTTTTTCTATACCCGCTCTTCTGGGTATAGCGAACTGCCTAAAGGACGGACGCTGGTGGATGCCCAAGAGGTCTCTGCATCTTCCGTACGCCTGTGGTTTTACACCACGAACTGTGCTTCTGTGGAATTTGGAACGCACGCTGACCCTCTCCTTGAGGAATTGCTAACATCACATAAGACGTGTTGGAAGGAAATAGAAACAGAGTGCTTTGTCCTGTTGAGCTTACCTTGGGCAGGGGCGACCACGTCCTTGGCGAGTTAGGGATTCTTGAACTGTGTTTCCGAAGCTGTTTGGAGGTCAGAAAATCAAACCGTCCCAAGGAAAAGTGCAGTGTGCTGCACCTTACTCTGCAAACACAGAGTGACTCTGAAAGGCCTGCGATGCTGGATTTTGCATACAGGGCCCAGAGCATGGTGGGGGTACAGAGTGTGCTGAAGCCGAAACGGTTGCTGACACGAGGTGGCAAGGAGAACGATAAAGCCTCTTCCCCATAAACTGACACAGAACAGCAATTTAGGGCTCACGGAGCTGTTGCACTCCTTCACTTAGGCAAGGCAAGTCCAGCTCTTCCGTCGAGGCTTGTGCTCACATTGAGCTTCACATTTGCTATAGAGCAGAGCAGGATTAGCTTGCAACTAGGTAGTGCAAGCACAATGCTTCTTTCCACAAAACTAACTCATGGTCTACGCTGAGTCATGCTGGCATGTACTGAAAGGCCTGCCGTTACAAATGCTTTTCAGGTTGGTTTTTCGCCTTGTGAACGGAGCTTTCAAAACTGGGAAAAAAGCCTTTGGGATCACACTCCCGTTTCGCTGTTGACTTCCAGCCTTAGTACAAGCTGAGTCTAGCAAGTCCAGAGAGACACAATTAACTCAATGGCCCTTCGCTGATTCACGTTTTTCTATACCCGCTATTCTGGGTATAGCGAACTGCCTATAGGACGGACGCTGGAGGATGTCCAAGAGGCCTCTGCATCATCCGTACGCCTGTCGTTTTACACCACGAACTGGGCTTCTGTGGAATTTGGAACGCACGCTGACCCTCTCCTTGAGGGATAGCTTACCTCATATAAGACGTGTTGGAGGGAAATAGAAACAGAGTGCTTTGTTTTGTTGAGCTTACCTAGGGCAGGGGCGACCACGTCCTTCGCGAGTTAGGGATTCTTGAACTGTGTTTCCGAAGCTGTTTGAAGGTAGGAAAATCAACTGTCCCAAGGAAAAGTGCAGTGTGCTGCACCTTACTCTGCAAACAGAGAGCGACTCTGAAAGACCTGCGATGCTGGATTTTGCATACAGGGCCCAGAGCACAGTGGGGGTACATTGTGTTCTGAAACCGAAACGATTGCTGACACGAGGTGGCAAGGAGAACGATAAAGCCTCTTCCCCATACACTGACACAGAACGGCAATTTAGGGCTCACGGAGCTGTTGCACTCCTTCACTTAGGCCAGGCAAGTCCAGCTCTTCCTTCGAGGCTTGTGCTCACATTGAGCTTCACATTTGCTATAGAGCAGAGCAGGATTAGCTTGCAACTAGGTAGTGCAAGCACAATGCTTCTTTCCACAAAACTAACTCATGGTCTACGCTGAGTCATGCTGGCATATACTGAAAGGCCTGCCGTTACAAATGCTTTTCAGGTTGCTTTGACGCCTTATGAACGGAACTTTCAAAACTGGAAAGAACGCCTTTGGGATCACACTCCTGTTTCCAGGTTGACTTCCAGCCTTTGTACAGGCTGAGTGTAGCATGTCAAAAGAGACCCAATTAACCCACTGGGCCCTTCGCTGATTCACGTTTTTCTATACCCGCTCTTCTGGGTATAGCGAACTGCCTAAAGGACGGACGCTGGTGGATGCCCAAGAGGTCTCTGCATCTTCCGTACGCCTGTGGTTTTACACCACGAACTGTGCTTCTGTGGAATTTGGAACGCACGCTGACCCTCTCCTTGAGGAATTGCTAAAATCACATAAGACGTGTTGGAAGGAAATAGAAATAGAGTGCTTTGTTCTGTTGAGCTTACCTAGGGCAAGGGCGACCACGTCCTTGGCGAGTTAGGGATTCTTGAACTGTGTTACCGAAGCTGTTTGGAGGTCGGAAAATCAAACCGTCCCAAGGAAAAGTGCAGTGTGCTGCACCTTACTCTGCAAACACAGAGCGACTCTGAAAGGCCTGCGATGCTGGATTTTGCATACAGGGCCCAGAGTACAGTGGGGGTACATTGTGTTCTGAAACCGAAACGGTTGCTGACACGAGGTGGCAAGGAGAACGATAAAGCCTCTTCCCCATAAACTGACACAGAACAGCAATTTAGGGCTCACGGAGCTGTTGCACTCCTTCACTTAGGCAAGGCAAGTCCAGCTCTTTCTTCGAGGTTTGTGCTCACATTGAGCTTCACATTTGCTATAGAGCAGAGCAGGATGAGCTTGCAACTAGGTAGTGCAAGCACAATGCTTCTTTCCAGAAAACTAACTCCTGGTCTACGCTGAGTCATGCTGGCATATACTGAAAGGCCTGCCGTTACAAATGCTTTTCAGGTTGCTTTTTCGCCTTGTGAACGGAGCTTTCAAAACTGGGAAAAAAGCCTTTGGGATAACACTCCCGTTTCGCTGTTGACTTCCAGCCTTAGTACAAGCTGAGTCTAGCAACTCCAGAGAGACACAATTAACCCAATGGCCCTTCGCTGATTCACGTTTTTCTATACCCGCTATTTTGGGTATAGCGAACTGCCTATAGGACGGACGCTGGAGGATGTCCAAGAGGCCTCTGCATAATCCGTACGCCTGTGGTTTTACACCACTAACTGTCCTTGTGTGGAATTTGGAACGCACGCTGACCCTCTCCTTGAGGAATTGCTTACCTCACATAAGACGTGTTGGAAGGAAATAGAAACAGAGTGCTTTGTTTTGTTGAGCTTACCTAGCCAGGGGCGACCACGTCCTTGGCGAGTTAGGGATTCTTGAACTGTGTTACCGAAGCTGTTTGGAGGTCGGAAAATCAAACCGTCCCAAGGAAAAGTGCAGTGTGCTGGACCTTACTCTGCAAACACAGAGCGACTCTGAAAGGCCTGCGATGCTGGATTTTGCATACAGGGCCCAGAGCATCGTGGGGGTACAGAGTGTGCTGAAGCCGAAACGGTTGCTGACACGAGGTGGCAAGGAGAACGATAAAGCCTCTTCCCCATAAACTGACACAGAACAGCAATTTAGGGCTCACGGAGCTGTTGCATTCCTTCACTTAGGCAAGGCAAGTCCAGCTCTTCCTTCGAGGCTAGTGATCACATTGAGCTTCACATTTGCTATAGAGCAGAGCAGGATGAACTTGCCACTAGGAAGTGCAAGCACAATGCTTCTTTCCACAAAACTAACTCATGGTTTACGCTGAGTCATGCTGGCATATACTGAAAGCCCTGCCGCTACAAATGCTTTTCAGGTTGCTTTGACGCCTTATGAACGGAGCTTTCAAAACTGGAAAGAACGCCTTTGGGATCACACTCCTGTTTCCAGGTTGACTTCCAGCCTTAGTACAGGCTGAGTGTAGCATGTCAAAAGAGACACAATTAACCCACTGGGCCCTTCGCTGATTCACGTTTTTCTATACCCGCTCTTCTGGGTATAGCGAACTGCCTAAAGGACGGACGCTGGTGGATGCCCAAGAGGTCTCTGCATCTTCCGTACGCCTGTGGTTTTACACCACGAACTGTGCTTCTGTGGAATTTGGAACGCACGCTGACCCTCTCCTTGAGGAATTGCTAACATCACATAAGACGTGTTGGAAGGAAATAGAAACAGAGTGCTTTGTCCTGTTGAGCTTACCTTGGGCAGGGGCGACCACGTCCTTGGCGAGTTAGGGATTCTTGAACTGTGTTTCCGAAGCTGTTTGGAGGTCAGAAAATCAAACCGTCCCAAGGAAAAGTGCAGTGTGCTGCACCTTACTCTGCAAACACAGAGTGACTCTGAAAGGCCTGCGATGCTGGATTTTGCATACAGGGCCCAGAGCATGGTGGGGGTACAGAGTGTGCTGAAGCCGAAACGGTTGCTGACACGAGGTGGCAAGGAGAACGATAAAGCCTCTTCCCCATAAACTGACACAGAACAGCAATTTAGGGCTCACGGAGCTGTTGCACTCCTTCACTTAGGCAAGGCAAGTCCAGCTCTTCCGTCGAGGCTTGTGCTCACATTGAGCTTCACATTTGCTATAGAGCAGAGCAGGATTAGCTTGCAACTAGGTAGTGCAAGCACAATGCTTCTTTCCACAAAACTAACTCATGGTCTACGCTGAGTCATGCTGGCATGTACTGAAAGGCCTGCCGTTACAAATGCTTTTCAGGTTGGTTTTTCGCCTTGTGAACGGAGCTTTCAAAACTGGGAAAAAAGCCTTTGGGATCACACTCCCGTTTCGCTGTTGACTTCCAGCCTTAGTACAAGCTGAGTCTAGCAAGTCCAGAGAGACACAATTAACCCAATGGCCCTTCGCTGATTCACGTTTTTCTATACCCGCTATTCTGGGTATAGCGAACTGCCTATAGGACGGACGCTGGAGGATGTCCAAGAGGCCTCTGCATCATCCGTACGCCTGTCGTTTTACACCACGAACTGGGCTTCTGTGGAATTTGGAACGCACGCTGACCCTCTCCTTGAGGGATAGCTTACCTCATATAAGACGTGTTGGAGGGAAATAGAAACAGAGTGCTTTGTTTTGTTGAGCTTACCTAGGGCAGGGGCGACCACGTCCTTCGCGAGTTAGGGATTCTTGAACTGTGTTTCCGAAGCTGTTTGAAGGTAGGAAAATCAACTGTCCCAAGGAAAAGTGCAGTGTGCTGCACCTTACTCTGCAAACAGAGAGCGACTCTGAAAGACCTGCGATGCTGGATTTTGCATACAGGGCCCAGAGCACAGTGGGGGTACATTGTGTTCTGAAACCGAAACGATTGCTGACACGAGGTGGCAAGGAGAACGATAAAGCCTCTTCCCCATACACTGACACAGAACAGCAATTTAGGGCTCACGGAGCTGTTGCACTCCTTCACTTAGGCCAGGCAAGTCCAGCTCTTCCTTCGAGGCTTGTGCTCACATTGAGCTTCACATTTGCTATAGAGCAGAGCAGGATTAGCTTGCAACTAGGTAGTGCAAGCACAATGCTTCTTTCCACAAAACTAACTCATGGTCTACGCTGAGTCATGCTGGCATATACTGAAAGGCCTGCCGCTACAAATGCTTTTCAGGTTGCTTTGACGCCTTATGAACGGAGCTTTCAAAACTGGAAAGAACGCCTTTGGGATCACACTCCTGTTTCCAGGTTGACTTCCAGCCTTAGTACAGGCTGAGTCTAGCATGTCAAAAG
The DNA here is from genome assembly GCF_026419965.1 of Kogia breviceps. Lineage (NCBI taxonomy): Eukaryota > Metazoa > Chordata > Mammalia > Artiodactyla > Physeteridae > Kogia > Kogia breviceps. The sequence continues at coordinate 99,500,905 of NC_081317.1, forward strand.
AGACACAATTAACCCACTGGGCCCTTCGCTGATTCACGTTTTTCTATACCCGCTCTTCTGGGTATAGCGAACTGCCTAAAGGACGGACGCTGGTGGATGCCCAAGAGGTCTCTGCATCTTCCGTACGCCTGTGGTTTTACACCACGAACTGTGCTTCTGTGGAATTTGGAACGTACGGTGACCCTCTCCTTGAGGAATTGCTAACATCACATAAGACGTGTTGGAAGGAAATAGAAACAGAGTGCTTTGTCCTGTTGAGCTTACCTAGGGCAAGGGCGACCACGTCCTTGGCGAGTTAGGGATTCTTGAACTGTGTTTCCGAAGCTGTTTGGAGGTCAGAAAATCAAACCGTCCCAAGGAAAAGTGCAGTGTGCTGTACCTTACTCTGCAAACACAGAGCGACTCTGAAAGGCCTGCGACGCTGGATTTTGCATTCAGGGCCCAGAGCACTTTAGGGGTACAGAGTGTTCTGACACCGAAACGGTTGCTGACACGAGGTTGCAAGGAGAATGATAAAGCCTCTTCCCCATAAACTGACACAGAACAGCAATTTAGGGCTCACGGAGCTGTTGCACTCCTTCACTTAGGCAAGGCAAGTCAAGCTCTTCCTTCGAGGCTAGTGCTCACATTGAGCTTCACATTTGCTATAGAGCAAAGCAGGATGAGCTTGCAACTAGGAAGTGCAAGCACAATGCTTCTTTCCACAAAACTAACTCATGGTCTACGCTGAGTCATGCTGGCATGTACTGAAAGGCCTGCCGTTACAAATGCTTTTCAGGTTGCTTTGACGCCTTATAAACGGAACTTTCAAAACTGGGAAAAAAGCCTTTGGGATCACACTCCCGTTTCGCTGTTGACTTCCAGCCTTAGTACAAGCTGAGTCTAGCAAGTCCAAAGAGACACAATTAACCCAATGGGCCCTTCGCTGATTCACGTTTTTCTATACCCGCTCTTCTGGGTATAGTGAACTGCCTAAAGGACGGACGCTGGAGGATGTCCAAGAGGCCTCTGCATCATCCTTACGCCTGTCGTTTTACACCACGAACTGTGCTTCTGTGGAATTTTGAACGCACGCTGACCCTCTCCTTGAGGAATTAATAACCTCACATGAGACGTGTTGGAAGGAAATAGAAATAGAGTGCTTTGTTCTGTTGAGCTTACCTAGGGCAAGGGCGACCACGTCCTTGGCGAGTTAGGGATTCTTGAACTGTGTTACCGAAGCTGTTTGGAGGTCGGAAAATCAAACCGTCCCAAGGAAAAGTGCAGTGTGCTGCACCTTACTCTGCAAACACAGAGCGACTCTGAAAGGCCTGCGATGCTGGATTTTGCATACAGGGCCCAGAGTACAGTGGGGGTACATTGTGTTCTGAAACCGAAACGGTTGCTGACACGAGGTGGCAAGGAGAACGATAAAGCCTCTTCCCCATAAACTGACACAGAACAGCAATTTAGGGCTCACGGAGCTGTTGCACTCCTTCACTTAGGCAAGGCAAGTCCAGCTCTTTCTTCGAGGTTTGTGCTCACATTGAGCTTCACATTTGCTATAGAGCAGAGCAGGATGAGCTTGCAACTAGGTAGTGCAAGCACAATGCTTCTTTCCAGAAAACTAACTCCTGGTCTACGCTGAGTCATGCTGGCATATACTGAAAGGCCTGCCGTTACAAATGCTTTTCAGGTTGCTTTTTCGCCTTGTGAACGGAGCTTTCAAAACTGGGAAAAAAGCCTTTGGGATAACACTCCCGTTTCGCTGTTGACTTCCAGCCTTAGTACAAGCTGAGTCTAGCAACTCCAGAGAGACACAATTAACCCAATGGCCCTTCGCTGATTCACGTTTTTCTATACCCGCTATTTTGGGTATAGCGAACTGCCTATAGGACGGACGCTGGAGGATGTCCAAGAGGCCTCTGCATAATCCGTACGCCTGTGGTTTTACACCACTAACTGTGCTTGTGTGGAATTTGGAACGCACGCTGACCCTCTCCTTGAGGAATTGCTTACCTCACATAAGACGTGTTGGAAGGAAATAGAAACAGAGTGCTTTGTCCTGTTGAGCTTACCTAGGGCAAGGGCGACCACGTCTTTGGCGAGTTAGGGATTCTTGAACTGTGTTTCCGAAGCTGTTTGGAGGTCAGAAAATCAAATCGTCCCAAGGAAAAGTTCAGTGTGCTGCACCTTACTGTGCAAACACAGAGCGACTCTGAAAGGCCTGCGATGCTGGATTTTGCATACAGGGCCCAGAGCCTCGTGGGGGTACAGAGTGTGCTGAAGCCGAAACGGTTGCTGACACGAGGTGGCAAGGAGAACGATAAAGCCTCTTCCCCATAAACTGACACAGAACAGCAATTTAGGGCTCACGGAGCTGTTGCAACCCTTCACTTAGGCAAGGCAAGTCCAGCTCTTCCTTCGAGGCTTGTGCTCACATTGAGCTTCACATTTGCTATAGAGCAGAGCAGGATGAGCTTGCAACTAGGTAGTGCAAGCACAATGCTTCTTTCCACAAAACTAACTTATGGTCTACGCTGAGTCATGCTGGCATGTACTGAAAGGCCTGCCGTTACAAATGCTTTTCAGGTTGCTTTTTCGCCTTGTGAACGGAGCTTTCAAACTGGGAAAAAAGCCTTTGGGATAACACTCCCGTTTCGCTGTTGACTTCCAGCCTTAGTACAAGCTGAGTCTAGCAAGTCCAGAGAGACACAATGAACCCAATGGCCCTTCGCTGATTCACGTTTTTCTATACCCGCTATTCTGGGTATAGCGAACTGCCTATAGGACGGACGCTGGAGGATGTCCAAGAGGCCTCTGCATCATCCGTAGGCCTGTCGTTTTACACCACGAACTGTGCTTCTGTGGAATTACCTCACATAAGACGTGTTGGAAGGAAATAGCAACAGAGTGCTTTGTTTTATTGAGCTTACCTAGGGCAGGGGCGACCACGTCCCTGGCGAGTTAGGGATTCTTGAACTGTGTTTCCGAAGCTGTTTCGAGGTCGGAAAATCAACCGTCCCAAGGAAAAGTGCAGTGTGCTGCACCTTACTCTGCAAACACAGAGCGACTCTGAAAGGCCTGCGACGCTGGATTTTGCATACAGGGCCCAGAGCACTTTAGGGGTACAGAGTGTTCTGAAACCAAAACGGTTGCTGACACGAGGTTGCAAGGAGAATGATAAAGCCTCTTCCCCATAAACTGACACAGAACAGCAATTTAGGGCTCACGGAGCTGTTGCACTCCTTCACTTAGGCAAGGCAAGTCAAGCTCTTCCTTCGAGGCTAGTGCTCACATTGAGCTTCACATTTGCTATAGAGCGAAGCAGGATGAGCTTGCAACTAGGAAGTGCAAGCACAATGCTTCTTTCCACAAAACTAACTCATGGTCTACGCTGAGTCATGCTGGCATGTACTGAAAGGCCTGCCGTTACAAATGCTTTTCAGGTTGCTTTGACGCCTTATGAACGGAACTTTCAAAACTGGGAAAAAAGCCTTTGGGATCACACTCCCGTTTCGCTGTTGACTTCCAGCCTTAGTACAAGCTGAGTCTAGCAAGTCCAAAGAGACACAATTAACCCAATGGGCCCTTCGCTGATTCACGTTTTTCTATACCCGCTCTTCTGGGTATAGTGAACTGCCTAAAGGACGGACGCTAGAGGATGTCCAAGAGGCCTCTGCATCATCCGTACGCCTGTCGTTTTACACCACGAACTGTGCTTCTGTGGAATTTTGAACGCACGCTGACCCTCTCCTTGAGGAATTAATAACCTCACATGAGACGTGTTGGAAGGAAATAGAAATAGAGTGCTTTGTTCTGTTGAGCTTACCTAGGGCAAGGGCGACCACGTCCTTGGCGAGGTAGGGATTCTTGAACTGTGTTACCGAAGCTGTTTGGAGGTCGGAAAATCAAACCGTCCCAAGGAAAAGTGCAGTGTGCTGCACCTTACTCTGCAAACACAGAGCGACTCTGAAAGGCCTGCGATGCTGGATTTTGCATACAGGGCCCAGAGCACAGTGGGGGTACATTGTGTTCTGAAACCGAAACGGTTGCTGACACGAGGTGGCAAGGAGAACGATAAAGCCTCTTCCCCATAAACTGACACAGAACAGCAATTTAGGGCTCACGGAGCTGTTGCATTCCTTCACTTAGGCAAGGCAAGTCCAGCTCTTTCTTCGAGGTTTGTGCTCACATTGAGCTTCACATTTGCTATAGAGCAGAGCAGGATGAGCTTGCAACTAGGTAGTGCAAGCACAATGCTTCTTTCCAGAAAACTAACTCCTGGTCTACGCTGAGTCATGCTGGCATATACTGAAAGGCCTGCCGTTACAAATGCTTTACAGGTTGCTTTTTCGCCTTGTGAACGGAGCTTTCAAAAGTGGGAAAAAAGCCTTTGGGATAACACTCCCGTTTCGCTGTTGACTTCCAGCCTTAGTACAAGCTGAGTCTAGCAACTCCAGAGAGACACAATTAACCCAATGGCCCTTCGCTGATTCACGTTTTTCTATACCCGCTATTTTGGGTATAGCGAACTGCCTATAGGACGGACGCTGGAGGATGTCCAAGAGGCCTCTGCATAATCCGTACGCCTGAGGTTTTACACCACTAACTGTGCTTGTGTGGAATTTGGAACGCACGCTGACCCTCTCCTTGAGGAATTGCTTACCTCACATAAGACGTGTTGGAAGGAAATAGAAACAGAGTGCTTTGTTTTGTTGAGCTTACCTAGCCAGGGGCGACCACGTCCTTGGCGAGTTAGGGATTCTTGAACTGTGTTACCGAAGCTGTTTGGAGGTCGGAAAATCAAACCGTCCCAAGGAAAAGTGCAGTGTGCTGCACCTTACTCTGCAAACACAGAGCGACTCTGAAAGGCCTGCGATGCTGGATTTTGCATACAGGGCCCAGAGCACAGTGGGGGTACATTGTGTTCTGAAACCGAAACGGTTGCTGACACGAGGTGGCAAGGAGAACGATAAAGCCTCTTCCCCATAAACTGACACAGAACAGCAATTTAGGGCTCACGGAGCTGTTGCATTCCTTCACTTAGGCAAGGCAAGTCCAGCTCTTTCTTCGAGGCTTGTGCTCACATTGAGCTTCACATTTGCTATAGAGCAGAGCAGGATGAGCTTGCAACTAGGTAGTTCAAGCACAATGCTTCTTTCCAGAAAACTAACTCCTGGTCTACGCTGAGTCATGCTGGCATATACTGAAAGGCCTGCCGTTACAAATGCTTTTCAGGTTGCTTTGACGCCTTATGAACGGAACTTTCAAAAGTGGAAAGAACGCCTTTGGGATCACACTCCTGTTTCCAGGTTGACTTCCAGCCTTTGTACAGGCTGAGTGTAGCATGTCAAAAGAGACACAATTAACCCACTGGGCCCTTCGCTGATTCACGTTTTTCTATACCCGCTCTTCTGGGTATAGCGAACTGCCTAAAGCACGGACGCTGGTGGATGCCCAAGAGGTCTCTGCATCTTCCGTACGCCTGTGGTTTTACACCACGAACTGTGCTTCTGTGGAATTTGGAACGCACGCTGACCCTCTCCTTGAGGAATTGCTAAAATCACATAAGACGTGTTGGAAGGAAATAGAAATAGAGTGCTTTGTTCTCTTGAGCTTACCTAGGGCAAGGGCGACCACGTCCTTGGCGAGTTAGGGATTCTTGAACTGTGTTACCGAAGCTGTTTGGAGGTCGGAAAATCAAACCGTCCCAAGGAAAAGTGCAGTGTGCTGCACCTTACTCTGCAAACACAGAGCGACTCTGAAAGGCCTGCGATGCTGGATTTTGCATACAGGGCCCAGAGTACAGTGGGGGTACATTGTGTTCTGAAACCGAAACGGTTGCTGACACGAGGTGGCAAGGAGAACGATAAAGCCTCTTCCCCATAAACTGACACAGAACAGCAATTTAGGGCTCACGGAGCTGTTGCATTCCTTCACTTAGGCAAGGCAAGTCCAGCTCTTTCTTCGAGGTTTGTGCTCACATTGAGCTTCACATTTGCTATAGAGCAGAGCAGGATGAGCTTGCAACTAGGTAGTGCAAGCACAATGCTTCTTTCCAGAAAACTAACTCCTGGTCTACGCTGAGTCATGCTGGCATATACTGAAAGGCCTGCCGTTACAAATGCTTTTCAGGTTGCTTTTTCGCCTTGTGAACGGAGCTTTCAAAACTGGGAAAAAAGCCTTTGGGATAACACTCCCGTTTCGCTGTTGACTTCCAGCCTTAGTACAAGCTGAGTCTAGCAACTCCAGAGAGACACAATTAACCCAATGGCCCTTCGCTGATTCACGTTTTTCTATACCCGCTATTTTGGGTATAGTGAATTGCCTAGAGGACGGACGCTGGAGGATGTCCAAGAGGCCTCTGCATCATCCATACGCCTTTCTTTTTACACCACGAACTGTGCTTCTGTGGAATTTGGAACGCACGCTGACCCTCTCCTTGAGGAATTGCTTACCTCACATAAGACGTGTTGGAAGGAAATAGAAACAGAGTGCTTTGTTTTGTTGAGCTTACCTAGCCAGGGGCGACCACGTCCTTGGCGAGTTAGGGATTCTTGAACTGTGTTACCGAAGCTGTTTGGAGGTCGGAAAATCAAACCGTCCCAAGGAAAAGTGCAGTGTGCTGGACCTTACTCTGCAAACACAGAGCGACTCTGAAAGGCCTGCGATGCTGGATTTTGCATACAGGGCCCAGAGCATCGTGGGGGTACAGAGTGTGCTGAAGCCGAAACGGTTGCTGACACGAGGTGGCAAGGAGAACGATAAAGCCTCTTCCCCATAAACTGACACAGAACAGCAATTTAGGGCTCACGGAGCTGTTGCACTCCTTCACTTAGGCAAGGCAAGTCCAGCTCTTCCTTCGAGGCTAGTGATCACATTGAGCTTCACATTTGCTATAGAGCAGAGCAGGATGAACTTGCAACTAGGAAGTGCAAGCACAATGCTTCTTTCCACAAAACTAACTCATGGTTTACGCTGAGTCATGCTGGCATATACTGAAAGCCCTGCCGCTACAAATGCTTTTCAGGTTGCTTTGACGCCTTATGAACGGAGCTTTCAAAACTGGAAAGAACGCCTTTGGGATCACACTCCTGTTTCCAGGTTGACTTCCAGCCTTAGTACAGGCTGAGTGTAGCATGTCAAAAGAGACACAATTAACCCACTGGGCCCTTCGCTGATTCACGTTTTTCTATACCCGCTCTTCTGGGTATAGCGAACTGCCTAAAGGACGGACGCTGGTGGATGCCCAAGAGGTCTCAGCATCTTCCGTACGCCTGTGGTTTTACACCACGAACTGTGCTTCTGTGGAATTTGGAACGCACGCTGACCCTCTCCTTGAGGAATTGCTAACATCACATAAGACGTGTTGGAAGGAAATAGAAACAGAGTGCTTTGTCCTGTTGAGCTTACCTAGGGCAAGGGCGACCACGTCCTTGCCGAGTTAGGGATTCTTGAACTGTGTTTCCGAAGCTGTTTGGAGGTCAGAAAATCAAACCGTCCCAAGGAAAAGTGCAGTGTGCTGCACCTTACTCTGCAAACACAGAGTGACTCTGAAAGGCCTGCGATGCTGGATTTTGCATACAGGGCCCAGAGCATGGTGGGGGTACAGAGTGTGCTGAAGCCGAAACGGTTGCTGACACGAGGTGGCAAGGAGAACGATAAAGCCTCTTCCCCATAAACTGACACAGAACAGCAATTTAGGGCTCACGGAGCTGTTGCACTCCTTCACTTAGGCAAGGCAAGTCCAGCTCTTCCGTCGAGGCTTGTGCTCACATTGAGCTTCACATTTGCTATAGAGCAGAGCAGGATTAGCTTGCAACTAGGTAGTGCAAGCACAATGCTTCTTTCCACAAAACTAACTCATGGTCTACGCTGAGTCATGCTGGCATGTACTGAAAGGCCTGCCGTTACAAATGCTTTTCAGGTTGGTTTTTCGCCTTGTGAACGGAGCTTTCAAAACTGGGAAAAAAGCCTTTGGGATCACACTCCCGTTTCGCTGTTGACTTCCAGCCTTAGTACAAGCTGAGTCTAGCAAGTCCAGAGAGACACAATTAACCCAATGGCCCTTCGCTGATTCACGTTTTTCTATACCCGCTATTCTGGGTATAGCGAACTGCCTATAGGACGGACGCTGGAGGATGTCCAAGAGGCCTCTGCATCATCCGTACGCCTGTCGTTTTACACCACGAACTGGGCTTCTGTGGAATTTGGAACGCACGCTGACCCTCTCCTTGAGGGATAGCTTACCTCATATAAGACGTGTTGGAGGGAAATAGAAACAGAGTGCTTTGTTTTGTTGAGCTTACCTAGGGCAGGGGCGACCACGTCCTTCGCGAGTTAGGGATTCTTGAACTGTGTTTCCGAAGCTGTTTGAAGGTAGGAAAATCAACTGTCCCAAGGAAAAGTGCAGTGTGCTGCACCTTACTCTGCAAACAGAGAGCGACTCTGAAAGACCTGCGATGCTGGATTTTGCATACAGGGCCCAGAGCACAGTGGGGGTACATTGTGTTCTGAAACCGAAACGATTGCTGACACGAGGTGGCAAGGAGAACGATAAAGCCTCTTCCCCATAAACTGACACAGAACAGCAATTTAGGGCTCACGGAGCTGTTGCACTCCTTCACTTAGGCCAGGCAAGTCCAGCTCTTCCTTCGAGGCTTGTGCTCACATTGAGCTTCACATTTGCTATAGAGCAGAGCAGGATTAGCTTGCAACTAGGTAGTGCAAGCACAATGCTTCTTTCCACAAAACTAACTCATGGTCTACGCTGAGTCATGCTGGCATATACTGAAAGGCCTGCCGCTACAAATGCTTTTCAGGTTGCTTTGACGCCTTATGAACGGAGCTTTCAAAACTGGAAAGAACGCCTTTGGGATCACACTCCTGTTTCCAGGTTGACTTCCAGCCTTAGTACAGGCTGAGTCTAGCATGTCAAAAGAGACACAATTAACCCACTGGGCCCTTCGCTGATTCACGTTTTTCTATACCCGCTCTTCTGGGTATAGCGAACTGCCTAAAGGACGGACGCTGGTGGATGCCCAAGAGGTCTCTGCATCTTCCGTACGCCTGTGGTTTTACACCACGAACTGTGCTTCTGTGGAATTTGGAACGTACGGTGACCCTCTCCTTGAGGAATTGCTAACATCACATAAGACGTGTTGGAAGGAAATAGAAACAGAGTGCTTTGTCCTGTTGAGCTTACCTAGGGCAAGGGCCACCACGTCCTTGGCGAGTTAGGGATTCTTGAACTGTGTTTCCGAAGCTGTTTGGAGGTCAGAAAATCAAACCGTCCCAAGGAAAAGTGCAGTGTGCTGTACCTTACTCTGCAAACACAGAGCGACTCTGAAAGGCCTGCGACGCTGGATTTTGCATTCAGGGCCCAGAGCACTTTAGGGGTACAGAGTGTTCTGACACCGAAACGGTTGCTGACACGAGGTTGCAAGGAGAATGATAAAGCCTCTTCCCCATAAACTGACACAGAACAGCAATTTAGGGCTCACGGAGCTGTTGCACTCCTTCACTTAGGCAAGGCAAGTCAAGCTCTTCCTTCGAGGCTAGTGCTCACATTGAGCTTCACATTTGCTATAGAGCAAAGCAGGATGAGCTTGCAACTAGGAAGTGCAAGCACAATGCTTCTTTCCACAAAACTAACTCATGGTCTACGCTGAGTCATGCTGGCATGTACTGAAAGGCCTGCCGTTACAAATGCTTTTCAGGTTGCTTTGACGCCTTATAAACGGAACTTTCAAAACTGGGAAAAAAGCCTTTGGGATCACACTCCCGTTTCGCTGTTGACTTCCAGCCTTAGTACAAGCTGAGTCTAGCAAGTCCAAAGAGACACAATTAACCCAATGGGCCCTTCGCTGATTCACGTTTTTCTATACCCGCTCTTCTGGGTATAGTGAACTGCCTAAAGGACGGACGCTGGAGGATGTCCAAGAGGCCTCTGCATCATCCTTACGCCTGTCGTTTTACACCACGAACTGTGCTTCTGTGGAATTTTGAACGCACGCTGACCCTCTCCTTGAGGAATTAATAACCTCACATGAGACGTGTTGGAAGGAAATAGAAATAGAGTGCTTTGTTCTGTTGAGCTTACCTAGGGCAAGGGCGACCACGTCCTTGGCGAGTTAGGGATTCTTGAACTGTGTTACCGAAGCTGTTTGGAGGTCGGAAAATCAAACCGTCCCAAGGAAAAGTGCAGTGTGCTGCACCTTACTCTGCAAACACAGAGCGACTCTGAAAGGCCTGCGATGCTGGATTTTGCATACAGGGCCCAGAGTACAGTGGGGGTACATTGTGTTCTGAAACCGAAACGGTTGCTGACACGAGGTGGCAAGGAGAACGATAAAGCCTCTTCCCCATAAACTGACACAGAACAGCAATTTAGGGCTCACGGAGCTGTTGCACTCCTTCACTTAGGCAAGGCAAGTCCAGCTCTTTCTTCGAGGTTTGTGCTCACATTGAGCTTCACATTTGCTATAGAGCAGAGCAGGATGAGCTTGCAACTAGGTAGTGCAAGCACAATGCTTCTTTCCAGAAAACTAACTCCTGGTCTACGCTGAGTCATGCTGGCATATACTGAAAGGCCTGCCGTTACAAATGCTTTTCAGGTTGCTTTTTCGCCTTGTGAACGGAGCTTTCAAAACTGGGAAAAAAGCCTTTGGGATAACACTCCCGTTTCGCTGTTGACTTCCAGCCTTAGTACAAGCTGAGTCTAGCAACTCCAGAGAGACACAATTAACCCAATGGCCCTTCGCTGATTCACGTTTTTCTATACCCGCTATTTTGGGTATAGCGAACTGCCTATAGGACGGACGCTGGAGGATGTCCAAGAGGCCTCTGCATAATCCGTACGCCTGTGGTTTTACACCACTAACTGTGCTTGTGTGGAATTTGGAACGCACGCTGACCCTCTCCTTGAGGAATTGCTTACCTCACATAAGACGTGTTGGAAGGAAATAGAAACAGAGTGCTTTGTCCTGTTGAGCTTACCTAGGGCAAGGGCGACCACGTCTTTGGCGAGTTAGGGATTCTTGAACTGTGTTTCCGAAGCTGTTTGGAGGTCAGAAAATCAAATCGTCCCAAGGAAAAGTGCAGTGTGCTGCACCTTACTCTGCAAACACAGAGCGACTCTGAAAGGCCTGCGATGCTGGATTTTGCATACAGGGCCCAGAGCCTCGTGGGGGTACAGAGTGTGCTGAAGCCGAAACGGTTGCTGACACGAGGTGGCAAGGAGAACGATAAAGCCTCTTCCCCATAAACTGACACAGAACAGCAATTTAGGGCTCACGGAGCTGTTGCAACCCTTCACTTAGGCAAGGCAAGTCCAGCTCTTCCTTCGAGGCTTGTGCTCACATTGAGCTTCACATTTGCTATAGAGCAGAGCAGGATGAGCTTGCAACTAGGTAGTGCAAGCACAATGCTTCTTTCCACAAAACTAACTTATGGTCTACGCTGAGTCATGCTGGCATGTACTGAAAGGCCTGCCGTTACAAATGCTTTTCAGGTTGCTTTTTCGCCTTGTGAACGGAGCTTTCAAACTGGGAAAAAAGCCTTTGGGATAACACTCCCGTTTCGCTGTTGACTTCCAGCCTTAGTACAAGCTGAGTCTAGCAAGTCCAGAGAGACACAATGAACCCAATGGCCCTTCGCTGATTCACGTTTTTCTATACCCGCTATTCTGGGTATAGCGAACTGCCTATAGGACGGACGCTGGAGGATGTCCAAGAGGCCTCTGCATCATCCGTAGGCCTGTCGTTTTACACCACGAACTGTGCTTCTGTGGAATTACCTCACATAAGACGTGTTGGAAGGAAATAGCAACAGAGTGCTTTGTTTTATTGAGCTTACCTAGGGCAGGGGCGACCACGTCCCTGGCGAGTTAGGGATTCTTGAACTGTGTTTCCGAAGCTGTTTCGAGGTCGGAAAATCAACCGTCCCAAGGAAAAGTGCAGTGTGCTGCACCTTACTCTGCAAACACAGAGCGACTCTGAAAGGCCTGCGACGCTGGATTTTGCATACAGGGCCCAGAGCACTTTAGGGGTACAGAGTGTTCTGAAACCGAAACGGTTGCTGACACGAGGTTGCAAGGAGAATGATAAAGCCTCTTCCCCATAAACTGACACAGAACAGCAATTTAGGGCTCACGGAGCTGTTGCACTCCTTCACTTAGGCAAGGCAAGTCAAGCTCTTCCTTCGAGGCTAGTGCTCACATTGAGCTTCACATTTGCTATAGAGCGAAGCAGGATGAGCTTGCAACTAGGAAGTGCAAGCACAATGCTTCTTTCCACAAAACTAACTCATGGTCTACGCTGAGTCATGCTGGCATGTACTGAAAGGCCTGCCGTTACAAATGCTTTTCAGGTTGCTTTGACGCCTTATGAACGGAACTTTCAAAACTGGGAAAAAAGCCTTTGGGATCACACTCCCGTTTCGCTGTTGACTTCCAGCCTTAGTACAAGCTGAGTCTAGCAAGTCCAAAGAGACACAATTAACCCAATGGGCCCTTCGCTGATTCACGTTTTTCTATACCCGCTCTTCTGGGTATAGTGAACTGCCTAAAGGACGGACGCTAGAGGATGTCCAAGAGGCCTCTGCATCATCCGTACGCCTGTCGTTTTACACCACGAACTGTGCTTCTGTGGAATTTTGAACGCACGCTGACCCTCTCCTTGAGGAATTAATAACCTCACATGAGACGTGTTGGAAGGAAATAGAAATAGAGTGCTTTGTTCTGTTGAGCTTACCTAGGGCAAGGGCGACCACGTCCTTGGCGAGGTAGGGATTCTTGAACTGTGTTACCGAAGCTGTTTGGAGGTCGGAAAATCAAACCGTCCCAAGGAAAAGTGCAGTGTGCTGCACCTTACTCTGCAAACACAGAGCGACTCTGAAAGGCCTGCGATGCTGGATTTTGCATACAGGGCCCAGAGCACAGTGGGGGTACATTGTGTTCTGAAACCGAAACGGTTGCTGACACGAGGTGGCAAGGAGAACGATAAAGCCTCTTCCCCATAAACTGACACAGAACAGCAATTTAGGGCTCACGGAGCTGTTGCATTCCTTCACTTAGGCAAGGCAAGTCCAGCTCTTTCTTCGAGGTTTGTGCTCACATTGAGCTTCACATTTGCTATAGAGCAGAGCAGGATGAGCTTGCAACTAGGTAGTGCAAGCACAATGCTTCTTTCCAGAAAACTAACTCCTGGTCTACGCTGAGTCATGCTGGCATATACTGAAAGGCCTGCCGTTACAAATGCTTTACAGGTTGCTTTTTCGCCTTGTGAACGGAGCTTTCAAAAGTGGGAAAAAAGCCTTTGGGATAACACTCCCGTTTCGCTGTTGACTTCCAGCCTTAGTACAAGCTGAGTCTAGCAACTCCAGAGAGACACAATTAACCCAATGGCCCTTCGCTGATTCACGTTTTTCTATACCCGCTATTTTGGGTATAGCGAACTGCCTATAGGACGGACGCTGGAGGATGTCCAAGAGGCCTCTGCATAATCCGTACGCCTGAGGTTTTACACCACTAACTGTGCTTGTGTGGAATTTGGAACGCACGCTGACCCTCTCCTTGAGGAATTGCTTACCTCACATAAGACGTGTTGGAAGGAAATAGAAACAGAGTGCTTTGTTTTGTTGAGCTTACCTAGCCAGGGGCGACCACGTCCTTGGCGAGTTAGGGATTCTTGAACTGTGTTACCGAAGCTGTTTGGAGGTCGGAAAATCAAACCGTCCCAAGGAAAAGTGCAGTGTGCTGCACCTTACTCTGCAAACACAGAGCGACTCTGAAAGGCCTGCGATGCTGGATTTTGCATACAGGGCCCAGAGCACAGTGGGGGTACATTGTGTTCTGAAACCGAAACGGTTGCTGACACGAGGTGGCAAGGAGAACGATAAAGCCTCTTCCCCATAAACTGACACAGAACAGCAATTTAGGGCTCACGGAGCTGTTGCATTCCTTCACTTAGGCAAGGCAAGTCCAGCTCTTTCTTCGAGGCTTGTGCTCACATTGAGCTTCACATTTGCTATAGAGCAGAGCAGGATGAGCTTGCAACTAGGTAGTTCAAGCACAATGCTTCTTTCCAGAAAACTAACTCCTGGTCTACGCTGAGTCATGCTGGCATATACTGAAAGGCCTGCCGTTACAAATGCTTTTCAGGTTGCTTTGACGCCTTATGAACGGAACTTTCAAAACTGGAAAGAACGCCTTTGGGATCACACTCCTGTTTCCAGGTTGACTTCCAGCCTTTGTACAGGCTGAGTGTAGCATGTCAAAAGAGACACAATTAACCCACTGGGCCCTTCGCTGATTCACGTTTTTCTATACCCGCTCTTCTGGGTATAGCGAACTGCCTAAAGCACGGACGCTGGTGGATGCCCAAGAGGTCTCTGCATCTTCCGTACGCCTGTGGTTTTACACCACGAACTGTGCTTCTGTGGAATTTGGAACGCACGCTGACCCTCTCCTTGAGGAATTGCTAAAATCACATAAGACGTGTTGGAAGGAAATAGAAATAGAGTGCTTTGTTCTCTTGAGCTTACCTAGGGCAAGGGCGACCACGTCCTTGGCGAGTTAGGGATTCTTGAACTGTGTTACCGAAGCTGTTTGGAGGTCGGAAAATCAAACCGTCCCAAGGAAAAGTGCAGTGTGCTGCACCTTACTCTGCAAACACAGAGCGACTCTGAAAGGCCTGCGATGCTGGATTTTGCATACAGGGCCCAGAGTACAGTGGGGGTACATTGTGTTCTGAAACCGAAACGGTTGCTGACACGAGGTGGCAAGGAGAACGATAAAGCCTCTTCCCCATAAACTGACACAGAACAGCAATTTAGGGCTCACGGAGCTGTTGCATTCCTTCACTTAGGCAAGGCAAGTCCAGCTCTTTCTTCGAGGTTTGTGCTCACATTGAGCTTCACATTTGCTATAGAGCAGAGCAGGATGAGCTTGCAACTAGGTAGTGCAAGCACAATGCTTCTTTCCAGAAAACTAACTCCTGGTCTACGCTGAGTCATGCTGGCATATACTTAAAGGCCTGCCGTTACAAATGCTTTTCAGGTTGCTTTTTCGCCTTGTGAACGGAGCTTTCAAAACTGGGAAAAAAGCCTTTGGGATAACACTCCCGTTTCGCTGTTGACTTCCAGCCTTAGTACAAGCTGAGTCTAGCAACTCCAGAGAGACACAATTAACCCAATGGCCCTTGGCTGATTCACGTTTTTCTATACCCGCTATTTTGGGTATAGCGAACTGCCTATAGGACGGACGCTGGAGGATGTCCAAGAGGCCTCTGCATAATCCGTACGCCTGTGGTTTTACACCACTAACTGTGCTTGTGTGGAATTTGGAACGCACGCTGACCCTCTCCTTGAGGAATTGCTTACCTCACATAAGACGTGTTGGAAGGAAATAGAAACAGAGTGCTTTGTTTTGTTGAGCTTACCTAGCCAGGGGCGACCACGTCCTTGGCGAGTTAGGGATTCTTGAACTGTGTTACCGAAGCTGTTTGGAGGTCGGAAAATCAAACCGTCCCAAGGAAAAGTGCAGTGTGCTGGACCTTACTCTGCAAACACAGAGCGACTCTGAAAGGCCTGCGATGCTGGATTTTGCATACAGGGCCCAGAGCATCGTGGGGGTACAGAGTGTGCTGAAGCCGAAACGGTTGCTGACACGAGGTGGCAAGGAGAACGATAAAGCCTCTTCCCCATAAACTGACACAGAACAGCAATTTAGGGCTCACGGAGCTGTTGCATTCCTTCACTTAGGCAAGGCAAGTCCAGCTCTTCCTTCGAGGCTAGTGATCACATTGAGCTTCACATTTGCTATAGAGCAGAGCAGGATGAACTTGCAACTAGGAAGTGCAAGCACAATGCTTCTTTCCACAAAACTAACTCATGGTTTACGCTGAGTCATGCTGGCATATACTGAAAGCCCTGCCGCTACAAATGCTTTTCAGGTTGCTTTGACGCCTTATGAACGGAGCTTTCAAAACTGGAAAGAACGCCTTTGGGATCACACTCCTGTTTCCAGGTTGACTTCCAGCCTTAGTACAGGCTGAGTGTAGCATGTCAAAAGAGACACAATTAACCCACTGGGCCCTTCGCTGATTCACGTTTTTCTATACCCGCTCTTCTGGGTATAGCGAACTGCCTAAAGGACGGACGCTGGTGGATGCCCAAGAGGTCTCTGCATCTTCCGTACGCCTGTGGTTTTACACCACGAACTGTGCTTCTGTGGAATTTGGAACGCACGCTGACCCTCTCCTTGAGGAATTGCTAACATCACATAAGACGTGTTGGAAGGAAATAGAAACAGAGTGCTTTGTCCTGTTGAGCTTACCTAGGGCAAGGGCGACCACGTCCTTGCCGAGTTAGGGATTCTTGAACTGTGTTTCCGAAGCTGTTTGGAGGTCAGAAAGTCAAACCGTCCCAAGGAAAAGTGCAGTGTGCTGCACCTTACTCTGCAAACACAGAGCGACTCTGAAAGGCCTGCGATGCTGGATTTTGCATACAGGGCCCAGAGCATCGTGGGGGTACAGAGTGTGCTGAAGCCGAAACGGTTGCTGACACGAGGTGGCAAGGAGAACGATAAAGCCTCTTCCCCATAAACTGACACAGAACAGCAATTTAGGGCTCACGGAGCTGTTGCAACCGTTCACTTAGGCAAGGCAAGTCCAGCTCTTCCTTCGAGGCTTGTGCTCACATTGAGCTTCACATTTGCTATAGAGCAGAGCAGGATTAGCTTGCAACTAGGTAGTGCAAGCACAATGCTTCTTTCCACAAAACTAACTCATGGTCTACGCTGAGTCATGCTGGCATGTACTGAAAGGCCTGCCGTTACAAATGCTTTTCAGGTTGCTTTTTCGTCTTGTGAACGGAGCTTTCAAAACTGGGAAAAAAGCCTTTGGGATAACACTCCCGTTTCGCTGTTGACTTCCAGCCTTAGTACAAGCTGAGTCTAGCAAGTCCAGAGAGACACAATTAACCCAATGGCCCTTCGCTGATTCACGTTTTTCTATACCCGCTATTCTGGGTATAGCGAACTGCCTATAGGACGGACGCTGGAGGATGTCCAAGAGGCCTCTGCATCATCCGTACGCCTGTCGTTTTACACCACGAACTGTGCTTCTGTGGAATTACCTCACATAAGACGTGTTGGAAGGAAATAGAAACAGAGTGCTTTGTTTTATTGAGCTTACGTAGGGCAGGGGCGACCACGTCCTTTGCGAGTTAGGGATTCTTGAACTGTGTTACCGAAGCTGTTTGGAGGTCGGAAAGTCAACCCTCCCAAGGAAAAGTGCAGTGTGCTGCACCTTACTCTGCAAACACAGAGCGACTCTGAAAGGCCTGCGATGCTGGATTTTGCATACAGGGCCCAGAGCACAGTAGGGGTACAGAGTGTTCTGAAACCGAAACGGTTGCTGACACGAGGTGGCAAGGAGAACGATAAAGCCTCTTCCCCATAAACTGACACAGAACAGCAATTTAGGGCTCACGGAGCTGTTGCACTCCTTCACTTAGGCAAGGCAAGTCCAGCTCGTCCTTCGAGGCTTGCGCTCACATTGAGCTTCACATTTGCTATAGAGCAGAGCAGGATGAACTTGCAACTAGGAAGTGCAAGCACCATGCTTCTTTCCACAAAACTAACTCATGGTTTACGCTGAGTCATGCTGGCATATACTGAAAGCCCTGCCGCTACAAATGCTTTTCAGGTTGCTTTGACGCCTTATGAATGGAGCTTTCAAAACTGGAAAGAACGCCTTTGGGATCACACTCCTGTTTCCAGGTTGACTTCCAGCCTTAGTACAGGCTGAGTGTAGCATGTCAAAAGAGACACAATTAACCCACTGGGCCCTTCGCTGATTCAAGTTTTTCTATACCCGCTCTTCTGGGTATAGCGAACTGCCAAAAGGACGGACGCTTTTGGATGCCCAAAAGGTCTCTTCATCTTCCGTACTCCTGTCGTTTTACACCACGAACTGTGCTTCTGTGGAATTTGGAACGCACGCTGACCCTCTCCTTGAGGAATTGCTTACCTCACATAACTCGTGTTGGAAGGAAATAGAAACACAGTGCTTTTTTTGTTGAGCTTACCCAGGGCAGGGGCGACCACGTCCTTGGCGAGTTAGGGATTCTTGAACTGTGTTTCTGAAGCTGTTTGGAGGTCGGAAAATCAAACCGTCACAAGGAAAAGTGCAGTGTGCTGCACCTTACTCTGCACACACAGAGCGACTCTGAAAGGCCTGCGATGCTGGATTTTGCATACAGGGCCCAGAGCATCGTGGGGGTACAGAGTGTGCTGAAGCCGAAACGGTTGCTGACACGAGGTGGCAAGGAGAACGATAAAGCCTCTTCCCCATAAACTGACACAGAACAGCAATTTAGGGCTCACGGAGCTGTTGCAACCGTGCACTTAGGCAAGGCAAGTCCAGCTCTTCCTTCGAGGTTTGTGCTCACATTGAGCTTCACATTTGCTATAGAGCAGAGCAGGATTAGCTTGCAACTAGGTAGTGCAAGCACAATGCTTCTTTCCACAAAACTAACTCATGGTCTACGCTGAGTCATGCTGGCATGTACTGAAAGGCCTGACGTTACAAATGCTTTTCAGGTTGCTTTTTCGCCTTGTGAACGGAGCTTTCAAAACTGGGAAAAAAGCCTTTGGGATAACACTCTCGTTTCGCTGTTGACTTCCAGCCTTAGTACAAGCTGAGTCTAGCAAGTCCAGAGAGACACAATTAACCCAATGGCCCTTCGCTGATTCACGTTTTTCTATACCCGCTATACTGGGTATAGCGAACTGCCTATAGGACGGACGCTGGAGGATGTCCAAGAGGCCTCTGCATAATCCGTACGCCTGTGGTTTTACACCACGAACTGTGCTTGTGTGGAATTTGGAACGCACGCTGACCCTCTCCTTGAGGAATTGCTTACCTCACATAAGACGTGTTGGAAGGAAATAGAAACAGAGTGCTTTGTTTTGTTGAGCTTACCTAGCCAGGGGCGACCACGTCCTTGGCGAGTTAGGGATTCTTGAACTGTGTTTCCGAAGCTGTTTGCAGGTCGGAAAATCAAACCGTCCCAAGGAAAAGTGCAGTGTGCTGCACCTTACTCTGCAAACACAGAGCGACTCTGAAAGGCCTGCGATGCTGGATTTTGCATACAGGGCCCAGAGCACAGTGGGGGTACATTGTGTTCTGAAACCGAAACGGTTGCTGACACGAGGTGGCAAGGAGAACGATAAAGCCTCTTCCTCATAAACTGACACAGAACAGCAATTTAAGGCTCACGGAGCTGTTGCATTCCTTCACTTAGGCAAGGCAAGTCCAGCTCTTCCTTCGAGGCTTGCGCTCACATTGAGCTTCACATTTGCTATAGAGCAGAGCAGGATGAACTTGCAACTAGGAAGTGCAAGCACCATGCTTCTTTCCACAAAACTAACTCATGGTTTACGCTGAGTCATGCTGGCATATAATGAAAGCCCTGCCGCTACAAATGCTTTTCAGGTTGCTTTGACGCCTTATGAACGGAGCTTTCAAAACTGGAAAGAACGCCTTTGGGATCACACTCCTGTTTCCAGGTTGACTTCCAGCCTTAGTACAGGCTGAGTGTAGCATGTCAAAAGAGACACAATTAACCCACTGGGCCCTTCGCTGATTCAAGTTTTTCTATACCCGCTCTTCTGGGTATAGCGAACTGCCTAAAGGACGGACGCTTTTGGATGCCCAAGAGGTCTCTGCATCTTCCGTACGCCTGTGGTTTTACACCACGAACTGTGCTTCTGTGGAATTAGGAACGCACGCTGACCCTCTCCTTGAGGAATTGCTTACCTCACATAACTCGTGTTGGAAGGAAATAGAAACACAGTGCTTTTTTTGTTGAGCTTACCCAGGGCAGGGGCGACCACGTCCTTGGCGAGTTAGGGATTCTTGAACTGTGTTTCTGAAGCTGTTTGGAGGTCGGAAAATCAAACCGTCACAAGGAAAAGTGCAGTGTGCTGCACCTTACTCTGCAAACACAGAGCGACTCTGAAAGGCCTGCGATGCTGGATTTTGCATACAGGGCCCAGAGCATCGTGGAGGTACAGAGTGTGCTGAATCCGAAACGGTTGCTGACACGAGGTGGCAAGGAGAACGCTAAAGCCTCTTCTCCATAAACTGACACAGAACAGCAATTTAGGGCTCACGGAGCTGTTTCCCTCCTTCACTTAGGCAAGGCAAGTCCAGCTCTTCCTTCGAGGCTGTTGCTCACATTGAGCTTCACATTTGTTATAGAGCAGAGCAGGATGAGCTTGCAACTAGGAAGTTCAAGCACAATGCTTCTTTCCACAAAACTAACTCATGGTCTACGCTGAATCATGCTGGCCTGTACTGAAAGGCCTGCCGTTACAAATGTTTTTCAGGTTGCTTTGACGCCTTATGAACGGATCTTTCAAAACTGGAAAACAAGCCTTTGGGATCACACTCCTGTTTCCAGGTTGACTTCCAGCGTTAGAACAGGCTGAGTCTAGCATGTCAAAAGAGACACAATTAACCCACTGGGCCCTTCGCTGATTCACGTTTTTCTTTACCCACTATTCTGGGTATAGTGAACTGCCTATAGGACGGACGCTGGAGGATGTCCAAGAGGCCTCTGCATCATCCGTACGCCTGTCGTTTTACACCACGAACTGTGCTTCTGTGGAATTTTGAACACACGCTGACCCACTCCTTGAGTAATTACGTACCTCACATAAGACGTGTTGGAAGGAAATAGAAATAGAGTGCTTTGTTCTGTTGAGCTTACCTAGGGCAAGGGCGACCACGTCCTTGGCGAGTTAGGGATTCTTGAACTGTGTTTCCGAAGCTGTTTGGAGGTCAGAAAATCAATCTGTCCCAAGGAAAAGTGCAGTGTGCTGCACCTTACTCTGCAAACACAGAGCGACTCTGAAAGGCATCCGATGCTGGATTTTGCATACAGGGCCCAGAGCATCGTGGGGGTACAGAGTGTGTTGAAGCCGAAACGGTTGCTGACACGAGGTGGCAAGGAGAACGATAAAGCCTCTTCCCCAAAAACTGACACAGAACAGCAATTTAGGGCTCACGGAGCTGTTGCAGTCCTTCACTTAGGCAAGGCAAGTCCAGCTCTTTCTTCGAGGTTTGTGCTCACATTGAGCTTCACATTTGCTATAGAGCAGAGCAGGATGAGCTTGCAACTAGGTAGTGCAAGCACAATGCTTCTCTCCAGAAAACTAACTCCTGGTCTACGCTGAGTCATGCTGGCATATACTGAAAGGCCTGCCGTTAAAAATGCTTTTCAGGTTGCTTTTTCGCCTTGTGAACGGAGCTTTCAAAACTGGGAAAAAAGCCTTTGGGATAACACTCCCGTTTCGCTGTTGACTTCCAGCCTTAGTACAAGCTGAGTCTAGCAACTCCAGAGAGACACAATTAACCCAATGGCCCTTCGCTGATTCACGTTTTTGTATACCCGCTATTTTGGGTATAGCGAACTGCCTATAGGACGGACGCTGGAGGTGTCCAAGACGCCTCTGCATAATCCGTACGCCTGTGGTTTTACACCACTAACTGTGCTTGTGTGGAATTTGGAACGCACGCTGACCCTCTCCTTGAGGAATTGCTTACCTCACATAAGACGTGTTGGAAGGAAATAGAAACAGAGTGCTTTGTTTTGTTGAGCTTACCTAGCCAGGGGCGACCACTTCCTTGGCGAGTTAGGGTTTCTTGAACTGTGTTACCGAAGCTGTTTGGAGGTCGGAAAATCAAACCGTCCCAAGGAAAAGTGCAGTGTGCTGCACCTTACTCTGCAAACACAGAGCGACTCTGAAAGGCCTGCGATGCTGGATTTTGCATACAGGGCCCAGAGCACAGTGGGGGTACATTGTGTTCTGAAACCGAAACGGTTGCTGACACGAGGTGGCAAGGAGAACGATAAAGCCTCTTCCCCATAAACTGACACAGAACAGCAATTTAGGGCTCACGGAGCTGTTGCACTCCTTCACTTAGGCAAGGCAAGTCCAGCTCGTCCGTCGAGGCTAGTGATCACATTGAGCTTCACATTTGCTATAGAGCAGAGCAGGATGAACTTGCAACTAGGAAGTGCAAGCACAATGCTTCTTTCCACAAAACGAACTCATGGTTTACGCTGAGTCATGCTGGCATATACTGAAAGCCCTGCCGCTACAAATGCTTTTCAGGTTGCTTTGACGCCTTATGAACGGAGCTTTCGAAACTGGAAAGAACGCCTTTGGGATCACACTCCTGTTTCCAGGTTGACTTCCAGCCTTAGTACAGGCTGAGTGTAGCATGTCAAAAGAGACACAATTAACCCACTGGGCCCTTCGCTGATTCACGTTTTTCTATACCCGCTCTTCTGGGTATAGCGAACTGCCTAAAGGACGGACGCTGGTGGATGCCCAAGAGGTCTCTGCATCTTCCGTACGCCTGTGGTTTTACACCACGAACTGTGCTTCTGTGGAATTTGGAACGCACGCTGACCCTCTCCTTGAGGAATTGCTAACATCACATAAGACGTGTTGGAAGGAAATAGAAACAGAGTGCTTTGTCCTGTTGAGCTTACCTAGGGCAAGGGCGACCACGACCTTGCCGAGTTAGGGATTCTTGAACTGTGTTTCCGAAGCTGTTTGGAGGTCAGAAAATCAAACCGTCCCAAGGAAAAGTGCAGTGTGCTGCACCTTACTCTGCACACACAGAGCGACTCTGAAAGGCCTGCGATGCTGGATTTTGCATACAGGGCCCAGAGCATCGTGGGGGTACAGAGTGTGCTGAAGCCGAAACGGTTGCTGACACGAGGTGGCAAGGAGAACGATAAAGCCTCTTCCCCATAAACTGACACAGAACAGCAATTTAGGGCTCACGGAGCTGTTGCAACCGTTCACTTAGGCAAGGCAAGTCCAGCTCTTCCTTTGAGGCTTGTGCTCACATTGAGCTTCACATTTGCTATAGAGCAGAGCAGGATTAGCTTGCAACTAGGTAGTGCAAGCACAATGCTTCTTTCCACAAAACTAACTCATGGTCTACGCTGAGTCATGCTGGCATGTACTGAAAGGCCTGCCGTTACAAATGCTTTTCAGGTTGCTTTTTCGCCTTGTGAACGGAGCTTTCAAAACTGGGAAAAAAGCCTTTGGGATAACACTCCCGTTTCGCTGTTGACTTCCAGCCTTAGTAGAAGCTGAGTCTAGCAAGTCCAGAGAGACACAATTAACCCAATGGCCCTTCGCTGATTCACGTTTTTCTATACCCGCTATACTGGGTATAGCGAACTGCCTATAGGACGGACGCTGGAGGATGTCCAAGAGGCCTCTGCATAATCCGTACGCCTGTGGTTTTACACCACGAACTGTGCTTGTGTGGAATTTGGAACGCACGCTGACCCTCTCCTTGAGGAATTGCTTACCTCACATAAGACGTGTTGGAAGGAAATAGAAACAGAGTGCTTTGTTTTGTTGAGCTTACCTAGCCAGGGGCGACCACGTCCTTGGCGAGTTAGGGATTCTTGAACTGTGTTACCGAAGCTGTTTGGAGGTCGGAAAATCAAACCGTCCCAAGGAAAAGTGCAGTGTGCTGGACCTTACTCTGCAAACACAGAGCGACTCTGAAAGGCCTGCGATGCTGGATTTTGCATACAGGGCCGAGAGCAAAGTGGGGGTACATTGTGTTCTGAAACCGAAACGGTTGCTGACACGAGGTGGCAAGGAGAACGATAAAGCCTCTTCCCCATAAACTGACACAGAACAGCAATTTAGGGCTCACGGAGCTGTTGCACTCCTTCACTTAGGCAAGGCAAGTCCAGCTCTTCCTTCGAGGCTAGTGATCACATTGAGCTTCACATTTGCTATAGAGCAGAGCAGGATGAACTTGCAACTAGGAAGTGCAAGCACAATGCTTCTTTCCACAAAACTAACTCATGGTTTACGCTGAGTCATGCTGGCATATACTGAAAGGCCTGCCGTTACAAATGCTTTTCAGGTTGCTTTGACGCCTTATGAACGGAGCTTTCAAAACTGGAAAGAACGCCTTTGGGATCACACTCCTGTTTCCAGGTTGACTTCCAGCCTTAGTACAGGCTGAGTGTAGCATGTCAAAAGAGACACAATTAACCCACTGGGCCCTTCGCTGATTCACGTTTTTCTATACCCGCTCTTCTGGGTATAGCGAACTGCCTTAAGGACGGACGCTGGTGGATGCCCAAGAGGTCTCTGCATCTTCCGTACGCCTGTGGTTTTACACCACGAACTGTGCTTCTGTGGAATTTGGAACGCACGCTGACCCTCTCCTTGAGGAATTGCTAACATCACATAAGACGTGTTGGAAGGAAATAGAAACAGAGTGCTTTGTCCTGTTGAGCTTACCTAGGGCAAGGGCGACCACGTCCTTGCCGAGTTAGGGATTCTTGAACTGTGTTTCCGAAGCTGTTTGGAGGTCAGAAAATCAAACCGTCCCAAGGAAAAGTGCAGTGTGCTGCACCTTACTCTGCAAACACAGAGCGACTCTGAAAGGCCTGCGATGCTGGATTTTGCATACAGGGCCCAGAGCATCGTGGGGGTACAGAGTGTGCTGAAGCCGAAACGGTTGCTGACACGAGGTGGCAAGAACGATAAAGCCTCTTCCCCATAAACTGACACAGAACAGCAATTTAGGGCTCACGGAGCTGTTGCAACCGTTCACTTAGGCAAGGCAAGTCCAGCTCTTCCTTCGAGGCTTGTGCTCACATTGAGCTTCACATTTGCTATAGAGCAGAGCAGGATTAGCTTGCAACTAGGTAGTGCAAGCACAATGCTTCTTTCCACAAAACTAACTCATGGTCTACGCTGAGTCATGCTGCCATGTACTGAAAGGCCTGCCGTTACAAATGCTTTTCAGGTTGCTTTTTCGCCTTGTGAACGGAGCTTTCAAAACTGGGAAAAAAGCCTTTGGGATAACACTCCCGTTTCGCTGTTGACTTCCAGCCTTAGTAGAAGCTGAGTCTAGCAAGTCCAGAGAGACACAATTAACCCAATGGCCCTTCGCTGATTCACGTTTTTCTATACCCGCTATTCTGGGTATAGCGAACTGCCTATAGGACGGACGCTGGAGGATGTCCAAGAGGCCTCTGCATCATCCGTACGCCTGTCGTTTTACACCACGAACTGTGCTTCTGTGGAATTACCTCACATAAGACGTGTTGGAAGGAAATAGAAACAGAGTGCTTTGTTTTATTGAGCTTACGTAGGGCAGGGGCGACCACGTCCTTGGCGAGTTAGGGATTCTTGAACTGTGTTACCGAAGCTGTTTGGAGGTCGGAAAGTCAACCCTCCCAAGGAAAAGTGCAGTGTGCTGCACCTTACTCTGCAAACACAGAGCGACTCTGAAAGGCCTGCGATGCTGGATTTTGCATACAGGGCCCAGAGCACAGTAGGGGTACAGAGTGTTCTGAAACCGAAACGGTTGCTGACACGAGGTGGCAAGGAGAACGATAAAGCCTCTTCCCCATAAACTGACACAGAACAGCAATTTAGGGCTCACGGAGCTGTTGCACTCCTTCACTTAGGCAAGGCAAGTCAAGCTCTTCCTTCGAGGCAAGTGCTAACATTGAGATTCACATTTGCTATAGAGCAAAGCAGGATGAGCTTGCAACTAGGAAGTGCAAGCACAATGCTTCTTTCCACAAAACTAACTCATGGTCTACGCTGAGTCATGCTGGCATGTACTGAAAGGCCTGCCGTTACAAATGCTTTTCAGGTTGCTTTGACGCCTTATGAACGGAACTTTCAAAACTGGAAAAAAACCTTTGGGATCACACTCCCGTTTCGCTGTTGACTTCCAGCCTTAGTACAAGCTGAGTCTAGCAAGTCCAAAGAGACACAATTAACCCAATGGGCCCTTCGCTGATTCACGTTTTTCTATACCCGCTATTCTGGGTATAGTGAACTGCCTAACGGACGGACGCTAGAGGATGTCCAAGAGGCCTCTGCATCATCCTTACGCCTGTCGTTTTACACCACGAACTGTGTTTCTGTGGAATTTTGAATGCACGCTGACCCTCTCCTTGAGGAATTAATAACCTCACATGAGACGTGTTGGAAGGAAATAGAAATAGAGTGCTTTGTTCTGTTGAGCTTACCTAGGGCAAGGGCGACCACGTCCTTGGCGAGTTAGGGATTCTTGAACTGTGTTACCGAAGCTGTTTGGAGGTCGGAAAATCAAACCGTCCCAAGGAAAATTGCAGTGTGCTGCACCTTACTCTGCAAACACAGAGCGACTCTGAAAGGCCTGCGATGCTGGATTTTGCATACAGGGCCCAGAGCACAGTGGGGGTACATTGTGTTCTGAAACCGAAACGGTTGCTGACACGAGGTGGCAATGAGAACGATAAAGCCTCTTCCTCATAAACTGACACAGAACAGCAATTTAAGGCTCACGGAGCTGTTGCATTCCTTCACTTAGGCAAGGCAAGTCCAGCTCTTCCTTCGAGGCTTGCGCTCACATTGAGCTTCACATTTGCTATAGAGCAGAGCAGGATGAACTTGCAACTAGGAAGTGCAAGCACCATGCTTCTTTCCACAAAACTAACTCATGGTTTACGCTGAGTCATGCTGGCATATACTGAAAGCCCTGCCGCTACAAATGCTTTTCAGGTTGCTTTGACGCCTTATGAACGGAGCTTTCAAAACTGGAAAGAACGCCTTTGGGATCACACTCCTGTTTCCAGGTTGACTTCCAGCCTTAGTACAGGCTGAGTCTAGCATGTCAAAAGAGACACAGTTAACCCACTGGGCCCTTCGCTGATTCAAGTTTTTCTATACCTGCTCTTCTGGGTTTAGCGAACTGCCTAAAGGACGGACGCTTTTGGATGCCCAAGAGGTCTCTGCATCTTCCGTACTCCTGTGGTTTTACACCACGAAGTGTGCTTCTGTGGAATTTGGAACGCACGCTGACCCTCTCCTTGAGGAATTGCTTACCTCACATAACTCGTGTTGGAAGGAAAGAGAAACAGAGTGCTTATTTCTATTGAGCTTACCTAGGGCAAGGGCGACCACGTCCTTGGCGAGTTAGGGATTCTTGAACTGTGTTTCCGAAGCTGTTTGGAGGTCGGAAAATCAAAGCGTCCCAAGGAAAAGTGCAGTGTGCTGCACCTTACTCTGCAAACACAGAGCGACTCTGAAAGGCCTGCGATGCTGGATTTTGCATACAGGGCCCAGAGAATCGTGGAGGTACAGAGTGTGCTGAAGCCGAAACGGTTGCTGACACGAGGTGGCAAGGAGAACGATAAAGCCTCTTCCCCATAAACTGACACAGAACAGCAAATTAGGGCTCACGGAACTGTTGCACTCCTTCATTTAGGGAAGCTAAGTGAAGCTCTTCCTCCGAGGCTTGTGCTCACATTGAGCTTCACATTTGCTATAGAGCAGAGCAGGATGAGCTTGCAACTAGGAAGTGCAAGCACAATGCTTCTTTCCACAAAACTAACTCATGGTCTATGCTGAGTCATGCTGGCCTGTACTGAAAGGCCTGCCGCTACAAATGCTTTTCAGGTTTCTTTGACGCCTTATGAACGGAGCTTTCAAAACTGGGAAAAAAGCCTTTGGGATCACACTCCTGTTTCTAGGTTGACTTCAAACCTTAGTACAGGCTGAGTCTAGCGTGTCAAAAGAGACACAATTAACCCAATGGGCCCTTCGCTGATTCACGTTTTTCTATACCCGCTATTCTGGGTATAGCGAACTGCCTAAAGGACCGACGCTGGAGGATGTTCAAGAGGCCTCTGCATCATCCATACGCCTTTCTTTTTTCACCACGAACTGTGCTTCTGTGGAATTTGGAACGCACGCCGACCCTCTCCTTGAGGAATTGCTAACCTCACATAAGACGTGTTGGAAGGAAAGAGAAACAGAGTGCTTATTTCTGTTGAGCTTACGTAGGGCAAGGTCGACCACGTCCGTGGCGAGTTAGGGATTCTTGAACTGTGTTTCCGAAGCTGTTTGGAGGTCGGAGAATCAAACCGTCCCAAGGAAAAGTGCAGTGTGCTGCACCTTACTCTGCAAACACAGAGCGATTCTGAAAGGCCTGCGATGCGGGATTTTGCATACAGGGCCCAGAGAATCGTGGAGGTACAGAGTGTGCTGAAGCCGAAACGGTTGCTGACACGAGGTGGCAAGGAGGACGATAAAGCCTCTTCCTCATAAACTGTCACAGAACAGCAATTTAGGGCTCACGGAGCTGTTGCACTCCTTCACTTAGGCAAGCTAAGTCAAGCTCTTCCTCCGAGGCTTGTGCTCACATCGAGCTTCACATTTGCTATAGGGCAGAGCAGGATGAGCTTGCAACTAGGAAGTGCAAGCACAATGCTTCTTTCCACAAAACTAACTCATGGTCTACGCTGAGTCATGCTGGCATGTACTGAAAGGCCTGCTGTTACATATGCTTTTCAGGTTGCTTTGACGCCTTATGAACGGAACTTTCAAAACTGGGAAAAAAGCCTTTGGGATCACACTCCCGTTTCGCTGTTGACTTCCACCCTTAGTACAAGCTGAGTCTAGCCAGTCCAAAGAGACACAATTAACGCAATGGGCCCTTTGATGATTCACGTTTTTCTATACCCGCTATTCTGGGTATAGTGAACTGCCTAAAGTACTGACGCTAGAGGATGTCCAAGAGGCCTCTGCATCATCCGTAGGCCTGTCGTTTTACACCACGAACTGTGCTTCTGTGGAATTTGGAACGCACGCCGACCCTCTCCTTGAGGAATTGCTAACCTCACATAAGACGTGTTGGAAGGAAAGAGAAACAGAGTGCTTATTTCTGTTGAGCTTACCTAGGGCAAGGTCGACCACGTCCTTGGCGAGTTAGGGATTCTTGAACTGTGTTCCCGAAGCTGTTTGGAGGTCGGAGAATGAAACCGTCCCTAGGAAATGTGCAGTGTGCTGCACCTTACTCTGCACACACAGAGCGACTCTGAAAGGCCTGCGATGCGGGATTTTGCATACAGGGCCGAGAGAATCGTGGAGGTTCCGAGTGTGCTGAAGCCAAAATGGTTGCTGACACGAGGTGGCAAGGAGAACGATAAAGCCTCTTCCCTATCAACTGACACAGAACAGCAATTTAGGGCTCACGGAGCTGTTGTACTCCTTCACTTAGGGAAGCTAAGTCAATCTCTTCCTTCGAGGCTTGTGCTCACATTGAGCTTCACATTTGCTATAGAGCAGAGCAGGATGAGCTTGCAACTAGGAAGTGCAAGCACAATGCTTCTTTCCACAAAACTAACTCATGGTCTACGCTGAGTCATGCTGGCATGTACTGAAAGGCCTGCGGTTACAAATGCTTTTCCGGTTGCTTTGACGCCTTATGAACGGAGCTTTCAAAAGTGGGAAAAAAGCCTTTGGGATCACACTCCCGTTTCGTTGTTGACTTCCACCCTTAGTACAAGCTGAGTCTAGCAAGTCCAAAGAGACACAAATAACCCAATGGGCCCCTCGCTGATTCACGTTTTTCTATACCCGCTATTCTGGGTATAGTGAACTGCCTACAGGACGGACGCTGGAGGATGTCCAAGAGGCCTGTGCATCATCCGTACACCTGTCGTTTTACAGCACGAAGTATGCTTCTGTGGAATTTGGAACGCACGCTGACCCTCTCCTTGAGGAATTACTTACCTCACATAAGACGTGTTGGAAGGAAAGAGAAACAGAGTGCTTTGTTCTGTTGAGCTTACCTAGGGCAAGGGCGACCACGTCCTTGGCGAGTTAGGGATTCTTGAACTGTTTTTCCGAAGCTGTTTGGAGGTCGGAAAATCAAACCGTCCCAAGGAAAAGTGCAGTGTGCTGCCCCTTACTCTGCAAACACAGAGCGACTCTGAAAGGCCTGTGATGCTGGATTTTGCATACAGGGCCCAGAGAATCGTGGAGGTACAGAGTGTGCTGAAGCCGAAACGGTTGCTGACACGAGGTGGCAAGGAGGACGATAAAGCCTCTTCCCCATAAACTGTCACAGAACAGCAATTTAGGGCTCACGGAGCTGTTGCACTCCTTCACTTAGGCAAGCTAAGTCAAGCTCTTCCTCCGAGGCTTGTGCTCACATCGAGCTTCACATTTGCTATAGAGCAGAGCAGGATGAGCTTGCAACTAGGAAGTGCAAGCACAATGCTTCTTTCCACAAAACTAACTCATGGTCTACGCTGAGTCATGCTGGCATGTACTGAAAGGCCTGCCGTTACAAATGCTTTTCAGGTTGCTTTGACGCCTTATGAACGGAGCTTTCAAAAGTGGAAAAAAAGCCTTTGGGATCACACTCCCGTTTCGCTGTTGACTTCCAGCCTTAGTACAAGCTGAGTCTAGCAAGTCCAAAGAGACACAAATAACCCAATGGGCCCCTCGCTGATTCACGTTTTTCTATACCCGCTATACTGGGTATAGTGAACTGCCTACAGGACGGACGCTGGAGGATGTCCAAGAGGCCTCTGCATCATCCGTACGCCTGTCGTTTTACACCACGAAGTGTGCTTCTGTGGAATTTGGAACGCACGCTGACCCTCTCCTTGAGGAATTACTTACCTCACATAAGACGTGTTGGAAGGAAAGAGAAACAGAGTGCTGTGTTCTGTTGAGCTTACCTAGGGCAAGGGCGACCACGTCCTTGGCGAGTTAGGGATTCTTGAACTGTTTTTCCGAAGCTGTTTGGAGGTCGGAAAATCAAACCGTCCCAACGAAAAGTGCAGTGTGCTGCCCCTTACTCTGCAAACACAGAGCGACTCTGAAAGGCCTGCGATTCTGGATTTTGCATACAGGGCCCAGAGCATCGTGGAGGTACACAGTGTGCTGAAGCCGAAACGGTTGCTGACACGAGGTGGCAAGGAGAACGATAAAGCCTCTTCCCCATAAACTGACACAGAACAGCAATTTAGGGCTCACGGAGCTGTTGCACTCCTTCACTTAGGGAAGCTAACTCAAGCTCTTCCTCCGAGGCTTGTGGTCACATTGAGCTTCACATTTGGTATAGAGCAGAGCAGGATGAGCTTGCAACTAGGAAGTGCAAGCACAATGCTTCTTTCCACAAAACTAACTCATGGTCTACGCTGAGTCATGCTGGCCTGTACTGAAAGGCCTGCCGTTACAAATGCTTTTCAGTTTGCTTTGAGGCCTTATGAACGGAACTTTCAAAACTGGGAAAAAAAGCCTTTGGGATCACACTCCCGTTTCGCTGTTGACTTCCACCCTTAGTACAAGCTGAGTCTAGCCAGTCCAAAGAGCCACAATTAACACAATGGGCCCTTCGCTGATTCACGTTTTTCTATACCCGCTATTCTGGGTATAGTGAACTGCCTAAAGGACTGACGCTAGAGGATGTCCAAGAGGCCTCTGCATCATCCGTAGGCCTGTCGTTTTACAGCAGAAACTGTGCTTCTGTGGAATTTGGAATGCACGCCGACCCTCTCCTTGAGGAATTGCTAACCTCACATAAGACGTGTTGGAAGGAAAGAGAAACAGAGTGCTTATTTCTGTTGAGCTTACCTAGGGCAAGGTCGACCACGTCCTTGGCGAGTTAGGGATTCTTGAACTGTGTTCCAGAAGCTGTTTGGAGGTCAGAGAATCAAACCGTCCCAAGGAAAAGTGCAGTGTGCTGCACCTTACTCTGCACACACAGAGCGACTCTGAAAGGCCTGCGATGCTGGATTTTGCATACAGGGCCCAGAGAATCGTGGAGGTACAGCGTGTGCTGAAGCCAAAATGGTTGCTGACACGAGGTGGCAAGGAGAACGATAAAGCCTCTTCCCTATAAACTGACACAGAACAGCAATTTAGGGCTCACGGAGCTGTTGCACTCCTTCACTTAGGGAAGCTAAGTCAATCTATTCATTCGAGGCTTGTGCTCACATTGAGCTTCACATTTGCTATAGAGCAGAGCAGGATGAGCTTGCAACTAGGAAGTGCAAGCACAATGCTTCTTTCCACAAAACTAACTCATGGTCTACGCTGAGTCATGCTGGCCTGTACTGAAAGGCCTGCCGCTACAAATGCTTTTCAGGTTGCTTTGACGCCTTATGAACGGAGCTTTCAAAAGTGGAAAAAAAGCCTTTGGGATCACACTCCCGTTTCGCTGCTGACTTCCAGCCTTAGTACAAGGTGAGTCTAGCAAGTCCAAAGAGACACAAATAACCCAATGGGCCCCTCGCTGATTCACGTTTTTCTATACCCGCTATTCTGGGTATAGTGAACTGCCTAAAGGACGGACGCTGGAGGATGTCCAAGAGGCCTCTGCATCAACCGTACGCCTGTCGTTTTACAGCACGAAGTGTGCTTCTGTGGAATTTGGAACGCACGCTGACCCTCTCCTTGAGGAATTACTTACCTCACATAAGACGTGTTGGAAGGAAAGAGAAACAGAGTGCTTATTTCTGTTGAGCTTACCTAGGGCAAGGGCGACCACGTCCTTGGCGAGTTAGGGATTCTTGAACTGTGTTTCCGAAGCTGTTTGGAGGTCGGAAAATCAAACCGTCCCAAGGAAAAGTGCAGTGTGCTGCACCTTACTCTGCAAACACAGAGCGACTCTGAAAGGCCTGCGATGCTGGATTTTGCATACAAGGCACAGAGCATCGTGGAGGTACACAGTGTGCTGAAGCCGAAACAGTTGCTGACACGAGGTGGCAAGGAGAACGATAAAGCCTCTTCGCCATAAACTGACACAGAACAGCAATTTAGGGCTCACGGAGCTGTTGTACTCCTTCACTTAGGGAAGCTAAATCAAGCTCTTACTCCGAGGCTTGTGCTCACATTGAGCTTCACATTTGCTATAGAGCAGAGCAGGATGAGCTTGCAACTAGGAAGTGCAAGCACAATGCTTCTTTCCACAAAACTAACTCATGGTCTACGCTGAGTCATGCTGGCATGTACTGAAAGGCCTGCGGTTACAAATGCTTTTCAGGTTGCTTTGACGCCTTATGAACGGAGCTTTCAAAAGTGGGAAAAAAGCCTTTGGGATCACACTCCCGTTTCGCTGTTGACTTCCACCCTTAGTACAAGCTGAGTCTAGCAAGTCCAAAGAGACACAAATAACCCAATGGGCCCCTCGCTGATTCACGTTTTTCTATACCCGCTATTCTGGGTATAGTGAACTGCCTAAAGTACGGACGCTGGAGGATGTCCAAGAGACCTGTGCATCATCCGTACGCCTGTCGTTTTACAGCACGAAGTATGCTTCTGTGGAATTTGGAACGCACGCTGACTCTCTCCTTGAGGAATTACTTACCTCACATAAGACGTGTTGGAAGGAAAGAGAAACAGAGTGCTTTGTTCTGTTGAGCTTACCTAGGGCAAGGGCGACCACGTCCTTGGCGAGTTAGGGATTCTTGAACTGTTTTTCCGAAGCTGTTTGGAGGTCGGAAAATCAAACCGTCCCAAGGAAAAGTGCAGTGTGCTGCCCCTTACTGTGCAAACACAGAGCGACTCTGAAAGGCCTGCGATGCTGGATTTTGCATACAAGGCTCAGAGCATCGTGGAGGTACACAGTGTGCTGAAGCCGAAACGGTTGCTGACACGAGGTGGCAAGGAGAACGATAAAGCCTCTTCCCCATAAACTGACACAGAACAGCAATTTAGGGCTCACGGAGCTGTTGCACTCCTTCACTTAGGGAAGCTAACTCAAGCTCTTCCTCCGAGGCTTGTGCTCAAATTGAGCTTCACATTTGCTATAGAGCAGAGCAGGATGAGCTTTCAACTAGGAAGTGCAAGCACAATGCTTCTTTCCACAAAACTAACTCATGGTCTACGCTGAGTCATGCTGGCCTGTACTGAAAGGCCTGCCGCTACAAATGCTTTTCAGTTTGCTTTGACGCCTTATGAACGGAACTTTCAAAACTGGGAAAAAAGCCTTTGGGATCACACTCCCGTTTCGTTGTTGACTTCCACCCTTAGTACAAGCTGAGTCTAGAAAGTTCAAAGAGACACAATTAACCCAATGGGCCCTTCGCTGATTCACGTTTTTCTATACCCGCTATTCTGGGTATAGTGAACTGCCTAAAGGACTGACGCTAGAGGATGTCCAAAAGGCCTCTGCATCATCCGTAGGCCTGTCGTTTTACACCACGAACTGTGCTTCTGTGGAATTTGGAACGCACGCCGACCCTCTCCTTGAGGAATTGCTAACCTCACATAAGACGTGTTGGAAGGAAAGAGAAACAGAGTGCTTATTTCTGTTGAGCTTACCTAGGGCAAGTTCGACCACGTCCTTGGCGAGTTAGGGATTCTTGAACTGTGTTTCCGAAGCTGTTTGGAGGTCGGAAAATCAAACCGTCCCAAGGAAAAGTGCAGTGTGCTGCACCTTACTCTGCAAACACAGAGCGACTCTGAAAGGCCTGCGATGCAGGCTTTTGCATACAGGGCCCAGAGAATCGTGGAGGTACAGAGTGAGCTGAAGCCGAAACGGTTGCTGACACGAGGTGGAAAGGAGGACGATAAAGCCTCTTCCCCATAAACTGTCACAGAACAGCAATTTAGGGCTCACAGAGCTGTCGCACTCCTTCACTTAGGCAAGCTAAGTCAAGCTCTTCCTCCGAGGCTTGTGCTCACATCGAGCTTCACATTTGCTATAGAGCAGAGCAGGATGAGCTTGCAACTAGGAAGTGCAAGCACAATGCTTCTTTCCACAAAACTAACTCATGGTCTACGCTGAGTCATGCTGGCATGTACTGAAAGGCCTGCTGTTACAAATGCTTTTCAGGTTGCTTTGACGCCTTATGAACGGAACTTTCAAAACTGGGAAAAAAGCCTTTGGGATCACACTCCCGTTTCGCTGTTGACTTCCACCCTTAGTACAAGCTGAGTCTAGCCAGTCCAAAGAGACACAATTAACCCAATGGGCCCTTCGCTGATTCACGTTTTTCTATACGCGCTATTCTGGGTATAGTGAACTGCCTAAAGGACGGACGCTGGAGGATGTCCAAGAGGCCTCTGCATCAACCGTACGCCTGTCGTTTTATAGCACGAAGTGTGCTTCTGTGGAATTTGGAACGCACGCTGACCCTCTCCTTGAGGAATTACTTACCTCACATAAGAAGTGTTGGAAGGAAAGAGAAACAGAGTGCATATTTCTGTTGAGCTTACCTAGGGCACGGGCGACCACGTCCTTGGCGAGTTAGGGATTCTTGAACTGTGTTTCCGAAGCTGTTTGGAGGTCGGAAAATAAAACCGTCCCAAGGAAAAGTGCAGTGTGCTGCACCTTACTCTGCAAACACAGAGCGACTCTGAAAGGCCTGCGATGCTGGATTTTGCATACAGGGCCCAGAGAATCGTGGAGGTACACAGTGTGCTGAAGCCGAAACGGTTGCTGACACGAGGTGGCAAGGAGGACGATAAAGCCTCTTCCCCATAAACTGACACAGAACAGCAATTTAGGGCTCACAGAGCTTTTGCACTCCTTCAATTAGGCAAGCTAAGTCAAGCTCTTCCTCCGAGGCTTGTGCTCACATTGAGCTTCACATTTGCTATAGAGCAGAGCAGGATGAGCTTGCAACTAGTAAGTGCAAGCACAATGCTTCTTTCCACAAAACTAACTCATGGTCTACGCTGAGTCATGCTGGCATGTACTGAAAGGCCTGCCGCTACAAATGCTTTTCAGGTTTCTTTGACGCCTTATGAACGGAACTTTCAAAACTGGGAAAAAAGCCTTTGGGATCACACTCCTGTTTCCAGGTTGACTTCCAACCTTACTACAGGCTGAGTCTAGCGTGTCAGAAGAGACACAGTTAACCCACTGGGCCCTTCGCTGATTCACGTTTTTCTATACGCCCTATTCTGTGTATAGTGAACTGCCTAAAGGACGGACGCTGGAGGATGTCCAAGAGGCCTCTGCATCATCCTTATGCCTGTCGTTTTGCAGCACGATGTGTGCTTCTGTGGAATTTGGAACGCACGCTGACCCTCTCCTTGAGGAATTGCTTACCTCACATAAGACGTGTTGGAAGGAAATAGAAACAGAGTGCTTTGTTCTCTTGAGCTTACCTAGGGCAAGGGCGACCACGTCCTTGGCGAGTTAGGGATTCTTGAACTGTGTTTCCGAAGCTGTTTGTAGGTCGGAAAATCAAACCGTCGCAAGGAAAAGTGCAGTGTGCTGCCCCTTACTCGGCAAACACAGAGCGACTCTGAAAGGCCTGCGATGCTGGATTTTGCATACAGGGCCCAGAGCATCGTGGAGGTACAGAGTGTGCTGAAGCAAAAACGGTTGCTGACACGAAGTGGCAAGGAGAACGATAAAGCCTCTTCCCCATAAACTGACACAGAACAGCAATTTAGGGCTCACGGATCGGTTGCACTCCTTCACTTAGGCAAGGCAAGCCCAGCTTTTCCTTCGAGGCTAGTGCTCTCATTGAGCTTCACATTTGCTATAGAGCAGAGCAGGATGAGCTTGCAACTAGGAAGTGCAAGCACAATGCTTCTTTCCACAAAACTAACTCATGATCCGCGCTGAGTCATGCTGACATGTACTGAAAGGCCGGCCGTTACAAAAGCTTTTCAGGTTGCTTTGACGCCTTATGAACGGAGCTTTCAAAACTGGAAAAAAAGCCTTTGGGATCACACTCCTGTTTCCAGGTTGACTTCCAGCGTTAGTACAGGCTGAGTCTAGCATGTCAAAAGAGACACAATTAACCCACTGGGCCCGTCGCTGATTCACATTTTTCTATACCCGCTATTCTGGGAATAGTGAACTGCCTAAAGGACGGACGCTGGAGGATGTCCAAGAGGCCTGTGCATCATCCGTACGCCTGACATTTTACACCACGAACTGTGCTTCTGTGGAATTTGGAACGCACGCTGACCCTCTCCTTGAGGAATTACTTACCTCACATAAGACGTGTTGGAAGGAAAGAGAAACAGAGTGCTTTGTTCTGTTGAGCTTACCTAGGGCAAGGGCGACCACGTCCTTGGCGAGTTAGGGATTCTTGAACTGTGTTTCCGAAGCTGTTTGGAGGTTGGAAAATCAAACCGTCCCAAGGCAAAGTGCAGTGTGCTGCCCCTTACTCTGCAAACACAGAGCGACTCTGAAAGGCCTGCGATGCTGGATTTTGCATACAGGGCCCAGAGCATCGTGGAGGTACAGAGTGTGCTGAAGCCGAAACGGTTGCTGACACGAGGTGGCAAGGAGGACGATAAAGCCTCTTCCCCATAAACTGACACAGAACAGCAATTTAGGGCTCACGGAGCTGTTGCCCTCCATCACTTAGACAAGCTAAGTCAAGCTCTTCCTTCGAGGCTTGTGCTCACATTGAGCTTCACATTTGCTATAGAGCAGAGCAGAATGAGCTTGCAACTAGGAAGTGCAAGCACAATGCTTCTTTCCACAAAACTAACTCATGGTCTACGCTGAGTCATGCTGGCATGTACTGAAAGGCCTGCCGTTAAAAATGCTTTTCAGTTTGCTTTGACGCCTTATGAACGGAACTTTCAAAACTGGGAAAAAAGCCTTTGGGATCACACTTCCGTTACGTTGTTGACTTCCACCCTTAGTACAAGCTGAGTCTAGCCAGTCCAAAGAGACACAATTAACCGAATGGGCCCTTCGCTGATTCACGTTTTTCTATACCCGCTATTCTGGGTATAGCGAACTGCCTAAAGGACTGACGCTGGAGGATGTCCAAGAGGCCTCTGCATCATCCGTACGCCTGTCGTTTTACAGCACGAACTGTGCTTCTGTGGAATTTGGAACGCACGCTGACCCTCTCCTTGAGGAATTGCTAACCTCACATAAGACGTGTTGGAAGGAAATAGAAACAGAGTGCTTTGTTCTGTTGAGCTTACCTAGGGCAAGGGCGACCACGTCCTTGGCCCGTTAGGGATTCTTGAACTGTGTAACCGAAGCTCTTTGGAGGTCAGAAAATCAAACCGTCCCAAGGAAAAGTGCAGTGTGCTGCACCTTACTCTGCAAACACAGAGCGACTCTGAAAGGCGTACGATGCTGGATTTTGCATACAGTGCCCAGAGCATCGTGGAGGTACAGAGTGTGCTGAAGCCGAAACGGTTGCTGAAACAAGGTGGCAAGGAGAACGATAAAGGCTCTTCCCTATAAACTGACACAGAACAGCAATTTAGGGCTCACGGAGCTGTTGCACTCCTTCACTTAGGGAAGCTATGTCAATCTCTTCCTTCGAGGCTTGTGCTCACATTGAGCTTTACATTTGCTATAGAGCGGAGCAGGATGAGCTTGCAACTAGGAAGTGCAAGCACAATGCTTCTTTCCACAAAACTAACTCATGGTCTACGCTGAGTAATGCTGGCATGTACTGAAAGGCCTGCCGTTACAAATGCTTTTCAGGTTGCCTTGACGCCTTATGAACGGAGCTTTCAAAAGTGGAAAAAAAGCCTTTGGGTCACACTCCCGTTTCGCTGTTGACTTCCAGCCTTAGTACAAGCTGAGTCTAGCAAGTCCAAAGAGACACAATTAACCCACTGGGCCCTTCGCTGATTCACGTTTTTCTATACCCGCTATTCTGGGTATAGCGAACTGCCTAAAGGACGGAGGCCGGAGGATGTCCAAGAGGCCTCTGCATCATCCGTACGCCTGTCGTTTTACACCACGAACTGTGCTTCTGTGGAATTTGGAACGCACGCTGACCCTCTCCTTGAGGAATTGCTAACCTCACATAAGACGTGTTGGCAGGAAATAGAAACAGAATGCTTTGTTCTGTTGAGCTTACCTAGGGCAAGGGCGACCACGTCCTTGGCGAGTTAGGGATTCTTGAACTGTGTTTCCGAAGCTGTTTGGAAGTCGGAAAATCAAACCGTCCCAAGGAAAAGTGCAGTGTGCTGCACCTTACTCTGCAAACACAGAGCGACTCTGAAAGGCCTCTGATGCTGGATTTTGCATACAGGGCCCAGAGCACAGTAGGGGTACAGAGTGTTCTGAAACCGAAACGGTTGCTGACACGAGGTGGAAAGGAGAACGATAAAGCCTCTTCCCCCAAAACTGACACAGAACAGCAATTTAGGGCTCACGGAGCTGTTTCACTCCTTCACTTAGTCAAGGCAAGTCAAGCTCTTCCTTCGAGGCTAGGGTTCACATGGAGCTTCACATTTTCTATAGAGCAGAGCAGGATGACCTTGCAACTAGGAAGTGCATGCACAATGCTTCTTTCCACAAATCTAACTCATGGTTTACGCTGAGTCATGCTGGCATGTTCTGAAAGCCCTGCCGCTACAAATGTTTTTCAGGTTGCTTTGACGCCTTATGAACGGAGCTTTCAAAACTGGAAAGAATGCCATTGGGATCACACTCCTGTTTCGCGGTTGACTTCGAGCCTTAGGACAGGCTGAGTCTAGCATGTGAAAAGAGACACAATTAACCCACTGGGCCCTTCGCTGATTCACGTTTTTCTATACCCGCTATTCTGGGTATAGCGAACTGCCTAAAGGACGGACGCTGGTGGATGCCCAAGAAGTCTCTGCATCTTCCGTACGCCTGTCGTTTTACACCACGAACTGTGCTTCTGTGGAATTTTGAATGAACGCTGACCCTCTCCTTGAGGAATTGCTTACCTCACATAAGACGTGTTGGAAGGAAATAGAAACAGAGTGCTTTGTTCTGTTGAGCTTACCTAAGGCAAGGAAGACCACGTCCTTGGCGAGTTAGGGATTCTTGAACTGTGTTCCCGAAGCTGTTTGGAGGTCGGAAAATCAAACCGTCCCAAGGAAAAGTGCAGTGTGCTGCACCTTACTCTGCAAACACAGAGCGACTCTGAAAGGCCTGCGATGCTGGATTTTGTAAACAGGGCCCAGAGCATCGTGGAGGTATAGAGTGTGCTGAAGCCGAAACGGTTGCTGACACGAGGTGGCAAGGAGAACGATAAAGCCTCTTCCCCATAAACTGACACAGAACAGCAATTTAGGGCTCAGAGAGCTGTTGCACTCGTTCACTTAGGCAAGCTAAGGCAAGCTCTTCCTCCGAGGCTTGTGCTCACATTGAGCTTCACATTTGCTATAGAGCAGAGCAGGATGAGCTTGCAACTAGGAAGTGCAAGCACAATGCTTCTTTCCACAAAACTAACTCATGGTCTACGCTGAGTCATGCTGGCATATACTGAAAGGCCTGCCGTTACAAATGCTTTTCAGGTTGCTTTGACGCCTTTTGAACGGAGCTTTCAAAACTGGGAAAAAAGCCTTTGGGATCACACTCCCCTTTCGCTGTTGACTTCCAGCCTTAGTACAAGGTGAGTCTAGCAAGTCCAAAGAGACACAGTTAACCCAATGAGCCCTTCGCTGATTCACGTTTTTCTATACCCGCTATCCTGGGTATAGTGAACTGCCTACAAGACGGACGCTGGAGGATGTCCAAGAGGCCTCTGCATCATCCGTACGCCTGTCATTTTACACCACGAACTGTGCTTCTGTGGAATTTGGAACGCACGCTGACCCTCCTCTTGAGGAATTGCTAACCGCAGATAAGACGTTTTGGAAGGAAAGAGAAACAGAGTGCTTTGTTCTGTTGAGCTTACCTAGGGCAAGGGCGACCACGTCCTTGGCGAGTTAGGGATTCTTGAACTGTGTTTCCGAAGCTGTTTGGAGGTCGGAGAATCAAACCGTCCCAAGGAAAAGTGCAGTGTGCTGCACCTTACTCTGCACACACAGAGCGACTCTGAAAGGCCTGCGATGCTGGATTTTGCATACAGGGCCCAGAGCATCGTGGAGGTACACAGTGTGCTGAAGACAAAATGGTTGCTGACTCGAGGTGGCAAGGAGAACGATAAAGCCTCTTCCCTATAAACTGACACAGAACAGCAATTTAGGGCTCACGGAGCTGTTGCACTCCTTCACTTAGGCAAGCTAAGTCAAGCTCTTCCTTCGAGGCTTGTGCTCACATTGAGCTTCACATTTGCTATAGAGCAGAGCAGGATGAGCTTGCAACTAGGAAGTGCAAGCACAATGCTTCTTTCCACAAAACTAACTCATGGTCTACG
Organism: Kogia breviceps; assembly: GCF_026419965.1. Classification (NCBI taxonomy): domain Eukaryota; kingdom Metazoa; phylum Chordata; class Mammalia; order Artiodactyla; family Physeteridae; genus Kogia; species Kogia breviceps. Next base: position 99,541,813 of record NC_081317.1, read on the forward strand.
CTGAGTCATGCTGGCATGTACAGAAAGGCCTGCCGCTACAAATGCTTTTCAGGTTGCTTTGACGCCTTATGAACGGAGCTTTCAAAACTGGAAAAAAAGCCTTTGGGATCACACTCCTGTTTCCAGGTTGACTTCCAGCCTTAGTACAGGCTGAGTCTAGCGTGTCAAAAGAGACACAAGTAACCCACTGGGCCCTTCGCTGATTCACGTTTTTCTATACCCGCTATTCTGCGTATAGTGAACTGCCTAAAGGACGGACGCTGGAGGATGTCCAAGAGGCCTCTGCATCATCCATACGCCTTTCTTTTTCCACCACGAACTGTGCTTCTGTGGAATTTGGAACGCACGCCGACACTCTCCTTGAGGATTTGCTAACCTCACATAAGACGTGTTGGAAGGAAAGAGAAACAGAGTGCTTATTTATGTTGACCTTACGTAGGGCAAGGTCGACCACGTCCTTGGCGAGTTAGGGATTCTTGAACTGTGTTCCAGAAGCTGTTTGGATGTTGGAGAATCAAACCGTCCCAAGGAAAAGTGCAGTGTGCTGCACCTTACTCTGCACACACAGAGCGACTCTGAAAGGCCTGCGATGCTGGATTTTGCATACAGGGCCCAGAGCATCGTGGGGGTACAGAGTGTGCTGAAGCCGAAACGGTTGCTGACACGAGGTGGCAAGGAGAACGATAAAGCCTCTTCCCCATAAACTGACACAGAACAGCAATTTAGGGCTCACGGAGCTGTTGCACTCCTTCACTTAGGGAAGCTAAGTCAATGTCTTCCTTCGAGGCTTGTGCTCACATTGAGCTTCACATTTGCTATAGAGCAGACCAGGATGAGCTTGCAACTAGGAAGTGCAAGCACAATGCTTCTTTCCACAAAACTAACTCATGGTCTACGCTGAGTCATGCTGGCATGTACTGAAAGGCCTGCCGTTACAAATGCTTTTCAGGTTGCTTTGACGCCTTAAGAACGGACCTTTCAAAAGTGGAAAAAAAGACTTTGGGATTACACTCCTGTTTCCAGGTTGACTTCCAGCCTTAGTACAAGCTGAGTCTAGCAAGTCCAAAGAGACACAAATAACCCACTGGGCCCTTCGCTGATTCACGTTTTTCTATAGCCGCTATTCTGGGTATAGTGAACTGCCTAAAGGACGGACGCTGGAGGATGTCCAAGAGGCCTCTGCATCATCCATACGCCTTTATTTTTTCACCACGAACTGTGCTTCTGTGGAATTTGGAACGCACGCTGACCCTCTCCTTGAGGAATTGGTAACCTCACATAAGACGTGTTGGAAGGATATAGAAACAGAGTGCTTTGTTCTGTTGAGCTTACCTAGGGCAAGAGCGACCACGACCTTGGCGAGTTAGGGATTCTTGAACTGTGTTTCTGAAGCTGTTTGGAGGTCGGATAATCAAACCGTCCCAAGGAAAAGTGCAGTGTGCTGCACCTTACTCTGCAAACACAGAGCGACTCTGAAAGGCCTGCGATGCGGGATTTTGCATACAGGGCCCAGAGAATCGTGGAGGTACAGAGTGTGCTGAAGCCGAAACGGTTGCTGACACGAGGTGGCAAGGAGGACGATAAAGCCTCTTCCCCATAAACTGTCACAGAACAGCAATTTAGGGCTCACGGAGCTGTTGCACTGCTTCACTTAGGCAAGCTAAGTAAAGCTCTTCCTCCGAGGCTTGTGCTCACATCGAGCTTCACATTTGCTATAGAGCAGAGCAGGATGAGCTTGCAACTAGGAAGTGCAAGCACAATGCTTCTTTCCACAAAACTAACTCATGGTCTACGCTGAGTCATGCTGGCCGGTACTGAAAGGCCTGCCGTTACAAATGCTTTTCAGGTTGCTTTGACGCCTTATGAACGGAACTTTCAAAACTGGGAAAAAAGCTTTTGGGATCCCACTCCCGTTTCGCTGTTGACTTCCACCCTTAGTACAAGCTGAGTCTAGCAAGTCCAAAGAGACACAGTTAACCCAATGAGCCCTTCGCTGGTTCACGTTTTTCTATACCCGCTATTCTGGGTATAGTGAACTGCCTACAAGACGGACGCAGGAGGATGTCCAAGGGGCCTCTGCATCATCCATACGCCTTTCTTTTTACACCACGAACTGTGCTTCTGTGAAATTTGGAACGCACGCCGACCCTCTCCTTGAGGAATTGCTAACCTCACATAAGACGTGTTGGAAGGAAAGAGAAACAGAGTGCTTATTTCTGTTGAGCTTACCTAGGGCAAGGTCGACCACGTCCTTGGCGAGGTAGGGATTCTTGAACTGTGTTCCCGAAGCTGTTTGGAGGTCGGAGAATCAAACCGTCCCAAGGAAAAGTGCAGTGTGCTGCACCTTACTCTGCAAACACAGAGCGACTCTGAAAGGCCTGCGATGCGGGATTTTGCATACAGGGCCCAGAGAATCGTAGAGGTACAGAGTGTGCTGAAGCCGAAACGGTTGCTGACACGAGGTGGCAAGGAGAACGATAAAGCCTCTTCCCCATAAACTGTCACAGAACAGCAATTTAGGGCTCACGGAGCTGTTGCACTCCTTCACTTAGGCAAGCTAAGTCAAGCTCTTCCTCCGAGTCTTGTGCTCACATCGAGCTTCACATTTGCTATAGAGCAGAGCAGGATGAGCTTGCAACTAGGAAGTGCAAGCACAATGCTTCTTTCCACAAAACTAACTCATGGTCTACGCTGAGTCATGCTGGCCGGTACTGAAAGGCCTGCCGTTACAAATGCTTTTCAGGTTGCTTTGTCGCCTTATGAACGGAACTTTCAAAACTGGGAAAAAAGCCTTTGGGATCCCACTCCCGTTTCGCTGTTGACTTCCACCCTTAGTACAAGCTGAGTCTAGCCAGTCCAAAGAGACACAATTAACCCAATGGGCCCTTCGCTGATTCACGTTTTTCTATACCCGCTATTCTGGGTATAGTGAACTGCCTAAAGGACTGACGCTAGAGGATGTCCAAGAGGCCTCTGCATCATCCGTAGGCCTGTCGTTTTACACCACGAACTGTGCTTCTGTGGAATTTGGAACGCACGCCGACCCTCTCCTTGAGGAATTGCTAACCTCACATAAGACGTGTTGGAAGGAAAGAGAAACAGAGTGCTTATTTCTGTTGAGCTTACCTAGGGCAAGGGCGACCATGTCCTTGGCGAGTTAGGGATTCTTGAACTGTGTTTCCGAAGCTGTTTGGAGGTCGGAAAATCAAACCATGCCAAGGAAAAGTGCAGTATGCTGCACCTTACTCTGCAAACACAGAGCGACTCTGAAAGGCCTGCGATGCTGGATTTTGCATACAGGGCCCAGAGAATCGTGGAGGTACAGAGTGTGCTGAAGCCGAAACGGTTGCTGACACGAGGTGGCAAGGAGGACGATAAAGCCTCTTCCCCATAAACTGACACAGAACAGCAATTTAGGGCTCACGGAGCTGTTGCACTCCTTCACTTAGGCAAGCTAAGTCAAGCTCTTCCTCCGAGGCTTGTGCTCACATCGAGGTTCACATTTGCTGTAGAGCAGAGCAGGATGAGCTTGCAACTAGGAAGTGCAAGCACAATGCTTCTTTCCAAAAAACTAACTCATGGTCTACGCTGAGTCATGCTGGCATGTACTGAAAGGCCTCCTGTTACAAATGCTTTTCAGGTTGCTTTGAAGCCTTATGAACGGAACTATCAAAACTGGGAAAAAAGCCTTTGGGATCACACTCCCGTTTCGCTGTTGACTTCCAGCCTTAGTACAAGCTGAGTCTAGCAAGTCCAAAGAGACACAATTAACCCAATGGGCCCTTCGCTGATTCACGTTTATCTATACCCGCTATTCTGGGTACAGTGAAATGCCTAAAGGACTGACGCTAGAGGATGTCCAAGAGGCCTCTGCATCATCCGTAGGCCTGTCCTTTTACACCACGAACTGTGCTTCTGTGGAATTTGGAACGCACGCTGACCCTCTCCTTGAGGAATTGCTAACCTCACATAAGACGTGTTGGAAGGAAAGAGAAACAGAATGCTTTGTTCTGTTGAGCTTACCTAGGGCAAGGGCGACCACGTCCTTGGCGAGTTAGGGATTCTTGAACTGTGTTCCAGAAGCTGTTTGGAAGTTGGAAAATCAAACCGTCCCAAGGAAAAGAGCAGTGTGCTGCACCTTACTCTGCACACAAAGGGCGACTCTGAAAGGCCTGCGATGCTGGATTTTGCATACAGGGCCCAGAGCATCGTGGAGGTACAGAGTGTGCTGAAGCCAAAATGGTTGCTGACACGAGGTGGCAACGAGAACGATAAAGCCTCTTCCCTATAAACTGACACAGAACAGCAATTTAGGGCTCACGGAGCTGTTGCACTCCTTCACTTAGGGAAGCTAAATCAATCTCTTCCTTCGAGGCTTGTGCTCACATTGAGCTTCACATTTGCTATAGAGCAGAGCAGGATGAGCTTGCAACTAGGAAGTGCAAGCACAATGCTTCTTTCCACAAAACTAACTCATGGTCTACGCTGAGTCATGCTGGCATGTACTGAAAGGCCTGCCGTTACAAATGCTTTTCAGGTTGCTTTGACGCCTTATGAACGGAGCTTTCAAAAGTGGAAAAAAAGCCTTTGGGATCACACTCCCGTTTCGCTGTTGACTTCCAGCCTTAGTACAAGCTGAGTCTAGCAAGTCCAAAGAGACACAAATAACCCAATGGGCCCCTCGCTGATTCACGTTTTTCTATACCCGCTATTCTGGGTATAGTGAACTGCCTAAAGGACGGACGCTGGAGGATGTCCAAGAGGCCTCTGCATCATCCGTACGCCTGTCGTTTTACAGCACGAAGTGTGCTTCTGTGGAATTTGGAACGCACGCTGACCCTCTCCTTGAGGAATTGCTAACCTCACATAAGACGTGTTGGAAGGAAAGAGAAACAGAATGCTTTGTTCTGTTGAGCTTACCTAGGGCAATGTCGACCACGTCCTTGGCGAGTTAGGGATTCTTGAACTGTGTTTCCGAAGCTGTTTGGAGGTCGGAAAATCAAACCGTCCCAAGGAAAAGAGCAGTGTGCTGCACCTTACTCTGCACACAAGGGGCGACTCTGAAAGGCCTGCGATGCGGGATTTTGCATACAGGGCCCAGAGAATCGTGGAGGTACAGAGTGTGCTGAAGCCGAAACGGTTGCTGTCACGAGGTGGCAAGGAGGACGATAAAGCCTCGTCCCCATAAACTGTCAGAGAACAGCAATTTAGGGCTCACGGAGCTGTTGCACTTCTTCACTTAGGCAAGCTAAGTCAAGCTCTTCCTCCGAGGCTTGTGCTCACATCGAGCTTCACATTTGCTATAGAGCAGAGCAGGATGAGCTTGCAACTAGGAAGTGCAAGCACAATGCTTCTTTCCACAAAACTAACTCATGGTCTACGCTGAGTCATGCTGGCATGTACTGAAAGGCCTGCTGTTACAAATGCTTTTCAGGTTGCTTTGACGGCTTATGAACGGAACTTTCAAAACTGGGAAAAAAGCCTTTGGGATCACACTCCCGTTTCGCTGTTGACTTCCACCCTTAGTACAAGCTGAGTCTAGCCAGTCCAAAGAGACACAATTAACCCAATGGGCCCTTCGCAGATTCACGTTTTTCTATACCCGCTATTCTGGGTATAGTGAACTGCCTAAAGGACTGACGCTAGAGGATGTCCAAGAGGCCTCTGCATCATCCGTAGGCCTGTCGTTTTACACCACGAACTGTGCTTCTGTGGAATTTGGAACGCACGCTGACCCTCTCCTTGAGGAATTGCTAACCTCACATAAGACGTGTTGGAAAGAAAGAGAAACAGAGTGCTTATTTCTGTTGAGCTTACCTAGGGCAAGGGCGACCACGTCCTTGGCGAGTTAGGGATTCTTGAAGTGTGTTTCCGAGGCTGTTTGGAGGTCGGAAAATCAAACCGTCCCAAGGAAAAGTGCAGTGTGCTGCACCTTACTCTGCAAACACAGAGCGACTCTGAAAAGCCTGCGATGCTGGATTTTGCATACAGGGCCCAGAGCACAGTAGGGGTACAGAGTGTTCTGAAACCGAAACGGTTGCTGACACGCAGTGGCAAGGAGAACGATAAAGCCTCTTCCCCATAAACTGACACAGAACAGCAATTTAGGGCTCACGGAGCTGTTGCACTCCTTCACTTAGGCAAGGCAAGTCCAGCTCTTCCTTCGAGGCTTGTGCTCACATTGAGCTTCACATTTGCTATAGAGCAGAGCAGGATGAGCTTGCAATTAGGTAGTGCAAGCACAATGCTTCTTTCCACAAAACTAACTCATGGTCTACGCTGAGTCATGCTGGCATGTACTGAAAGTCCTGCCGTTACAAATGCTTTTAAGGTTGCTTTTTCGCCTTGTGAACGGAGCTTTCAAAACTGGGAAAAAAGCCTTTGGGATCACACTCCCGTTTCGCTGTTGACTTCCAGCCTTAGTACAAGCTGAGTCTAGCAAGTCCAGAGAGATACAATTAACCCAATGGCCCTTCGCTGATTCACGTTTTTCTATACCCGCTATTCTGGGTATAGCGAACTGCCTAAAGGACGGACGCTGGTGGATGCCCAAGAGGTCTCTGCATCTTCCGGACGCCTGTCGTTCTACACCAGGAACTGTGCTTCTGTGGAATTTGGAACGCACGCTGACCCTCTCCTTGAGGAATTGCTAACCTCAAATAAGACGTGTTGGAAGGAAATAGAAACAGAGTGCTTTGTTCTGTTGAGCTTACCTAGGGCAAGGGCGACCACGTCCTTGGCGATTTAGGGATCCTTGAACTGTGTAACCGAAGCTGTTTGGAGGTCCGAAAATCAAACCGTCCCAAGGAAAAGTGCAGTGTGCTGCACCTTACTCTGCAAACACAGAGCGACTCTGAAAGGCCTGCGATGCTGGATTTTGCATACAGGGCCCAGAGCACAGTGGGGGTACAGAGTGTTCTGAAACCGAAACGGTTGCTGACACGAGGTGGCAAGGAGAACAATAAAGCCTCTTCCCCATATACTGACATAGAACAGCAATTTAGGGCTCACGGAGCTGTTGCACTCCTTCACTTAGGCAAGGCAAGTCCAGCTCTTCCTTCGAGGCTTGTGCTCACATTGAGCTTCACATTTGCTATAGAGCAGAGCAGGATGAGCTTGCAACTAGGAAGTGCAAGCACAATGCTTCTTTCCACAACACTAACTCATGGTCTACGCTGAGTCATGCTGGCATGTACTGAAAGGCCTGCCGTTACAAATGCTTTTCAGGTTGCTTTGTCGCCTTATGAACGGAGCTTTCAAAACTGGAAAAAAAGCCTTTGGGATCACACTCCCTTTTCCAGGTTGACTTCCAGCCTTAGTACAAGCTGAGTCTAGCAAGTCCAGAGAGACACAATTAACCCAATGGCCCTTCGCTGATTCACGTTTTTCTATACCCGCTATTCTGGGTATAGCGGACTTCCTAAAGGACGGAAACTGGTGGATGCTCAAGAGGTCTCTTCATCTTCCGTACGCCTGTCGTTTTGCAGCACGAAGTGTGCTTCTGTGGAATTTGGAACGCACGCTGACCCTCTCCTTGAGGAATTGCTTACCTCATATAAGTCGTGTTGGAAGGAAATAGAAACAGAGTGCTTTGTTCTGTTGAGCTTACCTAGGGCAAGGGCGACCACGTCCTTGGCGAGTTAGGGATTCTTGAACTGTGTTCCCGAAATTGTTTAGAGGTCAGAAAATCAAACCATCCCAAGGAAAAGTGCAGTGTGCTGCACCTTACTCTGCAAACACAGAGCGACTCTGAAAGGCCTGCGATGCTGGATTTTGCATACAGGGCCCAGAGCATCGTGGAGGTACAGAGTGTGCTGAAGCCAAAACGGTTGCTGACACGAGGTGGCAAGGAGAACGATAAAGCCTCTTCCCCATAAACTGACACAGAACAGCAATTTAGGGCTCACGGAGCTGTTGTACTGGTTCACTTAGGCAAGCTAAGGCAAGCTCGTCCTCCGAGGCTTGTGCTCACATTGAGCTTCACATTTGCTATAGAGCAGAGCAGAATGAGCTTGCAACTAGGAAGTGCAAGCTCAATGCTGCTTTCCACAAAACTAACTCATGGTCTACGGTGAGTCATGCTGGCATGTACTGAAATGCCTTCCGTTACAAATGCTGTTCAGTTTGCTTTGACGCCTTATGAACCTAGATTTCAAAACTGGAAAAAAAGCCTTTGGGATCACACTCCTGTTACCAGGATGACTTCCAGCCTTAGTACAAGCTGAGTCTAGCAAGTCCAAAGAGACACAATTAACCCAATGGGCCCTTCGCCGATTCACGTTTTTCTATACCCGCTATTCTGGGTATAATAAACTGCCTAAAGGACGGACGCTAGAGGATGTCTAAGAGGCCTCTGCATCATCCTTATGCCTGTCGTTTTACACCACGAACTGTGCTTCTGTGGAATTTTGAACGCACGCTGACCCTCTCCTTGAGGAATTAATAACCTCACATGAGACGTGCTGGAAGGAAATAGAAATAGAGTGCTTTGTTCTGTTGAGCTTACCTAGGGCAAGGGCGATCACGTCCTTGGCGAGTTAGGGATTCTTGAACTGTGTTCCCGAAGCTGTTTGGAGGTCGGAAAATCAAATCATCCCAAGGAAAAGTGCAGTGTGCTGCACCTTACTCTGCACACACAGAGTGACTCTGAAAGGCCTGCGATGCTGGATTTTGCCTACAGGGTCCAGAGAATCGTGGAGGTACAGAGTGTGCTGAAGCCGAAACGGTTGCTGACACGAGGTGGAAAGGAGAACGATAAAGCCTCTTCCCCATAAACTGACACAGAACAGCAATTTAGGGCTCACGGAGCTGTTGCACTCCTTCACTTAGGCAAGGCAAGTTCCGCTCTTCCTTCGAGGCTTGTGCTCACATTGAGCTTCACATTTGCTGTAGGGCAGAGCAGGATGAGCTTGCAACTAGGAAGTGCAAGCACAATGCTTCTTTCCACAAAACTAACTCATGGTCTACGCTGAGTCATGCTGGCATGTACTGAAAGGCCTGCCGTTACAAATGCTTTTTAGGTTGCTTTGTCGCCTTATGAACGGAGCTTTCAAAACTGGAAAAAAAGCCTTTGGGATCACACCCTCTTGTCCAGGTTGACTTCCAGCCTTAGTACAAGCTGAGTCTAGCAAGTCCAAATAGACACATTTAACCGAATGGGCCCTTCGCTGATTCACGTTTTTCTATACCCGCTATTCTGGGTATAGCGAACTGCCTAAAGGACGGACGCTGGAGGATGTACAAGAGGCCTCTGCATCATCCGTACGCCTGTTGTTTTACAGCACGAACTGTGCTTCTGTGGAATTTGGAACGCACGCTGACCCTCTCCTTGAGGAATTGCTAACCTCACATAAGACGTGTTGGAAGGAAATAGAAACAGAGTGCTTTTTTCTGTTGAGCTTACCTAGGGCAAGGGCGACCACAACCTTGGCGAGTTAGGGATTCTTGAACTGTGTTTCCGAAGCTGTTTGCAGGTCGGAGAATGAAACCGTCCCAAGGAAAAGTGCAGTGTGCTACACCTTACTCTGCAAACACAGAGAGACTCTGAAAGGCCTGCGATGCTGGATTTTGCATACAGGGCCCAGAGCATCGTGGGGGTACAGAGTGTGCTGAAGCCGAAACGGTTGCTGACACGAGGTGGCAAGGAGAACGATAAAGCCTCTTCCCCATAAACTGACACAGAACAGCAATTTAGGGCTCACGGAGCTGTTGCACTCCTTCACTTAGGCAAGGCAAGTCCAACTCTTCCTTCGAGGCTTGTGCTCACGTTGAGCTTCACATTTGCTATAGAGCAGAGCAGGATTAGCTTGCAACTAGGTAGTGCAAGCACAATGCTTCTTTCCACAAAACTAACTCATGGTCTACGCTGAGTCATGCTGGCATGTACTGAAAGGCCTGCCGTTACAAATGCTTTTCAGGTTGCTTTTTCGCCTTGTGAACGGAGCTTTCAAACCTGGGAAAAAAGCCTTTGGGATAACACTCCCGTTTCGCTGTTGACTTCCAGCCTTAGTACAAGCTGAGTCTAGCAAGTCCAGAGAGACACAATTAACCCAATGGCCCTTCGCTGATTCACGTTTTTCTATACCCGCTATTCCGGGTATAGCGAACTGCCTATAGGACGGACGCTGGAGGATGTCCAAGAGGCCTCTGCATCATCCGGACGCCTGTCGTTTTACAGCACGAAGTGTGCTTCTGTGGAATTTGGAACGCACGCTGACCCTCTCCTTGAGGAATTGCTAACCTCACATAAGACGTGTTGGAAGGAAATAGAAACACAGTGCTTTGTTCTGTTGAGCTTACCTAGGGCAAGTGCGACCACGTCCTTGGCGAGTTAGGGATTCTTGAACTGTGTTTCCGAAGCTGTTTGGAGGTCGGAAAATCAAATCGTCCCAAGGAAAAGTGCAGTGTGCTGCACCTTACTCTGCAAACACAGAGCGACTCTGAAAGGCCTGCGATGCTGGATTTTGCATACAGGGCCCAGAGCACAGTAGGGGTACAGAGTGTTCTGAAACCGAAACGGTTGCTGACACGAGGTGGCAAGGAGAACGATAAAGCCTCTTCCCCCTAAACTGACACAGAACAGCAATTTAGGGCTCACGGAGCTATTGCACTCCTTCACTTAGGCAAGGCAAGTCAAGCTCTTCCTTCGAGGCTTGTGCTCACATTGAGCTTCACATTTGCTATAGAACAGAGCAGGATGAGCTTGCAACTAAGAAGTACAAGCACAATGCTTCTTTCCATAAAACTATCTCATGGTCTACGCTGAGTCATGCTGGCATGTACTGAAAGGCCTGCCGTTACAAATGCTTTTCAGGTTGCTTTGACGCCTTATGAACGGAACTTTCAAAACTGGGAAAAAAGCCTTTGGGATCACACTCCCGTTTCGCTGTTGACTTCCAGCCTTAGTACAAGCTGAGTCTAGCAAGTCCAAAGAGACACAATTAACCCAATGGGCCCTTCGCCGATTCACGTTTTTCTATACCCGCTATTCTGGGTATAATGAACTGCCTAAAGGACGGACGCTAGAGGATGTCCAAGAGGCCTCTGCATGATCCTTACGCCTGTCGTTTTACACCACGAACTGTGCTTCTGTGGAATTTTGAACGCACGCTGACCCTCTCCTTGAGGAATTAATAACCTCACATGAGACGTGTTGGAAGGAAATAGAATTAGAGTGCTTTGTTCTGTTGAGCTTAACTAGGGCAAGGGCGACCACGTCCTTGGCGAGTTAGGGATTCTTGAACTGTGTAACCGAAGATGTTTGGAGGTCGGAAAATCAAACCGTCCCAAGGAAAAGTGCAGTGTGCTGCACCTTACTCTGCAAACACAGAGCGACTCTGAAAGGCCTGCGATGCTGGATTTTGCATACAGGGCCCAGAGCATCGTGGAGGTACAGAGTGTGCTGAAGCCGAAACGGTTGCTGACACGAGGTGGCAAGGAGAACGATAAAGCCTCTTCCCCATAAACTGACACAGAACAGCAATTTAGGGCTCATGGAGCTGTTGCACTCCTTCACTTAGGCAAGCTAAGGCAAGCTCTTCCTCCGAGGCTTGTGCTCACATTGAGCTTCATATTTGCTATAGAGCAGAGCAGGATGAGCTTGCAACTAGGAAGTGCAAGCACAATGCTTCTTTCCACAAAACTAACTCATGGTCTACGCTGAGTCATGCTGGCATGTACAGAAAGGCCTGCCGTTACAAATGCTTTTCAGTTGCTTTGACGCCTTATGAACGGAGCTTTCAAAACTGGGAAAAAAGCCTTTGGGATCACACTCCCGTTTCGGTGTTGACTTCCAGCCTTAGTACAAGCTGAGTCTAGCAAGTCCAAAGAGACACAATTAACCCAATGGGCCCTTCGCTGATTCACGTTATTCTATACCCGCTATTCTGGGTATAGTGAACTGCCTACAGGACGGAGGCTGGAGGATGTCCAAGAGGCCTTTGCATCATCCGTACGCCTGTCGTTTTACAGCACGAACTGTGCTTCTGTGGAATTTGGAACGCACGCTGACCCTCCTCTTGAAGAATTGCTATCCTCAGATAAGACATGTTGGAAGGAAAGAGAAACAGAGTGCTTTGTTTTGTTGAGCTTACCTAGGGCAAGGGCGACCACGTCCTTGGCGAGTTAGGGATTCTTGAACTGTGTTTCCGAAGCTGTTTGGGGGTCGGAAAATCAAACCGTCCCAAGGAAAAGTGCAGTGTGCTGCACCTTACTCTGCAAACACAGAGCGACTCTGAAAGGCCTGCGATGCTGGATTTTGTATACAGGGCCCAGAGCATCGTGGAGGTACACAGTGTGCTGAAGCCAAAACGGTTGCTGACACGAGGTGGCAAGGAGAATGATAAATCCTCTTCCCCATAAACTGACACAAAACAGCAATTTAGGGCTCATGGAGCTGTTGCATTCCTTCAGTTAGGCAAGGCAAGTCCAGCTCTTCCTTCGAGGCTTGTGCTCACATTGAGCTTCACATTTGCTATAGAGCAGAGCAGGATGAGCTTGCAACTAGGAAGTGCAAGCACAAAGCTTCTTTCCACAAAACTAACTCATGGTCTACGCTGAGTCATGCTGGCATGTACTGAAACGCCTTCCGTTACAAATGCTTTTCAGGTTGCTTTGACGCCTTATGAACGGAGATTTCAAAACTGGGAAAAAAGCCTTTGGGATCACACTCCCGTTTCGCTGTTGACTTCCAGCCTTAGTACAAGCTGAGTCTAGCAAGTCGAAAGAGACACAGTTAATCCAATGAGCCCTTCGCTGATTCACGTTTTTCTATACCCGGTATTCTGTGTATAGTGAACTGCCTACAGGACGGACGCTGGAGGATGTCCAAGAGGCCTCTTCATCATCCGTACGCCTGTCGTTTTACAGCACGAACTGTGCTTCTGTGGAATTTGGAACGCACGCTGACCCTCCTATTGAGGAATTGCTAACCTTAGATAAGATGTTTTGGAAGGAAAGAGTAACAGAGTGGTTTGTTCTGTTGAGCTTACCTAGGGCAAGGGCGACCACGTCCTTGGCGAGTTAAGGATTCTTGAACTGTGTTTCCGAAGCTGTTTGGAGGTCGGAAAATCAAACCGTCCCAAGGAAAAGTGCAGTGTGCAGCACCTTACTCTGCAAACACAGAGCGACTCTGAAAGGCCTGCGATGCTGGATTTTGCATACAGGGCCCAGAGAACCGTGGAGCTACAGAGTTTGCTGAAGCCGAAACGGTTGCTGACACGAGGTGGCAAGGAGGACGATAAAGCCTCTTCCCCATAAACTGACACAGAACAGCAATTTAGGGCTAACGGAGCTGTTGCACTCCTTCACTTAGGGAAGCTAAGTAAAGCTCTTCCTCCGAGGCTTGTGCTCACATTGAGCTTCACATTTGCTATAGAGCAGAGCAGGATGAGCTTGCAACTAGGAAGTGCAAGCACAATGCTTCTTTCCAAAAAACTAACTCATGGTCTACGCTGAGTCATGCTGGCATGTACAGAAAGGCCTGCCGTTACAAATGCTTTTCAGTTGCTTTGACGCCTTATGAACGGAGCTTTCAAAACTGGGAAAAAAGCCTTTGGGATCACACTCCCGTTTCGGTGTTGACTTCCAGCCTTAGTACAAGCTGAGTCTAGCAAGTTCAAAGAGACACAATTAACCCAATGGGCCCTTCGCCGATGCACGTTTTTTCTATACCCGCTATTCTGGGTATAATGAACTGCCTAAAGGACGGACGCTAGAGGATGTCTAAGAGGCCTCTGCATCATCCTTATGCCTGTCGTTTTACACCACGAACTGTGCTTCTGTGGAATTTTGAACGCACGCTGACCCTCTCCTTGAGGAATTAATAACCTCACATGAGACGTGTTGGAAGGAAATAGAAATAGAGTGCTTTGTTCTGTTGAGCTTACCTAGGGCAAGGGCGACCACGTCCTTGGCGAGTTAGGGATTCTTGAACTGTGTTCCCGAAGCTGTTTGGAGGTCGGAAAATCAAACTATCCCAAGGAAAAGTGCAGTGTGCTGCACCTTACTCTGCACACACAGAGTGACTCTGAAAGGCCTGCGATGCTGGATTTTGCCTACAGGGCCCAGAGAATCGTGGCGGTACAGAGTGTGCTGAAGCCGAAACGGTTGCTGACACGAGGTGGCAAGGAGAACGATAAAGCCTCTTCCCCATAAACTGACACAGAACAGCAATTTAGGGCTCACGGAGCTGTTGCACTCCTTCACTTAGGCAAGGCAAGTCCCGCTCTTCCTTCGAGGCTTGTGCTCACATTGAGCTTCACATTTGCTATAGGGCAGAGCAGGATGAGCTTTCAACTAGGAAGTGCAAGCACAATGCTTCTTTCCACAAAACTAACTCATGGTCTACGCTGAGTCATGCTGGCATGTACTGAAAGGCCTGCCGTTACAAATGCTTTTTAGGTTGCTTTTTCGCCTTATGAACGGAGCTTTCAAAACTGGAAAAAAAGCCTTTGGGATCACACCCTCTTGTCCAGGTTGACTTCCAGCCTTAGTAGAAGCTGAGTCTAGCAAGTCCAAAGAGACACATTTAACCGAATGGGCCCTTCGCTGATTCACGTTTTTCTATACCCGCTATTCTGGGTATAGCGAACTGCCTAAAGGACGGACGCTGGAGGATGTACAAGAGGCCTCTGCATCATCCGTACGCCTGTTGTTTTACAGCACGAACTGTGCTTCTGTGGAATTTGGAACGCACGCTGACCCTCTCCTTGAGGAATTGCTAACCTCACATAAGACGTGTTGGAAGGAAATAGAAACAGAGTGCTTTTTTCTGTTGAGCTTACCTAGTGCAAGGGCGACCACGTCCTTGGCGAGTTAGGGATTCTTGAACTGTGTTTCCGAAGCTGTTTGCAGGTCGGAGAATGAAACCGTCCCAAGGAAAAGTGCAGTGTGCTACACCTTACTCTGCAAACACAGAGAGACTCTGAAAGGCCTGCGATGCTGGATTTTGCATACAGGGCCCAGAGCATCGTGGGGGTACAGAGTGTGCTGAAGCCGAAACGGTTGCTGACACGAGGTGGCAAGGAGAACGATAAAGCCTCTTCCCCATAAACTGACACAGAACAGCAATTTAGGGCTCACGGAGCTGTTGCACTCCTTCACTTAGGCAAGGCAAGTCCAGCTCTTCCTTCGAGGCCTGTGCTCACGTTGAGCTTCACATTTGCTATAGAGCAGAGCAGGATTAGCTTGCAACTAGGAAGTGCAAGCACAATGCTTCTTTCCACAAAACTAACTCATGGTCTACGCTGAGTCATGCTGGCATGTACTGAAAGGCCTGCCGTTACAAATGCTTTTCAGGTTGCTTTTTCGCCTTGTGAACGGAGCTTTCAAACCTGGGAAAAAAGCCTTTGGGATAACACTCCCGTTTCGCTGTTGACTTCCAGCCTTAGTACAAGCTGAGTCTAGCAAGTCCAGAGAGACACAATTAACCCAATGGCCCTTCGCTGATTCACGTTTTTCTATACCCGCTATTCTGGGTATAGCGAACTGCCTATAGGACGGACGCTGGAGGATGTCCAAGAGGCCTCTGCATCATCCGTACGCCTGTCGTTTTACAGCACTAAGTGTGCTTCTGTGGAATTTGGAACGCACGCTGACCCTCTCCTTGAGGAATTGCTAACCTCACATAAGACGTGTTGGAAGGAAATAGAAACACAGTGCTTTGTTCTGTTGAGCTTACCTAGGGCAAGTGCGACCACGTCCTTGGCGAGTTAGGGATTCTTGAACTGTGTTTCCGAAGCTGTTTGGAGGTCGGAAAATCAAACCGTCCCAAGGAAAAGTGCAGTGTGCTGCACCTTACTCTGCAAACACAGAGCGACTCTGAAAGGCCTGCGATGCTTGATTTTGCATACAGGGCCCAGAGCATCGTGGAGGTACAGAGTGTGCTGAAGCCGAAACGGTTGCTGACACGAGGTGGCAAGGAGAACGATAAAGCCTCTTCCCCATAAACTGACATAGAACAGCCATTTAGGGCTCACGGAGCTGTTGAACTCGTTCACTTAGGCAAGCTAAGGCAAGCTCTTCCTCCGAGGCTTGTGCTCACATTGAGCTTCACATTTGCTATAGGGCAGAGCAGGATGAGCTTGCAACTAGGAAGTGCAAGCACAATGCTTCCTTCCACAAAACTAACTCATGGTCTACGCTGAGTCATGCTGGCATGTACTGAAACGCCTGCCGTTACAAATGCTTTTCAGGTTGCTTTGACACCTTACGAACGGAACTTTCAAAACTGGGAAAAAAGCCTTTGGGTCACACTCCCGTTTCACTGTTGACTTCTAGCCTTAGTACAAGCTGAGTCTAGCAAGTCCAAAGAGACACAATTAACCCACTGGGCCCTTCGCTGATTCATGTTTTTCTATACCCTCTATTCTGGGTATAATGAACTGCCTGAAGGACGGACGCTAGAGGATGTCCAAGAGGCCTCTGCATCATCCGTAATCCTGTCGTTTTACACCACGAACTGTGCTTCTGTTGAATTTTGAACGCACGCTGACCCTCTCCTTGAGGAATTGATAACCTCACATAAGACGTGTTGGAAGGAAATAGAAACAGAGTGCTTTGTTCTGTTGAGCTTACCTAGGGCAAGGGCGACCACGTCCTTGGCGAGTTAGGGATTCTTGAACTGTGTTTCCGAAGCTGTTTGGAGGTCGGAAAATCAAACCGTCCCAAGGAAAAGTGCAGTGTGCTGCACCTTACTCTGCAAACACAGAGCGACTCTGAAAGGCCTGCGATGCTGGATTATGCATACAGGGCCCAGAGCACAGTAGGGGTACAGAGTGTTCTGAAACCGAAACGGTTGCTGACACGAGGTGGCAAGGACAACGATAAAGCCTCTTCCCCATAAACTGACACAGAACAGCAATTTAGGGCTCACGGAGCTGTTGCACTCCTTCACTTAGGCAAGGCAAGTCCAGCTCTTCCTTCGAGGCTTGTGCTCACATTGAGCTTCACATTTGCAATAGAGCAGAGCAGGATGAGCTTGCAATTAGGTAGTGCAAGCACAATGCTTCTTTCCACAAAACTAACTCATGGTCTACGCTGAGTCATGCTGGCATGTACTGAAAGGCCTGCCGTTACAAATGCTTTTCAGGTTGCTTTTTCGCCTTGTGAACGGAGCTTTCAAAACTGGGAAAAAAGCCTTTGGGATCACACTCCCGTTTAGCTGTTGACTTCCAGCCTTAGTACAAGCTGAGTCTAGCAAGTCCAGAGAGACACAATTAACTCAATGGCCCTTCGCTGATTCACGTTTTTCTATACCCGGTATTCTGGGTATAGCGAACTGCCTAAAGGACGGACGCTGGTGGATGCCCAAGAGGTCTCTTCATCTTCCGTACGCCTGTCGTTCTACACCACGAACTGTGCTTCTGTGGAATTTGGAACGCACGCTGACCCTCTCCTTGAGGAATTGCTAACCTCACATAAGACGTGTTGGAAGGAAATAGAAACAGAGTGCTTTGTTCTGTTGAGCTTACCTAGGGCAAGGGCGACCACGTCCTTGGCGATTTAGGGATCCTTGAACTGTGTTCCCGAAGCTGTTTAGAGGTCAGAAAATCAAACCGTCCCAAGGAAAAGTGCAGTGTGCTGCACCTTACTCTGCAAACACAGAGCGACTCTGAAAGGCCTGCGATGCTTGATTTTGCATACAGGGCCCAGAGCATCGTGGAGGTACAGAGTGTGCTGAAGCCAAAACGGTTGCTGACATGAGGTGGCAAGGAGAACGATAAAGCCTCTTCCTCATAAACTGACACAGAACAGCAATTTAGGGCTCACGGAGCTGTTGTACTGGTTCACTTAGGCAAGCTAAGGCAAGCTCGTCCTCCGAGGCTTGTGCTCACATTGAGCTTCACATTTGCTATAGAGCAGAGCAGAATGAGCTTGCAACTAGGAAGTGCAAGCTCAATGCTGCTTTCCCCAAAACTAACTCATGGTCTACGGTGAGTCATGCTGGCATGTACTGAAATGCCTGCCGTTACAAATGCTGTTCAGGTTGCTTTGACGCCTTATGAACGGAGATTTCAAAACTGGAAAAAAAGCCTTTGGGATCACACTCCTGTTACCAGGTTGACTTCCAGCCTTAGTACAAGCTGAGTCTAGCAAGTCCAAAGAGACACAATTAACCCAATGGGCCCTTCGCCGATTCACGTTTTTCTAAACCCGCTATTCTGGGTATAGTGAACTGCCTAAAGGACGGACGCTAGAGGATGTCCAAGAGGCCTCTGCATCATCCTTACGCCTGTCGTTTTACACCATATAACTGTGCTTCTGTGGAATTTTGAACGCACGCTGACCCTCTCCTTGAGGAATTAATAACCTCACATGAGACGTGTTGGAAGGAAATAGAAATAGAGGGCTTTTTTCTGTTGAGCTTACCTAGGGCAAGTGCGACCACGTCCTTGGCGAGTTAGGGATTCTTGAACTGTGTTTCCGAAGCTGTTTGGAGGTCGGAGAATCAAACCGTCCCAAGGAAAAGTGCAGTGTGCTGCACCTTACTCTGAACACACAGTGCGACTCTGAAAGGCCTGCGATGCTGGATTTTGCAAACAGGGCCCAGAGCACAGTGGGGGTACATTGTGTTCTGAAACGGAAACGGTTGCTGACACGAGGTGGTAAGGAGAACGATAAAGCCTCTTCCCCATAAACTGACACAGAACAGCAATTTAGCGCTCACGGAGCTGTTGCACTCCTTCACTTAGGCAAGCTAGGTCAAGCTCTTCCTCCGAGGTTTGTGCTCACATCGAGTTTCACATTTGCTATAGAGCAGAGCAGGATGAGCTTGCAACTAGGAAGTGCAAGCACAATGCTTCTTTCCACAAAACTAACTCATGGTCTACGCTGAGTCATGCTGGCCTGTACTGAAAGGCCTGCCGCTACAAATGCTTTTCAGGTTGCTTTTTCGCCTTGTGAACGGAGCTTTCAAAACTGGAAAAAAAGCCTTTGGGATCACACTCCCTTTTCCAGGTTGACATCCAGCCTTAGTACAAGCTGAGTCTAGCAAGTCCAGAGAGACACAATTAACCCAATGGCCCTTCGCTGATTCACGTTTTTCTATACCCGCTATTCTGGGTATAGCGAACTGCCTATAGGACGGACGCTGGAGGATGTTCAAGAGGATTCTGCATCATCCGTACGCCTGTCGTTTTACACCACGAACTGTGCTTCTGTGGAATTTGGAACGCACGCTGACCCTCTCTTTGAGGAATTGCTAACATCACATAAGACGTATTGGAAGGAAATAGGAACAGAGTGCTTTCTCCTGTTGAGCTTACCTAGGGCAAGGGCGACCACGTCCTTGGCGAGTTAGGGATTGTTGAACTGTGTTTCCGAAGCTGTTTGGAGGTCGGAAAATCAACCGTCCCAAGGAAAAGTGCAGTGTGCTGCACCTTACTCTGCAAACACTGAGCGACTCTGAAAGGCCTGCGATGCTGGATTTTGCATACAGGGCCCAGAGTACAGTAGGGGTACAGAGTGTTCTGAAACCGAAACGGTTGCTGACACGAGGTGGCAAGGAGAACGATAAAGCCTCTTCCCCCTAAACTGACACAGAACAGCAATTTAGGGCTCACGGAGCTGTTGCACTCCTTCACTTAGGCAAGGCAAGTCAAGCTCTTCCTTCGAGGCTTGTGCTCACATTGAGCTTCACATTTGCTATAGAGCAGAGCAGGATGAGCTTGCAACTAAGAAGTACAAGCACAATGCTTCTTTCCACAAAACTAACTCATGGTCTACGTTGAGTCATGCTGGCATGTACTGAAAGGCCTGCCGTTACAAATGCTTTTCAGGTTGCTTTGACGCCTTATGAACGGAACTTTCAAAACTGGGAAAAAAGCCTTTGGGATCACACTCCCGTTTCGCTGTTGACTTCCACCCTTAGTACAAGCTGAGTCTAGCAAGTCCAAAGAGACACAATTAACCCAATGGGCCCTTCGCCGATTCACGTTTTTCTATACCCGCTATTCTGGGTATAATGAACTGCCTAAAGGACGGACGCTAGAGGATGTCCAAGAGGCCTCTGCATGATCCTTACGCCTGTCGTTTTACACCACGAACTGTGCTTCTGTGGAATTTTGAACGCACGCTGACCCTCTCCTTGAGGAATTAATAACCTCACATGAGACGTGTTGGAAGGAAATAGAATTAGAGTGCTTTGTTCTGTTGAGCTTAACTAGGGCAAGGGCGACCACGTCCTTGGCGAGTTAGGGATTCTTGAACTGTGTAACCGAAGCTGTTTGGAGGTCGGAAAATCAAACCGTCCCAAGGAAAAGTGCAGTGTGCTGCACCTTACTCTGCAAACACAGAGCGACTCTGAAAGGCATGCGATTCTGGATTTTGCATAAAGGGCCCAGAGCACAGTGGGGGTACATTGTGTTCTGAAACCGAATCGGTTGCTGACACGAGGTGGCAAGGAGAACGATAAAGCCTCTTCCCCATAAACTGACACAGAACAGCAATTTAGGGCTCACAGGGCTGTTGCACTCCTTCATTTAGGCAAGGCAAGTCAAGCTCTTCCTTCGAGGCTTGTGCTCACATTGAGCTTCACATTTGCTATGGAGCAGAGCAGGATTAGCTTGCAACTAGGTAGTGCAAGCACAATGCTTCTTTCCACAAAACTAACTCATGGTCTACGCTGAGTCATGCTGGCATGTACTGAAAGGGCTGCCGTTACAAATGCTTTTCAGGTTGCTTTGACGCCTTATAAACGGAGCTTTCAAAACTGGGAAAAAAGCCTTTGGGATAACACTCCCGTTTCGCTGTTGACTTCCAGTCTTAGTACAAGCTGAGTCTAGCAAGTCCAGAGAGACACAATTAACCCAATGGCCCTTCGCTGATTCACGTTTTTCTATACCCGCTATTCTGGGTATAGCGAACTGCCTATAGGACGGACGCTGGAGGATGTCCAAGAGGCCTCTGCATCATCCGTACGCCTGTCGTTTTACACCACGAACTGTGCTTCTGTGGAATTTGGAACGCACGCTGACCCTCTCCTTGAGGAATTGCTTACCTCACATAAGACGTGTTGGAAGGAAATAGAAACAGAGTGCTTTGTTCTGTTGAGCTTACCTAGGACAAGGGCGACCACGTCCTTGCTGAGTTAGGGATTCTTGAACTGTGTTTCCGAAGCTGTTTGGAGGTTGGAAAATCAAACCGTCCCAAGGAAAAGTGCAGTGTGCTGCACCTTACTCGGCAAACACAGAGCGACTCTGAAAGGCCTGCGATGCTGGATTTTGCATACAGGGCCCAGAGCATCGTGGAGGTACACAGTGTGCTGAAGCCGAAACGGTTGCTGACACGAGGTCGCAAGGAGAACGATAAAGCCTCTTCCCCATAAACTGACACAGAACAGCAATTTAGGGCACACGGAACTGTTGCACTCCTTCACTTAGGGAAGCTAAGTCAAGCTCTTCCTCCGAGGCTTGTGCTCACATTGAGCTTCACATTTGCTATAGAGCAGAGCAGGATGAGCTTGCAACTAGGAAGTGCAAGCACAATGCTTCTTTCCACAAAACTAACTCATGGTCTACGCTGAGTCATGCTGGCATGTACAGAAAGGCCTGCCGTTACAAATGCTTTTCAGTTGCTTTGACGCCTTATGAACGGAGCTTTCAAAACTGGGAAAAAAGCCTTTGGGATCACACTCCCGTTTCGGTGTTGACTTCCAGCCTTAGTACAAGCTGAGTCTAGCAAGTCCAAAGAGACACAATTAACCCAATGGGCCCTTCGCTGATTCACGTTTTTCTATACCCGCTATTCTGGGTATAGTGAACTGCCTACAGGACGGAGGCTGGAGGATGTCCAAGAGGCCTTTGCATCATCCGTACCCCTGTCGTTTTACAGCACGAACTGTGCTTCTGTGGAATTTGGAACGCACGCTGACCCTCCTCTTGAGGAATTGCTAACCTCAGATAAGACATGTTGGAAGGAAAGAGAAACAGAGTGCTTTGTTTTGTTGAGCTTACCTAGGGCAAGGGCGACCACGTCCTTGGCGAGTTAGGGATTCTTGAACTGTGTTTCCGAAGCTGTTTGGGGGTCGGAAAATCAAACCGTCCCAAGGAAAAGTGCAGTGTGCTGCACCTTACTCTGCAAACACAGAGCGACTCTGAAAGGCCTTCGATGCTGGATTTTGCATACAGGGCCCAGAGAACCGTGGAGCTACAGAGTTTGCTGAAGCCGAAACGGTTGCTGACACGAGGTGGCAAGGAGAACGATAAAGCCTCTTCCCCATAAACTGACACAGAACAGCAATTTAGGGCTCACGGAGCTGTTGCACTCCTTCACTTGGGCAAGGCAAGTCCAGCTCTTCCTCCGAGGCTTGTGCTCACATCGAGCTTCACATTTGCTATAGAGCAGAGCAGGTTGAGCTTGCAACTAGGAAGTGCAAGCACAATGCTTCTTTCCACAAAACTAACTCATGGTCTACGCTGAGTCATGCTGGCATGTACAGAAAGGTATGCCGCTACAAATGCTTTTCAGGTTGCTTTGACGCCTTATGAACGGAGCATTCAAAACTGGAAAAAAAGCCTTTGGGATCACACTCCTGTTTCCAGGTTGACTTACAGCCTTAGTACAGGCTGAGTCTAGCGTGTCAAAAGAGACACAATTAACCTACTGGGCCCTTCGCTGATTCACGTTTTTCTATACCCGCTATTCTGGGTATAGTGAACTGCGTAAAGTACGGACGGTGGAGGATGTCCAAGAGGCCTCTGCATCATCCATACGCCTTTCTTTTTACAGCACGAAATGTGCGTCTGTGGAATTTGGAACGCACGCTGACCCTTTCCTTGAGGAATTGCTTACCTCACATAAGACGTGTTGGAAGGAAAGAGAAACAGAGTGCTTTGTTCTGTTGAGCTTACCTAGGGCAAGGGCGACCACGTCCTTGGCGAGTTCGGGATTCTTGAACTGTGTTTCCGAAGCTGTTTGGAGGTCGGAAAATCAAACCGTCCGAAGGAAAAGTGCAGTGTGCTGCACCTTACTCTGCAAACACAGAGCGACTCTGAAAGGCCTGCGATGCTGTATTTTGCATACAGGGCCCAGAGAATCGTGGAGGTACAGAGTGTGCTGAAGCCGAAACGGTTGCTGACACGAGGTGGCAAGGAGGACGATAAAGCCTCTTCCCCATAAACTGTCACAGAACAGCAATTTAGGGCTCACGGAGCTGTTGCACTCCTTCACTTAGGCAAGCTAAGTCAATCTCTTCCTCCGAGGCTTGTGCTCACATTGAGCTTCACATTTGCTATAGAGCAGAGCAGGATGAGCTTCCAACTAAGAAGTGCAAGCACAATGCTTCTTTCCACAAAACTAACTCATGGTCTACACTGAGTCATGCTGGCATGTACTGAAAGACCTGCTGTTACATATGCTTTTCAGTTTGCTTTGACGCCTTATGAACGGAACTTTCAAAACTGGGAAAAAAGCCTTTGGGATCACACTCCCGTTTCGCTGTTGACTTCTACCTTAGTACAAGCTGAGTCTAGCCAGTCCAAAGAGACACAATTAACCCAATGGGCCCTTCGCTGATTCACGTTTTTCTATACCCGCTATTCTGGGTATAGTGAACTGCCTAAAGGACTGACGCTAGAGGATGTCCAAGAGTCCTCTGCATCATCCGTAGGCCTGTCGTTTTACAACACGAACTGTGCTTCTGTGGAATTTGGAACGCACGCCGACCCTCTCCTTGAGGAATTGCTAACCTCACATAAGACGTGTTGGAAGGAAAGGGAAACAGAGTGCTTATTTCTGTTGAGCTTACCTAGGGCAAGGTCGACCACGTCCTTGGCGAGTTAGGGATTCTTGAACTGTGTGTCCGAAGCTGTTTGGAGGTCGGAGAATCAAACCGTCCCAAGGAAAAGTGCAGTGTGCTGCACCTTACTCTGCACA
This sequence comes from Kogia breviceps, assembly GCF_026419965.1. Lineage (NCBI taxonomy): Eukaryota > Metazoa > Chordata > Mammalia > Artiodactyla > Physeteridae > Kogia > Kogia breviceps. The sequence continues at coordinate 99,565,687 of NC_081317.1, forward strand.
CACAGAGCGACTCTGAAAGGCCTGCGATGCTGGATTTTGCATACAGGGCCCAGAGCATCGTGGAGGTACAGAGTGTGCTGAAGCCAAAACGGTTGCTGACTCGAGGTGGCAAGGAGAATGATAAAGCCTCTTCCCCATAAACTGACACAGAACAGCAATTTAGGGCTCACGGAGCTGTTGCACTCCTTCACTTAGGGAAGCTAAGTCAAGCTCTTCCTCCGAGGCTTGTGCTCACATTGAGCTTCACATTTGCGATAGAGCAGAGCAGGATGAGCTTGGAACTAGGAAGTGCAAGCACAATGCTTCTTTCCACAAAACTAACTCATGGTCTACGCTGAGTCATGCTGGCATGTATAGAAAGACCTTCCGCTACAAATGCTTTTCAGGTTGCTTTGACGCCTTATGAACGGAGCTTTCAAAACTGGGAAAAAAGCCGTTGGGATCACACTCCCGTTTCGCTGCTGACTTCCAGCCTTAGTACAAGCTGAGTCTAGCAAGTCCAAAGAGACACAATTAACCCAATGGGCCCTTCGCTGATTCACGTTTTTCTATACCCGCTATTCTGGGTATAGTGAACTGCCTAAAGGACTGACGCTAGAGGATGTCCAAGAGGCCTCTGCATCATCCGTAGGCCTGTCGTTTTACAACACGAACTGTGCTTCTGTGGAATTTGGAACGCACGGCGACCCTCTCCTTGAGGAATTGGTAACCTCACATAAGAGGTGTTGGAAGGAAAGAGAAACAGAGTGCTTATTCCTGTTGAGCTTACCTAGGGCAAGTTCGACCACGTCTTTGGCGAGTTAGGGATTCTTGAACAGTGTTCCCGAAGCTGTTTGGAGGTCGGAGAATCAAACCGTCCCAAGGAAAAGTGCAGTGTGCTGCACCTTACTCTGCACACACAGAGACACTCTGAAAGGCCTGCGATGCTGGATTTTGCATACAGGGCCCAGAGAATCGTGGAGGTACAGAGTGTGCTGAAGCCAAAATGGTTGCTGACACGAGGTGGCAAGGAGAACGATAAAGCCTCTTCCCTATAAACTGACACAGAACAGCAATTTAGGGCTCACGGAGCTGTTGCATTCCTTTACTTAGGGAATCTAAGTCAATCTCTTCCTTCGATGCTTGTGCTCACATTGAGCTTCACATTTCCTATAGAGCAGAGCAGGATGAGCTTGCAACTAGGAAGTGCAAGCACAATGCTTCTTCCCACAAAACTAACTCATGGTCTACGCTGAGTCATGCTGGCATGTACTGAAAGCCCTGTCGTTACAAATGCTTTTCAGGTTGCTTTGACGCGTTATGAACGGAGCTTTCAAAACTGGAAAAAAAGCCTTTGGGATAACAATCCCGTTTCGCTGTTGACTTCCAGCCTTAGTACAAGGTGAGTCTAGCAAGTCCAAAGAGACACAATTAACCCAATGGGCCTTTCGCTGATTCACGTTTTTCTATACCCGCTATTCTGGGTATAGTGAACTGCCTAAAGGACGGACGCTGGAGGATGTCCAAGAGGCCTCTGCATTATCCGTACACCTGTCGTTTTACACCACGAACTGTGCTTCTGTGGAATTTGGAACGCACGCTGACCCTCTCCTTGAGGAATTGCTTACCTCACATAAGACGTGTTGGAAGGAAAGAGAAACAAAGTGCTTTGTTCTGTTGAGCTTACCTAGGGCAAGGGCGACCACGTCCTTGGCAAGTTAGGGATTCTTGAACTGTGTTTCCGAAGCTGTTTGGAGGTCGGAAAATCAAACCATCCCAAGGAAAAGTGCAGTGTGCTGCACCTTACTCTGCAAACACAGAGCGACTCTGAAAGGCCTGCGATGCTGGATTTTGCATACAGGGCCCAGAGCATCGTGGAGGTACAGAGTGTGCTGAAGCCGAAACGGTTGCTGACACGAGGTGGCAAGGAGAACGATAAAGCCTCATCCCCATAAACTGACACAGAACAGCAATTTAGGGCTCATGGAGCTGTTGCACTCCTTCACTTATGGAAGCTAAGTCAAGCTCTTCCTCCGAGGCTTGTGCTCAAACTGAGCTTCACATTTGCTATAGAGCAGAGCAGGATGAGCTTGCAACTAGGAAGTGCAAGCACAATGCTTCTTTCTACAAAACTAACTCATGGTCTATGCTGAGTCATGCTGGCATGTACAGAAAGGCCTGCAGTTACAAATGCTTTTCTGTTTGCTTTGACGCCTTATGAACGCAGCTTTCAAAACTGGAAAAAAAGCCGTTGGGATCACACTCCTGTTTCCAGGTTGACTTCCAGCCTTAGTACAGGCTGAGTCTAGCGTGTCAAAAGAGACACAATTAACCCAAAGGGCCCTTCGCTGATTCACGTTTTTCTATACCCGCTATTCTGGGTATAGTGAATTGCCTAGAGGACGGACGCTGGAGGATGTCCAAGAGGCCTCTGCATCATCCATACGCCTTTCTTTTTACACCACGAACTGTGCTTCTGTGGAATTTGGAACGCACGCTGACCCTCTCCTTGAGGAATTACTTACTTCACATAAGACGTGTTGGAAGGAAAGAGAAACAGAGTGCTTTGTTCTGTTGAGCTTACCTAGGGCAAGGGCGACCACGTCCTTGGCGAGTTAGGGATTCTTGAACTGTGTTTCCGAAGCTGTTTGGAGGTCGGAAAAACAAACCGTCCCAAGGAAAAGTGCAGTGTGCTGCACCTTACTCTGCAAACAGAGAGCGACTCTGAAAGACCTGCGATGCTGGATTTTGCATACAGGGCCCAGAGCATCGTGGAGGTACAGAGTTTGCTGAAGCCGAAACGGTTGCTGATACGAGGTGGCAAGGAGAACGATAAAGCCTATTCCCCATAAACTGACACAGAACAGCAGTTTAGGGCTCACGGATCGGTTGCACTCCTTCACTTACGCAAGGCAAGGCCAGGTCTTCCTTCGAGGCTAGTGCTCTCATTGAGCTTCACATTTGCTATAGAGCAGAGCAGGATGAGCTTGCAACTAGGAAGTGCAAGCACAATGCTTCTTTCCACAAAATTAACTCATGGTCTACGCTGAGTCATGCTGGCATGTACTGAAAGGCCTGCCGTTACAAATTCTTTTCTGGTTGCTTGGACGCCTTATAAACGGAGCGTTCAAAACTGGAAAAAAACCCTTTGGGATCACACTCCTGTTTCCAGGTTGACTTCCAGCCTTAGTACAGGCTGAGTGTAGCATGTCAAAAGAGACACAATTAACCCATTGGGCCCTTCGTTGATTCACGTTTTTCTATACCCGCTATTCTGGGTATAGCGAAATGCCTAAAGGATGGACGCTGGTGGATGCTCAAGTGGTCTCTGCATCTTCCGTACTCCTGTCGTTTTACAGCACGAACTGTGCTTCTGTGGACTTTAGAACAAACGCTGACCTTCTCCTTGAGGAATTGCTTACCTCACATAAGACGTGTTGGAAGGAAATAGAAACAGAGTGCTTTGTCCTGTTGAGATTACCTAGGGCAAGGGCGACCACGTCCTTGGCGAGTTAGGGATTCTTGAACTGTGTTTCCGAAGCTGTTTGGAAGTCGGAAAATCAAACTGTCCCAAGGAAAAGTGCAGTGTGTTGCACCTTACTCTGCAAACACAGAGCGACTCTGAAAGGCCTGCGATGCTGGATTTTGCATACAGGGCCCAGAGCATCGTGGAGGTACAGAGTGTGCTGATTCCAAAACGGTTGCTGACACGAGGTGGCAAGGGGAACGATAAAGCCTCTTCCCCATAAACTGACACAGAAAAGCAATTTAGGGATCACGGAGCTGTTGCACTCCTTCACTTAGGCAAGCTAAGTCAAGCTCTTCCTTCGGGGCTACTGCTCACATTGAGATTCTCATTTGCTATAGAGCAGAGCAGGATGAGCTTGCAACTAGGAAGTGCAAGCACAATGCTTCTTTCCACAAAACTAACTCATGGTCTACGCTGAGTCATGCTGGCATGTACTGAAAGGCCTGCCGTTACAAATGCTTTTCAGGTTGCTTTGACGCCTTATGAACGGAGCTTTCAAAACTGGAAAAAAAGCCTTTGGGATCACACTCCTGTTTCCCGGTTGACTTCCAGCCTTAGTACAGGCTGAGTCTAGCAAGTCCAAAGAGACACAATTAACCCAATGGGCCCTTCGCTGATTCACGTTTTTCTATACCCGCTATTCTGGGTATAGTGAACTGCCTAAAGGACCGACGCTGGAGGATGTCCAAGAGGCCTCTGCATCATCCGTACGCCTGTCGTTTTACACCACGAACTGTGCTTCTGTGGAATTTTGAACGCACGCTGACCCTCTCCTTGAGGAATTAATAACCTCACATGAGACGTGCTGGAAGGAAATAGAAATAGAGTGCTTTGTTCTGTTGAGCTTACCTAGGGTAAGGGCGACCACGTCCTTGGCGAGTTAGGGATTCTTGAACTGTGTTACCGAAGCTGTTTGGAGGTCGGCAAATCAAACCGTCCCAAGGAAAAGTGCAGTGTGCTGCACCTTACTCTCAAACCCAGAGTGACTCTGAAAGGCCTGCGATGCTGGATTTTGCATACAGGCCCCAGAGAATCGTGGAGGTACAGAGTGTGCTGAAGCCAAAACGGTTGCTAACACGAGGTGGCAAGGAGAACGATAAAGCCTCTTCCCAAAAACTGACACAGAACAGCAATTGAGGGCTCACGGAGCTGTTGCACTCCTTCACTTAGGCAAGGCAACTCCAGATCTTCCTTCGAGGCTTGTGCTCACATTGAGCTTCACATTTGCTATAGAGCAGAGCAGGATGAGCTTGCAACTAGGAAGTGCAAGCACAATGCTTCTTTCCACAAAACTAACTCATGGTCTACGCTGAGTCATGCTGGCATGTACTGATAGGCCTTCCGTTACAAATGCTTTTCAGGTTGCTTTGACGCCTTATGAACGGAGCTTTCAAAACTGGAAAAAAACCCTTTGGGATCACACTCCTGTTTCCAGGTTGACTTCCAACCTTAGGACAGGCTGAGTCTAGCATGTCAAAAGAGACACAATTAACCCACTGGGCCCTTCGCTGATTCACGTTTTTCTATACCCGCTATTTTGGGTATAGCGAACTGCCTAAAGGACGGACGCTGGTGGATTCTCAAGCGGTCTCTGCATCTTCCGAACTCCTGTCGTTTTACAGCACGAACTGTGCTTCTGTGGAATTTGGAACCCACCCTGACCCTCTCCTTGAGGAAATGCTTACCTCACATAATACGTGTTGGAAGGAAATAGGAACAGAGTGCTTTGTTCTGTTGAGCCTACCTAGGGCAAGTGCGACCACGTCCTTGGCGAGTTAGGGATTCTTGAACTGTGTTCCCGAAGCTGTTTGGAGGTCGGAAAATTAAACCATCACAAGGAAAAGTGCAGTGTGCTGTACCTTACTCTGCAAACACAGAGCGACTCTGAAAGGCCTGCGATGCTGGATTTTGCATACAGGGCCCAGAGCATCGTGGAAGTACAGAGTTTGCTGAAGCCGAAACGGTTGCTGACACGAGGTGGCAAGGAGAACGATAAAGCCTATTCCCCATAAACTGACACAGAACAGCAGTTTAGGGCTCACGGATCGGTTGCACTCTTCACTTAGGCAAGGCAAGTCCAGCTCTTCCTTCGAGGCTAGTGCTCTCATTGAGCTTCACATTTGCTATAGAGCAGAGCAGGATGAGCTTGCAACTAGGAAGTGCAAGCACAATGCTTCTTTCCACAAAACTAACTCATGGTCTACGCTGAGTCATGCTGGCATGTACTGAAAGGCCTGCCGTTACAAATGCTTTTCAGGTTGCTTTGACGCCTTATGAACGGAGCTTTCAAAACTGGGAAAAAAGCCTTTGGGATCACACTCCCGTTTCGCTGTTGACTTCCAGCCATAGTACAAGCTGAGTCTAACAAGTCCAAAGAGACACAATTAACCCAATGGGCCCTTCGCTGATTCACGTTTTTCTATACCCGCTATTCTGGGTATAGTGAACTGCCTAAAGGACCGACGCTGGAGGATGTCCAAGAGGCCTCTGCATCATCCGTACGCATGTCGTTTTACACCACGAAATGTGCTTCTGTGGAATTTGGAATGCACGCTGACCCTCCTCTTGAGGAATTGCTAACCTCACATAAGACGTGTTGGAAGGAAATAGAAACAGAGTGCTTTGTTCTGTTGAGCTTACCTAGGGCAAGGGCGACCACGTCCTTGGTGAGTTAGGGATTCTTGAAGTGTGTTCCCGAAGCTGTTTGGAGGTCGGTAAATCAAACCGTCCCAAGGAAAAGTGCAGTGTGCTGAACCTTACTCTGCAAACACAGAGCGACTCTGAAAGGCCTGCGATGCTGGATTTTGCATACAGGGCCCAGAGCATCGTGGAGGTACAGAGTGTGCTGAAGCCGAAACGGTTGCTGACACGAGGTGGCAAGGAGAACGATAAAGCCTCTTCCCCATAAACTGACACAGAACAGCAATTTAGGGCTCACGGAGCTGTTGCACTCCTTCCCTTAGGCAAGCTAAGTCAAGCTCTTCCTTCTAGGCTATTGCTCACATTGACCTTCACATTTGCTTTAGAGCAGAGCAGGATGAGCTTGCAACTAGGAAGTGCAAGCACAATGCTTCTTTCCACAAAACTAACTCATGGTCTACGCTGAGTCATGCTGGCATGTACTGAAAGGCCTGCCGTGACAAATGCTTTTCAGGTTGCTTTGACGCCTTATGAACGGAGCTTTCAAAACTGGGAAAAAAGCCTTTGGGATCACACTCCCGTTTCGCTGTTGACTTCCAGCCATAGTACAAGCTGAGTCTAACAAGTCCAAAGAGACACAATTAACCCAATGGGCCCTTCGCTGATTCACGTTTTTCTATACCCGCTATTCTGGGTATAGTGAACTGCCTAAAGGACGGACGCTGGAGGATGTCCAAGAGGCCTCTGAATCATCCGTACGCATGTCGTTTTACACCACGAAATGTGCTTCTGTGGAATTTGGAATGCACGCTGACCCTCCTCTTGAGGAATTGCTAACCTCAGATAAGACGTGTTGGAAGGAAATAGAAACAGAGTGCTTTGTTCTGTTGAGCTTACCTAGGGCAAGGGCGACCACGTCCTTGGTGAGTTAGGGATTCTTGAAGTGTGTTCCCGAAGCTGTTTGGAGGTCGGTAAATCAAACCGTCCCAAGGAAAAGTGCAGTGTGCTGCACCTTACTCTGCAAACACAGAGCGACTCTGAAAGGCCTGCGATGCTGGATTTTGCATACAGGGCCCAGAGCATCGTGGAGGTACAGAGTGTGCTGAAGCCGAAACGGTTGCTGACACGAGGTGGCAAGGAGAACGATAAAGCCTCTTCCCCATAAACTGACACAGAACAGCAATTTAGGGCTCACGGAGCTGTTGCACTCCTTCCCTTAGGCAAGCTAAGTCAAGCTCTTCCTTCTAGGCTATTGCTCACATTGACCTTCACATTTGCTTTAGAGCAGAGCAGGATGAGCTTGCAACTAGGAAGTGCAAGCACAATGCTTCTTTCCACAAAACTAACTCATGGTCTACGCTGAGTCATGCTGGCATGTACTGAAGGGCCTGCCATTACAAAGGCTTTTCAGGTTGCTTTGACGCCTTATGAACGGAGCATTCAAAACTGGGAAAAACCCCTTTGGGATCACACTCCCGTTTCGCTGTTGACTTCCAGCCTTAGTACAAGCTGAGTCTAGCAAGTCCAAAGAGACACAATTAACCCAATGGGCCCTTTGCTGATTCACGTTATTCTATACCCGCCTTTCTGGGTATAGTGAACTGCCTAAAGGACGGACGCTGGAGGATGTCCAAGAGGCCTCTGCATCATCCGTACGCCTGTCGTTTTACACCACGAACTGTGCTTCTGTGGAATTTGGAACGCACGCTGAACCTCTCCTTGAGGAATTACTTACCTCACATAAGACGTGTTGGAAGGAAAGAGAAACAGAGTGCTTTGTCCTGTTGAGCTTACCTAGGGCAAGGGCGACCACGTCCTTGGCGAGTTAGGGATTCTTGAACTGTGTTTCCGAAGCTGTTTGTAGGTCGGAAAAACAAACCGTCCCAAGGAAAAGTGCAGTGTGCTGCACCTTACTCTGCAAATAGAGAGCGACTCTGAAAGACCTGCGATGCTGGATTTTGCATACAGGGCCCAGAGCATCGTGGAGGTACAGAGTTTGCTGAAGCCGAAACGGTTGCTGACACGAGGTGGCAAGGAGAACGATAAAGCCTCTTCCCCATAAACTGACACAGAACAGCAGTTTAGGGCTCACGGAGCGGTTGCACTCCTTCACTTAGGCAAGGCAAGTGCAGCTCTTCCTTCGAGGCTCGTGCTCTCATTGAGATTCACATTTGATATAGAGCAGAGCAGGATGAGCTTGCAACTAGGAAGTGCAAGCACAATGCTTCTTTCCACAAAACTAACTCATGGTCTACGCTGAGTCATGCTGGCATGTACTGAAAGGCCTGCCGTGACAAATGCTTTTCAGGTTGCTTTGACGCCTTATGAACGGAGCTTTCAAAACTGGGAAAAAAGCCTTTGGGATCACACTCCCGTTTCGCTTTTGACTTCCATCCTTAGTACAAGCTGAGTCTAGCAAGTCCAAAGAGACACAATTAACCCAATGGGCCCTTCGCGGATTCACGTTTTTATACACCCACTATTCTGGGTATAGTGAACTGCCTAAAGGACGGACGCTGGAGGATGTCCAAGAGGCCTCTGCATCATCCGTACGCCTGTCGTTTTACACCACGAACTGTGCTTCTGTGGAATTTGGAACGCACGCTGACCCTCTCTTTGAGGAATTACTTACCTCACATAAGACGTGTTGGAAGGAAAGAGAAACAGAGTGCTTTGTTCTGTTGAGCTTACCTAGGGCAAGGGCGACCACGTCCTTGGCGAGTTAGGGATTCTTGAACTGTGTTCCCGAAGCTGTTTGGAGGTCGGAGAATCAAACCGTCCCAAGGAAAAGTGCAGTGTGCTGCACCTTACTCTGCAAACACAGAGCGACTCTGAAAGGCCTGCGATGCTGGATTTTGCATACAGGGCCCAGAGCATCGTGGAGGTACAGAGTGTGCTGAAGCCGAAACGGTTGCTGACACGAGGTGGCAAGGAGAACGATAAAGCCTCTTCCCCATAAACTGACACAGAACAGCAATTTAGGGCTCACGGAGCTGTTGCACTCCTTCCCTTAGGCAAGGCAAGTCCAGGTCTTCCTTCGAGGCTAGTGCTCTCATTGAGTTTCACATTTGCTAAAGAGCAGAGCAGGATGAGCTTGCAACTAGGAAGTGCAAGCACAATGATTCTTTCCACAAAACTAACTCATGGTCTACGCTGAGTCATGCTGGCATGTAGTGAAAGGCCTGCCGTTACAAATGCTTTTCTGGTTGCTTTGACGCCTTATGAACGGAACTTTCAAAACTGGAAAAAAACCCTTTGGGATCACACTCTAGTTTCCAGGTTGACTTCCAGCCTTAGTACAGGCTGAGTGTAGCATGTCAAAAGAGACACAATTAACCCATTGGGCCCTTCGTTGATTCACGTTTTTCTATACCCGCTATTCTGGGTATAGCGAAATGCCTAAAGGATGGACGCTGGTGGATGCTCAAGCGGTCTCTGCATCTTCCGTACTCCTGTCGTTTTACAGCACGAACTGTGCTTCTGTGGACTTTAGAACAAACGCTGACCTTCTCCTTGAGGAATTGCTTACCTCACATAAGACGTGTTGGAAGGAAATAGAAACAGAGTGCTTTGTCCTGTTGAGCTTACCTAGGGCAAGGGCGACCACGTCCTTGGCGAGTTAGGGATTCTTGAACTGTGTTTCCGAAGCTGTTTGGAGGTCGGAAAATCAAACTGTCCCAAGGAAAAGTGCAGTGTGTTGCACCTTACTCTGCAAACACAGAGCGACTCTGAAAGGCCTGCGATGCTGGATTTTGCATACAGGGCCCAGAGCATCGTGGAGGCACAGAGTGTGCTGAAGCCGAAACGGTTGCTGACACGAGGTGGCAAGGGGAACGATAAAGCCTCTTCCCCATAAACTGACACAGAAAAGCAATTTAGGGCTCACGGAGCTGTTGCACTCCTTCACTTAGGCAAGCTAAGTCAAGCTCTTCCTTCGGGGCTACTGCTCACATTGAGATTCTCATTTGCTATAGAGCAGAGCAGGATGAGCTTGCAACTAGGAAGTGCAAGCACAATGCTTCTTTCCACAAAACTAACTCATGGTCTACGTTAAGTCATGCTGGCATGTACTGAAAGGCCTGCCGTTACAAATGCTTTTCAGGTTGCTTTGACGCCTTATGAACGGAGCTTTCAAAACTGGAAAAAAAGCCTTTGGGATCACACTCCTGTTTCCAGGTTGACTTCCAGCCTTAGTACAGGCTGAGTGTAGCATGTCAAAAGAGATACAATTAACCCACTGGGCCCTTCGCTGATTCACGTTTTTCTATACCCACTATTCTGGGTATAGCGAACTGCCTAAAGGACGGACACTGGTGGATGCTCAAGCGGTCTCTGCATCTTCCGTACTCCTGTCGTGTTACAGCACGAACTGTGTTTCTGTGGAATTTGGAACGCACGCTGACCCTCTCCTTTTGGAATTGCTTACCTCACATAAGACGTGTTGGAAGGAAATAGAAACAGAGTGCTTTGTTCTGTTGAGCTTACCTAGGGCAAGGGCGACCACGTCCTAGGCGAGTTAGGGATTCTTGAACTGTGTTCCCGAAGCTGTTTGGAGGTCGGAAAATCAAACCGTCCCAAGGAAAAGTGCAGTGTGCTGCACCTTACTCTGCAAACACAGAGCGACTCTGAAAGGCCTGCGATGGTGGATTTTGCATACAGGGCCCACAGCATCGTGGAGGTACAGAGTGGGCTGAAGCCGAAACGGTTGCTGACACGAGGTGGCAAGGAGAACGATAAAGCCTCTTCCCCATAAACTGACACAGAACAGAAATTTAGGGCTCACGGAGCTGTTGCACTCCTTCACTTTGGCAAGCTAAGTCAAGCTCTTCCTTCGAGGCTATTGCTCACATTGAGCTTCACATTTGCTATAGAGCAGAGCAGGATGAGCTTGCAACCAGGAAGTGCAAGCACAATGCTTCTTTCCACAAAACTAACTCATGGTCTACGCTGAGTCATGCTGGCATTTACTGAAAGCCCTGCCGCTACAAAAGCTTTTCAGGTTGCTTTGACGCCTTATGAACGGAGCTTTCAAAACTGGAAAAAAAGCCTTTGGGATCACACTCCTGTTTCCAGGTTGACTTCCAGCCTTAGTACAGGCTGAGTCTAGCAAGTTCAAAGAGACACAATTAACCCAATGGGCCCTTCGCTGATTCACGTTTTTCTATACCCGCTATTCTGGGTATAGTGAACTGCCTAAAGGACGGACGCTGGAGGATGTCCAAGAGGCCTCTGCATCATCCGTACGCCTGTCGTTTTACACCACGAACTGTGCTTCTGTGGACTTTGGAATGCATGCTGACCCTCTTCTTGAGGAATTGCTAACCTCAGATAAGACGTGTTGGAAGGAAAGAGAAACAGAGTGCTTTGTTCTGTTGAGCTTACCTAGGGTAAGGGCGACCACGTCCTTGGCGAGTTAGGGATTCTTGAACTGTGTTTCCGAAGCTGTTTGGAGGTCGGCAAATCAAACCGTCCCAAGGAAAAGTGCAGTGTGCTGCACCTTACTCTCAAACCCAGAGTGACTCTGAAAGGCCTGCGATGCTGGATTTTGCATACAGGGCCCAGAGAATCGTGGAGGTACAGAGTGTGCTGAAGCCAAAACGGTTGCTAACACGAGGTGGCAAGGAGAACGATAAAGCCTCTTCCCCATAAACTGACACAGAACAGCAATTTAGGGCTCACGGAGCTGTTGCATTCCTTCCCTTAGGCAAGCTAAGTCAAGCTCTTCCTTCTAGGCTATTGCTCACATTGTGCTTCACATTTGCTTTAGAGCAGAGCAGGATGAGCTTGCAACTAGGAAGTGCAAGCACAATGCTTCTTTCCACAAAACTAACTCATGGTCTATGCTGAGTCATGCTGGAATGTACTGAAAGGCCTGCCGTTACAAATGCTTTTCAGGTTGCTTTGACGCCTTATAAACGGAGCTTTCAAAACTGTGAAAAAAGCCTTTGGGATCACACTCCCGTTTCGCTGTTGACTTCCAGCCTTACTACAAGCTGAGTCTAGCAAGTCCAAAGAGACACAATTAAACCAATGGGCCCTTCGCTGATTCACGTTTTTCTATACCCACTATTCTGGGTATAGTGAACTGCCTAAAGGACGGACGCTGGAGAATGTCCAAGAGGCCTCTGCATCATCCGTACGCCTGTGGTTTTACACCACGAAATATGCCTCTGTGGAATTTGGAATGCACGCTGACCCTCCTCTTGAGGAATTGCTAACCTCAGATAAGACGTGTTGGAAGGAAATAGAAACAGAATGCTTTGTTCTGTTGAGCTTACCTAGGGCAAGGCGACCACGTCCTTGGAGAGTTAGGGATTCTTGAACTGTGTTTCCGAAGCTGTTTGGACGTCGGAAAATCAAACCGTCCCAAGGAAAAGTGCAGTGTGCTGCACCTTACTCTGCAAACAGAGAGCGACTCTGAAAGACCTGCGATGCTGGATTTTGCATACAGGGCCCAGAGCATCGTGGAGGTACAGAGTTTGCTGAAGCCGAAACGGTTGCTGATACGAGGTGGCAAGGAGAACGATAAAGCCTATTCCCCATAAACTGACACAGAACAGCAGTTTAGGGCTCACGGATCGGTTGCACTTCTTCACTTACGCAAGGCAAGGCCAGGTCTTCCTTCGAGGCTAGTGCTCTCATTGAGCTTCACATTTGCTATAGAGCAGAGCAGGATGAGCTTGCAACTAGGAAGTGCAAGCACAATGCTTCTTTCCACAAAATTAACTCATGGTCTACGCTGAGTCATGCTGGCATGTACTGAAAGGCCTGCCGTTACAAATTCTTTTCTGGTTGCTTTGACGCCTTATGAACGGAGCGTTCAAAACTGGAAAAAAACCCTTTGGGATCACACTCCTGTTTCCAGGTTGACTTCCAGCCTTAGTACAGGCTGAGTGTAGCATGTCAAAAGAGACACAATTATCCCATTGGGCCCTTCGTTGATTCACGTTTTTCTATACCCGCTATTCTGGGTATAGCGAAATGCCTAAAGGATGGACGCTGGTGGATGCTCAAGCGGTCTCTGCATCTTCCGTACTCCTGTCGTTTTATAGCACGAACTGTGCTTCTGTGGACTTTACAACAAACGCTGACCTTCTCCTTGAGGAATTGCTTACCTCACATAAGACGTGTTGGAAGGAAATAGAAACAGAGTGCTTTGTCCTGTTGAGCTTACCTAGGGCAAGGGCGACCACGTCCTTGGCGAGTTAGGGATTCTTGAACTGTGTTTCCGAAGCTGTTTGGAAGTCGGAAAATCAAACTGTCCCAAGGAAAAGTGCAGTGTGTTGCACCTTACTCTGCAAACACAGAGCGACTCTGAAAGGCCTGCGATGCTGGATTTTGCATACAGGGCCCAGAGCATCGTGGAGGTACAGAGTGTGCTGATTCCAAAACGGTTGCTGACACGAGGTGGCAAGGGGAACGATAAAGCCTCTTCCCCATAAACTGACACAGAAAAGCAATTTAGGGATCACGGAGCTGTTGCACTCCTTCACTTAGGCAAGCTAAGTCAAGCTCTTCCTTCGGGGCTACTGCTCACATTGAGATTCTCATTTGCTATAGAGCAGAGCAGGATGAGCTTGCAACTAGGAAGTGCAAGCACAATGCTTCTTTCCACAAAACTAACTCATGGTCTACGCTGAGTCATGCTGGCATGTACTGAAAGGCCTGCCGTTACAAATGCTTTTCAGGTTGCTTTGACGCCTTATGAACGGAGCTTTCAAAACTGGAAAAAAAGCCTTTGGGATCACACTCCTGTTTCCCGGTTGACTTCCAGCCTTAGTACAGGCTGAGTCTAGCAAGTCCAAAGAGACACAATTAACCCAATGGGCCCTTCGCTGATTCACGTTTTTCTATACCCGCTATTCTGGGTATAGTGAACTGCCTAAAGGACGGACGCTGGAGGATGTCCAAGAGGCCTCTGCATCATCCGTACGCCTGTCGTTTTACACCACGAACTGTGCTTCTGTGGAATTTGGAACGCACGCTGACCCTCCTCTTGAGGAATTGCTAACCTCAGATAAGACGTGTTGGAAGGAAAGAGAAACAGAGTGCTTTGTTCTGTTGAGCTTACCTAGGGTAAGGGCGACCACGTCCTTGGCGAGTTAGGGATTCTTGAAGTGTGTTCCCGAAGCTGTTTGGAGGTCGGTAAATCAAACCGTCCCAAGGAAAAGTGCAGTGTGCTGCACCTTACTCTGCAAACACAGAGCGACTCTGAAAGGCCTGCGATGCTGGATTTTGCATACAGGGCCCAGAGCATCGTGGAGGTACAGAGTGTGCTGAAGCCGAAACGGTTGCTGACACGAGGTGGCAAGGAGAACGATAAAGCCTCTTCCCCATAAACTGACACAGAACAGCAATTTAGGGCTCAGGGAGCTGTTGCACTCCTTCCCTTAGGCAAGCTAAGTCAAGCTCTTCCTTCTAGGCTATTGCTCACATTGAACTTCACATTTGCTTTAGAGCAGAGCAGGATGAGCTTGCAACTAGGAAGTGCAAGCACAATGCTTCTTTCCACAAAACTAACTCATGGTCTACGCTGAGTCATGCTGGCATGTACTGAAGGGCCTGCCATTACAAAGGCTTTTCAGGTTGCTTTGACGCCTTATGAACGGAGCATTCAAAACTGGGAAAAAAGCCTTTGGGATCACACTCCCGTTTCGCTTTTGACTTCCATCCTTAGTACAAGCTGAGTCTAGCAAGTCCAAAGAGACACAATTAACCCAATGGGCCCTTCGCGGATTCACGTTTTTATACACCCGCTATTCTGGGTATAGCGAACTGCCTAAAGGACGGTCGCTGGAGGATGCTCAAGAGGCCTCTACATCATCCGTACGCCTGTCGTTTACAGCACGAACTGTGCTTCTGTGGAATTTGGAACGCACGCTGACCCTCTCTTTGAGGAATTACTTACCTCACATAAGACGTGTTGGAAGGAAAGAGAAACAGAGTGCTTTGTCCTGTTGAGCTTACCTAGGGCAAGGGCGACCACGTCCTTGGCGAGTTAGGGATTCTTGAACTGTGTTTCCGAAGCTGTTTGGAGGTCGGAAAATCAAACTGTCCCAAGGAAAAGTGCAGTGTGTTGCACCTTACTCTGCAAACACAGAGCGACTCTGAAAGGCCTGCGATGCTGGATTTTGCATACAGGGCCCAGAGCATCGTGGAGGTACAGAGTGTTCTGAAGCCGAAACGGTTGCTGACACGAGGTGGCAAGGGGAACGATAAAGCCTCTTCCCCATAAACTGACACAGAAAAGCAATTTAGGGCTCACGGAGCTGTTGCACTCCTTCACTTAGGCAAGCTAAGTCAAGCTCTTCCTTCGGGGCTACTGCTCACATTGAGATTCTCATTTGCTATAGAGCAGAGCAGGATGAGCTTGCAACTAGGAAGTGCAAGCACAATGCTTCTTTCCACAAAACTAACTCATGGTCTACGTTGAGTCATGCTGGCATGTACTGAAAGGCCTCCCGTTACAAATGTTTTTCAGGTTGCTTTGACGCCTTATGAACGGAGCTTTCAAAACTGGAAAAAAAGCCTTTGGGATCACACTCCTGTTTCCAGGTTGACTTCCAGCCTTAGTACAGGCTGAGTGTAGCATGTCAAAAGAGATACAATTAACCCACTGGGCCCTTCGCTGATTCACGTTTTTCTATACCCACTATTCTGGGTATAGCGAACTACCTAAAGGACGGACGCTGGTGGATGCTCAAGCGGTCTCTGCATCTTCCGTACTCCTGTCGTGTTACAGCACGAACTGTGTTTCTGTGGAATTTGGAACGCACGCTGACCCTCTCCTTTTGGAATTGCTTACCTCACATAAGACGTGTTGGAAGGAAATAGAAACAGAGTGCTTTGTTCTGTTGAGCTTACCTAGGGCAAGGGCGACCACGTCCTTGGCGAGTTAGGGATTCTTGAACTGTGTTCCCGAAGCTGTTTGGAGGTCGGAAAATCAAACCGTCCCAAGGAAAAGTGCAGTGTGCTGCACCTTACTCTGCACACACAGAGCGACTCTGAAAGGCCTGCGATGCGGGATTTTGCATACAGGGCCCACAGCATGGTGGAGGTACAGAGTGGGCTGAAGCCGAAACGGTTGCTGACACGAGGTGGCAAGGAGAACGATAAAGCCTCTTCCCCATAAACTGACACAGAACAGAAATTTAGGGCTCACGGAGGTGTTGCACTCCTTGACTTTGGCAAGCTAAGTCAAGCTCTTCCTTCGAGGCTATTGCTCACATTGAGCTTCACATTTGCTATAGAGCAGAGCAGGATGAGCTTGCAACTAGGAAGTGCAAACACAATGCTTCTTTCCACAAAACTAACTCATGGTCTACGCTGAGTCATGCTGGCATTTACTGAAAGCCCTGCCGCTACAAAAGCTTTTCAGGTTGCTTTGACGCCTTATGAACGGAGCTTTCAAAACTGGAAAAAAATCCTTTGGGATCACACTCCTGTTTCCCGGTTGACTTCCAGCCTTAGTACAGGCTGAGTCTAGCAAGTCCAAAGAGACACAATTAACCCAATGGGCCCTTCGCTGATTCACGTTTTTCTATACCCGCTATTCTGGGTATAGTGAACTGCCTAAAGGACGGACGCTGGAGGATGTCCAAGAGGCCTCTGCATCATCCGTACGCCTGTCGTTTTACACCACGAACTGTGCTTCTGTGGACTTTGGAACGCACGCTGACCCTCTTCTTGAGGAATTGCTAACCTCAGATAAGACGTGTTGGAAGGAAAGAGAAACAGAGTGCTTTGTTCTGTTGAGCTTACCTAGGGTAAGGGCGACCACGTCCTTGGCGAGTTAGGGATTCTTGAACTGTGTTTCCGAAGCTGTTTGGAGGTCGGCAAATCAAACCGTCCCACGGAAAAGTGCAGTGTGCTGCACCTTACTCTCAAACCCAGAGTGAGTCTGAAAGGCCTGCGATGCTGGATTTTGCATACAGGGCCCAGAGAATCGTGGAGGTACAGAGTGTGCTGAAGCCAAAACGGTTGCTAACACGAGGTGGCAAGGAGAACGATAAAGTCTCTTCCCCATAAACTGACACAGAACAGCAATTTAGGGCTCACGGAGCTGTTGCATTCCTTCCCTTAGGCAAGCTAAGTCAAGCTCTTCCTTCTAGGCTATTGCTCACATTGTGCTTCACATTTGCTTTAGAGCAGAGCAGGATGAGCTTGCAACTAGGAAGTGCAAGCACAATGCTTCTTTCCACAAAACTAACTCATGGTCTATGCTGAGTCATGCTGGAATGTACTGAAAGGCCTGCCGTTACAAATGCTTTTCAGGTTGCTTTGACGACTTATAAACGGAGCTTTCAAAACTGTGAAAAAAGCCTTTGGGATCACACTCCCGTTTCGCTGTTGACTTCCAGCCTTACTACAAGCTGAGTCTAGCAAGTCCAAAGAGACACAATTAACCCAATGGGCCCTTCGCTGATTCACGTTTTTCTATACCCACTATTCTGGGTATAGTGAACTGCCTAAAGGACGGACGCTGGAGGATGTCCAAGAGGCCTCTGCATCATCCGTACGCCTGTCGTTTTACACCACGAACTGTGCTTCTGTGGAATTTGGAACGCACGCTGACCCTCTCCTTGAGGAATTACTTACCTCATATAAGACGTGTTGGAAGGAAAGAGAAACAGAGTGCTTTGTTCTGTTGAGCTTACCTAGGGCAAGGGCGACCACGTCCTTGGCGAGTTAGGGATTCTTGAACTGTGTTTCCGAAGCTGTTTGGAGGTCGGAAAAACAAACCGTCCCAAGGAAAAGTGCAGTGTGCTGCACCTTACTCTGCAAACACAGAGCGACTCTGAAAGACCTGCGATGCTGGATTTTGCATACAGGGCCCAGAGCATCGTGGAGGTACAGAGTTTGCTGAAGCCGAAACGGTTGCTGACACGAGGTGGCAAGGAGAACGATAAAGCCTATTCCCCATAAACTGACACAGAACAGCAGTTTAGGGCTCACGGATCGGTTGCACTCCTTCACTTACGCAAGGCAAGGCCAGCTCTTTCTTCGAGGCTAGTGCTCTCATTGAGCTTCACATTTGCTATAGAGCAGAGCAGGATGAGCTTGCAACTAGGAAGTGCAAGCACAATGCTTCTTTCCACAAAACTAACTCATGGTCTATGCTGAGTCATGCTGGCATGTACTGAAAGGACTGCCGTAACAAATGCTTTTCAGGTTGCTTTGACGCCTTATGAACGGAACTTTCAAAACTGGGAAAAAAGCCTTTGGGATCACACTCCCGTTTCGCTTTTGACTTCCAGCCTTAGTACAAGCTGAGTCTAGCATGTCCAAAGAGACACAATTAACCCAATGGGCCCTTAACGGATTCACGTTTTTATATACCCGCTATTCTGGGTATAGTGAACTACCTAAAGGACGGACGCTGGAGGATGTCCAAGAGGCCTCTGCATCATCCGTATGCCTGTCGTTTTACACCACGAACTGTGCTTATGTGGAATTTGGAACGCACGCTGAACCTCTCCTTGAGGAATTACTTACCTCACATAAGACGTGTTGGAAGGAAAGAGAAACAGAGTGCTTTGTTCTGTTGAGCTTACCTAGGGCAAGGCGACCACGTCCTTGGAGAGTTAGGGATTCTTGAACTGTGTTTCCGAAGCTGTTTGGAGGTCGGAAAATCAAACCGTCCCAAGGAAAAGTGCAGTGTGCTGCACCTTACTCTGCAAACAGAGAGCGACTCTGAAAGGCCTGCGATGCTGGATTTTGCATACAGGGCCCAGAGCATCGTGGAGGTACAGAGTTTGCTGAAGCCGAAACGGTTGCTGACACGAGGTGGCAAGGAGAACGATAAAGCCTCTTCCCCATAAACTGACACAGAACAGCAATTTAGGGCTCACGGAGCTGTTGCACTCCTTCCCTTAGGCAAGTTAAGTCAAGCTCTTCCTTCGAGGCTTGTGCTCACATTGACCTTCACATTTGCAATAGAGCAGAGCAGGATGAGCTTGCAACTAGGAAGTGCAAGCACAATGCTTCTTTCCACAAAACTAACTCATGGTCTACGCTGAGTCATGCTGGCATGTACTGAAAGGCCTGCCGTTACAAATGCTTTTCAGGTTGCTTTGACGCCTTATGAACGGAAATTTCAAAACTGGGAAAAACGCCTTTGGGATCACACTCCCGTTTCGCTGTTGACTTCCAGCCTTAGTACAAGCTGAGTCTAGCAAGTCCAAAGAGACACAATTAACCCAATGGGCCCTTCGCTGATTCACGTTTTTCTATACCCGCTATTCTGGGTATAGTGAACTGCCTAAAGGACGGACGCTGGAGGATGTCCAAGAGGCCTCTGCATCATCCGTACGCCTGTCGTTTTACACCACGAACGGTGCTTCTGTTGAATTTGGAACGCACGCTGACCCTCTCCTTGAGGAATTGCTAACCTCACATAAGACGTGTTGGAAGGAAATAGAAACAGAGTGCTTTGTTCTGTTGAGCTTACCTAAGGCAAGGGCGACCACGTCCTTGGCGAGTTAGGGATTCTTGAACTGTGTTCCCGAAGCTGTTTGGAGGTCGGAGAATCAAACCGTCCCAAGGAAAAGTGCAGTGTGCTGCACCTTACTCTGCACACACAGAGCGACTCTGAAAGGCCTGCGATGCTGGATTTTGCATCCACGGCCCAGAGAATCGTGGAGGTACCGAGTGTGCTGAAGCCAAAATGGTTGCTGACACGAGGTGACAAGGAGAACGATAAAGCCTCTTCCCTATAAACTGACACAGAACAGCAATTTGGGGCTCACGGAGCTGTTGCACTCCTTCACTTAGGCAAGGCAAGTCAAGCTCATCCTTCAGGGCTTGTGCTCACATTGAGCTTCACATTTGCTATAGAGCAGAGCAGGATGAGCTTGCAACTAGGAAGTGCAAGCACAATGCTTCTTTCCACAAAACTAACTCATGGTCTATGCTGAGTCATGCTGGAATGTACTGAAAGGCCTGCCGTTACAAATGCTTTTCAGGTTGCTTTGACGACTTATAAACGGAGCTTTCAAAACTGTGAAAAAAGCCTTTGGGATCACACTCCCGTTTCGCTGTTGACTTCCAGCCTTACTACAAGCTGAGTCTAGCAAGTCCAAAGAGACACAATTAACCCAATGGGCCCTTCGCTGATTCACGTTTTTCTATACCCACTATTCTGGGTATAGTGAACTGCCTAAAGGACGGACGCTGGAGGATGTCCAAGAGGCCTCTGCATCATCCGTACGCCTGTCGTTTTACACCACGAACTGTGCTTCTGTGGAATTTGGAACGCACGCTGACCCTCTCCTTGAGGAATTACTTACCTCATATAAGACGTGTTGGAAGGAAAGAGAAACAGAGTGCTTTGTTCTGTTGAGCTTACCTAGGGCAAGGGCGACCACGTCCTTGGCGAGTTAGGGATTCTTGAACTGTGTTTCCGAAGCTGTTTGGAGGTCGGAAAAACAAACCGTCCCAAGGAAAAGTGCAGTGTGCTGCACCTTACTCTGCAAACACAGAGCGACTCTGAAAGACCTGCGATGCTGGATTTTGCATACAGGGCCCAGAGCATCGTGGAGGTACAGAGTTTGCTGAAGCCGAAACGGTTGCTGACACGAGGTGGCAAGGAGAACGATAAAGCCTATTCCCCATAAACTGACACAGAACAGCAGTTTAGGGCTCACGGATCGGTTGCACTCCTTCACTTACGCAAGGCAAGGCCAGCTCTTTCTTCGAGGCTAGTGCTCTCATTGAGCTTCACATTTGCTATAGAGCAGAGCAGGATGAGCTTGCAACTAGGAAGTGCAAGCACAATGCTTCTTTCCACAAAACTAACTCATGGTCTATGCTGAGTCATGCTGGAATGTACTGAAAGGCCTGCCGTAACAAATGCTTTTCAGGTTGCTTTGACGCCTTATGAACGGAACTTTCAAAACTGGGAAAAAAGCCTTTGGGATCACACTCCCGTTTCGCTTTTGACTTCCAGCCTTAGTACAAGCTGAGTCTAGCATGTCCAAAGAGACACAATTAACCCAATGGGCCCTTAACGGATTCACGTTTTTATATACCCGCTATTCTGGGTATAGTGAACTACCTAAAGGACGGACGCTGGAGGATGTCCAAGAGGCCTCTGCATCATCCGTATGCCTGTCGTTTTACACCACGAACTGTGCTTATGTGGAATTTGGAACGCACGCTGAACCTCTCCTTGAGGAATTTCTTACCTCACATAAGACGTGTTGGAAGGAAAGAGAAACAGAGTGCTTTGTTCTGTTGAGCTTACCTAGGGCAAGGCGACCACGTCCTTGGAGAGTTAGGGATTCTTGAACTGTGTTTCCGAAGCTGTTTGGAGGTCGGAAAATCAAACCGTCCCAAGGAAAAGTGCAGTGTGCTGCACCTTACTCTGCAAACAGAGAGCGACTCTGAAAGGCCTGCGATGCTGGATTTTGCATACAGGGCCCAGAGCATCGTGGAGGTACAGAGTTTGCTGAAGCCGAAACGGTTGCTGACACGAGGTGGCAAGGAGAACGATAAAGCCTCTTCCCCATAAACTGACACAGAACAGCAATTTAGGGCTCACGGAGCTGTTGCACTCCTTCCCTTAGGCAAGTTAAGTCAAGCTCTTCCTTCGAGGCTTGTGCTCACATTGACCTTCACATTTGCAATAGAGCAGAGCAGGATGAGCTTGCAACTAGGAAGTGCAAGCACAATGCTTCTTTCCACAAAACTAACTCATGGTCTACGCTGAGTCATGCTGGCATGTACTGAAAGGCCTGCCGTTACAAATGCTTTTCAGGTTGCTTTGACGCCTTATGAACGGAAATTTCAAAACTGGGAAAAACGCCTTTGGGATCACACTCCCGTTTCGCTGTTGACTTCCAGCCTTAGTACAAGCTGAGTCTAGCAAGTCCAAAGAGACACAATTAACCCAATTGGCCCTTCGCTGATTCACGTTTTTCTATACCCGCTATTCTGGGTATAGTGAACTGCCTAAAGGACGGACGCTGGAGGATGTCCAAGAGGCCTCTGCATCATCCGTATGCCTGTCGTTTTACACCACGAACGGTGCTTCTGTTGAATTTTAAACGCATGCTGACCCTCTCCTTGAGGAATTGCTAACCTCACATAAGACGTGTTGGAAGGAAATAGAAACAGAGTGCTTTGTTCTGTTGAGCTTACCTAAGGCAAGGGCGACCACGTCCTTGGCGAGTTAGGGATTCTTGAACTGTGTTCCCGAAGCTGTTTGGAGGTCGGAGAATCAAACCATCCCAAGGAAAAGTGCAGTGTGCTGCACCTTACTCTGCACACACAGAGCGACTCTGAAAGGCCTGCGATGCTGGATTTTGCATCCACGGCCCAGAGAATCGTGGAGGTACCGAGTGTGCTGAAGCCAAAATGGTTGCTGACACGAGGTGACAAGGAGAACGATAAAGCCTCTTCCCTATAAACTGACACAGAACAGCAATTTGGGGCTCACGGAGCTGTTGCACTCCTTCACTTAGGCAAGGCAAGTCAAGCTCATCCTTCAGGGCTTGTGCTCACATTGAGCTTCACATTTGCTATAGAGCAGAGCAGGATGAGCTTGCAACTAGGAAGTGCAAGCACAATGCTTCTTTCCACAAAACTAACTCATGGTCTACGCTGAGTCATGCTGGCATGTACTGAAAGGCCTGCTGTTACAAATGCTTTTCAGGTTGCTTTGACGCCTTATGAACGGAACTTTCAAAACTGGGAAAAAAGCCTTTTGGATCACACTCCCGTTTCGCTGCTGACTTCCAGCCTTAGTACAAGCTGAGTCTAGCAAGTCCAAAGAGACACAATTAACCCAATGGGCCCTTCGCTGATTCACGTTTTTCTATACCCGCTATTCTGGGTATAGTGAACTGCCTAAAGGACGGACGCTGGAGGATGTCCAAGAGGCCTCTGCATCATCCGTACGCCTGTCGTTTTACAGCACGAAGTGTGCTTCTGTGGAATTTGGAACGCACGCTGACCCTCCCCTTGAGGAATTATTTACCTCACATAAGACGTGTTGGAAGGAAAGAGAAACAGAGTGCTTTGTTCTGTTGAGCTTACCTAGGGCAAGGGCGACCAAGACCTTGGCGAGTTAGGGATTCTTGAACTGTGTTCCAGAAGCTGTTTGGAGGTCGGAAAATCAAACCGTCCCAAGCAAAAGTGCAGTGTGCTGCACCTTACTCTGCACACACAGAGCGACTCTGAAAGGCCTGCGATGCGGGATTTTGCATACAGGGCCCAGAGAATCGTGGAGGTACAGAGTGTGCTGAAGCCGAAACGGTTGCTGACACGAGGTGGCAAGGAGGACGATAAAGCCTCTTCCCCATAAACTGTCACAGAACAGCAATTTAGGGCTCACGGAGCTGTTGCACTCCTTCACTTAGGCAAGCTAAGTCAAGCTCTTCCTCCGAGGCTTGTGCTCACATCGAGATCACATTTGCTATAGAGCAGAGCAGGATGAGCTTGCAACTAGGAAGTGCAAGCACAATGCTTCTTTCCACAAAACTAACTCATGGTCTACGCTGAGTCATGCTGGCATGTACTGAAAGGCCTCCCATTACAAATGCTTTTCAGGTTGCTTTGACGCCTTATGAACGGAGCATTCAAAACTAGAAAAAAAGCCTTTGGGATTACACTCCTGTTTCCAGGTTTTCTTCCAGCCTTAGTACAGGCTGAGTCTAGCGTGTCAAAAGAGACACAATTAACCCACTGGGCTCTTCGCTGATTCACGTGTTTCTATACCCGCTATTCTGGGTATAGTGAACTGCCTAAAGGACGGTCGCTGGAGGATGTCCAAGAGGCCTCTGCATCATCCATACGCCTTTTTTTTACACCACGAACTGTGCTTCTGTGCAGTTTGGAACGCACGCCGACCCTCTCCTTGAGGAATTGCTAACATCACATAAGACGTGTTGGAAGGAAAGAGAAACAGAGTGCTTATTTCTGTTGAGCTTACCTAGGCCAAGGGCGACCACGTCCTTGGCGAGTTAGGGATTCTTGAACTGTGTTCCAGAAGCTGTTTGGAGGTCGGAAAATCAAACCGTCCCAAGGAAAAGTGCAGTGTGCTGCACCTTACTCTGCACACACAGAGCGACTCTGAAAGGCCTGCGATGCTGGATTTTGCATACAGGGCCCAGAGAATCGTGGAGGTACAGAGTGTGCTGAAGCCAAAATGGTTGCTGACACGAGGTGGCATGGAGAACGATAAAGCCTCTTCCCCATAAACTGACACAGAACAGCAATTTAGGGCTCACGGAGCTGTTGCACTCCTTCACTTAGGGAAGCTAAGTCAAGCTCTTCCTCCGAGGCTTGTGCTCACATTGAGCTTCACATTTGCTATAGAGCAGTGCAGGATGAGCTTGCAACTAGGAAGTGCAAGCACAATGCTTCTTTCCACAAAACTAACTCATGGTCTACGCTGAGTCATGCTGGCATGTATAGAAAGACCTTCCGCTACAAATGCTTTTCAGGTTGCTTTGACGCCTTATGAACGGAGCTTTCAAAACTGGAAAAAAAGCCTTTGGGATCACACTCCTGTTTCCAGGTTGACTTCCAGCCTTAGTACAGGCTGAGTCTAGCGTGTCAAAAGAGACACAATTAACCCACTGGGCCCTTCGCAGATTCACGGTTTTCTATACCCGCTATTCTGGGTATAGTGACCTGCCTAAAGGACGGACGCTGGAGGATGTCCAAGAGGCCTCTGCATCATCCATACGCCTTTCTTTTTTCACCACGAACTGTGCTTCTGTGGAATTTGGAACGCACGCCGACCCTCTCCTTGAGGAATTGCTTACCTCACATAAGACGTGTTGGAAGGAAAGAGAAACAGAGTGCTTATTTCTGTTGAGCTTACCTAGGCCAAGGGCGACCACGTCCTTACGAGTTAGGGATTCTTGAACTGTGTTCCAGAAGCTGTTTGGAGGTCGGAAAATCAAACCGTCCCAAGGAAAAGTGCAGTGTGCTGCACCTTACTCTGCACACACAGAGCGACTCTGAAAGGCCTGCGATGCTGGATTTTGCATACAGGGCCCAGAGAATCGTGGAGGTACAGAGTGTGCTGAAGCCAAAATGGTTGCTGACACGAGGCGGCATGGAGAACGATAAAGCCTCTTCCCCATAAACTGACACAGAACAGCAATTTAGGGCTTACGGAGCTGTTGCACTCCTTCACTTAGGGAAGCTAAGTCAATCTCTTCCTTCGAGGCTTGTGCTCACATTGAGCTTCACATTTGCTATAGAGCAGAGCAGGATGAGCTTGCAACTAGGAAGTGCAAGCACAATGCTTCTTTCCACAAAACTAACTCATGGTCTACGCTGAGTCATGCTGGCATGTATAGAAAGACCTTCCGCTACAAATGCTTTTCAGGTTGCTTTGACGCCTTATGAACGGAGCTTTCAAAACTGGAAAAAAAGCCTTTGGGATCACACTCCTGTTTCCAGGTTGACTTCCAGCCTTAGTACAGGCTGAGTCTAGCGTGTCAAAAGAGACACAATTAACCCACTGGGCCCTTCGCTGATTCACGTGTTTCTATACCCGCTATGCTGGGTATAGTGAACTGCCTAAAGGACGGACGCTGGAAGATGTCCAAGAGGCCTCTGCATCATCCATACGGCTTTCCTTTTTCACCACGAACTGTGCTTCTGTGGAATTTGGAACGCACGCCGACCCTCTCCTTGAGGAATTGCTAACCTGACATAAGACGTGTGGGAAGGAAAGAGAAACAGAGTGCTTTGTTCTGTTGAGCTTACCTAGGGCAAGGTCGACCACGTCCTTGGCGAGTTAGGGATTCTTGAACTGTGTTCCAGAAGCTGTTTGGAGGTCGGAAAATCAAACCGTCCCAAGGAAAAGTGCAGTGTGCTGCACCTTACTCTGCACACACAGAGCGACTCTGAAAGGCCTGCGATGCTGGATTTTGCATACAGGGCCCAGAGAATCGTGGAGGTACACAGTGTGCTGAAGCCAAAATGGTTGCTGACACGAGGTGGCATGGAGAACGATAAAGCCTCTTCCCTATATACTGACACAGAACAGCAATTTAGGCCTCACGGAGCTGTTGCACTCCTTCACTTAGGGAAGCTAAGTCAAGCTCTTCCTCCGAGGCTTGTGCTCACATTGAGCTTCACATTTGCTATAGAGCAGAGCAGGATGAGCTTGCAACTAGGAAGTGCAAGCACAATGCTTCTTTCCACAAAACTAACTCATGGTCTACGCTGAGTCATGCTGGCATGTACTGAAAGGCCTGCTGTTACAAATGCTTTTCAGGTTGCTTTGACGCCTTATGAACGGAGCTTTCAAAAGTGGAAAAAAGCCTTTCGGATCACACTCCCGTTTCGCTGCTGACTTCCAGCCTTAGTACAAGCTGAGTCTAGCGTGTCAAAAGAGACACAATTAACCCACTGGGCTCTTCGCTGATTCACGTGTTTCTATACCCGCTATTCTGGGTATAGTGAACTGCCTAAAGGACGGTCGCTGGAGGATGTCCAAGAGGCCTCTGCATCATCCATACGCCTTTTTTTTACACCACGAACTGTGCTTCTGTGCAGTTTGGAACGCACGCCGACCCTCTCCTTGAGGAATTGCTAACCTCACATAAGACGTGTTGGAAGGAAAGAGAAACAGAGTGCTTATTTCTGTTGAGCTTACCTAGGCCAAGGGCGACCACGTCCTTGGCGAGTTAGGGATTCTTGAACTGTGTTCCAGAAGCTGTTTGGAGGTCGGAAAATCAAACCGTCCCAAGGAAAAGTGCAGTGTGCTGCACCTTACTCTGCACACACAGAGCGACTCTGAAAGGCCTGCGATGCTGGATTTTGCATACAGGGCCCAGAGAATCGTGGAGGTACAGAGTGTGCTGAAGCCAAAATGGTTGCTGACACGAGGTGGCATGGAGAACGATAAAGCCTCTTCCCCATAAACTGACACAGAACAGCAATTTAGGGCTCATGGAGCTGTTGCACTCCTTCACTTAGGGAAGCTAAGTCAAGCTCTTCCTCCGAGGCTTGTGCTCACATTGAGCTTCACATTTGCTATAGAGCAGTGCAGGATGAGCTTGCAACTAGGAAGTGCAAGCACAATGCTTCTTTCCACAAAACTAACTCATGGTCTACGCTGAGTCATGCTGGCATGTATAGAAAGACCTTCCGCTACAAATGCTTTTCAGGTTGCTTTGACGCCTTATGAACGGAGCTTTCAAAACTGGAAAAAAAGCCTTTGGGATCACACTCCTGTTTCCAGGTTGACTTCCAGCCTTAGTACAGGCTGAGTCTAGCGTGTCAAAAGAGACACAATTAACCCACTGGGCCCTTCGCAGATTCACGGTTTTCTATACCCGCTATTCTGGGTATAGTGACCTGCCTAAAGGACGGACGCTGGAGGATGTCCAAGAGGCCTCTGCATCATCCATACGCCTTTCTTTTTTCACCACGAACTGTGCTTCTGTGGAATTTGGAACGCACGCCGACCCTCTCCTTGAGGAATTGCTTACCTCACATAAGACGTGTTGGAAGGAAAGAGAAACAGAGTGCTTATTTCTGTTGAGCTTACCTAGGCCAAGGGCGACCACGTCCTTACGAGTTAGGGATTCTTGAACTGTGTTTCAGAAGCTGTTTGGAGGTCGGAAAATCAAACCGTCCCAAGGAAAAGTGCAGTGTGCTGCACCTTACTCTGCACACACAGAGCGACTCTGAAAGGCCTGCGATGCTGGATTTTGCATACAGGGCCCAGAGAATCGTGGAGGTACAGAGTGTGCTGAAGCCAAAATGGTTGCTGACACGAGGCGGCATGGAGAACGATAAAGCCTCTTCCCCATAAACTGACACAGAACAGCAATTTAGGGCTTACGGAGCTGTTGCACTCCTTCACTTAGGGAAGCTAAGTCAATCTCTTCCTTCGAGGCTTGTGCTCACATTGAGCTTCACATTTGCTATAGAGCAGAGCAGGATGAGCTTGCAACTAGGAAGTGCAAGCACAATGCTTCTTTCCACAAAACTAACTCATGGTCTACGCTGAGTCATGCTGGCATGTATAGAAAGACCTTCCGCTACAAATGCTTTTCAGGTTGCTTTGACGCCTTATGAACGGAGCTTTCAAAA
This sequence comes from Kogia breviceps, assembly GCF_026419965.1. Classification (NCBI taxonomy): domain Eukaryota; kingdom Metazoa; phylum Chordata; class Mammalia; order Artiodactyla; family Physeteridae; genus Kogia; species Kogia breviceps. The sequence goes on from NC_081317.1 coordinate 99,593,900, forward strand.
CTGGAAAAAAAGCCTTTGGGATCACACTCCTGTTTCCAGGTTGACTTCCAGCCTTAGTACAGGCTGAGTCTAGCGTGTCAAAAGAGACACAATTAACCCACTGGGCCCTTCGCTGATTCACGTGTTTCTATACCCGCTATGCTGGGTATAGTGAACTGCCTAAAGGACGGACGCTGGAAGATGTCCAAGAGGCCTCTGCATCATCCATACGGCTTTCCTTTTTCACCACGAACTGTGCTTCTGTGGAATTTGGAACGCACGCCGACCCTCTCCTTGAGGAATTGCTAACCTGACATAAGACGTGTGGGAAGGAAAGAGAAACAGAGTGCTTTGTTCTGTTGAGCTTACCTAGGGCAAGGTCGACCACGTCCTTGGCGAGTTAGGGATTCTTGAACTGTGTTCCAGAAGCTGTTTGGAGGTCGGAAAATCAAACCGTCCCAAGGAAAAGTGCAGTGTGCTGCACCTTACTCTGCACACACAGAGCGACTCTGAAAGGCCTGCGATGCTGGATTTTGCATACAGGGCCCAGAGAATCGTGGAGGTACACAGTGTGCTGAAGCCAAAATGGTTGCTGACACGAGGTGGCATGGAGAACGATAAAGCCTCTTCCCTATATACTGACACAGAACAGCAATTTAGGCCTCACGGAGCTGTTGCACTCCTTCACTTAGGGAAGCTAAGTCAAGCTCTTCCTCCGAGGCTTGTGCTCACATTGAGCTTCACATTTGCTATAGAGCAGAGCAGGATGAGCTTGCAACTAGGAAGTGCAAGCACAATGCTTCTTTCCACAAAACTAACTCATGGTCTACGCTGAGTCATGCTGGCATGTACTGAAAGGCCTGCTGTTACAAATGCTTTTCAGGTTGCTTTGACGCCTTATGAACGGAGCTTTCAAAAGTGGAAAAAAGCCTTTCGGATCACACTCCCGTTTCGCTGCTGACTTCCAGCCTTAGTACAAGCTGAGTCTAGCAAGTCCAAAGAGACACAATTAACCCAATGGGCCCTTCGCTGATTCACGTTTTTCTATACCCGCTATTCTGGGTATAGTGAACTGCGTAAAGGACGGACGCTGGAGGATGTCCAAGAGGCCTCTGCATCATCCATACGCCTTTCTTTTTTCACCACGAACTGTGCTTCTGTGGAATTTGGAACGCACGCCGACCCTCTCCTTGAGGAATTGCTTACCTCACATAAGACGTGTTGGAAGGAAATAGAAACAGAGTGCTTATTTCTGTTGAGCTTACCTAGGCCAAGGGCGACCACGTCCTTACGAGTTAGGGATTCTTGAACTGTGTTCCAGAAGCTGTTTGGAGGTCGGAAAATCAAACCGTCCCAAGGAAAAGTGCAGTGTGCTGCACCTTACTCTGCACACACAGAGCGACTCTGAAAGGCCTGCGATGCTGGATTTTGCATACAGGGCCCAGAGAATCGTGGAGGTACAGAGTGTGCTGAAGCCAAAATGGTTGCTGACACGAGGTGGCATGGAGAACGATAAAGCCTCTTCCCTATAAACTGACACAGAACATCAATTTAGGGCTCACGGAGCTGTTGCACTCCTTCAATTAGGGAAGCTAAGTCAAGCTCTTCCTCCGAGGCTTGTGCTCACATTGAGCTTCACATTTGCTATAGAGCAGAGCAGGATGAGCTTGAAACTAGGAAGTGCAAGCACAATGCTTCTTTCCACAAAACTAACTCATGGTCTACGCTGAGTCATGCTGGCATGTACTGAAAGGCCTGCTGTTACAAATGCTTTTCAGGTTGCTTTGACGCCTTATGAACGGAACTTTCAAAACTGGGAAAAAAGCCTTTTGGATCACACTCCCGTTTCGCTGCTGACTTCCAGCCTTAGTACAAGCTGAGTCTAGCAAGTCCAAAGAGACACAATTAACCCAATGGGCCCTTCGCTGATTCACGTTTTTCTATACCCGCTATTCTGGGTATAGTGAACTGCCTAAAGGACGGACGCTGGAGGATGTCCAAGAGGCCTCTGCATCATCCGTACGCCTGTCATTTTACAGCACGAAGTGTGCTTCTGTGGAATTTGGAACGCACGCTGACCCTCCCCTTGAGGAATTATTTACCTCACATAAGACGTGTTGGAAGGAAAGAGAAACAGAGTGCTTTGTTCTGTTGAGCTTACCTAGGGCAAGGGCGACCACGACCTTGGCGAGTTAGGGATTCTTGAACTGTGTTCCAGAAGCTGTTTGGAGGTCGGAAAATCAAACCGTCCCAAGGAAAAGTGCAGTGTGCTGCACCTTACTCTGCACACACAGAGCGACTCTGAAAGGCCTGCGATGCGGGATTTTGCATACAGGGCCCAGAGAATCGTGGAGGTACAGAGTGTGCTGAAGCCGAAACGGTTGCTGACACGAGGTGGCAAGGAGGACGATAAAGCCTCTTCCCCATAAACTGTCACAGAACAGCAATTTAGGGCTCACGGAGCTGTTGCACTCCTTCACTTAGGCAAGCTAAGTCAAGCTCTTCCTCCGAGGCTTGTGCTCACATCAAGATCACATTTGCTATAGAGCAGAGCAGGATGAGCTTGCAACTCGGAATTGCAAGCACAATGCTTCTTTCCACAAAACTAACTCATGGTCTACGCTGAGTCATGCTGGCATGTACTGAAAGGCCTCCCGTTACAAATGCTTTTCAGGTTGCTTTGACGCCTTATGAACGGAGCTTTCAAAACTAGAAAAAAAGCCTTTGGGATTACACTCCTGTTTACAGGTTGACTTCCAGCCTTAGTACAGGCTGAGTCTAGCGTGTCAAAAGAGACACAATTAACCCACTGGGCTCTTCGCTGATTCACGTGTTTCTATACCCGCTATTCTGGGTATAGTGAACTGCCTAAAGGACGGTCGCTGGAGGATGTCCAAGAGGCCTCTGCATCATCCATACGCCTTTCTTTTTACACCACGAACTGTGCTTCTGTGGAATTTGGAACGCACGCTGACCCTCTCCTTGAGGAATTGCTTACCTCACATAAGACGTGTTGGAAGGAAATAGAAACAGAGTGCTTTGTTCTGTTGAGCTTACCTAGGGCAAGGGCGACCACGTCCTTGGCGAATTAGGGATTCTTGAACTGTGTTTCCGAAGCTGTTTGGAGGTCGGAAAATCAAACCGTCCCAAGGAAAAGTGCAGTGTGCTGCACCTTACTCTGCAAACACAGAGCGACTCTGAAAGTCCTGCGATGCTGGATTTTGCATAGAGGGCCTAGAGCATCGTGGTGGTACAGAGTGTGCTGAAGCCGAAAAGGTTGCTGACACGAGGTGGCATGGAGAACGATAAAGCCTCTTCCCCATAAACTGACACAGAACAGCAATTTAGGGCTCACGGAGCTGTTGCACTCCTTCACTTAGGGAAGCTAAGTCAAGCTCTTCCTCCGAGGCTTGTGCTCACATTGAGCTTCACATTTGCTATAGAGCAGAGCAGGATGAGCTTGCAACTAGGAAGTGCAAGCACAATGCTTCTTCCCACAAAACTAACTCATGGTCTACGCTGAGTCATGCTGGCATGTATAGAAAGACCTTCCGCTACAAATGCTTTTCAGGTTGCTTTGACGCCTTATGAACGGAGCTTTCAAAACTGGAAAAAAAGCCTTTGGGATCACACTCCTGTTTCCAGGTTGACTTCCAGCCTTAGTACAGGCTGAGTCTAGCGTGTCAAAAGAGACACAATTAACCCACTGGGCCCTTCGCAGATTCACGGTTTTCTATACCCGCTATTCTGGGTATAGTGAACTGCCTAAAGGACGGACGCTGGAGGATGTCCAAGAGGCCTCTGCATCATCCATACGCCTTTCTTTTTTCACCACGAACTGTGCTTCTGTGGAATTTGGAACGCACGCCGACCCTCTCCTTGAGGAATTGCTTACCTCACATAAGACGTGTTGGAAGGAAAGAGAAACAGAGTGCTTATTTCTGTTGAGCTTACTTAGGCCAAGGGCGACCACGTCCTTAGCGAGTTAGGGATTCTTGAACTGTGTTCCAGAAGCTGTTTGGAGGTCGGAAAATCAAACCGTCCCAAGGAAAAGTGCAGTGTGCTGCACCTTACTCTGCACACACAGAGCGACTCTGAAAGGCCTGCGATGCTGGATTTTGCATACAGGGCCCAGAGAATCGTGGAGGTACAGAGTGTGCTGAAGCCAAAATGGTTGCTGACACGAGGTGGCATGGAGAACGATAAAGCCTCTTCCCCATAAACTGACACAGAACAGCAATTTAGGGCTCACGGAGCTGTTGCACTCCTTCACTTAGGGAAGCTAAGTCAATCTCTTCCTTCGAGGCTTGTGCTCACATAGAGCTTCACATTTGCTATAGAGCAGAGCAGGATGAGCTTGCAACTAGGAAGTGCAAGCACAATGCTTCTTTCCACAAAACTAACTCAGGGTCTACGCTGAGTCATGCTGGCATGTACTGAAAGGCCTGCTGTTACAAATGCTTTTCAGGTTGCTTTGACGCCTTATGAACGGAACTTTCAAAACTGGGAAAAAAGCCTTTGGGATCACACTCCCGTTTCGCTGCTGACTTCCAGCTTTAGACCAAGCTGAGTCTAGCAAGTCCAAAGAGACACAATTAACCCAATGGGCCCTTCGCTGATTCACGTTTTTCTATACCTGCTATTCTGGGTATAGTGAACTGCCTAAAGGACGGACGCTGGAGGATGTCCAAGAGGCCTCTGCATCATCCGTACGCCTGTCGTTTTACAGCACGAAGTGTGCTTCTGTGGAATTTGGAACGCACGCTGACCCTCCCCTTGAGGAATTATTTACCTCACATAAGACGTGTTGGAAGGAAAGAGAAACAGAGTGCTTTGTTCTGTTGAGCTTACCTAGGGCACGGGCGACCACGACCTTGGCGAGTTAGGGATTCTTGAACTGTGTTCCAGAAGCTGTTTGGAGGTCGGAAAATCAAACCGTCCCAAGGAAATGTGCAGTGTGCTGCACCTTACTCTGCAAACACAGAGCGACTCTGAAAGGCCTGCGATGCTGGATTTTGCATACGGGGCCTAGAGCATCGTGGATGTACAGAGTGTGCTGAAGCCGAAACGGTTGCTGACACGAGGTGGCAAGGAGAACGATAAAGCCTCTTCCCCATAAACTGACACAGAACAGCAATTTAGGGCTCACGGAGCTGTTGCACTCCTTCACTTAGGGAAGCTAAGTCAAGCTCTTCCTCCGAGGCTTGTGCTCACATTGAGCTTCACATTTGCTATAGAGCAGAGCAGGATGAGCTTGCAACTCGGAACTGCAAGCACAATGCTTCTTTCCACAAAACTAACTCATGGTCTACGCTGAGTCATGCTGGCATGTATAGAAAGGCCTTCCGCTACAAATGCTTTTCAGGTTGCTTTGACGCCTTATGAACGGAGCTTTCAAAACTGGAAAAAAAGCCTTTGGGATCACACTCCTGTTTCCAGGTTGACTTCCAGCCTTAGTACAGGCTGAGTCTAGCGTGTCAAAAGAGACACAATTAACCCACTGGGCCCTTCGCTGATTCACGTGTTTCTATACCCGCTATGCTGGGTATAGTGAACTGCCTAAAGGACGGACGCTGGAAGATGTCCAAGAGGCCTCTGCATCATCCATACGGCTTTCCTTTTTCACCACGAACTGTGCTTCTGTGGAATTTGGAACGCACGCCGACCCTCTCCTTGAGGATTTGCTAACCTGACATAAGACGTGTGGGAAGGAAAGAGAAACAGAGTGCTTTGTTCTGTTGAGCTTACCTAGGGCAAGTCGACCACGTCCTTGGCGAGTTAGGGATTCTTGAACTGTGTTCCAGAAGCTGTTTGGAGGTCGGAAAATCAAACCGTCCCAAGGAAAAGTGCAGTGTGCTGCACCTTACTCTGCACACACAGAGCGACTCTGAAAGGCCTGCGATGCTGTATTTTGCATACAGGGCCCAGAGAATCGTGGAGGTACACAGTGTGCTGAAGCCAAAATGGTTGCTGACACGAGGTGGCATGGAGAACGATAAAGCCTCTTCCCTATAAACTGACACAGAACAGCAATTTAGGCCTCACGGAGCTGTTGCACTCCTTCACTTAGGGAAGCTAAGTCAAGCTCTTCCTCCGAGGCTTGTGCTCACATTGAGCTTCACATTTGCTATAGAGCAGAGCAGGATGAGCTTGCAACTAGGAAGTGCAAGCACAATGCTTCTTTCCACAAAACTAACTCATGGTCTACGCTGAGTCATGCTGGCATGTACTGAAAGGCCTGCTGTTACAAATGCTTTTCAGGTTGCTTTGACGCCTTATGAACGGAGCTTTCAAAAGTGGAAAAAAGCCTTTCGGATCACACTCCCGTTTCGCTGCTGACTTCCAGCCTTAGTACAAGCTGAGTCTAGCAAGTCCAAAGAGACACAATTAACCCAATGGGCCCTTCGCTGATTCACGTTTTTCTATACCCGCTATTCTGGGTATAGTGAACTGCCTAAAGGACGGACGCTGGAGGATGTCCAAGAGGCCTCTGCATCATCCATACGCCTTTCTTTTTTCACCACGAACTGTGCTTCTGTGGAATTTGGAACGCACGCCGACCCTCTCCTTGAGGAATTGCTTACCTCACATAAGACGTGTTGGAAGGAAAGAGAAACAGAGTGCTTATTTCTGTTGAGCTTACCTAGGGCAAGGGCGACCACGTCCTTAGCGAGTTAGGGATTCTTGAACTGTGTTCCAGAAGCTGTTTGGAGGTCGGAAAATCAAACCGTCCCAAGGAAAAGTGCATTGTGCTGCACCTTACTCTGCACACACAGAGCGACTCTGAAAGGCCTGCGATGCGGGATTTTGCATACAGGGCCCAGTGAATCGTGGAGGTACAGAGTGTGCTGAAGCCGAAACGGTTGCTGATACGAGGTGGCAAGGAGGACGATAAAGCCTCTTCCCTATAAACTGACACAGAACAGCAATTTAGGGCTCACGGAGCTGTTGCACTCCTTCAATTAGGGAAGCTAAGTCAATCTCTTCCTTCGAGGCTTGTGCTCACATTGAGCTTCACATTTGCTATAGAGCAGAGCAGGATGAGCTTGCAACTAGGAAGTGCAAGCACAATGCTTCTTTCCACAAAACTAACTCATGGTCTACGCTGAGTCATGCTGGCATGTACTGAAAGGCCTGCTGTTACAAATGCTTTTCAGGTTGCTTTGACGCCTTATGAACGGAACTTTCAAAACTGGGAAAAAAGCCTTTGGGATCACACTCCCGTTTCGCTGCTGACTTCCAGCTTTAGTACAAGCTGAGTCTAGCAAGTCCAAAGAGACACAATTAACCCAAAGGGCCCTTCGCTGATTCACGTTTTTCTATACCTGCTATTCTGGGTATAGTGAACTGCCTAAAGGACGGACGCTGGAGGATGTCCAAGAGGCCTCTGCATCATCCGTACGCCTGTCGTTTTACAGCACGAAGTGTGCTTCTGTGGAATTTGGAACGCACGCTGACCCTCCCCTTGAGGAATTATTTACCTCACATAAGACGTGGTGGAAGGAAAGAGAAACAGAGTGCTTTGTTCTGTTGAGCTTACCTAGGGCACGGGCGACCACGACCTTGGCGAGTTAGGGATTCTTGAACTGTGTTTCCGAAGCTGTTTGGAGGTCGGAAAATCAAACCGTCCCAAGGAAAAGTGCAGTGTGCTGCACCATACTCTGCAAACACAGAGCGACTCTGAAAGGCCTGCGATGCTGTATTTTGCTTACAGGGCCTAGAGCATCTTGGATGTACAGAGTGTGCTGAAGCCGAAACGGTTGCTGACACGAGGTGGCAAGGAGAACGATAAAGCCTCTTCCCCGTAAACTGACACAGAACAGCAATTTAGGGCTCACGGATCTGTTGCACTCCTTCACTTAGGGAAGCTAAGTCAAGCTCTTCCTCCGAGGCTTGTGCTCACATTGAGCTTCACATTTGCTATAGAGCAGAGCAGGATGAGCTTGCAACTCGGAACTGCAAGCACAATGCTTCTTTCCACAAAACTAACTCATGGTCTACGCTGAGTCATGCTGGCATGTATAGAAAGGCCTTCCGCTACAAATGCTTTTCAGGTTGCTTTGACGCCTTATGAACGGAGCTTTCAAAACTGGAAAAAAAGCCTTTGGGATCACACTCCTGTTTCCAGGTTGACTTCCAGCCTTAGTACAGGCTGAGTCTAGCGTGTCAAAAGAGACACAATTAACCCACTGGGCCCTTCGCTGATTCACGTTTTTCTATACCCGCTATTCTGGGTATAGTGAACTGCCTAAAGGACGGACGCTGGAGGATGTCCAAGAGGCCTCTGCATCATCCATACGGCTTTCCTTTTTCACCACGAACTGTGCTTCTGTGGAATTTGGAACGCACGCTGACCCTCTCCTTGAGGAATTGCTAACCTCACATAAGACGTGTGGGAAGGAAAGAGAAACAGAGTGCTTTGTTCTGTTGAGCTTACCTAGGGCAAGGGCGACCACGTCCTTGGCGAGTTAGGGATTCTTGAACTGTGTTCCAGAAGCTGTTTGGAGGTCGGAAAATCAAACCGTCCCAAGGAAAAGTGCAGTGTGCTGCACCTTACTCTGCACACACAGAGCGACTCTGAAAGGCCTGCGATGCTGGATTTTGCATACAGGGCCCAGAGAATCGTGGAGGTAAACAGTGTGCTGAAGCCAAAATGGTTGCTGACACGAGGTGGCATGGAGAACGATAAAGCCTCTTCCCTATAAACTGACACAGAACAGCAATTTAGGCCTCACGGAGCTGTTGCACTCCTTCACTTAGGGAAGCTAAGTCAAGCTCTTCCTCCGAGGCTTGTGCTCACATTGAGCTTCACATTTGCTATAGAGCAGAGCAGGATGAGCTTGAAACTAGGAAGTGCAAGCACAATGCTTCTTTCCACAAAACTAACTCATGGTCTACGCTGAGTCATGCTGGCATGTACTGAAAGGCCTGCTGTTACAAATGCTTTTCAGGTTGCTTTGACGCCTTATGAACGGAACTTTCAAAACTGGGAAAAAAGCCTTTGGGATCACACTCCCGTTTCGCTGCTGACTTCCAGCCTTAGTACAAGCTGAGTCTAGCCAGTCCAAAGAGACACAATTAACCCAATGGGCCCTTCGCTGATTCACGTTTTTCTATACCCGCTATTCTGGGTATAGTGAACTGCCTAAAGGACGGACGCTGGAGGATGTCCAAGAGGCCTCTGCATCATCCGTACGCCTGTCGTTTTACAGCACGAAGTGTGCTTCTGTGGAATTTGGAACACACGCTGACCCTCCCCTTGAGGAATTATTTACCTCACATAAGACGTGTTGGAAGGAAAGAGAAACAGAGTGCTTTCTTCTGTTGAGCTTACCTAGGGCAAGGGCGACCACGACCTTGGCGAGTTAGGGATTCTTGAACTGTGTTCCAGAAGCTGTTTGGAGGTCGGAAAATCAAACCGTCCCAAGGAAAAGTGCATTGTGCTGCACCTTACTCTGCACACACAGAGCGACTCTGAAAGGCCTGCGATGCCGGATTTTGCATACAGGGCCCAGAGAATCGTGGAGGTACAGAGTGTGCTGAAGCCGAAACGGTTGCTGACACGAGGTGGCAAGGAGGACGATAAAGCCTCTTCCCCATAAACTGTCACAGAAGAGCAATTTAGGGCTCACGGAGCTGTTGCACTCCTTCACTTAGGCAAGCTAAGTCAAGCTCTTCCTCCGAGGCTTGTGCTCACATCGAGATCACATTTGCTATAGAGCAGAGCAGGATGAGCTTGCAACTAGGAAGTGCAAGCACAATGCTTCTTTCCACAAAACTAACTCATGGTCTACGCTGAGTCATGCTGGCATGTACTGAAAGGCCTCCCGTTACAAATGCTTTTCAGGTTGCTTTGACGCCTTATGAACGGAGCTTTCAAAACTAGAAAAAAAGCCTTTGGGATTACACTCCTGTTTCCAGGTTGACTTCCAGCCTTAGTACAGGCTGAGTCTAGCGTGTCAAAAGAGACACAATTAACCCACTGGGCTCTTCGCTGATTCACGTGTTTCTATACCCGCTATTCTGGGTATAGTGAACTGCCTAAAGGACGGACGCTGGAGGATGTCCAAGAGGCCTCTGCATCATCCGTACGCATGTCGTTTTACAGCACGAAGTGTGCTTCTGTGGAATTTGGAACGCACGCTGACCCTCCCCTTGAGGAATTATTTACCTCACATAAGACGTGTTGGAAGGAAAGAGAAACAGAGTGCTTTGTTCTGTTGAGCTTACCTAGGGCACGGGCGACCACGACCTTGGCGAGTTAGGGATTCTTGAACTGTGTTTCTGAAGCTGTTTGGAGGTCGGAAAATCAAACCGTCCCAAGGAAAAGTGCAGTGTGCTGCTCCTTACTCTGCACACACAGAGCGACTCTGAAAGGCCTGCGATGCGGGATTTTGCATACAGGGCCCAGAGAATCGTGGAGGTACAGAGTGTGCTGAAGCCGAAACGGTTGCTGACACGAGGTGGCAAGGAGGACGATAAAGCCTCTTCCCCATAAACTGTCACAGAACAGCAATTTAGGGCTCACGGAGCTGTTGCACTCCTTCACTTAGGCAAGCTAAGTCAAGCTCTTCCTCCGAGGCTTGTGCTCACATCGAGATCACATTTGCTATAGAGCAGAGCAGGATGAGCTTGCAACTAGGAAGTGCAAGCACAATGCTTCTTTCCACAAAACTAACTCATGGTCTACGCTGAGTCATGCTGGCATGTACTGAAAGGCCTCCCGTTACAAATGCTTTTCAGGTTGCTTTGACGCCTTATGAACGGAGCTTTCAAAACTAGAAAAAAAGCCTTTGGGATTACACTCCTGTTTCCAGGTTGACTTCCAGCCTTAGTACAGGCTGAGTCTAGCGTGTCAAAAGAGACACAATTAACCCACTGGCTCCTTCGCTGATTCACGTGTTTCTATACCCGCTATTCTGGGTATAGTGAACTGCCTAAAGGACGGTCGCTGGAGGATGTCCAAGAGGCCTCTGAATCATCCATACGCCTTTCTTTTTACACCACGAACTGTGCTTCTGTGGAATTTGGAACGCACGCCGACCCTCTCCTTGAGGAATTGCTAACCTCACATAGGACGTGTGGGAAGGAAAGAGAAACAGAGTGCTTTGTTCTGTTGAGCTTACCTAGGGCAAGGTCGACCACGTCCTTGGCGAGTTAGGGATTCTTGAACTGTGTTCCAGAAGCTGTTTGGAGGTCGGAAAATCAAACAGTCCCAAGGAAAAGTGCAGTGTGCTGCACCTTACTCTGCACACACAGAGCGACTCTGAAAGGCCTGCGATGCTGGATTTTGCATACAGGGCCCAGAGAATCGTGGAGGTACACAGTGTGCTGAAGCCAAAATGGTTGCTGACACGAGGTGGCATGGAGAACGATAAAGCCTCTTCCCCATAAACTGACACAGAACAGCAATTTAGGGCTCACGGAGCTGTTGCACTCCTTCACTTAGGGAAGCTAAGTCAAGCTCTTCCTCCGAGGCTTGTGCTCACATTGAGCTTCACATTTGCTATAGAGCAGAGCAGGATGAGCTTGCAACTAGGAAGTGCAAGCACAATGCTTCTTTCCACAAAACTAACTCATGGTCTACGCTGAGTCATGCTGGCATGTACTGAAAGGCCTGCTGTTACAAATGCTTTTCAGGTTGCTTTGACGCCTTATGAACGGAACTTTCAAAACTGGGAAAAAAGCCTTTGGGATCACACTCCCGTTTCGCTGCTGACTTCCAGCTTTAGTACAAGCTGAGTCTAGCAAGTCCAAAGAGACACAATTAACCCAAAGGGCCCTTCGCTGATTCACGTTTTTCTATACCTGCTATTCTGGGTATAGTGAACTGCCTAAAGGACGGACGCTGGAGGATGTCCAAGAGGCCTCTGCATCATCCGTACGCCTGTCGTTTTATAGCACGAAGTGTGCTTCTGTGGAATTTGGAACGCACGCTGACCCTCCCCTTGAGGAATTATTTACCTCACATAAGACGTGTTGGAAGGAAAGAGAAACAGAGTGCTTTGTTCTGTTGAGCTTACCTAGGGCAAGGGCGACCACGACCTTGGCGAGTTAGGGATTCTTGAACTGTGTTTCCGAAGCTGTTTGGGGGTCGGAAAATCAAACCGTCCCAAGGAAATGTGCAGTGTGCTGCACCTTACTCTGCAAACACAGAGCGACTCTGAAAGGCCTGCGATGCTGTATTTTGCATACAGGGCCTAGAGCATCGTGGATGTACAGAGTGTGCTGAAGCCGAAACGGTTGCTGACACGAGGTGGCAAGGAGAACGATAAAGCCTCTTCCCCATAAACTGACACAGAACAGCAATTTAGGGCTCACGGAGCTGTTGCACTCCTTCACTTAGGGAAGCTAAGTCAAGCTCTTCCTCCGAGGCTTGTGCTCACATTGAGCTTCACATTTGCTATAGAGCAGAGCAGGATGAGCTTGCAACTCGGAACTGCAAGCACAATGCTTCTTTCCACAAAACTAACTCATGGTCTACGCTGAGTCATGCTGGCATGTATAGAAAGGCCTTCCGCTACAAATGCTTTTCAGGTTGCTTTGACGCCTTATGAAAGGAGCTTTCAAAACTGGAAAAAAAGCCTTTGGGATCACACTCCTGTTTCCAGGTTGACTTCCAGCCTTAGTACAGGCTGAGTCTAGCGTGTCAAAAGAGACACAATTAACCCACTGGGCCCTTCGCTGATTCACGTGTTTCTATACCCGCTATGCTGGGTATAGTGAACTGCCTAAAGGACGGACGCTGGAAGATGTCCAAGAGGCCTCTGCATCATCCATACGGCTTTCCTTTTTCACCACGAACTGTGCTTCTGTGGAATTTGGAACGCACGCCGACCCTCTCCTTGAGGAATTGCTTACCTCACATAAGACGTGTTGGAAGGAAAGAGAAACAGAGTGCTTTGTTTTGTTGAGCTTACCTAGGGCAAGGTCGACCACGTCCTTGGCGAGTTAGGGATTCTTGAACTGTGTTCCAGAAGCTGTTTGGAGGTCGGAAAATCAAACCGTCCCAAGGAAAAGTGCAGTGTGCTGCACCTTACTCTGCACACACAGAGCGACTCTGAAAGGCCTGCGATGCTGGATTTTGCATACAGGGCCCAGAGAATCGTGGAGGTACACAGTGTGCTGAAGCCAAAATGGTTGCTGACACGAGGTGGCATGGAGAACGATAAAGCCTCTTCCCTATAAACTGACACAGAACAGCAATTTAGGCCTCACGGAGCTGTTGCACTCCTTCACTTAGGGAAGCTAAGTCAAGCTCTTTCTCCGAGGCTTCTGCTCACATTGAGCTTCACATTTGCTATAGAGCAGAGCAGGATGAGCTTGCAACTAGGAAGTGCAAGCACAATGCTTCTTTCCACAAAACTAACTCATGGTCTACGCTGAGTCATGCTGGCATGTACTGAAAGGCCTGCTGTTACAAATGCTTTTCAGGTTGCTTTGACGCCTTATGAACGGAGCTTTCAAAAGTGGAAAAAAGCCTTTCGGATCACACTCCCGTTTCGCTGCTGACTTCCAGCCTTAGTACAAGCTGAGTCTAGCAAGTCCAAAGAGACACAATTAACCCACTGGGCCCTTCGCTGATTCACGTTTTTCTATACCCGCTATTCTGGGTATAGTGAACTGCCTAAAGGACGGACGCTGGAGGATGTCCAAGAGGCCTCTGCATCATCCGTACGCCTGTCGTTTTACAGCACGAAGTGTGCTTCTGTGGAATTTGGAACGCACGCTGACCCTCCCCTTGAGGAATTATTTACCTCACATAAGACGTGTTGGAAGGAAAGAGAAACAGAGTGCTTTCTTCTGTTGAGCTTAACTAGGGCAAGGGCGACCACGACCTTGGCGAGTTAGGGATTCTTGAACTGTGTTCCAGAAGCTGTTTGGAGGTCGGAAAATCAAACCGTCCCAAGGAAAAGTGCAGTGTGCTGCACCTTACTCTGCACACACAGAGCGACTCTGAAAGGCCTGCGATGCGGGATTTTGCATACAGGGCCTAGAGCATCGTGGAGGTACAGAGTGTACTGAAGCCGAAGCGGTTGCTGACACGAGGTGGCAAGGAGAACGATAAAGCCTCTTCCCCATAAACTGACACAGAACAGCAATTTAGGGCTCACGGAGCTGTTGCACTCCTTCACTTAGGGAAGCTAAGTCAAGCTCTTCCTCCGAGGCTTGTGCTCACATTGAGCTTCACATTTGCTATAGAGCAGAGCAGGATGAGCTTGCAACTCGGAACTGCAAGCACAATGCTTCTTTCCACAAAACTAACTCATGGTCTACGCTGAGTCATGCTGGCATGTATAGAAAGGCCTTCCGCTACAAATGCTTTTCAGGTTGCTTTGACGCCTTATGAACGGAGCTTTCAAAACTGGAAAAAAAGCCTTTGGGATCACACTCCTGTTTCCAGGTTGACTTCCAGCCTTAGTACAGGCTGAGTCTAGCGTGTCAAAAGAGACACAATTAACCCACTGGGCCCTTCGCTGATTCACGTGTTTCTATACCCTCTATGCTGAGTATAGGGAACTGCCTAAAGGACGGACGCTGGAAGATGTCCAAGAGGCCTCTGCATCATCCATACGGCTTTCCTTTTTCACCACGAACTGTGCTTCTGTGGAATTTGGAACGCACGCTGACCCTCCCCTTGAGGAATTGCTTACCTCACATAAGACGTGTTGGAAGGAAAGAGAAACAGAGTGCTTTGTTCTGTTGAGCTTACCTAGGGCCAGGTCGACCACATCCTTGGCGAGTTAGGGATTCTTGAACTGTGTTCCAGAAGCTGTTTGGAGGTCGGAAAATCAAACCGTCCCAAGGAAAAGTGCAGTGTGCTGCACCTTACTCTGCACACACAGAGCGACTCTGAAAGGCCTGCGATGCTGGATTTTGCATACAGGGCCCAGAGAATCGTGGAGGTACACAGTGTGCTGAAGCCAAAATGGTTGCTGACACGAGGTGGCATGGAGAACGATAAAGCCTCTTCCCTATAAACTGACACAGAACAGCAATTTAGGCCTCACGGAGCTGTTGCACTCCTTCACTTAGGGAAGCTAAGTCAAGCTCTTCCTCCGAGGCTTGTGCTCACATTGAGCTTCACATTTGCTATAGAGCAGAGCAGGATGAGCTTGCAACTAGGAAGTGCAAGCACAATGGTTCTTTCCACAAAACTAACTCATGGTCTACGCTGAGTCATGCTGGCATGTACTGAAAGGCCTGCTGTTACAAATGCTTTTCAGGTTGCTTTGACGCCTTATGAACGGAGCTTTCAAAAGTGGAAAAAAGCCTTTCGGATCACACTCCCGTTTCGCTGCTGACTTCCAGCCTTAGTACAAGCTGAGTCTAGCAAGTCCAAAGAGACACAATTAACCCAATGGGCCCTTCGCTGATTCACGTTTTTCTATACCCGCTATTCTGGGTATAGTTAACTGCCTAAAGGACGGACGCTGGAGGATGTCCAAGAGGCCTCTGCATCATCTGTACGCCTGTCGTTTTACAGCACGAAGAGTGCTTCTGTGGAATTTGGAACGCACGCTGACCCTCCCCTTGAGGAATTATTTACCTCACATAAGACGTGTTGCAAGGAAAGAGAAACAGAGTGCTTTCTTCTGTTGAGCTTACCTAGGGCAAGGGCGACCACGACCTTGGCGAGTTAGGGATTCTTGAACTGTGTTCCAGAAGCTGTTTGGAGGTCGGAAAATCAAACCGTCCCAAGGAAAAGTGCAGTGTGCTGCACCTTACTCTGCACACACAGAGCGACTCTGAAAGGCCTGCGATGCGGGATTTTGCATACAGGGCCCAGAGAATCGTGGAGGTACAGAGTGTGCTGAAGCCGAAACGGTTGCTGACACGAGGTGGCAAGGAGGACGATAAAGCCTCTTCCCCATAAACTGTCACAGAACAGCAATTTAGGGCTCACGGAGCTGTTGCACTCCTTCACTTAGGCAAGCTAAGTCAAGCTCTTCCTCCGAGGCTTGTGCTCACATCGAGCTTCACATTTGCTATAGAGCAGAGCAGGATGAGCTTGCAACTAGGAAGTGCAAGCACAATGCTTCTTTCCACAAAACTAACTCATGGTCTACGCTGAGTCATGCTGGCATGTACTGAAAGGCCTCCCGTTACAAATGCTTTTCAGGTTGCTTTGACGCCTTATGAACGGAGCTTTCAAAACTAGAAAAAAAGCCTTTGGGATTACACTCCTGTTTCCAGGTTGACTTCCAGCCTTAGTACAGGCTGAGTCTAGCGTGTCAAAAGAGACACAATTAACCCACTGGCTCCTTCGCTGATTCACGTTTTTCTATACCCGCTATTCTGGGTATAGTGAACTGCCTAAAGGACGGTCGCTGGAGGATGTCCAAGAGGCCTCTGCATCATCCATACGCCTTTCTTTTTACACCACGAACTGTGCTTCTGTGGAATTTGGAACGCACGCTGACCCTCTCCTTGAGGAATTGCTTACCTCACATAAGACGTGTTGGAAGGAAATAGAAACAGAGTGCTTTGTTCTGTTGAGCTTACCTAGGGCAAGGGCGACCACGTCCTTGGCGAATTATGGATTCTTGAACTGTGTTTCCGAAGCTGTTTGGCGGTCGGAAAATCAAACCGTCCCAAGGAAAAGTGCAGTGTGCTGCACCTTACTCTGCAAACACAGAGCGACTCTGAAAGGCCTGCGATGCGGGATTTTGCATACAGGGCCCAGAGCATCGTGGAGGTACAGAGTGTGCTGAAGCCGAAACGGTTGCTGACACGAGGTGGCAAGGAGGACGATAAAGCCTCTTCCCCATAAACTGTCACAGAACAGCAATTTAGGGCTCACGGAGCTGTTGCACTCCTTCACTTAGGCAAGCTAAGTCAAGCTCTTCCTCCGAGGCTTGTGCTCACATTGAGCTTCACATTTGCTATAGAGCAGAGCAGGATGAGCTTGAAACTAGGAAGTGCAAGCACAATGCTTCTTTCCACAAAACTAACTCATGGTCTACGCTGAGTCATGCTGGCATGTACTGAAAGGCCTCCCGTTACAAATGCTTTTCAGGTTGCTTTGACGCCTTATGAACGGAGCTTTCAAAACTAGAAAAAAAGCCTTTGGGATTACACTCCTGTTTCCAGGTTGACTTCCAGCCTTAGTACAAGCTGAGTCTAGCAAGTCCAAAGAGACACAATTAACCCAATGGGCCCTTCGCTGATTCACGTTTTTCTATACCCGCTATTCTGGGTATAGTGAACTGCCTAAATGACGGACGCTGGAGGATGTCCAAGAGGCCTCTGATTCATCCATACGCCTTTCTTTTTACACCACGAAGTGTGCTTCTGTGGAATTTGGAACGCACGCTGACCCTCCCCTTGAGGAATTATTTACCTCACATAAGACGTGTTGGAAGGAAAGAGAAACAGAGTGCTTTCTTCTGTTGAGCTTACCTAGGGCAAGGGCGACCACGACCTTGGCGAGTTAGGGATTCTTGAACTGTGTTCCAGAAGCTGTTTGGAGGTCGGAAAATCAAACCGTCCCAAGGAAAAGTGCAGTGTGTTGCACCTTACTCTGCACACACAGAGCGACTCTGAAAGGCCTGCGATGCGGGATTTTGCATACAGGGCCCAGAGAATCGTGGAGGTACACAGTGTGCTGAAGCCGAAACGGTTGCTGACACGAGGTGGCAAGGAGGACGATAAAGCCTCTTCCCCATAAACTGTCACAGAACAGCAATTTAGGGCTCACGGAGCTGTTGCACTCCTTCACTTAGGCAAGCTAAGTCAAGCTCTTCCTCCGAGGCTTGTGCTCACATCGAGCTTCACATTTCCTATAGAGCAGAGCAGGATGAGCTTGCAACTAGGAAGTGCAAGCACAATGCTTCTTTCCACAAAACTAACTCATGGTCTACGCTGAGTCATGCTGGCATGTACTGAAAGGCCTCCCGTTACAAATGCTTTTCAGGTTGCTTTGACGCCTTATAAACAGAGCTTTCAAAACTGGAAAAAAAGCCTTTGGGATTACACTCCTGTTTCCAGGTTGACTTCCAGCCTTAGTACAGGCTGAGTCTAGCGTGTCAAAAGAGACACAATTAACCCACTGGCTCCTTCGCTGATTCACGTTTTTCTATACCCGCTATTCTGGGTATAGTTAACTGCCTAAAGGACGGTCGCTGGAGGATGTCCAAGAGGCCTCTGAATCATCCATACGCCTTTCTTTTTACACCACGAACTGTGCTTCTGTGGAATTTGGAACGCACGCTGACCCTCTCCTTGAGGAATTGCTTACCTCACATAAGACGTGTTGGAAGGAAAAAGAAACAGAGTGCTTTGTTCTGTTGAGCTTACCTAGGGCAAGGGCGACCACGTCCTTGGCGAATTAGGGATTCTTGAACTGTGTTTCCGAAGCTGTTTGGAGGTCGGAAAATCAAACCGTCCCAAGGAAAAGTGCAGTGTGCTGCACCTTACTCTGCACACACAGAGCGACTCTGAAAGGCCTGCGATGCTGTATTTTGCATAAAGGGCCCAGAGAATCGTGGAGGTACAGAGTGTGCTGAAGCCGAAACGGTTGCTGATACGAGGTGGCAAGGAGGACGATAAAGCCTCTTCCCCATAAACTGACACAGAACAGCAATTTAGGGCTCACGGAACTGTTGCACTCCTTCACTTAGGGAGCTAAGTCAAGCTCTTCCTCCGAGGCTATTGCTCACATTGAGCTTCACATTTGCTATAGAGCAGAGCAGGATGAGCTTGAAACTAGGAAGTGCAAGCACAATGCTTCTTTCCACAAAACTAACTCATGGTCTACGCTGAGTCATGCTGGCATGTACTGAAAGGCCTGCCGTTACAAATGTCTTACAGGTTGCTTTGACGCCTTATGAACGGAGCTTTCAAAACTGGAAAAAAAGGCTTTGGGATCACACTCCTGTTTCCAGGTTGACTTCCAGCCTTAGTACAGGCTGAGTCTAGCGTGTCAAAAGAGACACAATTAACCCACTGGGCCCTTCGCAGATTCACGTGTTTCTATACCCGCTATTCTGGGTATAGTGAACTGCCTAAAGGACGGACGCTGGAGGATGTCCAAGAGGCCTCTGCATCATCCATACGCCTTTCTTTTTTCACCACGAACTGTGCTTCTGTGGAATTTGGAACGCACGCCGACCCTCTCCTTGAGGAATTGCTTACCTCACATAAGACGTGTTGGAAGGAAAGAGAAACAGAGTGCTTTGTTCTGTTGAGCTTACCTAGGGCAAGGGCGACCACGTCCTTGGCGAGTTAGGGATTCTTGAACTGTGTTCCAGAAGCTGTTTGGAGGTCGGAAAATCAAACCGTCCCAAGGAAAAGTGCAGTGTGCTGCACCTTACTCTGGACACACAGAGCGACTCTGAAAGGCCTGCGATGCTGGATTTTGCATACAGGGCCCAGAGAATCGTGGAGGTACAGAGTGTGCTGAAGCCAAAATGGTTGCTGACACGAGGTGGCATGGAGAACGATAAAGCCTCTTCCCTATAAACTGACACAGAACAGCAATTTAGGGCTCACGGAGCTGTTGCACTCCTTCACTTAGGGAAGCTAAGTCAAGCTCTTCCTCCGAGGCTTGTGCTCACATTGAGCTTCACATTTGCTATAGAGCAGAGCAGGATGAGCTTGCAACTAGGAAGTGCAAGCACAATGCTTCTTTCCACAAAACTAACTCATGGTCTACGCTGAGTCATGCTGGCATGTACTGAAAGGCCTGCCGTTACAAATGTCTTTCAGGTTGCTTTGACGCCTTATGAACGGAGCTTTCAAAACTGGAAAAAAAGCCTTTGGGATCACACTCCTGTTTCCAGGTTGACTTCCAGCCTTAGTACAGGCTGAGTCTAGCGTGTCAAAAGAGACACAATTAACCCACTGGCTCCTTCGCTGATTCACGTTTTTCTATACCCGCTATTCTGGGTATAGTGAACTGCCTAAAGGACGGTCGCTGGAGGATGTCCAAGAGGCTTCTGAATCATCCATACGCCTTTCTTTTTACACCACGAACTGTGCTTCTGTGGAATTTGGAACGCACGCTGACCCTCTCCTTGAGGAATTGCTTACCTCACATAAGACGTGTTGGAAGGAAATAGAAACAGAGTGCTTTGTTCTGTTGAGCTTACCTAGGGCAAGGGCGACCACGTCCTTGGCGAATTATGGATTCTTGAACTGTGTTTCCGAAGCTGTTTGGCGGTCGGAAAATCAAACCGTCCCAAGGAAAAGTGCAGTGTGCTGCACCTTACTCTGCACACACAGAGCGACTCTGAAAGGCCTGCGATGCTGGATTTTGCATACAGGGCCCAGAGAATCGTGGAGGTACACAGTGTGCTGAAGCCAAAATGGTTGCTGACACGAGGTGGCATGGAGAACGATAAAGCCTCTTCCCTATAAACTGACACAGAACAGCAATTTAGGCCTCACGGAGCTGTTGCACTCCTTCACTTAGGGAAGCTAAGTCAAGCTCTTCCTCCGAGGCTTGTGCTCACATTGAGCTTCACATTTGCTATAGAGCAGAGCAGGATGAGCTTGCAACTAGGAAGTGCAAGCACAATGCTTCTTTCCACAAAACTAACTCATGGTCTACGCTGAGTCATGCTGGCATGTACTGAAAGGCCTGCTGTTACAAATGCTTTTCAGGTTGCTTTGACGCCTTATGAACGGAGCTTTCAAAAGTGGAAAAAAGCCTTTCGGATCACACTCCCGTTTCGCTGCTGACTTCCAGCCTTAGTACAAGCTGAGTCTAGCAAGTCCAAAGAGACACAATTAACCCACTGGGCCCTTCGCTGATTCACGTTTTTCTATACCCGCTATTCTGGGTATAGTGAACTGCCTAAAGGACGGACGCTGGAGGATGTCCAAGAGGCCTCTGCATCATCCGTACGCCTGTCGTTTTACAGCACGAAGTGTGCTTCTGTGGAATTTGGAACGCACGCTGACCCTCCCCTTGAGGAATTATTTACCTCACATAAGACGTGTTGGAAGGAAAGAGAAACAGAGTGCTTTCTTCTGTTGAGCTTAACTAGGGCAAGGGCGACCACGACCTTGGCGAGTTAGGGATTCTTGAACTGTGTTCCAGAAGCTGTTTGGAGGTCGGAAAATCAAACCGTCCCAAGGAAAAGTGCAGTGTGCTGCACCTTACTCTGCACACACAGAGCGACTCTGAAAGGCCTGCGATGCGGGATTTTGCATACAGGGCCTAGAGCATCGTGGAGGTACAGAGTGTACTGAAGCCGAAGCGGTTGCTGACACGAGGTGGCAAGGAGAACGATAAAGCCTCTTCCCCATAAACTGACACAGAACAGCAATTTAGGGCTCACGGAGCTGTTGCACTCCTTCACTTAGGGAAGCTAAGTCAAGCTCTTCCTCCGAGGCTTGTGCTCACATTGAGCTTCACATTTGCTATAGAGCAGAGCAGGATGAGCTTGCAACTCGGAACTGCAAGCACAATGCTTCTTTCCACAAAACTAACTCATGGTCTACGCTGAGTCATGCTGGCATGTATAGAAAGGCCTTCCGCTACAAATGCTTTTCAGGTTGCTTTGACGCCTTATGAACGGAGCTTTCAAAACTGGAAAAAAAGCCTTTGGGATCACACTCCTGTTTCCAGGTTGACTTCCAGCCTTAGTACAGGCTGAGTCTAGCGTGTCAAAAGAGACACAATTAACCCACTGGGCCCTTCGCTGATTCACGTGTTTCTATACCCTCTATGCTGAGTATAGGGAACTGCCTAAAGGACGGACGCTGGAAGATGTCCAAGAGGCCTCTGCATCATCCATACGGCTTTCCTTTTTCACCACGAACTGTGCTTCTGTGGAATTTGGAACGCACGCTGACCCTCCCCTTGAGGAATTGCTTACCTCACATAAGACGTGTTGGAAGGAAAGAGAAACAGAGTGCTTTGTTCTGTTGAGCTTACCTAGGGCCAGGTCGACCACACCCTTGGCGAGTTAGGGATTCTTGAACTGTGTTCCAGAAGCTGTTTGGAGGTCGGAAAATCAAACCGTCCCAAGGAAAAGTGCAGTGTGCTGCACCTTACTCTGCACACACAGAGCGACTCTGAAAGGCCTGCGATGCTGGATTTTGCATACAGGGCCCAGAGAATCGTGGAGGTACACAGTGTGCTGAAGCCAAAATGGTTGCTGACACGAGGTGGCATGGAGAACGATAAAGCCTCTTCCCTATAAACTGACACAGAACAGCAATTTAGGCCTCACGGAGCTGTTGCACTCCTTCACTTAGGGAAGCTAAGTCAAGCTCTTCCTCCGAGGCTTGTGCTCACATTGAGCTTCACATTTGCTATAGAGCAGAGCAGGATGAGCTTGCAACTAGGAAGTGCAAGCACAATGCTTCTTTCCACAAAACTAACTCATGGTCTACGCTGAGTCATGCTGGCATGTACTGAAAGGCCTGCTGTTACAAATGCTTTTCAGGTTGCTTTGACGCCTTATGAACGGAGCTTTCAAAAGTGGAAAAAAGCCTTTCGGATCACACTCCCGTTTCGCTGCTGACTTCCAGCCTTAGTACAAGCTGAGTCTAGCAAGTCCAAAGAGACACAATTAACCCAATGGGCCCTTCGCTGATTCACGTTTTTCTATACCCGCTATTCTGGGTATAGTTAACTGCCTAAAGGACGGACGCTGGAGGATGTCCAAGAGGCCTCTGCATCATCTGTACGCCTGTCGTTTTACAGCACGAAGAGTGCTTCTGTGGAATTTGGAACGCACGCTGACCCTCCCCTTGAGGAATTATTTACCTCACATAAGACGTGTTGCAAGGAAAGAGAAACAGAGTGCTTTCTTCTGTTGAGCTTACCTAGGGCAAGGGCGACCACGACCTTGGCGAGTTAGGGATTCTTGAACTGTGTTCCAGAAGCTGTTTGGAGGTCGGAAAATCAAACCGTCCCAAGGAAAAGTGCAGTGTGCTGCACCTTACTCTGCACACACAGAGCGACTCTGAAAGGCCTGCGATGCGGGATTTTGCATACAGGGCCCAGAGAATCGTGGAGGTACAGAGTGTGCTGAAGCCGAAACGGTTGCTGACACGAGGTGGCAAGGAGGACGATAAAGCCTCTTCCCCATAAACTGTCACAGAACAGCAATTTAGGGCTCACGGAGCTGTTGCACTCCTTCACTTAGGCAAGCTAAGTCAAGCTCTTCCTCCGAGGCTTGTGCTCACATCGAGCTTCACATTTGCTATAGAGCAGAGCAGGATGAGCTTGCAACTAGGAAGTGCAAGCACAATGCTTCTTTCCACAAAACTAACTCATGGTCTACGCTGAGTCATGCTGGCATGTACTGAAAGGCCTCCCGTTACAAATGCTTTTCAGGTTGCTTTGACGCCTTATGAACGGAGCTTTCAAAACTAGAAAAAAAGCCTTTGGGATTACACTCCTGTTTCCAGGTTGACTTCCAGCCTTAGTACAGGCTGAGTCTAGCGTGTCAAAAGAGACACAATTAACCCACTGGCTCCTTCGCTGATTCACGTTTTTCTATACCCGCTATTCTGGGTATAGTGAACTGCCTAAAGGACGGTCGCTGGAGGATGTCCAAGAGGCCTCTGCATCATCCATACGCCTTTCTTTTTACACCACGAACTGTGCTTCTGTGGAATTTGGAACGCACGCTGACCCTCTCCTTGAGGAATTGCTTACCTCACATAAGACGTGTTGGAAGGAAATAGAAACAGAGTGCTTTGTTCTGTTGAGCTTACCTAGGGCAAGGGCGACCACGTCCTTGGCGAATTATGGATTCTTGAACTGTGTTTCCGAAGCTGTTTGGCGGTCGGAAAATCAAACCGTCCCAAGGAAAAGTGCAGTGTGCTGCACCTTACTCTGCAAACACAGAGCGACTCTGAAAGGCCTGCGATGCGGGATTTTGCATACAGGGCCCAGAGCATCGTGGAGGTACAGAGTGTGCTGAAGCCGAAACGGTTGCTGACACGAGGTGGCAAGGAGGACGATAAAGCCTCTTCCCCATAAACTGTCACAGAACAGCAATTTAGGGCTCACGGAGCTGTTGCACTCCTTCACTTAGGCAAGCTAAGTCAAGCTCTTCCTCCGAGGCTTGTGCTCACATTGAGCTTCACATTTGCTATAGAGCAGAGCAGGATGAGCTTGAAACTAGGAAGTGCAAGCACAATGCTTCTTTCCACAAAACTAACTCATGGTCTACGCTGAGTCATGCTGGCATGTACTGAAAGGCCTCCCGTTACAAATGCTTTTCAGGTTGCTTTGACGCCTTATGAACGGAGCTTTCAAAACTAGAAAAAAAGCCTTTGGGATTACACTCCTGTTTCCAGGTTGACTTCCAGCCTTAGTACAAGCTGAGTCTAGCAAGTCCAAAGAGACACAATTAACCCAATGGGCCCTTCGCTGATTCACGTTTTTCTATACCCGCTATTCTGGGTATAGTGAACTGCCTAAATGACGGACGCTGGAGGATGTCCAAGAGGCCTCTGATTCATCCATACGCCTTTCTTTTTACACCACGAAGTGTGCTTCTGTGGAATTTGGAACGCACGCTGACCCTCCCCTTGAGGAATTATTTACCTCACATAAGACGTGTTGGAAGGAAAGAGAAACAGAGTGCTTTCTTCTGTTGAGCTTACCTAGGGCAAGGGCGACCACGACCTTGGCGAGTTAGGGATTCTTGAACTGTGTTCCAGAAGCTGTTTGGAGGTCGGAAAATCAAACCGTCCCAAGGAAAAGTGCAGTGTGTTGCACCTTACTCTGCACACACAGAGCGACTCTGAAAGGCCTGCGATGCGGGATTTTGCATACAGGGCCCAGAGAATCGTGGAGGTACACAGTGTGCTGAAGCCGAAACGGTTGCTGACACGAGGTGGCAAGGAGGACGATAAAGCCTCTTCCCCATAAACTGTCACAGAACAGCAATTTAGGGCTCACGGAGCTGTTGCACTCCTTCACTTAGGCAAGCTAAGTCAAGCTCTTCCTCCGAGGCTTGTGCTCACATCGAGCTTCACATTTCCTATAGAGCAGAGCAGGATGAGCTTGCAACTAGGAAGTGCAAGCACAATGCTTCTTTCCACAAAACTAACTCATGGTCTACGCTGAGTCATGCTGGCATGTACTGAAAGGCCTCCCGTTACAAATGCTTTTCAGGTTGCTTTGACGCCTTATAAACAGAGCTTTCAAAACTGGAAAAAAAGCCTTTGGGATTACACTCCTGTTTCCAGGTTGACTTCCAGCCTTAGTACAGGCTGAGTCTAGCGTGTCAAAAGAGACACAATTAACCCACTGGCTCCTTCGCTGATTCACGTTTTTCTATACCCGCTATTCTGGGTATAGTGAACTGCCTAAAGGACGGTCGCTGGAGGATGTCCAAGAGGCCTCTGAATCATCCATACGCCTTTCTTTTTACACCACGAACTGTGCTTCTGTGGAATTTGGAACGCACGCTGACCCTCTCCTTGAGGAATTGCTTACCTCACATAAGACGTGTTGGAAGGAAAAAGAAACAGAGTGCTTTGTTCTGTTGAGCTTACCTAGGGCAAGGGCGACCACGTCCTTGGCGAATTAGGGATTCTTGAACTGTGTTTCCGAAGCTGTTTGGAGGTCGGAAAATCAAACCGTCCCAAGGAAAAGTGCAGTGTGCTGCACCTTACTCTGCACACACAGAGCGACTCTGAAAGGCCTGCGATGCTGTATTTTGCATAAAGGGCCCAGAGAATCGTGGAGGTACAGAGTGTGCTGAAGCCGAAACGGTTGCTGATACGAGGTGGCAAGGAGGACGATAAAGCCTCTTCCCCATAAACTGACACAGAACAGCAATTTAGGGCTCACTTAACTGTTGCACTCCTTCACTTAGGGAGCTAAGTCAAGCTCTTCCTCCGAGGCTATTGCTCACATTGAGCTTCACATTTGCTATAGAGCAGAGCAGGATGAGCTTGAAACTAGGAAGTGCAAGCACAATGCTTCTTTCCACAAAACTAACTCATGGTCTACGCTGAGTCATGCTGGCATGTACTGAAAGGCCTGCCGTTACAAATGTCTTACAGGTTGCTTTGACGCCTTATGAACGGAGCTTTCAAAACTGGAAAAAAAGGCTTTGGGATCACACTCCTGTTTCCAGGTTGACTTCCAGCCTTAGTACAGGCTGAGTCTAGCGTGTCAAAAGAGACACAATTAACCCACTGGGCCCTTCGCAGATTCACGTGTTTCTATACCCGCTATTCTGGGTATAGTGAACTGCCTAAAGGACGGACGCTGGAGGATGTCCAAGAGGCCTCTGCATCATCCATACGCCTTTCTTTTTTCACCACGAACTGTGCTTCTGTGGAATTTGGAACGCACGCCGACCCTCTCCTTGAGGAATTGCTTACCTCACATAAGACGTGTTGGAAGGAAAGAGAAACAGAGTGCTTTGTTCTGTTGAGCTTACCTAGGGCAAGGGCGACCACGTCCTTGGCGAGTTAGGGATTCTTGAACTGTGTTCCAGAAGCTGTTTGGAGGTCGGAAAATCAAACCGTCCCAAGGAAAAGTGCAGTGTGCTGCACCTTACTCTGCACACACAGAGCGACTCTGAAAGGCCTGCGATGCTGGATTTTGCATACAGGGCCCAGAGAATCGTGGAGGTACAGAGTGTGCTGAAGCCAAAATGGTTGCTGACACGAGGTGGCATGGAGAACGATAAAGCCTCTTCCCTATAAACTGACACAGAACAGCAATTTAGGGCTCACGGAGCTGTTGCACTCCTTCACTTAGGGAAGCTAAGTCAAGCTCTTCCTCCGAGGCTTGTGCTCACATTGAGCTTCACATTTGCTATAGAGCAGAGCAGGATGAGCTTGCAACTAGGAAGTGCAAGCACAATGCTTCTTTCCACAAAACTAACTCATGGTCTACGCTGAGTCATGCTGGCATGTACTGAAAGGCCTGCCGTTACAAATGTCTTTCAGGTTGCTTTGACGCCTTATGAACGGAGCTTTCAAAACTGGAAAAAAAGCCTTTGGGATCACACTCCTGTTTCCAGGTTGACTTCCAGCCTTAGTACAGGCTGAGTCTAGCGTGTCAAAAGAGACACAATTAACCCACTGGCTCCTTCGCTGATTCACGTTTTTCTATACCCGCTATTCTGGGTATAGTGAACTGCCTAAAGGACGGTCGCTGGAGGATGTCCAAGAGGCTTCTGAATCATCCATACGCCTTTCTTTTTACACCACGAACTGTGCTTCTGTGGAATTTGGAACGCACGCTGACCCTCTCCTTGAGGAATTGCTTACCTCACATAAGACGTGTTGGAAGGAAATAGAAACAGAGTGCTTTGTTCTGTTGAGCTTACCTAGGGCAAGGGCGACCACGTCCTTGGCGAATTATGGATTCTTGAACTGTGTTTCCGAAGCTGTTTGGCGGTCGGAAAATCAAACCGTCCCAAGGAAAAGTGCAGTGTGCTGCACCTTACTCTGCACACCCAGAGCGACTCTGAAAGGCCTGCGATGCTGGATTTTGCATACAGGGCCCAGAGAATCGTGGAGGTACAGAGTGTGCTGAAGCCGAAACGGTTGCTGACACGAGGTGGCAAGGAGGACGATAAAGCCTCTTCCCCATAAACTGACAAGAACAGCAATTTAGGGCTCACGGAACTGTTGAACTCCTTCACTTAGGGAAGCTAAGTCAAGCTCTTCCTCCGAGGCTATTGCTCACATCGAGCTTCACATTTGCTATAGAGCAGAGCAGGATGAGCTTGCAACTAGGAAGTGCAAGCACAATGCTTCTTTCCACAAAACTAACTCATGGTCTACGCTGTGTCATGCTGGCATGTACTGAAAGGCCTGCCGTTACAAATGTTTTTCAGGTTGCTTTGACGCCTTATGAACGGAGCTTTCAAAACTGGGAAAAAAGCCTTTGGGATCACACTCTCGTTTCGCTGTTGACTTCCAGCCATAGTACAAGCTGAGTCTAGCAAGTCCAAAAAGACACAATTAACCCAAAGGGCCAATCGCTGATTCACGTTTTTCTATACCCGCTATTCTGGGTATAGTGAACTGCCTAAAGGACGGTCGCTGGAGGATGTCCAAGAGGCCTCTGAATCATCCATACGCCTTTCTTTTTACACCACGAACTGTGCTTCTGTGGAACTTGGAACGCACGCTCACCCTCTCCTTGAGGAATTGCTTACCTCACATAAGACGTGTTGGAAGGAAATAGAAACAGAGTGCTTTGTTCTGTTGAGCTTACCTAGGGCAAGGGCGACCACGTCCTTGGCGAAATAGGGATTCTTGAACTCTGTTTCCGAAGCTGTTTGGAGGTCGGAAAATCAAACCGTCCCAAGGAAAAGTGCAGTGTGCTGCACCTTACTCTGCAAACACAGAGCGACTCTGAAAGGCCTGCGATGCTGGATTTTGCATACAGGGCCTAGAGCATCGTAGAGGTTCAGAGTGTGCTGAAGCCGAAACGGTTGCTGACACGAGGTGGCAAGGAGAACGATAAAGCCTCTTCCCCATAAACTGACACAGAACAGCAATTTAGGGCTCACGGAGCTGTTGCACTCCTTCACTTGGGGAAGCTAAGTCAAGCACTTCCTCCGAGGCTTGTGCTCACATTGAGCTTGACATTTGCTATAGAGCAGAGCAGGATGACCTTGCAACTAGGAAGGGCAAGCACAATGCTTCTTTCCACAAAACTAACTCATGGTCTACGCTGAGGCATGCTGGCATGTATAGAAAGGCCTTCCGCTACAAATGCTTTTCAGGTTGCTTAGACGCCTTATGAACGGAGCTTTCAAAAGTGGAAAAAAAGCCTTTGGGATCACACTCCCGTTTCGCTGTGGACTTCCAGCCTTAGTACAAGATGTGTCTAGCAAGTCCAAAGAGACACAATTAACCCAATGGGCCCTTCGCTGATTCACGTTTTTCTATACATGCTATTCTGGGTATAGTGAACTGCCTAAAGGACGGACGCTGGAGGATGTCCAAGAGGCCTCTGCATCATCCGTACGCCTTTCTTTTTACACCACGAACTGTGCTTCTGTGGAATTTGGAACGCACGCTGACCCTCTCCTTGAGGAATTGCTTACCTCACATAACACGTGTTGGAAGGAAATAGAAACAGAGTGCTTTGTTCTGTTGAGCTTACCTAGGGCAAGGGCGACCACGTCCTTGGCGAGTTAAGGATTCTTGAACTGTGTTTCCGAAGCTGTTTGGAGGTCAGAGAATCAAACCGTCCCAAGGAAAAGTGCAGTTTGCTGCACCTTAGTCTGCACACACAGAGCGACTCTGAAAGGCCTGATATGCCGGATTTTGCATACAGGGCCCAGAGAATCGTGGAGGTACAGAGTGTGCTGAAGCCGAAACGGTTGCTGACACGAGGTGGCAAGGAGGACGATAAAGCCTCTTCCCTATAAACTGACACAGAACAGCAATTTAGGGCTCACGGAACTGTTGCACTCCTTCACTTTGGGAAGCAAAGTCAAGCTCTTCCTCCGAGGCTATTGCTCACATTGAGCTTCACATTTGCTATAGAGCAGAGCAGGATGAGCTTGCAACTAGGAAGTGCAAGCACAATGCTTCTTTCCACAAAACTAACTCATGGTCTACGCTGAGTCATGCTGGCATGTACTGAAAGGCCTGCCGTTACCAATGTTTTTCAGGTTGCTTTGACGCCTTATGAACGGAGCTTTCAAAACTGGAAAAAAAGCCTTTGGGATCACACTCCTTTTTCCAGGTTGACTTCCAGCCTTAGTACAGGCTGAGTCTAGCGTGTCAAAAGAGACACAATTAACCCACTGGAACCTTCGCTGATTCACGTTTTTCTATACCCGCTATTCTGGGTATAGTGAACTGCCTAAAGGACGGACGCTGGAGGATGTCCAAGAGGCCTCTGCATCATCCATACGGCTTTCTTTTTTCACCACGAACTGTGCTTCTGTGGAATTTGGAATGCACGCCGACCCTCTCCTTGAGGAATTGCTTACCTCACATAAGACGTGTTGGAAGGAAAGAGAAACAGAGTGCTTATTTCTGTTGAGCTTACCTAGGGCAAGGGCGACCACGTCCTTGGCAAGTTAGGGATTCTTGAACTGTGTTCCAGAAGCTGTTTGGAGGTCGGAAAATCAAACCGTCCCAAGGAAAAGTGCAGTGTGATGCACCTTACTCTGCACACACAGAGCGACTCTGAAAGGCCTGCGATGCTGGATTTTGCATAGAGGGCCTAGAGCATCGTGGAGGTACAGAGTGTGCTGAAGCCGAAAAGGTTGCTGACACGAGGTGGCAAGGAGAACGATAAAGCCTCTTCCCCATAAACTGACACAGAACAGCAATTTAGGGCTCACGGAGCTGTTGCACTCCTTCACTTAGGGAAGCTAAGTCAAGCTCTTCCTCCGAGGCTTGTGCTCACATTGAGCTTCACATTTGCTATAGAGCAGAGCAGGATGAGCTTGCAACTAGGAAGTGCAAGCACAATGCTTCTTTCCACAAATCTAACTCATGGTCTACGCTGAGTCATGCTGGCATGTATAGAAAGACCTTCCGCTACAAATGCTTTTCAGGTTGCTTTGACGCCTTATGAACGGAGCTTTCAAAACTGGAAAAAAAGCCTTTGGGATCACACTCCTGTTTCCAGGTTGACTTCCAGCCTTAGTACAGGCTGAGTCTAGCGTGTCAAAAGAGACACAATTAACCCACTGGGCCCTTCGCAGATTCACGGTTTTCTATACCCGCTATTCTGGGTATAGTGAACTGCCTAAAGGACGGTCGCTGGAGGATGTCCAAGAGGCCTCTGCATCATCCATACGCCTTTCTTTTTACACCACGAACTGTGCTTCTGTGGAATTTGGAACGCACGCTGACCCTCTCCTTGAGGAATTGCTTACCTCACATAAGACGTGTTGGAAGGAAATAGAAACAGAGTGCTTTGTTCTGTTGAGCTTACCTAGGGCAAGGGCGACCACGTCCTTGGCGAATTAGGGATTCTTGAACTGTGTTTCCGAAGCTGTTTGGAGGTCGGAAAATCAAACCGTCCCAAGGAAAAGTGCAGTGTGCTGCACCTTACTCTGCAAACACAGAGCGACTCTGAAAGGCCTGCGATGCTGGATTTTGCATAGAGGGCCTAGAGCATCGTGGAGGTACAGAGTGTGCTGAAGCCGAAAAGGTTGCTGACACGAGGTGGCAAGGAGAACGATAAAGCCTCTTCCCCATAAACTGACACAGAACAGCAATTTAGGGCTCACGGAGCTGTTGCACTCCTTCACTTAGGGAAGCTAAGTCAAGCTCTTCCTCCGAGGCTTGTGCTCACATTGAGCTTCACATTTGCTATAGAGCAGAGCAGGATGAGCTTGCAACTAGGAAGTGCAAGCACAATGCCTCTTTCCACAAATCTAACTCATGGTCTACGCTGAGTCATGCTGGCATGAATAGAAAGACCTTCCGCTACAAATGCTTTTCAGGTTGCTTTGACGCCTTATGAACGGAGCTTTCAAAACTGGAAAAAAAGCCTTTGGGATCACACTCCTGTTTCCAGGTTGACTTCCAGCCTTAGTACAGGCTGAGTCTAGCGTGTCAAAAGAGACACAATTAACCCACTGGGCCCTTCGCAGATTCACGGTTTTCTATACCCGCTATTCTGGGTATAGTGAACTGCCTAAAGGACGGTCGCTGGAGGATGTCCAAGAGGCCTCTGAATCATCCATATGCCTTTCTTTTTACACCACGAACTGTGCTTCTGTGGAATTTGGAACGTACGCTGACCCTCTCCTTGAGGAATTGCTTACCTCACATAAGACGTGTTGGAAGGAAATAGAAACAGAGTGCTTTGTTCTGTTGAGCTTACCTAGGGCAAGGGCGACCACGTCCTTGGCGAATTAGGGATTCTTGAACTGTGTTTCAGAAGCTGTTTGGAGGTCGGAAAATCAAACCGTCCCAAGGAAAAGTGCAGTGTGCTGCACCTTACTCTGCAAACACAGAGCGACTCTGAAAGGCCTGCGATGCTGGATTTTGCATACAGGGCCCAGAGAATCGTGGAGGTACAGAGTGTGCTGAAGCCGAAACGGTTGCTGACACGAGGTGGCAAGGAGGACGATAAAGCCTCTTCCCCATAAACTGTCACAGAACAGCAATTTAGGGCTCACGGAGCTGTTGCACGCCTTCACTTAGGCAAGCTAAGTCAAGCTCTTCCTCCGAGGCTTGTGCTCACATCGAGCTTCACATTTGCTATAGAGCAGAGCAGGATGAGCTTGCAACTAGGAAGTGCAAGCACAATGCTTCTTTCCACAAAACTAACTCATGGTCTACGCTGAGTCATGCTGGCATGTACTGAAAGGCCTGCCGTTACAAATGTCTTTCAGGTTGCTTTGACGCCTTATGAACGGAGCTTTCAAAACTGGAAAAAAAGGCTTTGAGATCACACTCCTGTTTCCAGGTTGACTTCCAGCCTTAGTACAGGCTGAGTCTAGTGTGTCAAAAGAGACACAATTAACCCACTGGGCTCTTCGCTGATTCACGTGTTTCTATACCCGCTATTCTGGGTATAGTGAACTTCCTAAAGGACGGTCGCTGGAGGATGTCCAAGAGGCCTCTGCATCATCCATACGCCTTTCTTTTTACACCACGAACTGTGCTTCTGTGGAATTTGGAACGGACGCTGACCCTCTCCTTGAGGAATTGCTTACCTCACATAAGACGTGTTGGAAGGAAATAGAAACAGAGTGCTTTGTTCTGTTGAGCTTACCTAGGGCAAGGGCGACCACGTCCTTGGCGAATTAGGGATTCTTGAACTGTGTTTCCGAAGCTGTTTGGAGGTCGGAAAATCAAACCGTCCCAAGGAAAAGTGCAGTGTGCTGCACCTTACTCTGCACAAACAGAGCGACTCTGAAAGGCCTGCGATGCTGGATTTTGCATAGAGGGCCTAGAGCATCGTGGAGGTACAGAGTGTGCTGAAGCCGAAAAGGTTGCTGACACGAGGTGGCAAGGAGAACGATAAAGCCTCTTCCCCATAAACTGACACAGAACAGCAATTTAGGGCTCACGGAGCTGTTGCACTCCTTCACTTAGGGAAGCTAAGTCAAGCTCTTCCTCCGAGGCTTGTGCTCACATTGAGCTTCACATTTGCTATAGAGCAGAGCAGGATGAGCTTGCAACTAGGAAGTGCAAGCACAATGCTTCTTTCCACAAAACTAACTCATGGTCTACGCTGAGTCATGCTGGCATGTATAGAAAGACCTTCCGCTACAAATGCTTTTCAGGTTGCTTTGACGCCTTATGAACGGAGCTTTCAAACCTGGAAAAAAAGCCTTTGGGATCACACTCCTGTTTCCAGGTTGACTTCCAGCCTTAGTACAGGCTGAGTCTAGCGTATCAAAAGAGACACAATTAACCCACTGGGCCCTTCGCTGATTCACGGTTTTCTATACCCGCTATTCTGGGTATAGTGAACTGCCTAAAGGACGGACGCTGGAAGATGTCCAAGAGGCCTCTGCATCATCCATACGCCTTTCTTTTTTCACCACGAACTGTGCTTCTGTGGAATTTGGAACGCACGCCGACCCTCTCCTTGAGGAATTGCTTACCTCACATAAGACGTGTTGGAAGGAAAGAGAAACAGAGTGCTTATTTCTGTTGAGCTTACCTAGGCCAAGGGCGACCACGTCCTTAGCGAGTTAGGGATTCTTGAACTGTGTTCCAGAAGCTGTTTGGAGGTCGGAAAATCAAACCGTCCCAAGGAAAAGTGCAGTGTGCTGCACCTTACTCTGCACACACAGAGCGACTCTGAAAGGCCTGCGATGCTGGATTTTGCATACAGGGCCCAGAGAATCGTGGAGGTACAGAGTGTGCTGAAGCCAAAATGGTTGCTGGCACGAGGTGGCATGGAGAACGATAAAGCCTCTTCCCTATAAACTGACACAGAACAGCAATTTAGGGCTCACGGAGCTGTTGCACTCCTTCACTTAGGGAAGCTAAGTCAATCTCTTCCTTCGAGGCTTGTGCTCACATTGAGCTTCACATTTGCTATAGAGCAGAGCAGGATGAGCTTGCAACTAGGAAGTGCAAGCACAATGCTTCTTTCCACAAAACTAACTCATGGTCTACGCTGAGTCAT
Source organism: Kogia breviceps (assembly GCF_026419965.1). Lineage (NCBI taxonomy): Eukaryota > Metazoa > Chordata > Mammalia > Artiodactyla > Physeteridae > Kogia > Kogia breviceps. Next base: position 99,627,894 of record NC_081317.1, read on the forward strand.
GCTGGCATGTACTGAAAGGCCTGCTGTTACAAATGCTTTTCAGGTTGCTTTGACCCCTTATGAACGGAACTTTCAAAACTGGAAAAAGAGCCTTTGGGATCACACTCCCGTTTCGCTGCTGACTTCCAGCTTTAGTACAAGCTGAGTCTAGCAAGTCCAAAGAGACACAATTAACCCAAAGGGCCCTTCGCTGATTCACGTTTTTCTATACCCGCTATTCTGGGTATAGTGAACTGCCTAAAGGACGGACGCTGGAGGATGTCCAAGAGGCCTCTGCATCATCCGTACGCCTGTCGTTTTACAGCACGAAGTGTGCTTCTGTGGAATTTGGAACGCACGCTGACCCTCCCCTTGAGGAATTATTTACCTCACATAAGACGTGTTGGAAGGAAAGAGAAACAGAGTGCTTTGTTCTGTTGAGCTTACCTAGGGCAAGGGCGACCACGTCCTTGGCGAATTAGGGATTCTTGAACTGTGTTTCCGAAGCTGTTTGGAGGTCGGAAAATCAAACCGTCCCAAGGAAAAGTGCAGTGTGCTGCACCTTACTCTGCACACACAGAGCGACTCTGAAAGGCCCGCGATGCTGGATTTTGCATACAGGGCCCAGAGAATCGTGGAGGTACAGAGTGTGCTGAAGCCGAAACGGTTGCTGACACGAGGTGGCAAGGAGGACGATAAAGCCTCTTCCCCATAAACTGTCACAGAAGATCAATTTAGGGCTCACGGAGCTGTTGCACTCCTTCACTTAGGCAAGCTAAGTCAAGCTCTTCCTCCGAGGCTTGTGCTCACATGGAGCTTCACATTTGCTATAGAGCAGAGCAGGATGAGCTTGCAACTAGGAAGTGCAAGCACAATGCTTCTTTCCACAAAACTAACTCATGGTCTACGCTGAGTCATGCTGGCATGTACTGAAAGGCCTCCCGTTACAAATGCTTTTCAGGTTGCTTTGACGCCTTATGAAAGGAGCTTTCAAAACTAGAAAAAAAGCCTTTGGGATTACACTCCTGTTTCCAGGTTGACTTCCAGCCTTAGTACAGGCTGAGTCTAGCGTGTCAAAAGAGACACAATTAACCCACTGGCTCCTTCGCTGATTCACGTTTTTCTATACCCGCTATTCTGGGTATAGTGAACTGCCTAAATGACGGTCGCTGGAGGATGTCCAAGAGGCCTCTGCATCATCCATACGCCTTTCTTTTTACACCACGAACTGTGCTTCTGTGGAATTTGGAACGCACGCTGACCCTCTCCTTGAGGAATTGGTTACCTCACATAAGACGTGTTGGAAGGAATTAGAAACAGAGTGCTTTGTTCTGTTGAGCTTACCTAGGGCAAGGGCGACCACGTCCTTGGCGAATTAGGGATTCTTGAACTGTGTTTCCGAAGCTGTTTGGAGGTCGGAAAATCAAACCGTCCCAAGGAAAAGTGCAGTGTGCTGCACCTTACTCTGCACACACAGAGCGACTCTGAAAGGCCTGCGATGCTGGATTTTGCATAAAGGGCCCAGAGAATCCTGGAGGTACAGAGTGTGCTGAAGCCGAAACGGTTGCTGACACGAGGTGGCAAGGAGGACGATAAAGCCTCTTCCCCATAAACTGACACAGAACAGCAATTTAGGGCTCACGGAACTGTTGCACTCCTTCACTTAGGGAGCTAAGTCAAGCTCTTCCTCCGAGGCGATTGCTCACATTGAGCTTCACATTTGCTATAGAGCAGAGCAGGATGAGCTTGAAACTAGGAAGTGCAAGCACAATGCTTCTTTCCACAAAACTAACTCATGGTCTACGCTGAGTCATGCTGGCATGTACTGAAAGGCCTGCCGTTACAAATGTCTTTCAGGTTGCTTTGACGCCTTATGAACGGAGCTTTCAAAACTGGAAAAAAAGGCTTTGGGATGAAACTCCTGTTTCCAGGTTGACTTCCAGCCTTAGTACAGGCTGAGTCTAGTGTGTCAAAAGAGACACAATTAACCCACTGGGCTCTTCGCTGATTCACGTGTTTCTATACCCGCTATTCTGGGTATAGTGAACTGCCTAAAGGACGGACCCTGGAGGATGTCCAAGAGGCCTCTGCATCATCCGTACGCCTGTCGTTTTACAGCACGAAGTGTGCTTCTGTGGAATTTGGAACGCACGCTGACCCTCTCCTTGAGGAATTGCTTACCTCACATAAGACGTGTTGGAAGGAAATAGAAACAGAGTGCTTTGTTCTGTTGAGCTTACCTAGGGCAAGGGCGACCACGTCCTTGGCGAGTTAAGGATTCTTGTACAGTGTTTCCGAAGCTGTTTGGAGGTCGGAAAATCAAACCGTCCCAAGGAAAAGTGCAGTGTGCTGCACCTTACTCTGCACACACAGAGCGACTCTGAAAGGCTTGCGATGCTGGATTTTGCATACAGGGCCCAGAGAATCGTGGAGGTACAGAGTGTGCTGAAGCCAAAATGGTTGCTGGCACGAGGTGGCATGGAGAACGATAAAGCCTCTTCCCTATAAACTGACACAGAACAGCAATTTAGGGCTCACGGAGCTGTTGCACTCCTTCACTTAGGGAAGCTAAGTCAATCTCTTCCTTCGAGGCTTGTGCTCACATTGAGCTTCACATTTGCTATAGAGCAGAGCAGGATGAGCTTGCAACTAGGAAGTGCAAGCACAATGCTTCTTTCCACAAAACTAACTCATGGTCTACGCTGAGTCATGCTGGCATGTACTGAAAGGCCTGCTGTTACAAATGCTTTTCAGGTTGCTTTGACCCCTTATGAACGGAACTTTCAAAACTGGAAAAAGAGCCTTTGGGATCACACTCCCGTTTCGCTGCTGACTTCCAGCTTTAGTACAAGCTGAGTCTAGCAAGTCCAAAGAGACACAATTAACCCAAAGGGCCCTTCGCTGATTCACGTTTTTCTATACCCGCTATTCTGGGTATAGTGAACTGCCTAAAGGACGGACGCTGGAGGATGTCCAAGAGGCCTCTGCATCATCCGTACGCCTGTCGTTTTACAGCACGAAGTGTGCTTCTGTGGAATTTGGAACGCACGCTGACCCTCCCCTTGAGGAATTATTTACCTCACATAAGACGTGTTGGAAGGAAAGAGAAACAGAGTGCTTTGTTCTGTTGAGCTTACCTAGGGCAAGGGCGACCACGTCCTTGGCGAATTAGGGATTCTTGAACTGTGTTTCCGAAGCTGTTTGGAGGTCGGAAAATCAAACCGTCCCAAGGAAAAGTGCAGTGTGCTGCACCTTACTCTGCACACACAGAGCGACTCTGAAAGGCCCGCGATGCTGGATTTTGCATACAGGGCCCAGAGAATCGTGGAGGTACAGAGTGTGCTGAAGCCGAAACGGTTGCTGACACGAGGTGGCAAGGAGGACGATAAAGCCTCTTCCCCATAAACTGTCACAGAAGATCAATTTAGGGCTCACGGAGCTGTTGCACTCCTTCACTTAGGCAAGCTAAGTCAAGCTCTTCCTCCGAGGCTTGTGCTCACATGGAGCTTCACATTTGCTATAGAGCAGAGCAGGATGAGCTTGCAACTAGGAAGTGCAAGCACAATGCTTCTTTCCACAAAACTAACTCATGGTCTACGCTGAGTCATGCTGGCATGTACTGAAAGGCCTCCCGTTACAAATGCTTTTCAGGTTGCTTTGACGCCTTATGAAAGGAGCTTTCAAAACTAGAAAAAAAGCCTTTGGGATTACACTCCTGTTTCCAGGTTGACTTCCAGCCTTAGTACAGGCTGAGTCTAGCGTGTCAAAAGAGACACAATTAACCCACTGGCTCCTTCGCTGATTCACGTTTTTCTATACCCGCTATTCTGGGTATAGTGAACTGCCTAAATGACGGTCGCTGGAGGATGTCCAAGAGGCCTCTGCATCATCCATACGCCTTTCTTTTTACACCACGAACTGTGCTTCTGTGGAATTTGGAACGCACGCTGACCCTCTCCTTGAGGAATTGGTTACCTCACATAAGACGTGTTGGAAGGAATTAGAAACAGAGTGCTTTGTTCTGTTGAGCTTACCTAGGGCAAGGGCGACCACGTCCTTGGCGAATTAGGGATTCTTGAACTGTGTTTCCGAAGCTGTTTGGAGGTCGGAAAATCAAACCGTCCCAAGGAAAAGTGCAGTGTGCTGCACCTTACTCTGCACACACAGAGCGACTCTGAAAGGCCTGCGATGCTGGATTTTGCATAAAGGGCCCAGAGAATCCTGGAGGTACAGAGTGTGCTGAAGCCGAAACGGTTGCTGACACGAGGTGGCAAGGAGGACGATAAAGCCTCTTCCCCATAAACTGACACAGAACAGCAATTTAGGGCTCACGGAACTGTTGCACTCCTTCACTTAGGGAGCTAAGTCAAGCTCTTCCTCCGAGGCGATTGCTCACATTGAGCTTCACATTTGCTATAGAGCAGAGCAGGATGAGCTTGAAACTAGGAAGTGCAAGCACAATGCTTCTTTCCACAAAACTAACTCATGGTCTACGCTGAGTCATGCTGGCATGTACTGAAAGGCCTGCCGTTACAAATGTCTTTCAGGTTGCTTTGACGCCTTATGAACGGAGCTTTCAAAACTGGAAAAAAAGGCTTTGGGATGAAACTCCTGTTTCCAGGTTGACTTCCAGCCTTAGTACAGGCTGAGTCTAGTGTGTCAAAAGAGACACAATTAACCCACTGGGCTCTTCGCTGATTCACGTGTTTCTATACCCGCTATTCTGGGTATAGTGAACTGCCTAAAGGACGGACCCTGGAGGATGTCCAAGAGGCCTCTGCATCATCCGTACGCCTGTCGTTTTACAGCACGAAGTGTGCTTCTGTGGAATTTGGAACGCACGCTGACCCTCTCCTTGAGGAATTGCTTACCTCACATAAGACGTGTTGGAAGGAAATAGAAACAGAGTGCTTTGTTCTGTTGAGCTTACCTAGGGCAAGGGCGACCACGTCCTTGGCGAGTTAAGGATTCTTGTACAGTGTTTCCGAAGCTGTTTGGAGGTCGGAAAATCAAACCGTCCCAAGGAAAAGTGCAGTGTGCTGCACCTTACTCTGCACACACAGAGCGACTCTGAAAGGCTTGCGATGCTGGATTTTGCATACAGGGACAAGAGAATCGTGGAGGTACAGAGTGTGCTGAAGCCGAAACGCTTGCTGACACGAGGTGGCAAGGAGGACGATAAAGCCTCTTCCCCATAAACTGACACAGAACAGCAATTTAGGGCTCACGGAACTATTGCACTCCTTCACTTAGGGAAGCTAAGTCAAGCTCTTCCTCCGAGGCTATTGCTCACATTGAGCTTCACATTTGCTATAGAGCAGAGCAGGATGAGCTTGAAACTAGGAAGTGCAAGCACAATGCTTCTTGCCACAAAACTAACTCATGGTCTACGCTGAGTCATGCTGGCATGTACTGAAAGGCCTGCCGTTACAAATGTTTTTCAGGTTGCTTTGACGCCTTATGAACGGAGCTTTCAAAACTGGAAAAAAAGGCTTTGGGATCACACTCCTGTTTCCAGGTTGACTTCCAGCCTTAGTACAGGCTGAGTCCAGCGTGTCAAAAGAGACACAATTAACGCACTGGGCCCTTCGCTAATTCACGTTTTTCTATACCCGCTTTCTGGGTATAGTGAACTGCCTAAAGGACGGACGCTGGAGGATGTCCAAGAGGCCTCTGCATCATCCATACGCCTTTTTTTTTCACCACGAACTGTGCTTCTGTGGAATTTGGAACGCACGCCGACCCTCTCCTTGAGGAATTGCTTACCTCACATAAGACGTGTTGGAAGGAAATAGAAACAGAGTGCTTTGTTCTGTTGAGCTTACCTAGGGCAAGGGCGACCACGTCCTTGGCGAATTAGGGATTCTTGAACTGTGTTTCCGAAGCTGTTTGGAGGTCGGAAAATCAAACCGTCCCAAGGAAAAGTGCAGTGTGCTGCACCTTACTCTGCACACACAGAGCGACTCTGAAAGGCCTGCGATGCTGGATTTTGCATACAGGGCCTAGAGCATCGTGGAGGTACAGAGTGTGCTGAAGCCGAAACGGTTGCTGACACGAGGTGGCAAGGAGAACGATAAAGCCTCTTCCCCATAAACTGACACAGAACAGCAATTTAGGGCTCACGGAGCTGTTGCACTCCTTCACTTAGGGAAGCTAAGCCAAGCTCTTCCTCCGAGGCTTGTGCTCACATGGAGCTTCACATTTGCTATAGAGCAGAGCAGGATGAGCTTGAAACTAGGAAGTGCAAGCACAATGCTTCTTTCCACAAAACTAACTCATGGTCTACGCAGACTCATGCTGGCATGTACTGAAAGGCCTGCCGTTACAAATGCTTTTCAGGTTGCTTTGACGCCTTATGAACGGAGCTTTCAAAACTGGAAAAAAACCTTTGGGATCACACTCCCGTTTCGCTGTGGACTTCCAGCCCTAGTAGAAGATGAGTCTAGCAAGTCCAAAGAGACACAATTAACCCAATGGGCCCTTCGCTGATTCACGTTTTTCTATACCTGCTATTCTGGGTATAGTGAACTGCCTAAAGGACGGACGCAGGAGGATGTCCAAGAGGACTCTGCATCATCCGTACGCCTGTCGTTTTACAGCACGAAGTGTGCTTCTGTGGAATTTGGAACGCACACCGACCCTCTCCTTGAGGAATTGCTAACCTCACATAAGACGTGTGGGAAGGAAATAGAAACAGAGTGCTTTGTTCTGTTGAGCTTACCTGTGGCAAGGTCGACCACGTCCTTGGCGAGTTAGGGATTCTTGAACTGTGTTCCAGAAGCTGTTTGGAGGTCGGAACATCAAACCGTCCCAAGGAAAAGTGCAGTGTGCTGCACCTTACTCTGCACACACAGAGCGACTCTGAAAGGCCTGCGATGAGGGATTTTGCATACAGGGCCCACAGCATCGTGGAGGTACACAGTGTGCTGAAGCCGAAATGGTTGCTGAAAAGGGGTGGCATGGAGAACGATAAAGCCTCTTCCCTATAAACTGACACAGAACAGCAATTTAGGGCTCACGGAGCTGTTGCACTCCTTCATTTAGGGAAGCTAAGTCAATCTCTTCCTTCTAGGCTTGTGCTCACATGGAGCTTCACATTTGCTATAGAGCAGAGCAGGATGAGCTTGCAACTAGGAAGTGCAAGCACAATGCTTCTTTCCACAAAACTAACTCATGGTCTACGCTGAGTCATGCTGGCATGTACTGAAAGGCCTGCCGTTACAAATGCTTTTCAGGTTGCTTTGACGCCTTATGAACGGAACTTTCAAAACTGGGAAAAAAGCCTTTGGGATCACACTCCCGTTTCGCTGTTGACTTCCACCCTTAGTACAACCTGAGTCTAGCCAGTCCAAAGAGACACAATTAACCCAATGGGCCCTTCGCTGATTCACGTTTTTCTATACCCGCTATGCTGGGTATAGTGAACTGCCTAAAGGACGGACGCTGGAGGATGTCCAAGAGGCCTCTGCATCGTCCGTACGCCTGTCGTTTTACAGCATGAAGTGTGCTTCTGTGGAATTTGGAACGCACGCCGACCCTCTCCTTGAGGAATTGCTAACGTCACATAAGACGTGTTGGAAGGAAAGAGAAACAGAGTGCTAATTTCTGTTGAGCTTACCTAGGGCAAGGTCGACCACGTCCTTGGCGAGTTAGGGATTCTTGAACTGTGTTCCAGAAGCTGTTTGGAGGTCGGAGAATCAAACCGTCCCAAGGAAAAGTGCAGTGTGCTGCACCTTACTCTGCACACACAGAGCGACTCTGAAAGGCCTGCGATGCTGGATTTTGCATACAGGGCCCAGAGAATCGTGGAGGTACAGAGTGTGCTGAAGCCAAAATGGTTGCTGACACGAGGTGGCATGGAGAACGATAAAGCCTCTTCCCTATAAACTGACACAGAACAGCAATTTAGGGCTCACGGAGCTGTTGCACTCCTTCACTTAGGCAAGCTAAGTCAATCTCTTCCTTCGAGGCTTGTGCTCACATTGAGCTTCACATTTGCTATAGAGCAGAGCAGGATGAGCTTGCAACTAGGAAGTGCAAGCACAATGCTTCTTTCCACAAAACTAACTCATGGTCTACGCTGAGTCATTCTGGCATGTACTGAAAGGCCTGCCGTGACAAATGCTTTTCAGGTTGCTTTGACGCCTTATGAACGGAGCTTTCAAAACTGGAAAAAAAGCCTTTGGGATCACACTCCCGTTTCGCTGTGGACTTCCAGCCTTAGTACAAGATGAGTCTAGCAAGTCCAAAGAGACACAATTAACCCAATGGGCCCTTCGCTGATTCACGTTTTTCTATACCTGCTATTCTGGGTATAGTGAACTGCCTAAAGGACGGACGCTGGAGGATGTCCAAGAGGCCTCTGCATCATCCGTACGCCTTTCTTTTTACACCACGAAGTGTGCTTCTGTGTAATTTGGAACGCACGCTGACCCTCTCCTTGAGGAATTGCTTACCTCACATAAGACGTGTTGGAAGGAAATAGAAACAGAGTGCTTTGTTCTGTTGAGCTTACCTAGGGCAAGGGCGACCACGTCCTTGGCGAGTTAAGGATTCTTGAACTGTGTTTCCGAAGCTGTTTGGAGGTCGGAAAATCAAACCGTCCCAAGGAAAAGTGCAGTGTGCTGCACCTTACTCTGCACACACAGAGCGACTCTGAAAGGCCTGCGATGAGGGATTTTGCATACAGGGCCCAGAGAATCGTGGAGGTACAGAGTGTGCTGAAGCCGAAACGGTTGCTGACACGAGGTGGCAAGGAGGACGATAAAGCCTCTTCCACATAAACTGACACAGAACAGCAATTTAGGGCTCAGGGAACTATTGCACTCCTTCACTTAGGGAAGCTAAGTCAAGCTCCTCCTCCGAGGCTATTGCTCACATTGAGCTTCACATTTGCTATAGAGCAGAGCAGGATGAGCTTGAAACTAGGAAGTGCAAGCACAATTCTTCTTTCCACAAAACTAACTCATGGTCTACGCTGAGTCATGCTGGCATGTACTGAAAGGCCTGCCGTTACAAATGCTTTTCAGGTTGCTTTGACGCCTTATGAACGGAACTTTCAAAACTGGGAAAAAAGCCTTTGGGATCACACTCCCGTTTCGCTGTTGACTTCCACCCTTAGTAGAAGCTGAGTCTAGCCAGTAAAAAGAGACACAATTAACCCAATGGCCCCTTCGCTGACTCACGTTTTTCTATACCCGCTATTCTGGGTATAGTGAACTGCCTAAAGGACGGACGCTGGAGGATGTCCAAGAGGCCTCTGCATCATCCATACGCCTTTCTTTTTACACCACGAACTGTGCTTCTGTGGAATTTGGAACGCATGCTGACCCTCTCCTTGAGGAATTGCTTACCTCACATAAGACGTGTTGGAAGGAAAGAGAAACAGAGTGCTTTGTTCTGTTGAGCTTACCTAGGGCAAGGGCGACCACGACCATGGCGAGTTAGGGATTCTTGAACTGTGTTTCCGAAGCTGTTTGGAGGTCGGAAAATCAAACCGTCCCAAGGAAAAGTGCAGTGTGCTGCACCTTACTCTGCACACACAGAGCGACTCTGAAAGGCCTGCGATGCTGGATTTTGCATACAGGGCCCAGAGAATCGTGGAGGTACAGAGTGTGCTGAAGCCGAAACGGTTGCTGACACGAGGTGGCAAGGAGGACGATAAAGCCTCTTCCCCATAAACTGTCACAGAACAGCAATTTAGGGCTCACGGAGCTGTTGCACTCCTTCACTTAGGCAAGCTAAGTCAAGCTCTTCCTCCGAGGCTTGTGCTCACATCGAGCTTCACATTTGCTATAGAGCAGAGCAGGATGAGCTTGAAACTAGGAAGTGCAAGCACAATGCTTCTTTCCACAAAACTAACTCATGGTCTACGCTGAGTCATGCTGGCATGTACTGAAAGGCCTGCCGTTACAAATGCTTTTCAGGTTGCTTTGACGCCTTATGAACGGAGCTTTCAAAACTGGAAAAAAAGCCTTTGGGATCACACTCCCGTTTCGCTGTGGACTTCCAGCCTTAGTACAAGATGAGTCTAGCAAGTCCAAAGAGACACAATTAACCCAATGGGCCCTTCGCTGATTCACGTTTTTCTATACCTGCTATTCTGGGTATAGTGAACTGCCTAAAGGACGGACGCTGGAGGATGTCCAAGAGGCCTCTGCATCATCCGTACGCCTTTCTTTTTACACCACGAACTGTGCTTCTGTGGAATTTGGAACGCACGCTGACCCTCTCCTTGAGGAATTGCTTACCTCACATAAGACGTGTTGGAAGGAAATAGAAACAGAGTGCTTTGTTCTGTTGAGCTTACCTAGGGCAAGGGCGACCACGTCCTTGGCGAGTTAAGGATTCTTGAACTGTGTTTCCGAAGCTGTTTGGAGGTCGGAAAATCAAACCGTCCCAAGGAAAAGTGCAGTGTGCTGCACCTTACTCTGCACACACAGAGCGACTCTGAAAGGCCTGCGATGAGGGATTTTGCATACAGGGCCCAGAGAATCGTGGAGGTACAGAGTGTGCTGAAGCCGAAACGGTTGCTGACACGAGGTGGCAAGGAGGACGATAAAGCCTCTTCCCCATAAACTGACACAGAACAGCAATTTAGGGCTCACGGAACTATTGCACTCCTTCACTTAGGGAAGCTAAGTCAAGCTCTTCCTCCGAGGCTTGTGCTCACATCGAGCTTCACATTTGCTATAGAGCAGAGCAGGATGAGCTTGCAACTAGGAAGTGCAAGCACAATGCTTCTTTCCACAAAACTAACTCATGGTCTACGCTGAGTCATGCTGGCATGTATAGAAAGGCCTTCCGCTACAAATGCTTTTCAGGTTGCTTTGACGCCTTATGAACGGAGCTTTCAAAACTGGAAAAAAAGCCTTTGGGATCACACTCCTGTTTCCAGCTTGACTTCCAGCCTTAGTACAGGCTGAGTCTAGCGTGTCAAAAGAGACACAATTAACCCACTGGGCCCTTCGCTGATTCACGTTTTTCTATACCCGCTATTCTGGGTATAGTGAACTGCCTAAAGGACGGACGCTGGAGGATGTCCAAGAGGCCTCTGCATCATCCATACGCCTTTCTTTTTTCACCACGAACTGTGCTTCTGTGGAATTTGGAACGCACGCCGACCCTCTCCTTGAGGAATTGCTTACCTCACATAAGACGTGTTGGAAGGAAAGAGAAACAGAGTGCTTATTTCTGTTGAGCTTACCTAGGGCAAGGTCGACCACATCCTTGGCGAGTTAGGGATTCTTGAACTGTGTTTCCGAAGCTGTTTGGAGGTCGGAAAATCAAACCGTCCCAAGGAAAAGTGCAGTGTGCTGCACCTTACTCTGCACACACAGAGCGACTCTGAAAGGCCTGCGATGCTGGATTTTGCATACAGGGCCCAGAGAATCGTGGAGGTACAGAGTGTGCTGAAGCCAAATTGGTTGCTGACACGAGGTGGCATGGAGAACGATAAAGCCTCTTCCCTATAAACTGACACAGAACAGCAATTTAGGGCTCACGGAGCTGTTGCACTCCTTCATTTAGGGAAGCTAAGTCAATCTCTTCCTTCGAGGCTTGTGCTCACATTGAGCTTCGCATTTGCTATAGAGCAGAGCAGGATGAGCTTGCAACTAGGAAGTGCAAGCACAATGCTTCTTTCCACAAAACTAACTCATGGTCTACGCTGAGTCATGCTGGCATGTACTGAAAGGCCTGCTGTTACAATTGCTTTTCAGGTTGCTTTGACGCCTTATGAACGGAACTTTCAAAACTGGGAAAAAAGCCTTTGGGATCACACTCCCGTTTCGCTGTTGACTTCCACCCTTAGTACAAGCTGAGTCTAGCCAGTCCAAAGAGACACAATTAACCCAATGGGCCCTTCGCTGATTCACGTTTTTCTATACCCGCTATTCTGGGTATAGTGAACTGCCTAAAGGACGGACGCTGGAGGATGTCCAAGAGGCCTCGGCATCATCCGTACGCCTGTCGTTTTACAGCACGAAGTGTGCTTCTGTGGAATTTGGAACGCACGCTGACCCTCCCCTTGAGGAATTACATACCTCACATAAGACGTGTTGGAAGGAAAGAGAAACAGAGTGCTTTGTTCTGTTGAGCTTACCTAGGGCAAGGGCGACCACGACCTTGGCGAGTTAGAGATTCTTGAACTGTGTTTCCGAAGCTGTTTGGAGGTTGGAAAATCAAACCGTCCCAAGGAAAAGTGCAGTGTGCTGCACCTTACTCTGCACACACAGAGCGACTCTGAAAGGCCTGCGATGCTGGATTTTGCATACAGGGCCCAGAGAATCGTGGAGGTACAGAGTGTGCTGAAGCCGAAACGGTTGCTGACACGAGGTGGCAAGGAGGACGATAAAGCCTCTTCCCCATAAACTGTCATAGAACAGCAATTTAGGGCTCACGGAGCTGTTGCACTCCTTCACTTAGGCAAGCTAAGTCAAACTCTTCCTCCGAGGCTTGTGCTCACATCGAGCTTCACATTTGCTATAGAGCAGAGCAGGATGAGCTTGCAACTAGGAAGTGCAAGCACAATGCTTCTTTCCACAAAACTAACTCATGGTCTACGCTGAGTCATGCTGGCATGTATAGAAAGGCCTTCCGCTACAAATGCTTTTCAGGTTGCTTTGACGCCTTATGAACGGAGCTTTCAAAACTGGAAAAAAAGCCTTTGGGATCACACTCCTGTTTCCAGGTTGACTTCCATCCTTAGTACAGGCTGAGTCTAGCGTGTCAAAAGAGACACAATTAACCCACTGGGCCCTTCGCTGATTCACGTTTTTCTATACCCGCTATGCTGGGTATACTGAACTGCCTAAAGGACGGACGCTGGAGGATGTCCAAGAGGCCTCTGCATCATCCATACGCCTTTCTTTTTTCACCACGAACTGTGCTTCTGTGGAATTTGGAACGCACGCCGACCCTCTCCTTGAGGAATTGCTAACGTCACATAAGACGTGTTGGAAGGAAAGAGAAACAGAGTGCTAATTTCTGTTGAGCTTACCTAGGGCAAGGTCGACCACGTCCTTGGCGAGTTAGGGATTCTTGAACTGTGTTCCAGAAGCTGTTTGGAGGTCGGAGAATCAAACCGTCCCAAGGAAAAGTGCAGTGTGCTGCACCTTACTCTGCACACACAGAGCGACTCTGAAAGGCCTGCGATGCTGGATTTTGCATACAGGGCCCAGAGAATCGTGGAGGTACAGAGTGTGCTGAAGCCAAAATGGTTGCTGACACGAGGTGGCATGGAGAACGATAAAGCCTCTTCCCTATAAACTGACACAGAACAGCAATTTAGGGCTCACGGAGCTGTTGCACTCCTTCACTTAGGGAAGCTAAGTCAATCTCTTCCTTCGAGGCTTGTGCTCACATTGAGCTTCACATTTGCTATAGAGCAGAGCAGGATGAGCTTGCAACTAGGAAGTGCAAGCACAATGCTTCTTTCCACAAAACTAACTCATGGTCTACGCTGAGTCATGCTGGCATGTACTGAAAGGCCTGCCGTTACAAATGCTTTTCAGGTTGCTTTGACGCCTTATGAACGGAGCTTTCAAAACTGGAAAAAAAGCCTTTGGGATCACACTCCCGTTTCGCTGTGGACTTCCAGCCTTAGTACAAGATGAATCTAGCAAGTCCAAAGAGACACAATTAACCCAATGGGCCCTTCGCTGATTCACGTTTTTCTATACCTGCTATTCTGGGTATAGTGAACTGCCTAAAGGACGGACGCTGGAGGATGTCCAAGAGGCCTCTGCATCATCCGTACGCCTTTCTTTTTACACCACGAACTGTGCTTCTGTGGAATTTGGAACGCACGCTGACCCTCTCCTTGAGGAATTGCTTACCTCACATAAGACGTGTTGGAAGGAAATAGAAACAGAGTGCTTTGTTCTGTTGAGCTTAACTAGGGCAAGGGCGACCACGTCCTTGGCGAGTTAAGGATTCTTGAACTGTGTTTCCGAAGCTGTTTGGAGGTCGGAAAATCAAACCGTCCCAAGGAAAAGTGCAGTGTGCTGCACCTTACTCTGCACACACAGAGCGACTCTGAAAGGCCTGCGATGAGGGATTTTGCATACAGGGCCCAGAGAATCGTGGAGGTACAGAGTGTGCTGAAGCCGAAACGGTTGCTGACACGAGGTGGCAAGGAGGACGATAAAGCCTCTTCCCCATAAACTGACACAGAACAGCAACTTAGGGCTCACGGAACTATTGCACTCCTTCACTTAGGGAAGCTAAGTCAAGCTCTTCCTCCGAGGCTTGTGCTCACATCGAGTTTCACATTTGCTATAGAGCAGAGCAGGATGAGCTTGCAACTAGGAAGTGCAAGCACAATGCTTCTTTCCACAAAACTAACTCATCGTCTACGCTGAGTCATGCTGGCATGTATAGAAAGGCCTTCCGCTACAAATGCTTTTCAGGTTGCTTTGACGCCTTATGAACGGAGCTTTCAAAACTGGAAAAAAAGCCTTTGGGATCACACTCCTGTTTCCAGGTTGACTTCCAGCCTTAGTACAGGCTGAGTCTAGCGTGTCAAAAGAGACACAATTAACCCACTGGGCCCTTCGCTGATTCACGTTTTTCTATACCCGCTATTCTGGGTATAGTGAACTGCCTAAAGGACGGACGCTGGAGGATGTCCAAGAGGCCTCTGCATCATCCATACGCCTTTCTTTTTTCCCCACGAACTGTGCTTCTGTGGAATTTGGAACGCACGCCGACCCTCTCCTTGAGGAATTGCTTACCTCACATAAGACGTGTTGGAAGGAAAGAGAAACAGAGTGCTTATTTCTGTTGAGCTTACCTAGGGCAAGGTCGACCACATCCTTGGCGAGTTAGGGATTCTTGAACTGTGTTTCCGAAGCTGTTTGGAGGTCGGAAAATCAAACCGTCCCAAGGAAAAGTGCAGTGTGCTGCACCTTACTCTGCACACACAGAGCGACTCTGAAAGGCCTGCGATGCTGGATTTTGCATACAGGGCCCAGAGAATCGTGGAAGTACAGAGTGTGCTGAAGCCAAAATGGTTGCTGACACGAGGTGGCATGGAGAACGATAAAGCCTCTTCCCTATAAACTGACACAGAACAGCAATTTAGGGCTCACGGAGCTGTTGCACTCCTTCACTTAGGGAAGCTAAGTCAAGCTCTTCCTTCGAGGCTTGTGCTCACATGGAGCTTCACATTTGCTATAGAGCAGAGCAGGATGAGCTTGCAACTAGGAAGTGCAAGCACAATGCTTCTTTCCACAAAACTAACTCATGGTCTACGCTGAGTCATGCTGGCATGTACTGAAAGGCCTGCTGTTACAATTGCTTTTCAGGTTGCTTTGACGCCTTATGAACGGAACTTTCAAACCTGGGAAAAAAGCCTTTGGGATCACACTCCCGTTTCGCTGTTGACTTCCACCCTTAGTACAAGCTGAGTCTAGCCAGTCCAAAGAGACACAATTAACCCAAAGGGCCCTTCGCTGATTCACGTTTTTCTATACCCGCTATTCTGGGTATAGTGAACTGCCTAAAGGACGGACGCTGGAGGATGTCCAAGAGGCCTCTGCATCATCCGTACGCCTGTCGTTTTACAGCACGAAGTGTGCTTCTGTGGAATTTGGAACGCACGCTGACCCTCCCCTTGAGGAATTACTTACCTCACATAAGACGTGTTGGAAGGAAAGAGAAACAGAGTGCTTTGTTCTGTTGAGCTTACCTAGGGCAAGGGCGACCACGACCTTGGCGAGTTAGGGATTCTTGAACTGTGTTTCCGAAGCTGTTTGGAGGTCGGAAAATCAAACCGTCCCAAGGAAAAGTGCAGTGTGCTGCACCTTACTCTGCACACACAGAGCGACTCTGAAAGGCTTGCGATGAGGGATTTTGCATACAGGGCCCAGAGAATCGTGGAGGTACAGAGTGTGCTGAAGCCGAAACGGTTGCTGACACGAGGTGGCAAGGAGGACGATAAAGCCTCTTCCCCATAAACTGTCACAGAACAGCAATTTAGGGCTCACGGAGCTGTTGCACTCCTTCACTTAGGCAAGCTAAGTCAAGCTCTTCCTCCGAGGCTTGTGCTCACATCGAGCTTCACATTTGCTATAGAGCAGAGCAGGATGACCTTGCAACTAGGAAGTGCAAGCACAATGCTTCTTTCCACAAAACTAACTCATGGTCTACGCTGAGTCATGCTGGCATGTATAGAAAGGCCTTCCGCTACAAATGCTTTTCAGGTTGCTTTGACGCCTTATGAACGGAGCTTTCAAAACTGGAAAAAAAGCCTTTGGGATCACACTCCTGTTTCCAGGTTGACTTCCAGCCTTAGTACAGGCTGAGTCTAGCGTGTCAAAAGAGACACAATTAACCCACTGGGCCCTTCGCTGATTCACGTTTTTCTATACCCGCTATTCTGGGTATAGTGAACTGCCTAAAGGACGGACGCTGGAGGATGTCCAAGAGGCCTCTACATCATCCATACGCCTTTCTTTTTTCACCACGAACTGTGCTTCTGTGGAATTTGGAACGCACGCCGACCCTCTCCTTGAGGAATTGCTTACCTCACATAAGACGTGTTGGAAGGAAAGAGAAACAGAGTGCTTATTTCTGTTGAGCTTACCTAGGGCAAGGTCGACCACATCCTTGGCGAGTTAGGGATTCTTGAACTGTGTTTCCGAAGCTGTTTGGAGGTCGGAAAATCAAACCGTCCCAAGGAAAAGTGCAGTGTGCTGCACCTTACTCTGCACACACAGAGCGACTCTGAAAGGCCTGCGATGCTGGATTTTGCATACAGGGCCCAGAGAATCGTGGAGGTACAGAGTGTGCTGAAGCCAAAATGGTTGCTGACACGAGGTGGCATGGAGAACGATAAAGCCTCTTCCCTATAAACTGACACAGAACAGCAATTTAGGGCTCACGGAGCTGTTGCACTCCTTCACTTAGGGAAGCTAAGTCAAGCTCTTCCTTCGAGGCTTGTGCTCACATGGAGCTTCACATTTGCTATAGAGCAGAGCAGGATGAGCTTGCAACTAGGAAGTGCAAGCACAATGCTTCTTTCCACAAAACTAACTCATGGTCTACGCTGAGTCATGCTGGCATGTATAGAAAGGCCTTCCGCTACAAATGCTTTTCAGGTTGCTTTGACGCCTTATGAACGGAGCTTTCAAAACTGGAAAAAAAGCCTTTGGGATCACACTCCTGTTTCCAGGTTGACTTCCAGCCTTAGTACAGGCTGAGTCTAGCGTGTCAAAAGAGACACAATTAACCCACTGGGCCCTTCGCTGATTCACGTTTTTCTATACCCGCTATTCTGGGTATAGTGAACTGCCTAAAGGACGGACGCTGGAGGATGTCCAAGAGGCCTCTGCATCATCCATACGCCTTTCTTTTTTCACCACGAACTGTGCTTCTGTGGAATTTGGAACGCACGCCGACCCTCTCCTTGAGGAATTGCTTACCTCACATAAGACGTGTTGGAAGGAAAGAGAAACAGAGTGCTTATTTCTGTTGAGCTTACCTAGGGCAAGGTCGACCACATCCTTGGCGAGTTAGGGATTCTTGAACTGTGTTTCCGAAGCTGTTTGGAGGTCGGAAAATCAAACCGTCCCAAGGAAAAGTGCAGTGTGCTGCACCTTACTCTGCACACACAGAGCGACTCTGAAAGGCCTGCGATGCTGGATTTTGCATACAGGGCCCAGAGAATCGTGGAGGTACAGAGTGTGCTGAAACCAAAATGGTTGCTGACACGAGGTGGCATGGAGAACGATAAAGCCTCTTCCCTATAAACTGACACAGAACAGCAATTTAGGGCTCACGGAGCTGTTGCACTCCTTCACTTAGGGAAGCTAAGTCAAGCTCTTCCTTCGAGGCTTGTGCTCACATGGAGCTTCACATTTGCTATAGAGCAGAGCAGGATGAGCTTGCAACTAGGAAGTGCAAGCACAATGCTTCTTTCCACAAAACTAACTCATGGTCTACGCTGAGTCATGCTGGCATGTACTGAAAGGCCTTCCGCTACAAATGCTTTTCAGGTTGCTTTGACGCCTTATGAACGGAACTTTCAAACCTGGGAAAAAAGCCTTTGGGATCACACTCCCGTTTCGCTGTTGACTTCCACCCTTAGTACAAGCTGAGTCTAGCCAGTCCAAAGAGACACAATTAACCCAATGGGCCCTTCGCTGATTCACGTTTTTCTATACCCGCTATTCTGGGTATAGTGAACTGCCTAAAGGACGGACGCTGGAGGATGTCCAAGAGGCCTCTGCATCGTCCGTACGCCTGTCGTTTTACAGCACGAAGTGTGCTTCTGTGGAATTTGGAACGCACGCTGACCCTCCCCTTGAGGAATTACTTACCTCACATAAGACGTGTTGGAAGGAAAGAGAAACAGAGTGCTTTGTTCTGTTGAGCTTACCTAGGGCAAGGGCGACCACGACCTTGGTGAGTTAGGGATTCTTGAACTGTGTTTCCGAAGCTGTTTGGAGGTCGGAAAATCAAACCGTCCCAAGGAAAAGTGCAGTGTGCTGCACCTTACTCTGCACACACAGAGCGACTCTGAAAGGCCTGCGATGAGGGATTTTGCATACAGGGCCCAGAGAATCGTGGAGGTACAGAGTGTGCTGAAGCCGAAACGGTTGCTGACACGAGGTGGCAAGGAGGACGATAAAGCCTCTTCCCCATAAACTGTCACAGAACAGCAATTTAGGGCTCACGGAGCTGTTGCACTCCTTCACTTAGGCAAGCTAAGTCAAGCTCTTCCTCCGAGGCTTGTGCTCACATCGAGCTTCACATTTGCTATAGAGCAGAGCAGGATGAGCTTGCAACTAGGAAGTGCAAGCACAATGCTTCTTTCCACAAAACTAACTCATGGTCTACGCTGAGTCATGCTGGCATGTATAGAAAGGCCTTCCGCTACAAATGCTTTTCAGGTTGCTTTGACGCCTTATGAACGGAGCTTTCAAAACTGGAAAAAAAGCCTTTGGGATCACACTCCTGTTTCCAGGTTGACTTCCAGCCTTAGTACAGGCTGAGTCAAGCGTGTCAAAAGAGACACAATTAACCCACTGGGCCCTTCGCTGATTCACGTTTTTCTATACCCGCTATGCTGGGTATAGTGAACTGCCTAAAGGACGGACGCTGGAGGATGTCCAAGAGGCCTCTGCATCATCCGTACGCCTGTCGTTTTACAGCACGAAGTGTGCTTCTGTGGAATTTGGAACGCACGCCGACCCTCTCCTTGAGGAATTGCTAACGTCACATAAGACGTGTTGGAAGGAAAGAGAAACAGAGTGCTAATTTCTGTTGAGCTTACCTAGGGCAAGGTCGACCACGTCCTTGGCGAGTTAGGGATTCTTGAACTGTGTTCCAGAAGCTGTTTGGAGGTCGGAGAATCAAACCGTCCCAAGGAAAAGTGCAGTGTGCTGCACCTTACTCTGCACACACAGAGCGACTCTGAAAGGCCTGCGATGCTGGATTTTGCATACAGGGCCCAGAGAATCGTGGAGGTACAGAGTGTGCTGAAGCCAAAATGGTTGCTGACACGAGGTGGCATGGAGAACGATAAAGCCTCTTCCCTATAAACTGACACAGAACAGCAATTTAGGGCTCACGGAGCTGTTGCACTCCTTCACTTAGGGAAGCTAAGTCAATCTCTTCCTTCGAGGCTTGTGCTCACAGTGAGCTTCACATTTGCTATAGAGCAGAGCAGGATGAGCTTGCAACTAGGAAGTGCAAGCACAATGCTTCTTTCCACAAAACTAACTCATGGTCTACGCTGAGTCATGCTGGCATGTACTGAAAGGCCTGCCGTTACAAATGCTTTTCAGGTTGCTTTGACGCCTTATGAACGGAGCTTTCAAAACTGGAAAAAAAGCCTTTGGGATCACACTCCCGTTTCGCTGTGGACTTCCAGCCTTAGTACAAGATGAGTCTAGCAAGTCCAAAGAGACACAATTACCCCAATGGGCCCTTCGCTGATTCACGTTTTTCTATACCTGCTATTCTGGGTATAGTGAACTGCCTAAAGGACGGACGCTGGAGGATGTCCAAGAGGCCTCTGCATCATCCGTACGCCTTTCTTTTTACACCACGAAATGTGCTTCTGTGGAATTTGGAACGCACGCTGACCCTCTCCTTGAGGAATTGCTTACCTCACATAAGACGTGTTGGAAGGAAATAGAAACAGAGTGCTTTGTTCTGTTGAGCTTACCTAGGGCAAGGGCGACCACGTCCTTGGCGAGTTAAGGATTCTTGAACTGTGTTTCCGAAGCTGTTTGGAGGTCGGAAAATCAAACCGTCCCAAGGAAAAGTGCAGTGTGCTGCACCTTACTCTGCACACACAGAGCGACTCTGAAAGGCCTGCGATGAGGGATTTTGCATACAGGGCCCAGAGAATCGTGGAGGTACAGAGTGTGCTGAAGCCGAAACGGTTGCTGACACGAGGTGGCAAGGAGGACGATAAAGCCTCTTCCCCATAAACTGTCACAGAACAGCAATTTAGGGCTCACGGAGCTGTTGCACTCCTTCACTTAGGGAAGCTAAGTCAATCTCTTCCTTCGAGGCTTGTGCTCACAGTGAGCTTCACATTTGCTATAGAGCAGAGCAGGATGAGCTTGCAACTAGGAAGTGCAAGCACAATGCTTCTTTCCACAAAACTAACTCATGGTCTACGCTGAGTCATGCTGGCATGTATAGAAAGGCCTTCCGCTACAAATGCTTTTCAGGTTGCTTTGACGCCTTATGAACGGAGCTTTCAAAACTGGAAAAAAAGCCTTTGGGATCACACTCCTGTTTCCAGGTTGACTTCCAGCCTTAGTACAGGCTGAGTCTAGCGTGTCAAAAGAGACACAATTAACCCACTGGGCCCTTCGCTGATTCACGTTTTTCTATACCCGCTATTCTGGGTATAGTGAACTGCCTAAAGGACGGACGCTGGAGGATGTCCAAGAGGCCTCTGCATCATCCGTACGCCTGTCGTTTTACAGCACGAAGTGTGCTTCTGTGGAATTTGGAACGCACGCCGACCCTCTCCTTGAGGAATTGCTAACGTCACATAAGACGTGTTGGAAGGAAAGAGAAACAGAGTGCTAATTTCTGTTGAGCTTACCTAGGGCAAGGTCGACCACGTCCTTGGCGAGTTAGGGATTCTTGAACTGTGTTCCAGAAGCTGTTTGGAGGTCGGAGAATCAAACCGTCCCAAGGAAAAGTGCAGTGTGCTGCACCTTACTCTGCACACACAGAGCGACTCTGAAAGGCCTGCGATGCTGGATTTTGCATACAGGGCCCAGAGAATCGTGGAGGTACAGAGTGTGCTGAAGCCAAAATGGTTGCTGACACGAGGTGGCATGGAGAACGATAAAGCCTCTTCCCTATAAACTGACACAGAACAGCAATTTAGGGCTCACGGAGCTGTTGCACTCCTTCACTTAGGGAAGCTAAGTCAATCTCTTCCTTCGAGGCTTGTGCTCACAGTGAGCTTCACATTTGCTATAGAGCAGAGCAGGATGAGCTTGCAACTAGGAAGTGCAAGCACAATGCTTCTTTCCACAAAACTAACTCATGGTCTACGCTGAGTCATGCTGGCATGTACTGAAAGGCCTGCCGTTACAAATGCTTTTCAGGTTGCTTTGACGCCTTATGAACGGAGCTTTCAAAACTGGAAAAAAAGCCTTTGGAATCACACTCCCGTTTCGCTGTGGACTTCCAGCCTTAGTACAAGATGAGTCTAGCAAGTCCAAAGAGACACAATTACCCCAATGGGCCCTTCGCTGATTCACGTTTTTCTATACCTGCTATTCTGGGTATAGTGAACTGCCTAAAGGACGGACGCTGGAGGATGTCCAAGAGGCCTCTGCATCATCCGTACGCCTTTCTTTTTACACCACGAACTGTGCTTCTGTGGAATTTGGAACGCACGCTGACCCTCTCCTTGAGGAATTGCTTACCTCACATATGACGTGTTGGAAGGAAATAGAAACAGAGTGCTTTGTTCTGTTGAGCTTACCTAGGGCAAGGGCGACCACGTCCTTGGCGAGTTAAGGATTCTTGAACTGTGTTTCCGAAGCTGTTTGGAGGTCGGAAAATCAAACCGTCCCAAGGAAAAGTGCAGTGTGCTGCACCTTACTCTGCACACACAGAGCGACTCTGAAAGGCCTGCGATGAGGGATTTTGCATACAGGGCCCACAGCATCGTGGAGGTACAGAGTGTGCTGAAGCCGAAACGGTTGCTGACACGAGGTGGCAAGGAGGACGATAAAGCCTCTTCCCCATAAACTGTCACAGAACAGCAATTTAGGGCTCACGGAGCTGTTGCACTCCTTCACTTAGGGAAGCTAAGTCAATCTCTTCCTTCGAGGCTTGTGCTCACAGTGAGCTTCACATTTGCTATAGAGCAGAGCAGGATGAGCTTGCAACTAGGAAGTGCAAGCACAATGCTTCTTTCCACAAAACTAACTCATGGTCTACGCTGAGTCATGCTGGCATGTACTGAAAGGCCTTCCGCTACAAATGCTTTTCAGGTTGCTTTGACGCCTTATGAACGGAGCTTTCAAAACTGGAAAAAAAGCCTTTGGAATCACACTCCCGTTTCGCTGTGGACTTCCAGCCTTAGTACAAGATGAGTCTAGCAAGTCCAAAGAGACACAATTACCCCAATGGGCCCTTCGCTGATTCACGTTTTTCTATACCTGCTATTCTGGGTATAGTGAACTGCCTAAAGGACGGACGCTGGAGGATGTCCAAGAGGCCTCTGCATCATCCGTACGCCTTTCTGTTTACACCACGAACTGTGCTTCTGTGGAATTTGGAACGCACGCTGACCCTCTCCTTGAGGAATTGCTTACCTCACATAAGACGTGTTGGAAGGAAATAGAAACAGAGTGCTTTGTTCTGTTGAGCTTACCTAGGGCAAGGGCGACCACGTCCTTGGCGAGTTAAGGATTCTTGAACTGTGTTTCCGAAGCTGTTTGGAGGTCGGAAAATCAAACCGTCCCAAGGAAAAGTGCAGTGTGCTGCACCTTACTCTGCACACACAGAGCGACTCTGAAAGGCCTGCGATGAGGGATTTTGCATACAGGGCCCAGAGAATCGTGGAGGTACAGAGTGTGCTGAAGCCGAAACGGTTGCTGACACGAGGTGGCAAGGAGGACGATAAAGCCTCTTCCCCATAAACTGTCACAGAACAGCAATTTAGGGCTCACGGAGCTGTTGCACTCCTTCACTTAGGCAAGCTAAGTCAAGCTCTTCCTCCGAGGCTTGTGCTCACATCGAGCTTCACATTTGCTATAGAGCAGAGCAGGATGAGCTTGCAACTAGGAAGTGCAAGCACAATGCTTCTTTCCACAAAACTAACTCATGGTCTACGCTGAGTCATGCTGGCATGTATAGAAAGGCCTTCCGCTACAAATGCTTTTCAGGTTGCTTTGACGCCTTATGAACGGAGCTTTCAAAACTGGAAAAAAAGCCTTTGGGATCACACTCCTGTTTCCAGGTTGACTTCCAGCCTTAGTACAGGCTGAGTCAAGCGTGTCAAAAGAGACACAATTAACCCACTGGGCCCTTCGCTGATTCACGTTTTTCTATACCCGCTATGCTGGGTATAGTGAACTGCCTAAAGGACGGACGCTGGAGGATGTCCAAGAGGCCTCTGCATCATCCGTACGCCTGTCGTTTTACAGCACGAAGTGTGCTTCTGTGGAATTTGGAACGCACGCCGACCCTCTCCTTGAGGAATTGCTTACCTCACATAAGACGTGTTGGAAGGAAAGAGAAACAGAGTGCTTATTTCTGTTGAGCTTACCTAGGGCAAGGTCGACCACATCCTTGGCGAGTTAGGGATTCTTGAACTGTGTTTCCGAAGCTGTTTGGAGGTCGGAAAATCAAACCGTCCCAAGGAAAAGTACAGTGTGCTGCACCTTACTCTGCACACACAGAGCGACTCTGAAAGGCCTGCGATGCTGGATTTGGCATACAGGGCCCAGAGAATCGTGGAGGTACAGAGTGTGCTGAAGCCAAAATGGTTGCTGACACGAGGTGGCATGGAGAACGATAAAGCCTCTTCCCTATAAACTGACACAGAACAGCAATTTAGGGCTCACGGAGCTGTTGCACTCCTTCACTTAGGGAAGCTAAGTCAATCTCTTCCTTCGAGGCTTGTGCTCACATTGAGCTTCACATTTGCTATAGAGCAGAGCAGGATGAGCTTGCAACTAGGAAGTGCAAGCACAATGCTTCTTTCCACAAAACTAACTCATGGTCTACGCTGAGTCATGCTGGCATGTACTGAAAGGCCTGCCGTTACAAATGCTTTTCAGGTTGCTTTGACGCCTTATGAACGGAGCTTTCAAAACTGGAAAAAAAGCCTTTGGAATCACACTCCCGTTTCGCTGTGGACTTCCAGCCTTAGTACAAGATGAGTCTAGCAAGTCCAAAGAGACACAATTAACCCAATGGGCCCTTCGCTGATTCACGTTTTTCTATACCTGCTATTCTGGGTATAGTGAACTGCCTAAAGGACGGACGCTGGAGGATGTCCAAGAGGCCTCTGCATCATCCGTACGCCTTTCTTTTTACACCACGAACTGTGCTTCTGTGGAATTTGGAACGCACGCTGACCCTCTCCTTGAGGAATTGCTTACCTCACATAAGACGTGTTGGAAGGAAATAGAAACAGAGTGCTTTGTTCTGTTGAGCTTACCTAGGGCAAGGGCGACCACGTCCTTGGCGAGTTAAGGATTCTTGAACTGTGTTTCCGAAGCTGTTTGGAGGTCGGGAAATCAAACCGTCCCAAGGAAAAGTGCAGTGTGCTGCACCTTACTCTGCACACACAGAGCGACTCTGAAAGGCCTGCGATGAGGGATTTTGCATACAGGGCCCAGAGAATCGTGGAGGTACAGAGTGTGCTGAAGCCGAAACGGTTGCTGACACGAGGTGGCAAGGAGGACGATAAAGCCTCTTCCCCATAAACTGACACAGAACAGCAATTTAGGGCTCACGGAACTATTGCAATCCTTCACTTAGGGAAGCTAAGTCAAGCTCTTCCTCCGAGGCTTGTGCTCACATTGAGCTTCACATTTGCTATAGAGCAGAGCAGGATGAGCTTGAAACTAGGAAGTGCAAGCACAATGCTTCTTTCCACAAAACTAACTCATGGTCTACGCTGAGGCATGCTGGCATGTATAGAAAGGCCTTCCGCTACAAATGCTTTTCAGGTTGCTTTGACGCCTTATGAACGGAGCTTTCAAAACTGGAAAAAAAGCCTTTGGGATCACACTCCTGTTTCCAGGTTGACTTCCAGCCTTAGTACAGGCTGAGTCTAGCGTGTCAAAAGAGACACAATTAACCCACTGGGCCCTTCGCTGATTCACGTTTTTCTATACCCGCTATTCTGGGTATAGTGAACTGCCTAAAGGACGGACGCTGGAGGATGTCCAAGAGGCCTCTGCATCATCCATACGCCTTTCTTTTTTCACCACGAACTGTGCTTCTGTGGAATTTGGAACGCACGCCGACCCTCTCCTTGAGGAATTGCTTACCTCACATAAGACGTGTTGGAAGGAAAGAGAAACAGAGTGCTTTGTTCTGTTGAGCTTACCTAGGGCAAGGGCGACCACGTCCTTGGCGAGTTAAGGATTCTTGAACTGTGTTTCCGAAGCTGTTTGGAGGTCGGAAAATCAAACCGTCCCAAGGAAAAGTGCAGTGTGCTGCACCTTACTCTGCACACACAGAGCGACTCTGAAAGGCCTGCGATGCTGGATTTTGCATACAGGGCCCAGAGAATCGTGGAGGTACAGAGTGTGCTGAAGCCAAAATGGTTGCTGACACGAGGTGGCATGGAGAACGATAAAGCCTCTTCCCTATAAACTGACACAGAACAGCAATTTAGGGCTCACGGAGCTGTTGCACTCCTTCATTTAGGGAAGCTAAGTCAATCTCTTCCTTCGAGGCTTGTGCTCACATGGAGCTTCACATTTGCTATAGAGCAGAGCAGGATGAGCTTGCAACTAGGAAGTGCAAGCACAATGCTTCTTTCCACAAAACTAACTCATGGTCTACGCTGAGTCATGCTGGCATGTACTGAAAGGCCTGCTGTTACAATTGCTTTTCAGGTTGCTTTGACGCCTTATGAACGGAACTTTCAAACCTGGGAAAAAAGCCTTTGGGATCACACTCCCGTTTCGCTGTTGACTTCCACCCTTAGTACAAGCTGAGTCTAGCCAGTCCAAAGAGACACAATTAACCCAATGGGCCCTTCGCTGATTCACGTTTTTCTATACCCGCTATTCTGGGTATAGTGAACTGCCTAAAGGACGGACGCTGGAGGATGTCCAAGAGGCCTCTGCATCATCCGTACGCCTGTCGTTTTACAGCACGAAGTGTGCTTCTGTGGAATTTGGAACGCACGCTGACCCTCCCCTTGAGGAATTACTTACCTCACATAAGACGTGTTGGAAGGAAAGAGAAACAGAGTGCTTTGTTCTGTTGAGCTTACCTAGGGCAAGGGCGACCACGACCTTGGCGAGTTAGGGATTCTTGAACTGTGTTTCCGAAGCTGTTTGGAGGTCGGAAAATCAAACCGTCCCAAGGAAAAGTGCAGTGTGCTGCACCTTACTCTGCACACACAGAGCGACTCTGAAAGGCCTGCGATGCGGGATTTTGCATACAGGGCCCAGAGAATCGTGGAGGTACAGAGTGTGCTGAAGCCGAAACGGTTGCTGACACGAGGTGGCAAGGAGGACGATAAAGCCTCTTCCCCCTAAACTGTCACAGAACAGCAATTTAGGGCTCACGGAGCTGTTGCACTCCTTCACTTAGGCAAGCTAAGTCAAGCTCTTCCTCCGAGGCTTGTGCTCACATCGAGCTTCACATTTGCTATAGAGCAGAGCAGGATGAGCTTGCAACTAGGAAGTGCAAGCACAATGCTTCTTTCCACAAAACTAACTCATGGTCTACGCTGAGTCATGCTGGCATGTATAGAAAGGCCTTCCGCTACAAATGCTTTTCAGGTTGCTTTGACGCCTTATGAACGGAGCTTTCAAAACTGGAAAAAAAGCCTTTGGGATCACACTCCTGTTTCCAGGTTGACTTCCAGCCTTAGTACAGGCTGAGTCTAGCGTGTCAAAAGAGACACAATTAACCCACTGGGCCCTTCGCTGATTCACGTTTTTCTATACCTGCTATTCTGGGTATAGTGAACTGCCTAAAGGACGGACGCTGGAGGATGTCCAAGAGGCCTCTGCATCATCCATACGCCTTTCTTTTTTCACCACGAACTGTGCTTCTGTGGAATTTGGAACGCACGCCGACCCTCTCCTTGAGGAATTGCTTACCTCACATAAGACGTGTTGGAAGGAAAGAGAAACAGAGTGCTTATTTCTGTTGAGCTTACCTAGGGCAAGGTCGACCACATCCTTGGCGAGTTAGGGATTCTTGAACTGTGTTTCCGAAGCTGTTTGGAGGTCGGAAAATCAAACCGTCCCAAGGAAAAGTGCAGTGTGCTGCACCTTACTCTGCACACACAGAGCGACTCTGAAAGGCCTGCGATGCTGGATTTTGCATACAGGGCCCAGAGAATCGTGGAGGTACAGAGTGTGCTGAAGCCAAAATCGTTGCTGACACGAGGTGGCATGGAGAACGATAAAGCCTCTTCCCTATAAACTGACACAGAACAGCAATTTAGGGCTCACGGAGCTGTTGCACTCCTTCATTTAGGGAAGCTAAGTCAATCTCTTCCTTCGAGGCTTGTGCTCACATGGAGCTTCACATTTGCTATAGAGCAGAGCAGGATGAGCTTGCAACTAGGAAGTGCAAGCACAATGCTTCTTTCCACAAAACTAACTCATGGTCTACGCTGAGTCATGCTGGCATGTACTGAAAGGCCTGCTGTTACAATTGCTTTTCAGGTTGCTTTGACGCCTTATGAACGGAACATTCAAACCTGGGAAAAAAGCCTTTGGGATCACACTCCCGTTTCGCTGTTGACTTCCACCCTTAGTACAAGCTGAGTCTAGCCAGTCCAAAAAGACACAATTAACCCAATGGGCCCTTCGCTGATTCACGTTTTTCTATACCCGCTATTCTGCGTATAGTGAACTGCCTAAAGGACGGACGCTGGAGGATGTCCAAGAGGCCTCTGCATCATCCGTACGCCTGTCGTTTTACAGCACGAAGTGTGCTTCTGTGGAATTTGGAACGCACGCTGACCCTCCCCTTGAGGAATTACTTACCTCACATAAGACGTGTTGGAAGGAAAGAGAAACAGAGTGCTTTGTTCTGTTGAGCTTACCTAGGGCAAGGGCGACCACGACCTTGGCGATTTAGGGATTCTTGAACTGTGTTTCCGAAGCTGTTTGGAGGTCGGAAAATCAAACCGTCCCAAGGAAAAGTGCAGTGTGCTGCACCTTACTCTGCACACACAGAGCGACTCTGAAAGGCCTGCGATGAGGGATTTTGCATACAGGGCCCAGAGAATCGTGGAGGTACAGAGTGTGCTGAAGCCGAAACGGTTGCTGACACGAGGTGGCAAGGAGGACGATAAAGCCTCTTCCCCATAAACTGTCACAGAACAGCAATTTAGGGCTCACGGAGCTGTTGCACTCCTTCACTTAGGCAAGCTAAGTCAAGCTCTTCCTCCGAGGCTTGTGCTCACATCGAGCTTCACATTTGCTATAGAGCAGAGCAGGATGAGCTTGCAACTAGGAAGTGCAAGCACAATGCTTCTTTCCACAAAACTAACTCATGGTCTACGCTGAGTCATGCTGGCATGTATAGAAAGCCTTCCGCTACAAATGCTTTTCAGGTTGCTTTGACGCCTTATGAACGGAGCTTTCAAAACTGGAAAAAAAGCCTTTGGGATCACACTCCTGTTTCCAGGTTGACTTCCAGCCTTAGTACAGGCTGAGTCAAGCGTGTCAAAAGAGACACAATTAACCCACTGGGCCCTTCGCTGATTCACGTTTTTCTATACCCGCTATGCTGGGTATAGTGAACTGCCTAAAGGACGGACGCTGGAGGATGTCCAAGAGGCCTCTGCATCATCCGTACGCCTGTCGTTTTACAGCACGAAGTGTGCTTCTGTGGAATTTGGAACGCACGCCGACCCTCTCCTTGAGGAATTGCTAACGTCACATAAGACGTGTTGGAAGGAAAGAGAAACAGAGTGCTAATTTCTGTTGAGCTTACCTAGGGCAAGGTCGACCACGTCCTTGGCGAGTTAGGGATTCTTGAACTGTGTTCCAGAAGCTGTTTGGAGGTCGGAGAATCAAACCGTCCCAAGGAAAAGTGCAGTGTGCTGCACCTTACTCTGCACACACAGAGCGACTCTGAAAGGCCTGCGATGCTGGATTTTGCATACAGGGCCCAGAGAATCGTGGAGGTACAGAGTGTGCTGAAGCCAAAATGGTTGCTGACACGAGGTGGCATGGAGAACGATAAAGCCTCTTCCCTATAAACTGACACAGAACAGCAATTTAGGGCTCACGGAGCTGTTGCACTCCTTCACTTAGGGAAGCTAAGTCAATCTCTTCCTTCGAGGCTTGTGCTCACAGTGAGCTTCACATTTGCTATAGAGCAGAGCAGGATGAGCTTGCAACTAGGAAGTGCAAGCACAATGCTTCTTTCCACAAAACTAACTCATGGTCTACGCTGAGTCATGCTGGCATGTACTGAAAGGCCTGCCGTTACAAATGCTTTTCAGGTTGCTTTGACGCCTTATGAACGGAGCTTTCAAAACTGGAAAAAAAGCCTTTGGGATCACACTCCCGTTTCGCTGTGGACTTCCAGCCTTAGTACAAGATGAGTCTAGCAAGTCCAAAGAGACACAATTACCCCAATGGGCCCTTCGCTGATTCACGTTTTTCTATACCTGCTATTCTGGGTATAGTGAACTGCCTAAAGGACGGACGCTGGAGGATGTCCAAGAGGCCTCTGCATCATCCGTACGCCTTTCTGTTTACACCACGAACTGTGCTTCTGTGGAATTTGGAACGCACGCTGACCCTCTCCTTGAGGAATTGCTTACCTCACATAAGACGTGTTGGAAGGAAATAGAAACAGAGTGCTTTGTTCTGTTGAGCTTACCTAGGGCAAGGGCGACCACGTCCTTGGCGAGTTAAGGATTCTTGAACTGTGTTTCCGAAGCTGTTTGGAGGTCGGAAAATCAAACCGTCCCAAGGAAAAGTGCAGTGTGCTGCACCTTACTCTGCACACACAGAGCGACTCTGAAAGGCCTGCGATGAGGGATTTTGCATACAGGGCCCAGAGAATCGTGGAGGTACAGAGTGTGCTGAAGCCGAAACGGTTGCTGACACGAGGTGGCAAGGAGGACGATAAAGCCTCTTCCCCATAAACTGTCACAGAACAGCAATTTAGGGCTCACGGAGCTGTTGCACTCCTTCACTTAGGGAAGCTAAGTCAATCTCTTCCTTCGAGGCTTGTGCTCACAGTGAGCTTCACATTTGCTATAGAGCAGAGCAGGATGAGCTTGCAACTAGGAAGTGCAAGCACAATGCTTCTTTCCACAAAACTAACTCATGGTCTACGCTGAGTCATGCTGGCATGTATAGAAAGGCCTTCCGCTACAAATGCTTTTCAGGTTGCTTTGACGCCTTATGAACGGAGCTTTCAAAACTGGAAAAAAAGCCTTTGGGATCACACTCCTGTTTCCAGGTTGACTTCCAGCCTTAGTACAGGCTGAGTCTAGCGTGTCAAAAGAGACACAATTAACCCACTGGGCCCTTCGCAGATTCACGTTTTTCTATACCCGCTATTCTGGGTATAGTGAACTGCCTAAAGGACGGACGCTGGAGGATGTCCAAGAGGCCTCTGCATCATCCATACGCCTTTCTTTTTTCACCACGAACTGTGCTTCTGTGGAATTTGGAACGCACGCCGACCCTCTCCTTGAGGAATTGCTTACCTCACATAAGACGTGTTGGAAGGAAAGAGAAACAGAGTGCTTATTTCTGTTGAGCTTACCTAGGGCAAGGTCGACCACATCCTTGGCGAGTTAGGGATTCTTGAACTGTGTTTCCGAAGCTGTTTGGAGGTCGGAAAATCAAACCGTCCCAAGGAAAAGTGCAGTGTGCTGCACCTTACTCTGCACACACAGAGCGACTCTGAAAGGCCTGCGATGCTGGATTTTGCATACAGGGCCCAGAGAATCGTGGAGGTACAGAGTGTGCTGAAGCCAAAATGGTTGCTGACACGAGGTGGCATGGAGAACGATAAAGCCTCTTCCCTATAAACTGACACAGAACAGCAATTTAGGGCTCACGGAGCTGTTGCACTCCTTCACTTTGGGAAGCTAAGTCAAGCTCTTCCTTAGAGGCTTGTGCTCACATGGAGCTTCACATTTGCTATAGAGCAGAGCAGGATGAGCTTGCAACTAGGAAGTGCAAGCACAATGCTTCTTTCCACAAAACTAACTCATGGTCTACGCTGAGTCATGCTGGCATGTACTGAAAGGCCTTCCGCTACAAATGCTTTTCAGGTTGCTTTGACGCCTTATGAACGGAACTTTCAAACCTGGGAAAAAAGCCTTTGGGATCACACTCCCGTTTCGCTGTTGACTTCCACCCTTAGTACAAGCTGAGTCTAGCCAGTCCAAAGAGACACAATTAACCCAATGGGCCCTTCGCTGATTCACGTTTTTCTATACCCGCTATTCTGGGTATAGTGAACTGCCTAAAGGACGGACGCTGGAGGATGTCCAAGAGGCCTCTGCATCGTCCGTACGCCTGTCGTTTTACAGCACGAAGTGTGCTTCTGTGGAATTTGGAACGCACGCTGACCCTCCCCTTGAGGAATTACTTACCTCACATAAGACGTGTTGGAAGGAAAGAGAAACAGAGTGCTTTGTTCTGTTGAGCTTACCTAGGGCAAGGGCGACCACGACCTTGGTGAGTTAGGGATTCTTGAACTGTGTTTCCGAAGCTGTTTGGAGGTCGGAAAATCAAACCGTCCCAAGGAAAAGTGCAGTGTGCTGCACCTTACTCTGCACACACAGAGCGACTCTGAAAGGCCTGCGATGAGGGATTTTGCATACAGGGCCCAGAGAATCGTGGAGGTACAGAGTGTGCTGAAGCCGAAACGGTTGCTGACACGAGGTGGCAAGGAGGACGATAAAGCCTCTTCCCCATAAACTGTCACAGAACAGCAATTTAGGGCTCACGGAGCTGTTGCACTCCTTCACTTAGGCAAGCTAAGTCAAGCTCTTCCTCCGAGGCTTGTGCTCACATCGAGCTTCACATTTGCTATAGAGCAGAGCAGGATGAGCTTGCAACTAGGAAGTGCAAGCACAATGCTTCTTTCCACAAAACTAACTCATGGTCTACGCTGAGTCATGCTGGCATGTATAGAAAGGCCTTCCGCTACAAATGCTTTTCAGGTTGCTTTGACGCCTTATGAACGGAGCTTTCAAAACTGGAAAAAAAGCCTTTGGGATCACACTCCTGTTTCCAGGTTGACTTCCAGCCTTAGTACAGGCTGAGTCAAGCGTGTCAAAAGAGACACAATTAACCCACTGGGCCCTTCGCTGATTCACGTTTTTCTATACCCGCTATGCTGGGTATAGTGAACTGCCTAAAGGACGGACGCTGGAGGATGTCCAAGAGGCCTCTGCATCATCCGTACGCCTGTCGTTTTACAGCACGAAGTGTGCTTCTGTGGAATTTGGAACGCACGCCGACCCTCTCCTTGAGGAATTGCTAACGTCACATAAGACGTGTTGGAAGGAAAGAGAAACAGAGTGCTAATTTCTGTTGAGCTTACCTAGGGCAAGGTCGACCACGTCCTTGGCGAGTTAGGGATTCTTGAACTGTGTTCCAGAAGCTGTTTGGAGGTCGGAGAATCAAACCGTCCCAAGGAAAAGTGCAGTGTGCTGCACCTTACTCTGCACACACAGAGCGACTCTGAAAGGCCTGCGATGCTGGATTTTGCATACAGGGCCCAGAGAATCGTGGAGGTACAGAGTGTGCTGAAGCCAAAATGGTTGCTGACACGAGGTGGCATGGAGAACGATAAAGCCTCTTCCCTATAAACTGACACAGAACAGCAATTTAGGGCTCACGGAGCTGTTGCACTCCTTCACTTAGGGAAGCTAAGTCAATCTCTTCCTTCGAGGCTTGTGCTCACAGTGAGCTTCACATTTGCTATAGAGCAGAGCAGGATGAGCTTGCAACTAGGAAGTGCAAGCACAATGCTTCTTTCCACAAAACTAACTCATGGTCTACGCTGAGTCATGCTGGCATGTACTGAAAGGCCTGCCGTTACAAATGCTTTTCAGGTTGCTTTGACGCCTTATGAACGGAGCTTTCAAAACTGGAAAAAAAGCCTTTGGAATCACACTCCCGTTTCGCTGTGGACTTCCAGCCTTAGTACAAGATGAGTCTAGCAAGTCCAAAGAGACACAATTACCCCAATGGGCCCTTCGCTGATTCACGTTTTTCTATACCTGCTATTCTGGGTATAGTGAACTGCCTAAAGGACGGACGCTGGAGGATGTCCAAGAGGCCTCTGCATCATCCGTACGCCTTTCTTTTTACACCACGAACTGTGCTTCTGTGGAATTTGGAACGCACGCTGACCCTCTCCTTGAGGAATTGCTTACCTCACATATGACGTGTTGGAAGGAAATAGAAACAGAGTGCTTTGTTCTGTTGAGCTTACCTAGGGCAAGGGCGACCACGTCCTTGGCGAGTTAAGGATTCTTGAACTGTGTTTCCGAAGCTGTTTGGAGGTCGGAAAATCAAACCGTCCCAAGGAAAAGTGCAGTGTGCTGCACCTTACTCTGCACACACAGAGCGACTCTGAAAGGCCTGCGATGAGGGATTTTGCATACAGGGCCCACAGCATCGTGGAGGTACAGAGTGTGCTGAAGCCGAAACGGTTGCTGACACGAGGTGGCAAGGAGGACGATAAAGCCTCTTCCCCATAAACTGTCACAGAACAGCAATTTAGGGCTCACGGAGCTGTTGCACTCCTTCACTTAGGGAAGCTAAGTCAATCTCTTCCTTCGAGGCTTGTGCTCACAGTGAGCTTCACATTTGCTATAGAGCAGAGCAGGATGAGCTTGCAACTAGGAAGTGCAAGCACAATGCTTCTTTCCACAAAACTAACTCATGGTCTACGCTGAGTCATGCTGGCATGTACTGAAAGGCCTGCCGTTACAAATGCTTTTCAGGTTGCTTTGACGCCTTATGAACGGAGCTTTCAAAACTGGAAAAAAAGCCTTTGGAATCACACTCCCGTTTCGCTGTGGACTTCCAGCCTTAGTACAAGATGAGTCTAGCAAGTCCAAAGAGACACAATTACCCCAATGGGCCCTTCGCTGATTCACGTTTTTCTATACCTGCTATTCTGGGTATAGTGAACTGCCTAAAGGACGGACGCTGGAGGATGTCCAAGAGGCCTCTGCATCATCCGTACGCCTTTCTGTTTACACCACGAACTGTGCTTCTGTGGAATTTGGAACGCACGCTGACCCTCTCCTTGAGGAATTGCTTACCTCACATAAGACGTGTTGGAAGGAAATAGAAACAGAGTGCTTTGTTCTGTTGAGCTTACCTAGGGCAAGGGCGACCACGTCCTTGGCGAGTTAAGGATTCTTGAACTGTGTTTCCGAAGCTGTTTGGAGGTCGGAAAATCAAACCGTCCCAAGGAAAAGTGCAGTGTGCTGCACCTTACTCTGCACACACAGAGCGACTCTGAAAGGCCTGCGATGAGGGATTTTGCATACAGGGCCCAGAGAATCGTGGAGGTACAGAGTGTGCTGAAGCCGAAACGGTTGCTGACACGAGGTGGCAAGGAGGACGATAAAGCCTCTTCCCCATAAACTGTCACAGAACAGCAATTTAGGGCTCACGGAGCTGTTGCACTCCTTCACTTAGGCAAGCTAAGTCAAGCTCTTCCTCCGAGGCTTGTGCTCACATCGAGCTTCACATTTGCTATAGAGCAGAGCAGGATGAGCTTGCAACTAGGAAGTGCAAGCACAATGCTTCTTTCCACAAAACTAACTCATGGTCTACGCTGAGTCATGCTGGCATGTATAGAAAGGCCTTCCGCTACAAATGCTTTTCAGGTTGCTTTGACGCCTTATGAACGGAGCTTTCAAAACTGGAAAAAAAGCCTTTGGGATCACACTCCTGTTTCCAGGTTGACTTCCAGCCTTAGTACAGGCTGAGTCAAGCGTGTCAAAAGAGACACAATTAACCCACTGGGCCCTTCGCTGATTCACGTTTTTCTATACCCGCTATGCTGGGTATAGTGAACTGCCTAAAGGACGGACGCTGGAGGATGTCCAAGAGGCCTCTGCATCATCCGTACGCCTGTCGTTTTACAGCACGAAGTGTGCTTCTGTGGAATTTGGAACGCACGCCGACCCTCTCCTTGAGGAATTGCTTACCTCACATAAGACGTGTTGGAAGGAAAGAGAAACAGAGTGCTTATTTCTGTTGAGCTTACCTAGGGCAAGGTCGACCACATCCTTGGCGAGTTAGGGATTCTTGAACTGTGTTTCCGAAGCTGTTTGGAGGTCGGAAAATCAAACCGTCCCAAGGAAAAGTACAGTGTGCTGCACCTTACTCTGCACACACAGAGCGACTCTGAAAGGCCTGCGATGCTGGATTTGGCATACAGGGCCCAGAGAATCGTGGAGGTACAGAGTGTGCTGAAGCCAAAATGGTTGCTGACACGAGGTGGCATGGAGAACGATAAAGCCTCTTCCCTATAAACTGACACAGAACAGCAATTTAGGGCTCACGGAGCTGTTGCACTCCTTCACTTAGGGAAGCTAAGTCAATCTCTTCCTTCGAGGCTTGTGCTCACATTGAGCTTCACATTTGCTATAGAGCAGAGCAGGATGAGCTTGCAACTAGGAAGTGCAAGCACAATGCTTCTTTCCACAAAACTAACTCATGGTCTACGCTGAGTCATGCTGGCATGTACTGAAAGGCCTGCCGTTACAAATGCTTTTCAGGTTGCTTTGACGCCTTATGAACGGAGCTTTCAAAACTGGAAAAAAAGCCTTTGGAATCACACTCCCGTTTCGCTGTGGACTTCCAGCCTTAGTACAAGATGAGTCTAGCAAGTCCAAAGAGACACAATTAACCCAATGGGCCCTTCGCTGATTCACGTTTTTCTATACCTGCTATTCTGGGTATAGTGAACTGCCTAAAGGACGGACGCTGGAGGATGTCCAAGAGGCCTCTGCATCATCCGTACGCCTTTCTTTTTACACCACGAACTGTGCTTCTGTGGAATTTGGAACGCACGCTGACCCTCTCCTTGAGGAATTGCTTACCTCACATAAGACGTGTTGGAAGGAAATAGAAACAGAGTGCTTTGTTCTGTTGAGCTTACCTAGGGCAAGGGCGACCACGTCCTTGGCGAGTTAAGGATTCTTGAACTGTGTTTCCGAAGCTGTTTGGAGGTCGGGAAATCAAACCGTCCCAAGGAAAAGTGCAGTGTGCTGCACCTTACTCTGCACACACAGAGCGACTCTGAAAGGCCTGCGATGAGGGATTTTGCATACAGGGCCCAGAGAATCGTGGAGGTACAGAGTGTGCTGAAGCCGAAACGGTTGCTGACACGAGGTGGCAAGGAGGACGATAAAGCCTCTTCCCCATAAACTGACACAGAACAGCAATTTAGGGCTCACGGAACTATTGCAATCCTTCACTTAGGGAAGCTAAGTCAAGCTCTTCCTCCGAGGCTTGTGCTCACATTGAGCTTCACATTTGCTATAGAGCAGAGCAGGATGAGCTTGAAACTAGGAAGTGCAAGCACAATGCTTCTTTCCACAAAACTAACTCATGGTCTACGCTGAGGCATGCTGGCATGTATAGAAAGGCCTTCCGCTACAAATGCTTTTCAGGTTGCTTTGACGCCTTATGAACGGAGCTTTCAAAACTGGAAAAAAAGCCTTTGGGATCACACTCCTGTTTCCAGGTTGACTTCCAGCCTTAGTACAGGCTGAGTCTAGCGTGTCAAAAGAGACACAATTAACCCACTGGGCCCTTCGCTGATTCACGTTTTTCTATACCCGCTATTCTGGGTATAGTGAACTGCCTAAAGGACGGACGCTGGAGGATGTCCAAGAGGCCTCTGCATCATCCATACGCCTTTCTTTTTTCACCACGAACTGTGCTTCTGTGGAATTTGGAACGCACGCCGACCCTCTCCTTGAGGAATTGCTTACCTCACATAAGACGTGTTGGAAGGAAAGAGAAACAGAGTGCTTATTTCTGTTGAGCTTACCTAGGGCAAGGTCGACCACATCCTTGGCGAGTTAGGGATTCTTGAACTGTGTTTCCGAAGCTGTTTGGAGGTCGGAAAATCAAACCGTCCCAAGGAAAAGTACAGTGTGCTGCACCTTACTCTGCACACACAGAGCGACTCTGAAAGGCCTGCGATGCTGGATTTTGCATACAGGGCCCAGAGAATCGTGGAGGTACAGAGTGTGCTGAAGCCAAAATGGTTGCTGACACGAGGTGGCATGGAGAACGATAAAGCCTCTTCCCTATAAACTGACACAGAACAGCAATTTAGGGCTCACGGAGCTGTTGCACTCCTTCATTTAGGGAAGCTAAGTCAATCTCTTCCTTCGAGGCTTGTGCTCACATGGAGCTTCACATTTGCTATAGAGCAGAGCAGGATGAGCTTGCAACTAGGAAGTGCAAGCACAATGCTTCTTTCCACAAAACTAACTCATGGTCTACGCTGAGTCATGCTGGCATGTACTGAAAGGCCTGCTGTTACAATTGCTTTTCAGGTTGCTTTGACGCCTTATGAACGGAACTTTCAAACCTGGGAAAAAAGCCTTTGGGATCACACTCCCGTTTCGCTGTTGACTTCCACCCTTAGTACAAGCTGAGTCTAGCCAGTCCAAAGAGACACAATTAACCCAATGGGCCCTTCGCTGATTCACGTTTTTCTATACCCGCTATTCTGGGTATAGTGAACTGCCTAAAGGACGGACGCTGGAGGATGTCCAAGAGGCCTCTGCATCATCCGTACGCCTGTCGTTTTACAGCACGAAGTGTGCTTCTGTGGAATTTGGAACGCACGCTGACCCTCCCCTTGAGGAATTACTTACCTCACATAAGACGTGTTGGAAGGAAAGAGAAACAGAGTGCTTTGTTCTGTTGAGCTTACCTAGGGCAAGGGCGACCACGACCTTGGCGAGTTAGGGATTCTTGAACTGTGTTTCCGAAGCTGTTTGGAGGTCGGAAAATCAAACCGTCCCAAGGAAAAGTGCAGTGTGCTGCACCTTACTCTGCACACACAGAGCGACTCTGAAAGGCCTGCGATGCGGGATTTTGCATACAGGGCCCAGAGAATCGTGGAGGTACAGAGTGTGCTGAAGCCGAAACGGTTGCTGACACGAGGTGGCAAGGAGGACGATAAAGCCTCTTCCCCCTAAACTGTCACAGAACAGCAATTTAGGGCTCACGGAGCTGTTGCACTCCTTCACTTAGGCAAGCTAAGTCAAGCTCTTCCTCCGAGGCTTGTGCTCACATCGAGCTTCACATTTGCTATAGAGCAGAGCAGGATGAGCTTGCAACTAGGAAGTGCAAGCACAATGCTTCTTTCCACAAAACTAACTCATGGTCTACGCTGAGTCATGCTGGCATGTATAGAAAGGCCTTCCGCTACAAATGCTTTTCAGGTTGCTTTGACGCCTTATGAACGGAGCTTTCAAAACTGGAAAAAAAGCCTTTGGGATCACACTCCTGTTTCCAGGTTGACTTCCAGCCTTAGTACAGGCTGAGTCTAGCGTGTCAAAAGAGACACAATTAACCCACTGGGCCCTTCGCTGATTCACGTTTTTCTATACCCGCTATTCTGGGTATAGTGAACTGCCTAAAGGACGGACGCTGGAGGATGTCCAAGAGGCCTCTGCATCATCCATACGCCTTTCTTTTTTCACCACGAACTGTGCTTCTGTGGAATTTGGAACGCACGCCGACCCTCTCCTTGAGGAATTGCTTACCTCACATAAGACGTGTTGGAAGGAAAGAGAAACAGAGTGCTTATTTCTGTTGAGCTTACCTAGGGCAAGGTCGACCACATCCTTGGCGAGTTAGGGATTCTTGAACTGTGTTTCCGAAGCTGTTTGGAGGTCGGAAAATCAAACCGTCCCAAGGAAAAGTGCAGTGTGCTGCACCTTACTCTGCACACACAGAGCGACTCTGAAAGGCCTGCGATGCTGGATTTTGCATACAGGGCCCAGAGAATCGTGGAGGTACAGAGTGTGCTGAAGCCAAAATCGTTGCTGACACGAGGTGGCATGGAGAACGATAAAGCCTCTTCCCTATAAACTGACACAGAACAGCAATTTAGGGCTCACGGAGCTGTTGCACTCCTTCATTTAGGGAAGCTAAGTCAATCTCTTCCTTCGAGGCTTGTGCTCACATGGAGCTTCACATTTGCTATAGAGCAGAGCAGGATGAGCTTGCAACTAGGAAGTGCAAGCACAATGCTTCTTTCCACAAAACTAACTCATGGTCTACGCTGAGTCATGCTGGCATGTACTGAAAGGCCTGCTGTTACAATTGCTTTTCAGGTTGCTTTGACGCCTTATGAACGGAACATTCAAACCTGGGAAAAAAGCCTTTGGGATCACACTCCCGTTTCGCTGTTGACTTCCACCCTTAGTACAAGCTGAGTCTAGCCAGTCCAAAAAGACACAATTAACCCAATGGGCCCTTCGCTGATTCACGTTTTTCTATACCCGCTATTCTGCGTATAGTGAACTGCCTAAAGGACGGACGCTGGAGGATGTCCAAGAGGCCTCTGCATCATCCGTACGCCTGTCGTTTTACAGCACGAAGTGTGCTTCTGTGGAATTTGGAACGCACGCTGACCCTCCCCTTGAGGAATTACTTACCTCACATAAGACGTGTTGGAAGGAAAGAGAAACAGAGTGCTTTGTTCTGTTGAGCTTACCTAGGGCAAGGGCGACCACGACCTTGGCGATTTAGGGATTCTTGAACTGTGTTTCCGAAGCTGTTTGGAGGTCGGAAAATCAAACCGTCCCAAGGAAAAGTGCAGTGTGCTGCACCTTACTCTGCACACACAGAGCGACTCTGAAAGGCCTGCGATGAGGGATTTTGCATACAGGGCCCAGAGAATCGTGGAGGTACAGAGTGTGCTGAAGCCGAAACGGTTGCTGACACGAGGTGGCAAGGAGGACGATAAAGCCTCTTCCCCATAAACTGTCACAGAACAGCAATTTAGGGCTCACGGAGCTGTTGCACTCCTTCACTTAGGCAAGCTAAGTCAAGCTCTTCCTCCGAGGCTTGTGCTCACATCGAGCTTCACATTTGCTATAGAGCAGAGCAGGATGAGCTTGCAACTAGGAAGTGCAAGCACAATGCTTCTTTCCACAAAACTAACTCATGGTCTACGCTGAGTCATGCTGGCATGTATAGAAAGCCTTCCGCTACAAATGCTTTTCAGGTTGCTTTGACGCCTTATGAACGGAGCTTTCAAAACTGGAAAAAAAGCCTTTGGGATCACACTCCTGTTTCCAGGTTGACTTCCATCCTTAGTACAGGCTGAGTCTAGCGTGTCAAAAGAGACACAATTAACCCACTGGGCCCTTCGCTGATTCACGTTTTTCTATACCCGCTATGCTGGGTATAGTGAACTGCCTAAAGGACGGACGCTGGAGGATGTCCAAGAGGCCTCTGCATCATCCATACGCCTTTCTTTTTTCACCACGAACTGTGCTTCTGTGGAATTTGGAACGCACGCCGACCCTCTCCTTGAGGAATTGCTAACGTCACATAAGACGTGTTGGAAGGAAAGAGAAACAGAGTGCTAATTTCTGTTGAGCTTACCTAGGGCAAGGTCGACCACGTCCTTGGCGAGTTAGGGATTCTTGAACTGTGTTCCAGAAGCTGTTTGGAGGTCGGAGAATCAAACCGTCCCAAGGAAAAGTGCAGTGTGCTGCACCTTACTCTGCAAACACAGAGCGACTCTGAAAGGCCTGCGATGCTGGATTTTGCATACAGGGCCCAGAGAATCGTGGAGGTACAGAGTGTGCTGAAGCCAAAATGGTTGCTGACACGAGGTGGCATGGAGAACGATAAAGCCTCTTCCCTATAAACTGACACAGAACAGCAATTTAGGGCTCACGGAGCTGTTGCACTCCTTCACTTAGGGAAGCTAAGTCAATCTCTTCCTTCGAGGCTTGTGCTCACATTGAGCTTCACATTTGCTATAGAGCAGAGCAGGATGAGCATGCAACTAGGAAGTGCAAGCACAATGCTTCTTTCCACAAAACTAACTCATGGTCTACGCTGAGTCATGCTGGCATGTACTGAAAGGCCTGCCGTTACAAATGCTTTTCAGGTTGCTTTGACGCCTTATGAACGGAGCTTTCAAAACTGGAAAAAAAGCCTTTGGGATCACACTCCCGTATCGCTGTGGACTTCCAGCCTTAGTACAAGCTGAGTCTAGCCAGTACAAAGAGACACAATTAACCCAAAGGGCCCTTCGCTGATTCACGTTTTTCTATACGTGCTATTCTGGGTATAGTAAACTGCCTAAAGGACGGACGCTGGAGGATGTCCAAGAGGCCTCTGCATCATCCGTACGCCTTTCTTTTTACACCACGAACTGTGCTTCTGTGTAATTTGGAACGCACGCTGACCCACTCCTTGAGGAATTGCTTACCTCACATAAGACGTGTTGGATGGAAATAGAAACAGAGTGCTTTGTTCTGTTGAGCTTACCTAGGGCAAGGGCGACCACGTCCTTGGCGAGTTAAGGATTCTTGAACTGTGTTTCCGAAGCTGTTTGGAGGTCGGAAAATCAAACCGTCCCAAGGAAAAGTGCAGTGTGCTGCACCTTACTCTGCACACACAGAGCGACTCTGAAAGGCCTGCGATGAGGGATTTTGCATACAGGGCCCAGAGAATCGTGGAGGTACAGAGTGTGCTGAAGCCGAAACGGTTGCTGACACGAGGTGGCAAGGAGGACGATAAAGCCTCTTCCCCATAAACTGACACTGAACAGCAATTTAGGGCTCACGGAACTATTGCACTCCTTCACTTAGGGAAGCTAAGTCAAGCTCTTCCTCCGAGGCTATTGCTCACATTGAGCTTCACATTTGCTATAGAGCAGAGCAGGATGAGCTTGCAACTAGGAAGTGCAAGCACAATGCTTCTTTCCACAAAACTAACTCATGGTCTACGCTGAGTCATGCTGGCATGTACTGAAAGGCCTGCTGTTACAAATGCTTTTCAGGTTGCTTTGACGCCTTATGAACGGAACTTTCAACACTGGGAAAAAAGCATTTGGGCTCACACTCCCGTTTCGCTGTTGACTTCCACCCTTAGTAGAAGCTGAGTCTAGCCAGTCCAAAGAGACACAATTAACCCAATGGCCCCTTCGCTGACTCACGTTTTTCTATACCCGCTATTCTGGGTATAGTGAACTGCCTAAAGGACGGACGCTGGAGGATGTCCAAGAGGCCTCTGCATCATCCATACGCCTTTCTTTTTTCACCACGAACTGTGCTTCTGTGGAATTTGGAATGCACGCAGACCCTCTCCTTGAGGAATTGCTTACCTCACATAAGACGTGTTGGAAGGAAAGAGAAACAGAGTGCTTTGTTCTGTTGAGCTTACCTAGGGCAAGGTCGACCACATCCTTGGCGAGTTAGGGATTCTTGAACTGTGTTTCCGAAGCTGTTTGGAGGTCGGAACATCAAACCGTCCCAAGGAAAAGTGCAGTGTGCTGCACCTTACTCTGCACACACAGAGCGACTCTGAAAGGCCTGCGATGCTGGATTTTGCATACAGGGCCCAGAGAATCGTGGAGGTACAGAGTGTGCTGAAGCCAAAATGGTTGCTGACACGAGGTGGCATGGAGAACGATAAAGCCTCTTCCCTATAAACTGACACAGAACAGCAATTTAGGGCTCACGGAGCTGTTGCACTCCTTCATTTAGGGAAGCTAAGTCAATCTCTTCCTTTGAGGCTTGTGCTCACATTGAGCTTCACATTTGCTATAGAGCAGAGCAGGATGAGCTTGCAACTAGGAAGTACAAGCACAATGCTTCTTTCCACAAAACTAACTCATGGTCTACGCTGAGTCATGCTGGCATGTACTGAAAGGCCTGCTGTTACAATTGCTTTTCAGGTTGCTTTGACGCCTTATGAACGGAACTTTCAAAACTGGGAAAAAAGCCTTTGGGATCACACTCCCGTTTCGCTGTTGACTTCCACCCTTAGTACAAGCTGAGTCTAGCCAGTCCAAAGAGACACAATTAACCCAATGGGCCCTTCGCTGATTCACGTTTTTCTATACCCGCTATTCTGGGTAAAGTGAACTGCCTAAAGGACGGACGCTGGAG
The DNA here is from genome assembly GCF_026419965.1 of Kogia breviceps. NCBI lineage: Eukaryota > Metazoa > Chordata > Mammalia > Artiodactyla > Physeteridae > Kogia > Kogia breviceps. The sequence goes on from NC_081317.1 coordinate 99,671,200, forward strand.
GATGTCCAAGAGGCCTGTGCATCATCCGTACGCCTGTCGTTTTACAGCACGAAGTGTGCTTCTGTGGAATTTGGAACGCACGCTGACCCTCCCCTTGAGGAATTACTTACCTCACATAAGACGTGTTGGAAGGAAAGAGAAACAGAGTGCTTTGTTCTATTGAGCTTACCTAGGGCAAGGGCGACCACGACCTTGGCGAGTTAGGGATTCTTGAACTGTGTTTCCGAAGCTGTATGGAGGTCGGAAAATCAAACCGTCCCAAGGAAAAGTGCAGTGTGCTGCACCTTACTCTGCACACACAGAGCGACTCTGAAAGGCCTGCGATGCGGGATTTTGCATACAGGGCCCAGAGAATCGTGGAAGTACAGAGTGTGCTGAAGCCGAAACGGTTGCTGACACGAGGTGGCAAGGAGGACGATAAAGCCTCTTCCCCATAAACTGTCACAGAACAGCAATTTAGGGCTCACGGAGCTGTTGCACTCCTTCACTTAGGCAAGCGAAGTCAAGCTCTTCCTCCGAGGCTTGTGCTCACATCGAGCTTCACATTTGCTATAGAGCAGAGCAGGATGAGCTTGCAACTAGGAAGTGCAAGCACAATGCTTCTTTCCACAAAACTAACTCATGGTCTACGCTGAGTCATGCTGGCATGTATAGAAAGGCCTTCCGCTACAAATGCTTTTCAGGTTGCTTTGACGCCTTATGAACGGAGCTTTCAAAACTGGAAAAAAAGCCTTTGGGATCACACTCCTGTTTCCAGGTTGACTTCCATCCTTAGTACAGGCTGAGTCTAGCGTGTCAAAAGAGACACAATTAACCCACTGGGCCCTTCGCTGATTCACGTTTTTCTATACCCGCTATGCTGGGTATAGTGAACTGCCTAAAGGACGGACGCTGGAGGATGTCCAAGAGGCCTCTGCATCATCCATACGCCTTTCTTTTTTCACCACGAACTGTGCTTCTGTGGAATTTGGAACGCACGCCGACCCTCTCCTTGAGGAATTGCTTACCTCACATAAGACGTGTTGGAAGGAAAGAGAAACAGAGTGCTTATTTCTGTTGAGCTTACCTAGAGCAAGGTCGACCACGTCCTTGGCGAGTTAGGGATTCTTGAACTGTGTTCCAGAAGCTGTTTGGAGGTCGGAGAATCAAACCATCCCATTGAAAAGTGCAGTGTGCTGCACCTTACTCTGCACACACAGAGCGACTCTGAAAGGCCTGCGATGCTGGATTTTGCATACAGGGCCCAGAGAATCGTGGAGGTACAGAGTGTGCTGAAGCCAAAATGGTTGCTGACACGAGGTGGCATGGAGAACGATAAAGCCTCTTCCCTATAAACTGACACAGAACAGCAATTTAGGGCTCACGGAGCTGTTGCACTGCTTCACTTAGGGAAGCTAAGTCAATCTCTTCCTTCGAGGCTTGTGCTCACATTGAGCTTCACATTTGCTATAGAGCAGAGCAGGATGAGCTTGCAACTAGGAAGTGCAAGCACAATGCTTCTTTCCACAAAACTAACTCATGGTCTACGCTGAGTCATGCTGGCATGTACTGAAAGGCCTGCCGTGACAAATGCTTTTCAGGTTGCTTTGACGCCTTATGAACGGAGCTTTCAAAACTGGAAAAAAAGCCTTTGGGATCACACTCCTGTTTCCAGGTTGACTTCCAGCCTTAGTACAGGCTGAGTCTAGCGTGTCAAAAGAGACACAATTAACCCACTGGGCCCTTCGCTGATTCACGTTTTTCTATACCCGCTATTCTGGGTATAGTGAACTGCCTAAAGGACGGACGCTGGAGGATGTCCAAGAGGCCTCTGCATCATCCATACGCCGTTCTTTTTTCACCACGAACTGTGCTTCTGTGGAATTTGGAACGCACGCCGACCCTCTCCTTGAGGAATTGCTTACCTCACATAAGACGTGTTGGAAGGAAAGAGAAACAGAGTGCTTATTTCTGTTGAGCTTACCTAGGGCAAGGTCGACCACATCCTTGGCGAGTTAGGGATTCTTGAACTGTGTTTCCGAAGCTGTTTGGAGGTCGGAACATCAAACCGTCCCAAGGAAAAGTGCAGTTTGCTGCACCTTACTCTGCACACACAGAGCGACTCTGAAAGGCCTGCGATGCTGGATTTTGCATACAGGGCCCAGAGAATCGTGGAGGTACACAGTGTGCTGAAGCCAAAATGGTTGCTGACACGAGGTGGCATGGAGAACGATAAAGCCTCTTCCCTATAAACTGACACAGAACAGCAATTTAGGGCTCACGGAGCTGTTGCACTCCTTCATTTAGGGAAGCTAAGTCAATCTCTTCCTTGGAGGCTTGTGCTCACATTGAGCTTCACATTTGCTATAGAGCAGAGCAGGATGAGCTTGCAACTAGGAAGTGCAAGCACAATGCTTCTTTCCACAAAACTAACTCATGGTCTACGCTGAGTCATGCTGGCATGTACTGAAAGGCCTGCTGTTACAATTGCTTTTCAGGTTGCTTTGACGCCTTATGAACGGAACTTTCAAAACTGGGAAAAAAGCCTTTGGGATCAAACTCCCGTTTCGCTGTTGACTTCCACCCTTAGTACAAGCTGAGTCTAGCAAGTCCAAAGAGACACAATTAACCCAATGGGCCCTTCGCTGACTCACGTTTTTCTATACCCGCTATTCTGGGTATAGTGAACTGCCTAAAGGACGGACGTTGGAGGATGTCCAAGAGGCCTCTGCATCATCCGTACGCCTGTCGTTTTACAGCACGAAGTGTGCTTCTCTGGAATTTGGAATGCACGCTGACCCTCCCCTTGAGGAATTACTTACCTCACATAAGACGTGTTGGAAGGAAAGAGAAACAGAGTGCTTTGTTCTGTTGAGCTTACCTAGGGCAAGGGCGACCACGACCTTGGCGAGTTAGGGATTCTTGAACTGTGTTTCCGAAGCTGTTTGGAGGTCGGAAAATCAAACCGTCCCAAGGAAAAGTGCAGTGTGCTGCACCTTACTCTGCACACACAGAGCGACTCTGAAAGGCCTGCGATGCGGGATTTTGCATACAGGGCCCAGAGAATCGTGGAGGTACAGAGTGTGCTGAAGCCGAAACGGTTGCTGACACGAGGTGGGAAGGAGGACGATAAAGCCTCTTCCCCATAAACTGTCACAGAACAGCAATTTAGGGCTCACGGAGCTGTTGCACTCCTTCACTTAGGCAAGCTAAGTCAAGTTCTTCCTCCGAGGCTTGTGCTCACATCGAGCTTCACATTTGCTATAGAGCAGAGCAGGATGAGCTTGAAACTAGGAAGTGCAAGCACAATGCTTCTTTCCACAAAACTAACTCATGGTCTACGCTGAGTCATGCTGTCATGTATAGAAAGGCCTTCCGCTACAAATGCTTTTCAGGTTGCTTTGACGCCTTATGAACGGAGCTTTCAAAACTGGAAAAAAAGCCTTTGGGATCACACTCCTGTTTCCAGGTTGACTTCCATCCTTAGTACAGGCTGAGTCTAGCGTGTCAAAAGAGACACAATTAACCCACTGGGCCCTTCGCTGATTCACGTTTTTCTATACCCGCTACGCTGGGTATAGTGAACTACCTAAAGGACGGACGCTGGAGGATGTCCAAGAGGCCTCTGCATCATCCGTACGCCTGTTGTTTTACAGCACGAAGTGTGCTTCTGTGGAATTTGGAACGCACGCCGACCCTCTCCTTGAGGAATTGCTTACATCACATAAGACGTGTTGGAAGGAAAGAGAAACAGAGTGCTAATTTCTGTTGAGCTTACCTAGGGCAAGGTCGACCACGTCCTTGGCGAGTTAGGGATTCTTGAACTGTGTTCCAGAAGCTGTTTGGAGGTCGGAGAATCAAACCGTCCCAAGGAAAAGTGCAGTGTGCTGCACCTTACTCTGCACACACAGAGCGACTCTGAAAGGCCTGCGATGCTGGATTTTGCATACAGGGCCCAGAGAATCGTGGAAGTACAGAGTGTGCTGAAGCCAAAATCGTTGCTGACACGAGGTGGCATGGAGAACGATAAAGCCTCTTCCCTATAAACTGACACAGAACAGCAATTTAGGGCTCACGGAGCTGTTGCACTCCTTCACTTAGGGAAGCTAAGTCAATCTCTTCCTTGGAGGCTTGTGCTCACATTGAGCTTCACATTTGCTATAGAGCAGAGCAGGATGAGCTTGCAACTAGGAAGTGCAAGCACAATGCTTCTTTCCACAAAACTAACTCATGGTCTACGCTGAGTCATGCTGGCATGTACTGAAAGGCCTGCTGTTACAAATGCTTTTCAGGTTGCTTTGACCCCTTATGAACGGAACTTTCAAAACTGGCAAAAAAGCCTTTGGGATCACACTCCCTTTTCACTGTGGACATCCAGCCTTAGTACAAGATGAGTCTAGCAAGTCCAAAGAGACACAATTAACCCAATGGGCCCTTCGCTGATTCACGTTTTTCTATACCTGCTATTCTGGGTATAGTGAACTGCCTAAAAGACGGACGCTGGAGGATGTCCAAGATGCCTCTGCATCATCCGTACGCCTTTCTTTTTACACCACGAACTGTGCTTCTGTGGAATTTGGAACGCACGCTGACCCTCTCCTTGAGGAATTGCTTACCTCACATAAGACGTGTTGGAAGGAAATAGAAACAGAGTGCTTTGTTCTGTTGAGCTTACCTAGGGCAAGGGCGACCACGTCCTTGGCGAGTTAAGGATTCTTGAAATGTGTTTCCGAAGCTGTTTGGAGGTCGGAAAATCAAACCGTCCCAAGGAAAAGTGCAGTGTGCTGCACCTTACTCTGCACACACAGAGCGACTCTGAAAGGCCTGCGATGAGGGATTTTGCATACAGGGCCCAGAGAATCGTGGAGGTACAGAGTGTGCTGAAGCCGAAACGGTTGCTGACACGAGGTGGCAAGGAGGACGATAAAGCCTCTTCCCCATAAACTGACACAGAACAGCAATTTAGGGCTCACGGAACTATTGCACTCCTTCACTTAGGGAAGCTAAGTCAAGCTCTTCCTCCGAGGCTTGTGCTCACATTGAGCTTCACATTTGCTATAGAGCAGAGCAGGATGAGCTTGAAACTAGGAAGTGCAAGCACAATGCTTCTTTCCACAAAACTAACTCATGGTCTACGCTGAGTCATGCTGGCATGTACTGAAAGGCCGGCTGTTACAAATGCTTTTCAGGTTGCTTTGACGCCTTATGAACGGAACTTTCAAAACTGGGAAAACAGCCTTTGGGATCACACTCCCGTTTCGCTGTTGACTTCCACCCTTAGTAGAAGCTGAGTCTAGCCAGTCCAAAGAGACACAATTAACCCAATGGCCCCTTTGCTGACTCACGTTTTTCTATACCCGCTATTCTGGGTATAGTGAACTGCCTAAAGGACGGACGCTGGAGGATGTCCAAGAGGCCTCTGCATCATCCGTACGCCTTTCTTTTTACACCACGAACTGTGCTTCTGTGGAATTTGGAACGCACGCTGACCCTACCCTTGAGGAATTACTTACCTCACATAAGACGTGTTGGAAGGAAATAGAAACAGAGTGCTTATTTCTGTTGAGCTTACCTAGGGCAAGGGCGACCACGTCCTTGGGGAGTTAAGGATTCTTGAACTGTGTTTCCGAAGCTGTTTGGAGGTCGGAAAATCAAACCGTCCCAAGGAAAAGTGCAGTGTGCTGCACCTTACTCTGCACACACAGAGCGACTCTGAAAGGCCTGCGATGCTGCATTTTGCATACAGGGCCCAGAGAATCGTGGAGGTACAGAGTGTGCTGAAGCCAAAATGGTTCCTGACACGAGGTTGCATGGAGAACGATAAAGCCTCTTCCCTATAAAGTGACACAGAACAGCAATTTAGGGCTCACGGAGCTGTTGCACTCCTTCATTTAGGGAAGCTAAGTCAATCTCTTCCTTCGAGGCTTGTGCTCACATGGAGCTTCACATTTGCTATAGAGCAGAGGAAGATGAGCTTGCAACTAGGAAGTGCAAGCACAATGCTTCTTTCCACAAAACTAACTCATGGTCTACGCTGAGTCATGCTGGCTGCTGTTACAATTGCTTTTCAGGTTGCTTTGACGCCTTATGAACGGAACTTTCAAAACTGGGAAAAAAGCCTTTGGGATCACACTCCCGTTTCGCTGTTGACTTCCACCCTTAGTACAAGCTGAGTCTAGCCAGTCCAAAGAGACACAATTAACCCAATGGGCCCTTCACTGATTCACGTTTTTCTATACCCGCTATTCTGGGTATAGTGAACTGCCTAAAGGACGGACGCTGGAGGATGTCCAAGAGGCCTCTGCATCATCCGTACGCCTGTCGTTTTACAGCACGAAGTGTGCTTCTGTGGAATTTGGAACGCACGCTGACCCTCCCCTTGAGGAATTACTTACCTCACATAAGACGTGTTGGAATGAAAGAGAAACAGAGTGCTTTGTTCTGTTGAGCTTACCTAGGGCAAGGGCGACCACGACCTTGGCGAGTTAGGGATTCTTGAACTGTGTTTCCGAAGCTGTTTGGAGGTCGGAAAATCAAACAGTCCCAAGGAAAAGTGCAGTGTGCTGCACCTTACTCTGCACACACAAAGCGACTCTGAAAGGCCTGCGATGAGGGATTTTGCATACAGGGCCCAGAGAATCGTGGAGGTACAGAGTGTGCTGAAGCCAAAACGGTTGCTGACACGAGGTGGCAAGGAGGACGATAAAGCCTCTTCCCCATAAACTGTCACAGAACAGCAATTTAGGGCTCACGGAGCTGTTGCACTCCTTCACTTAGGCAAGCTAAGTCAAGCTCTTCCTCCGAGGCTTGTGCTCACATCGAGCTTCACATTTGCTATAGAGCAGAGCAGGATGAGCTTGCAACTAGGAAGTGCAAGCACAATGCTTCTTTCCACAAAACTAACTCATGGTCTACGTTGAGTCATGCTGGCATGTACTGAAAGGCCTGCCGTTACAAATACTTTTCAGGTTGCTTTGACGCCTTATGAACGGAGCTTTCAAAACTGGAAAAAAAGCCTTTGGGATCACACTCCTGTTTCGCTGTGTTCTTCCACCCTTAGTACAAGATGAGTCTAGCAAGTCCAAAGAGACACAATTAACCCAATGGGCCCTTCTCTGATTCACGTTTTTCTATACCTGCTATTCTGGGTATAGTGAACTGCCTAAAGGACGGACGCTGGAGGATGTCCAAGAGGCCTCTGCATCATCCGTACGCCTGTCGTTTTACACCACGAATTGTGCTTCTGTGGAATTTGGAACGCACGCTGACCCTCTCCTTGAGGAATTGCTTACCTCACATAAGACGTGTTGGAAGGAAATAGAAACAGAGTGCTTTTTTCCGTTGAGTTTACCTAGGGCAAGGGCGACCACGTCCTTGGCGAGTTACGGATTCTTGAACTGTGTTTCCGAAGCTGTTTGGAGGTCGGAAAATCAAACCGTTCCAAGGAAAAGTGCAGTGTGCTGCACCTTACTCTGCACACACAGAGCGACTCTGAAAGGCCTGCGATGCTGGATTTTGCATACAGGGCCCAGAGAATCGTGGAGGTACAGAGTGTGCTGAAGCCGAAACGGTTGCTGACACGAGGTGGCAAGGAGGACGATAAAGCCTCTTCCCCATAAACTGACACAGAACAGCAATTTAGGGCTCACGGAACTGTTGCACTCCTTCACTTAGGGAAGCTAAGTCAAGCTCTTCCTCCGAGGCTATTGCTCACATTGAGCTTCACATTTGCTATAGAGCAGAGCAGGATGAGCTTGAAACTAGGAAGTGCAAGCACAATGCTTCTTTCCACAAAACTAACTCATGGTCTACGCTGAGTCATGCTGGCATGTACTGAAAGGCCTGCCGTTACAAATGTTTTTCAGGTTGCTTTGACGCCTTATGAACGGAGCTTTCCAAACTGGAAAAAAAGGCTTTGGGATCACACTCCTGTTTCCAGGTTGACTTCCAGCCTTAGTACAGGCTGAGTCTAGCGTGTCAAAAGAGACACAATTAACCCACTGGGCCCTTCGCTAATTCACGTTTTTCTATACCCGCTATTCTGGGTATAGTGAACTGCCTAAAGGACGGACGCTGGAGGATGTCCAAGAGGCCTCTGCATCATCCATACACCTTTCTTTTTTCACCACGAACTGTGCTTCTGTGGAATTTGGAACGCACGCCTCCCTCTCCTTGAGGAATTGCTTACCTCACATAAGACGTGTTGGAAGGAAAGAGAAACAGAGTGCTTATTTCTGTTGAGCTTACCTAGGGCAAGTTCGACCTCGACCTTGGCGAGTTAGGGATTCTTGAACTGTGTTCCAGAAGCTGTTTGGAGGTCGGAAAATCAAACCGTCCCAAGGAAAAGTGCAGTGTGCTGCACCTTACTCTGCACACACAGAGCGACTCTGAAAGGCCTGCGATGCTGGATTTTGAATAGAGGGCCCAGAGAATCGTGGAGGTACAGAGTGTGCTGAAGCCAAAATGGTTGCTGACACGAGGTGGCATGGAGAACGATAAAGCCTCTTCCCTATAAACTGACACAGAACAGCAATTTAGGGCTCACGGAGCTGTTGCACTCCTTCACTTAGGCAAGCTAAGTCAATCTCTTTCTTCGAGGCTTGTGCTCACATTGAGCTTCACATTTGCTATAGAGCAGAGCAGGATGAGCTTGCAACTAGGAAGTGCAAGCACAATGCTTCTTTCCACAAAACTAACTCATGGTCTACGCTGAGTCATGCTGGCATGTACTGAAAGGCCTGCTGTTACAAATGCTTTTCAGGTTGCTTTGACGCCTTATGAACGGAACTTTCAAAACTGGGAAAAAAGCCTTTGGGATCACACTCCCGTTTCGCTGTTGACTTCCACCCTTAGTACAAGCTGAGTCTAGCCAGTCCAAAGAGACACAATTAACCCAATGGCCCCTTCGCTGACTCACGTTTTTCGATACCCGCTATTCTGGGTATAGTGAACTGCCTAAAGGACGGACGCTGGAGGATGTCCAAGAGGCCTCTGCATCATCCATACGCCTTTCTTTTTACACCACGAACTGTGCTTCTGTGGAATTTGGAACGCACGCTGACCCTCTCCTTGAGGAATTGCTTACATCACATAAGACGTGTTGGAAGGAAATAGAAACAGAGTGCTTTGTTCTGTTGAGCTTACCTAGGGCAAGGGCGACCACGTCCTTGGCGAATTAGGGATTCTTGAACCGTGTTTCCGAAGCTGTTTGGAGGTCGGAAAATCAAACCGTCCCAAGGAAAAGTGCATTGTGCTGCACCTTACTCTGCAAACACAGAGCGACTCTGAAAGGCCTGCGATGCTGGATTTTGCATACAGGGCTTAGAGCATCGTGGAGGAACAGAGTGTGCTGAATCCGAAACGGTTGCTGACACGAGGTGGCAAGGAGGACGATAAAGCCTCTTCCCCATAAACTGACACAGAACAGCAATTTAGGGCTCACGGAACTATTGCACTCCTTCACTTAGGGAAGCTAAGTCAAGCTCTTCCTCCGAGGCTTGTGCTCACATTGAGCTTCACATTTGCTATAGAACAGAGCAGGATGAGCTTGAAACTAGGAAGTGCAAGCACAATGCTTCTTTCCACAAAACTAACTCATGGTCTACGCTGAGGCATGCTGGCATGTATAGAAAGGCCTTCCGCTACAAATGCTTTTCAGGTTGCTTTGACGCCTTATGAACGGAGCTTTCAAAACTGGAAAAAAAGCCTTTGGGATCACACTCCTGTTTCGCTGTGTTCTTCCACCCTTAGTACAAGATGAGTCTAGCAAGTCCAAAGAGACACAATTAACCCAATGGGCCCTTCTCTGATTCACGTTTTTCTATACCTGCTATTCTGGGTATAGTGAACTGCCTAAAGGACGGACGCTGGAGGATGTCCGAGAGGCCTCTGCATCATCCGTACGCCTGTCGTTTTACACCACGAATTGTGCTTCTGTGGAATTTGGAACGCACGCCGACCCTCTCCTTGAGGAATTGCTTACCTCACATAAGACGTGTTGGAAGGAAAGAGAAACAGAGTGCTTATTTCTGTTGAGCTTACCTAGGGCAAGGTCGACCTCGTCCTTGGCGAGTTAGGGATTCTTGAACTGTGTTCCAGAAGCTGTTTGGAGGTCGGAAAATCAAACCGTCCCAAGGAAAAGTGCAGTGTGCTGCACCTTACTCTGCACACACAGAGCGACTCTGAAAGGCCTGCGATGCTGGATTTTGCATACAGGGCCCAGAGAATCGTGGAGGTACAGAGTGTGCTGAAGCCAAAATGGTTGCTGACACGAGGTGGCATGGAGAACGATAAAGCCTCTTCCCTATAAACTGACACAGAACAGCAATTTAGGGCTCACGGAGCTGTTGCACTCCTTCACTTAGGGAAGCTAAGTCAATCTCTTCCTTCGAGGCTTGTGCTCACATTGAGCTTCACATTTGCTATAGAGCAGAGCAGGATGAGCTTGCAACTAGGAAGTGCAAGCACAATGCTTCTTTCCACAAAACTAACTCATGGTCTACGCTGAGTCATGCTGGCATGTACTGAAAGGCCTGCTGTTACAAATGCTTTTCAGGTTGCTTTGACGCCTTATGAACGGAACTTTCAAAACTGGGAAAAAAGCCTTTGGGATCACACTCCCGTTTCGCTGTTGACTTCCACCCTTAGTACAAGCTGAGTCTAGCCAGTCCAAAGAGACACAATTAACCCAATGGGCCCTTCGCTGATTCACGTTTTTCTATACCCGCTATTCTGGGTATAGTGAACTGCCTAAAGGACGGACGCTGGAGGATGTCCAAGAGGCCTCTGCATCATCCATACGGCTTTCTTTTTTCACCACGAACTGTGCTTCTGTGGAATTTGGAACGCACGCCGACCCTCTCCTTGAGGAATTGCTTACCTCACATAAGACGTGTTGGAAGGAAAGAGAAACAGAGTGCTTTGTTCTGTTGAGCTTACCTAGGGCAAGGGCGACCACGTCCTTGGCGAATTAGGGATTCTTGAACTGTGTTTCCGAAGCTGTTTGGAGGTCGGAAAATCAAACCGTCCCAAGGAAAAGTGCAGTGTGCTGCACTTTACTCTGCACACACAGAGCGACTCTGAAAGGCCTGCGATGCTGGATTTTGCATACAGGCCCCAGAGAATCGTGGAGGTACAGAGTGTGCTGAAGCCAAAATGGTTGCTGACACGAGGTGGCATGGAGAACGATAAAGCCTCTTCCCTATAAACTGACACAGAACAGCAATTTAAGGCTCACGGAGCTGTTGCACTCCTTCACTTAGGGAAGCTAAGTCAATCTCTTCCTTCGAGGCTTGTGCTCACATTGAGCTTCACATTTGCTATAGAGCAGAGCAGGATGAGCTTGCAACTAGGAAGTGCAAGCACAATGCTTCTTTCCACAAAACTAACTCATGGTTTACGCTGAGTCATGCTGGCATGTACTGAAAGGCCTGCTGTTACAAATACTTTTCAGGTTGCTTTGACGCCTTATGAACGGAACTTTCAAAACTCGGAAAAAAGCCTTTGGGATCACACTCCCGTTTCGCTGTTGACTTCCACCCGTAGTACAAGCTGAGTCTAGCCAGTCCAAAGAGACACAATTAACCCAATGGGCCCTTCGCTGATTCACGTTTTTCTATACCCGCTATTCTGGGTATAGTGAACTGCCTAAAGGACGGACGCTGGAGGATGTCCAAGAGGCCTCTGCATCATCCATACGGCTTTCTTTTTTCACCACGAACTGTGCTTCTGTGGAATTTGGAACGCACGCCGACCCTCTCCTTGAGGAATTGCTTACCTCACATAAGACGTGTTGGAAGGAAAGAGAAACATATTGCTTTGTTCTGTTGAGCTTACCTAGGGCAAGGGCGACCACGTCCTTGGTGAGTTAGGGATTCTTGAACTGTGTTTCCGAAGCTGTTTGGAGGTCGGAAAATCAAACCGTCCCAAGGAAAAGTGCAGTGTGCTGCACCTTACTCTGTACACACAGAGCGACTCTGAAAGGCCTGCGATGCTGGATTTTGCATACAGCGCCCAGAGAATCGTGGAGGTACAGAGTGTGCTGAAGCCAAAATGGTTGCTGACACGAGGTGGCATGGAGAACGATAAAGCCTCTTCCCTATAAACTGACACAGAACAGCAATTTAGGGCTCACGGAGCTGTTGCACTCCTTCATTTAGGGAAGCTAAGTCAATCTCTTCCTTCGAGGCTTGTGCTCACATGGAGCTTCACATTTGCTATAGAGCAGAGCAAGATGAGCTTGCAACTAGGAAGTGCAAGCACAATGCTTCTTTCCACAAAACTAACTCATGGTCTACGCTGAGTCATGCTGGCATGTACTGAAAGGCCTGCTGTTACAATTGCTTTTCAGGTTGCTTTGACGCCTTATGAACGGAACTTTCAAAACTGGGAAAAAAGCCTTTGGGATCACACTCCCGTTTCGCTGTTGACTTCCACCCTTAGTACAAGCTGAGTCTAGCCAGTCCAAAGAGACACAATTAACCCAATGGGCCCTTCGCTGATTCACGTTTTTCTATACCCGCTATTCTGGGTATAGTGAACTGCCTAAAGGACGGACGCTGGAGGATGTCCAAGAGGCCTCTGCATCATCCGTACGCCTGTCGTTTTACAGCACGAAGTGTGCTTCTGTGGAATTTGGAACGCACGCTGACCCTCCCCTTGAGGAATTACTTACCTCACATAAGACGTGTTGGAAGGAAAGAGAAACAGAGTGCTTTGTTCTGTTGAGCTTACCTAGGGCAAGGTCGACCACGTCCTTGGCGAGTTAGGGATTCTTGAACTGTGTTTCCGAAGCTGTTTGGAGGTCGGAAAATCAAACCGTCCCAAGGAAAAGTGCAGTGTGCTGCACCTTACTCTGCAAACACAGAGCGACTCTGAAAGGCCTGCGATGCTGGATTTTGCATACGGGGCTTAGAGCATCGTGGAGGAACAGAGTGTGCTGAATCCGAAACGGTTGCTGACACGAGGTGGCATGGAGAACGATAAAGCCTCTTCCCTATAAACTGCCACAGAACAGCAATTTAGGGCTCACGGAGCTGTTGCACTCCTTCACTTAGGGAAGCTAAGTCAATCTCTTCCTTCGAGTCTTGTGCTCACATTGAGCTTCACATTTGCTACAGAGCAGAGCAGGATGAGCTTGCAATTAGGAAGTGCAAGCACAATGCTTCTTTCCACAAAACTAACTCATGGTCTACGCTGAGTCATGCTGGCATGTACTGAAAGGCCTGCTGTTACAAATGCTTTTCAGGTTGCTTTGACACCTTATGAACGGAACTTTCAAAACTGGGAAAAAAGCCTTTGCGATCACACTCCCGTTTCGCTGTTGACTTCCACCCTTAGTACAAGCTGAGTCTAGCCAGTCCAAAGAGACACAATTAACCCACTGGGCCCTTCGCTGATTCACGTTTTTCTATACCCGCTATTCTGGGTATACTGAAATGCCTAAAGGACGGACGCTGGAGGATGTCCAAGAGGCCTCTGCATCATCCGTACGCCTGTCGTTTTACAGCACGAAGTGTGCTTCTGTGGAATTTGGAACGCACGCTGACCCTCCCCTTGAGGAATTACTTACCTCACATAAGACGTGTTGGAAGGAAAGAGAAACAGAGTGCTTTGTTCTGTTGAGCTTACCTAGGGCAAGGGCGACCACGTCCTTAGCGAATTAGGGATTCTTGAACTGTGTTTCCGAAGCTGTTTGGAGGTCGGAAAATCAAACCGTCCCAAGGAAAAGTGCAGTGTGCTGCACCTTACTCTGCAAACACAGAGCGACTCTGAAAGGCCTGCGATGCTGGATTTTGCATACGGGGCTTAGAGCATCGTGGAGGAACAGAGTGTGCTGAATCCGAAACGGTTGCTGACACGAGGTGGCAAGGAGGACGATAAAGCCTCTTCCCCATAAACTGACACAGCACAGCAATTTAGGGCTCACGGAACTATTGCACTCCTTCACTTAGGGAAGCTAAGTCAAGCTCTTCCTCCGAGGCTATTGCTCATATTGAGCTTCACATTTGCTATAGAGCAGAGCAGGATGAGCTTGAAACTAGGAAGTGCAAGCACAATGCTTCTTTCCACAAAACTAACTCATGGTCTACGCTGAGGCATGCTGGCATGTATAGAAAGGCCTTCCGCTACAAATGCTTTTCAGGTTGCTTTGACGCCTTATGAATGGAGCTTTCAAAATTGGAAAAAAAGCCTTTGGGATCACACTCCTGTTTCCAGGTTGACTTGCATCGTTAGTACAGGCTGAGTCTAGCGTGTCAAAAGAGACACAATTAACCCACTGGGCCCTTCGCTAATTCACGTTTTTCTATACCCGCTATTCTGGGTATAGTGACCTGCCTAAAGGACGGACGCTGGAGGATGTCCAAGAGGCCTCTGCATCATCCATACGCCTTTCTTTTTTCACCACGAACTGTGCTTCTGTGGAATTTGGAACGCACGCTGACCCTCCCCTTGAGGAATTACTTACCTCACATAAGACGTGTTGGAAGGAAAGAGAAACAGAGTGCTTTGTTCTGTTGAGCTTACCTAGGGCAAGGGCGACCACGACCTTGGCGAGTTAGGGATTCTTGAACTGTGTTTCCGAAGCTGTTTGGAGGTCGGAAAATCAAACCGTCCCAAGGAAAAGTGCAGTGTGCTGCACCTTACTCTGCACACACAGAGCGACTCTGAAAGGCCTGCGATGAGGGATTTTGCATACAGGGCCCAGAGAATCGTGGAGGTACAGAGTGTGCTGAAGCCGAAAGGGTTGCTGACACGAGGTGGCAAGGAGGACGATAAAGCCTCTTCCCCATAAACTGTCACAGAACAGCAATTTAGGGCTCACGGAGCTGTTGCACTCCTTCACTTAGGCAAGCTAAGTCAAGCTCTTCCTCCGAGGCTTGTGCTCACATCGAGCTTCACATTTGCTATAGAGCAGAGCAGGATGAGCTTGCAACTAGGAAGTGCAAGCACAATGCTTCTTTCCACAAAACTAACTCATGGTCTACGTTGAGTCATGCTGGCATGTACTGAAAGGCCTGCCGTTACAAATGCTTTTCGGGTTGCTTTGACTCCTTATGAACGGAGCTTTCAAAACTGGAAAAAAAGCCTTTGGGATTACACTCCTGTTTCCAGGTTGACTTCCAGCCTTAGTACAGGCTGAGTCTAGCGTGTCAAAAGAGACACAATTAACCCAAACTGCCCTTCGCTGATTCACGTTTTTCTATACCCGCTATTCTGGGTATAGTAAACTGCCTAAAGGACGGTGGCTGCAGGATGTCCAAGAGGCCTCTGAATCATCCATAAGCCTTTCTTTTTACACCGCGAACTGTGCTTCTGTGGAATTTGGAACGCACGCTGACCCTCTCCTTGAGGAATTGCTTACCTCACATAAGACGTGTTGGAAGGAAATAGAAGCAGAGTGCTTTGTTCTGTTGAGCTTACCTAGGGCAAGGGCGACCACGTCCTTGGCGAATTAGGGATTCTTGAACTGTGTTTCCGAAGCTGTTTGGAGGTCGGAAAATCAAACCGTCCCAAGGAAAAGTGCAGTGTGCTGCACCTTACTCTGCACACACAGAGCGACTCTGAAAGGCCTGCGATGCTGGATTTTGTATACAGGGCCCAGAGAATCGTGGAGGTACAGAGTGTGCTGAAGCCGAAACGGTTGCTGACACGAGGTGGCAAGGAGAACGATAAAGCCTCTTCCCCATAAACTGACACAGAACAGCAATTTAGGGCTCACGGAGCTGTTGCACTCCTTCACTTAGGCAAGCTAAGTCAAGCTCTTCCTCCGAGGCTTGTGCTCACATTGAGCTTCACATTTGCTATAGAGCAGAGCAGGATGAGCTTGCAACTAGGAAGTGCAAGCACAATGCTTCTTTCCACAAAACTAACTCATGGTCTACGCTGAGTCATGCTGTCATGTATAGAAAGGCCTTCCGCTACAAATGCTTTTCAGGTTGCTTTGACGCCTTATGAACGGAGCTTTCAAAACTGGAAAAAAAGCCTTTGGGATCACACTCCTGTTTCGCTATGGACTTCCACCCTTAGTACAAGATGAGTCTAGCAAGTCCAAAGAGACACAATTAACCCAATGGGCCCTTCTCTGATTCACGTTTTTCTATACCTGCTATTCTGGGTATAGTGAACTGCCTAAAGGACGGTCGCTGGAGGATGTCCAAGAGGCCTCTGAATCATCCGTACGCCTTTCTTTTTACACCACGAACTGTGCTTCTGTGGAATTTGGAACGCACGCTGACCCTCTCCTTGAGGAATTGCTTACCTCACATAAGACGTGTTGGAAGGAAATAGAAACAGAGTGCTTTTTTCTGTTAAGTTTACCTAGGGCAAGGGCGACCACGTCCTTGGCGAGTTAAGGATTCTTGAACTGTGTTTCCGAAGCTGTTTGGAGGTCGAAAAATCAAACCGTCCCAAGGAAAAGTGCAGTGTGCTGCACCTTACTCTGCACACACAGAGCGACTCTGAAAGGCCTGCGATGCTGGATTTTGCATACAGGGCCCAGAGAATCGTGGAGGTACAGAGTGTGCTGAAGCCGAAACGGTTGCTGACACGAGGTGGCAAGGAGGACGATAAAGCCTCTTCCCCATAAACTGACACAGCACAGCAATTTAGGGCTCACGGAACTATTGCACTCCTTCACTTAGGGAAGCTAAGTCAAGCTCTTCCTCCGAGGCTATTGCTCACATTGAGCTTCACATTTGCTATAGAGCAGAGCAGGATGAGCTTGAAACTAGGAAGTGCAAGCACAATGCTTCTTTCCACAAAACTAACTCATGGTCTACGCTGAGTCATGCTGGCATGTACTGAAAGGCCTGCCGTTACAAATGTTTTTCAGGTTGCTTTGACGCCTTATGAACGGAGCTTTCAAAACTGGAAAAAAAGGCTTTGGGATCACACTCCTGTTTCCAGGTTGACTTCCAGCCTTAGTACAGGCTGAGTCTAGCGTGTCAAAAGAGACACAATTAACCCACTGGGCCCTTCGCTAATTCACGTTTTTCTATACCCGCTATTCTGGGTATAGTGAACTGCCTAAAGGACGGACGCTGGAGGATGTCCAAGAGGCCTCTGCACCATCCATACGCCTTTCTTTTTTCACCACGAACTGTGCTTCTGTGGAATTTGGAACGCACGCCTCCCTCTCCTTGAGGAATTGCTTACCTCACATAAGACGTGTTGGAAGGAAAGAGAAACAGAGTGCTTATTTCTGTTGAGCTTACCTAGGGCAAGGTCGACCTCGTCCTTGGCGACTTAGGGATTCTTGAACTGTGTTCCAGAAGCTGTTTGGAGGTCGGAAAATCAAACCGTCCCAAGGAAAAGTGCAGTGTGCTGCACCTTACTCTGCACACACAGAGCGACTCTGAAAGGCCTGCGATGCTGGATTTTGAATAGAGGGCCCAGACCATCGTGGAGGTACAGAGTGTGCTGAAGCCGAAACGGTTGCTGACACGAGGTGGCAAGGAGAACGATAAAGCCTCTTCCCCATAAACTGACACAGAACAGCAATTTAGGGCTCACGGAGCTGTTGCACTCCTTCACTTAGGCAAGGCAAGTCCAGCTCTTCCTTCGAGGCTTGTGCTCACATTGAGCTTCACATTTGCTATTGAGCAGAGCAGGATGAGCTTGCAACTAGGAAGTGCATGCACAATGCTTCTTTCCACAAAACTAACTCATGGTTGCGCTGAGTCATGCTGGCATGTACTGAAGGGCCTGCCATTACAAAGGCTTTTCAGGTTGCTTTGACGCCTTATGAACGGAGCATTCAAAACTGGGAAAAAATCCTTTGGGATCACACTCCTGTTTCGCTGTTGACTTCCAGCTTTAGTACAAGCTGAGTCTAGAAAGTCCAAAGAGACACAATTAACCCAATGGGCCCTTTGCTGATTCACGTTTTTCTATACCCGCCTTTCTGGGTATAGTGAACTGCCTAAAGGACGGACGCTGGAGGATGTCCAAGAGGCCTCTGCATCATCCGTACGCCTGTCGTTTTACACCACGAACTGTGCTTCTGTGGAATTTGGAACGCACGCTGACCCTTTCCTTGAGGAATTACTTACCTCACATAAGACGTGTTGGAAGGAAAGAGAAACAGAGTGCTTTGTTCTGTTGAGCTTACCTAGGGCAAGGGCGACCACGTCCTTGGCGAGTTAGGGATTCTTGAACTGTGTTTCCGAAGCTGTTTGGAGGTCGGAAAAACAAACCGTCCCAAGGAAAAGTGCAGTGTGCTGCACCTTACTCTGCAAACACAGAGCGACTCTGAAAGACCTGCGATGCTGGATTTTGCATACAGGGCCCAGAGCATCGTGGAGGTACAGAGTTTGCTGAAGCCGAAACGGTTGCTGACACGAGGTGGCAAGGAGAACGATAAAGCCTATTCCCCATAAACTGACACAGAACAGCAGTTTAGGGCTCACGGATCGGTTGCACTCCTTCACTTACGCAAGGCAAGGCCAGCTCTTCCTTCGAGGCTAGTGCTCTCATTGAGCTTCACATTTGCTATAGAGCAGAGCAGGATGAGCTTGCAACTAGGAAGTGCAAGCACAATGCTTCTTTCCACAAAACTAACTCATGGTCTATGCTGAGTCATGCTGGCATGTACTGAAAGGCCTGCCGTAACAAATGCTTTTCAGGTTGCTTTGACGCCTTATGAACGGAACTTTCAAAACTGGGAAAAAAGCCTTTGGGATCACACTCCCGTTTCGCTTTTGACTTCCAGCCTTAGTACAAGCTGAGTCCAGCATGTCCAAAGAGACACAATTAACCCAATGGGCCCTTCACGGATTCACGTTTTTATATACCCGCTATTCTGGGTATAGTGAACTACCTAAAGGACGGACGCTGCAGGATGTCCAAGAGGCCTCTGCATCATCCGTACGCCTGTCGTTTTACACCACGAACTGTGCTTCTGTGGAATTTGGAACGCACGCTGACCCTCTCCTTGAGGAATTACTTACCTCACGTAAGACGTGTTGGAAGGAAAGAGAAACAGAGTGCTTTGTTCTGTTGAGCTTACCTAGGACAAGGGCGACCACGTCCTTGGCGAGTTAGGGATTCTTGAACTGTGTTTCCGAAGCTGTTTGGAGGTCGGCAAATCAAACCGTCCCAAGGAAAAATGCAGTGTGCTGCACCTTACGCTGCCAACACAGAACGACTCTGAAAGGCCTGCGATGCTGGATTTTCCATACAGGGCCCATAGCATCGTGGAGGTACAGAGTGTGCTGAAGCCGAAGCCGTTGCTGACACGAGGTGGCAAGGAGAACGATAAAGCCTCTTCCCCATAAACTGACACAGAACAGCAATTTAGGGCTCACGGAGCTGTTGCACTCCTTCCCTTAGGCAAGTTATGTCAAGCTCTTCCTTCGAGGCTTGTGCTCACATTGACCTTCACATTTGCAATAGAGCAGAGCAGGATGAGCTTGCAACTAGGAAGTGCAAGCACAATGCTTCTTTCCACAAAACTAACTCATGGTCTACGCTGAGTCATGCTGGCATGTACTGAAAGGCCTGCCGTTACAAATGCTTTTCAGGTTGCTTTGACGCCTTATGAACGGAAATTTCAAAACTGGGAAAAACGCCTTTGGGATCACACTCCCGTTTCGCTGTTGACTTCCAGCCTTAGTACAAGCTGAGTCTAGCAAGTCCAAAGAGACACAATTAACCCAATGGGCCCTTCGCTGATTCACGTTTTTCTATACCCGCTATTCTGGGTATAGTGAACTGCCTAAAGGACGGACGCTGGAGGATGTCCAAGAGGCCTCTGCATCATCCGTATGCCTGTCGTTTTACACCACGAACTGTGCTTCTGTTGAATTTTAAACGCATGCTGACCCTCTCCTTGAGGAATTGCTAACCTCACATAAGACGTGTTGGAAGGAAATAGAAACAGAGTGCTTTGTTCTGTTGAGCTTACCTAGGGCAAGGGCGACCACGTCCTTGGCGAGTTAGGGATTCTTGAACTTTTTTTCCGAAGCTGTTTGGAGGTCGGAAAATCAAACCGTCCCAAGGAAAAGTGCAGTGTGCTGCCCCTTACTCTGCAAACACAGAGCGACTCTGAAAGGCCTGCGATGCTGGATTTTGCATACAGGGCTCAGAGCACAGTAGGGGTACAGAGTGTTCTGCAACCGAAACGGTTGCTGACACGAGGTGGCAAGGAGAACGATAAAGCCTCTTCCCCAAAAACTGACACAGAACAGCAATTTAGGCCTCACGGAGCTGTTGCACTCCTTCACTTAGGCAAGGCAAGTCAAGCTCGTCCTCCGAGGCTTGTGCTCACATTGAGCCTCACATTTGCTATAGAGCAGAGCAGGATGAGCTTGCAACTAGGAAGTGCAAGCACAATGCTTCTTTCCACAAAACTAACTCATGGTCTACGCTGAGTCATGCTGGCATGTACTGAAAGGCCTGCCGTTTCAAAAGGTTTTCAGGTTGCTTTGTCACCTTATGAACAGACCATTCAAAACTGGAAAAAAAGCCTTTGGGATCACACTCCCTTTTCCAGGTTGACTTCCAGCCTTAGTACAGGCTGAGTCTAGCATATCAAAAGAGACACAATTAACCCACTGGGCCCTTCGCTGATTCACGTTTTTCTATACCCGCTCTTCTGGGTATAGCGGACATCCTAAAGGACGGACGCTTGTGGATGCCCAAAAGGTCTCTTCATCTTCCGTACTCCTGTCGTTTTACACCACGAACTGTGCTTCTGTGGAATTTTGAACGCACGCTGACCCTCTCCTTGAGGAATTGCTTACCTCACATAAGACGTGTTGGAAGGAAATAGAAACAGAGTGCTTTGTTCTGTTGAGCTTACCTAGGGCAAGGGCGACCACGTCCTTGGCGAGTTAGGGATTCTTGAACTGTGTTTCCGAAGCTGTTTGGAGGTCGGAGAATCAAACCGTCCCAAGGAAAAGTGCAGTGTGCTGCACCTTACTCTGCACACACAGAGCGACTCTGAAAGGCCTGCGATGCTGGATTTTGCATCCACGGCCCAGAGAATCGTGGAGGTACAGAGTGTGCTGAAGCCAAAACGGTTGCTGACACGAGGTGGCAAGGAGAACGAAAAAGCCTCTTCCCCATAAACTGACACAGAACAGCAATTTAGGGCTCACTGAGCTGTTGCACTCCTTCACTTAGGCAAGGCAAGTCCAAGTCTTCCTTCGAGGCTAGTGCTCTCATTGAGTTTCACATTTGCTATAGAGCAGAGCAGGATGAGCTTGCAACTAGGAAGTGCAAGCACAATGCTTCTTTCCACAAAACTAACTCATGGTCTACGCTGAGTCATGCTGGCATGTACTGAAAGGCCTGACGCTACAAATGCTTTTCAGGTTGCTTTGACGCCTTATGAACGGAGCTTTCAAAACTGGAAAAAAACCCTTTGGGATCACACTCCTGTTTCCAGGTTGACTTCCAGCCTTAGTACAGGCTGAGTGTAGCATGTCAAAAGAGACACAATTAACCCACTGGGCCCTTCGCTGATTCACGTTTTTCTATACCCGCTATTCTGGGTATAGCGAACTGCCTAAAGGACGGACGCTGGTGGATTCTCAAGCGGTCTCTGCATCTTCCGAACTCCTGTCGTTTTACAGCACGAACTGTGCTTCTGTGGAATTTGGAACCCACGCTGACCCTTTAGTTGAGGAAATGCTTACCTCACATAAGACGTGTTGGAAGGAAATAGAAACAGAGTGCTTTGTTCTGTTGAGCTTACCTAGGGCAAGGGCAACCACGTCCTTGGCCAGTTAGGGATTTTTGAACTGTGTTCCCGAAGCTGTTTGGAGGTCGGAAAATCAAACCGTGCCAAGGAAAATTGCAGTGTGCTGCACCTTACTCTGCAAACACAGAGCGACTCTGAAAGGCCTGCGATGCTGGATTTTGCATACAGGGCCCAGAGCATCGTGGAGGTACAGAGTGTGCTTAAGCCGAAACGGTTGCTGACACGAGGTGGCAAGGAGAACGATAAAGCCTCTTCCCCATAAACTGACACAGAACAGCAATTTAGGGCTCACGGAGCTGTTGCACTCCTTCACTTAGGCAAGGCAAGTGCAGCTCTTCCTTCGAGGCTTGTGCTCACATTGAACTTCACATTTGCTATAGAGCAGAGCAGGATGAGCTTGCAACTAGGAAGTGCAAGCACAATGCTTCTTTCCACAAAACTAACTCATGGTGTATGCTGAGTCATGCTGGCATGTACTGAAAGGCCTGCCGTTCCAAATGCTTTTTTGTTTGCTTTGACGCCTTATGAATGGAGCTTTCAAAAGTGGAAAAAAAGACTTTGGGATCACACTCCTGTTTCCAGGTTGACTTCCAGCCTCAGTACAAGCTGAGTGTAGCATGTCAAAAGAGACACAATTAACCCATTGGGCCCTTCGCTGATTCACGTTTTTCGATACCCGCTATTCTGGGTATAGTGAACTGCCTAAAGGACGGACGCTGGTGGATGCTCAAGCGGTCTCTGCATCTTCCGTACTCCTGTCGTTTTACAGCACGAACTGTGCTTCTGTGGAATTTGGAACAAACGCTGACCCTCTCCTTGATGAATTGCTTACCTCACATAAGACGTGTTGGAAGGAAATAGAAACAGAATGCTTAGTTCTGTTGAGCTTACCTAGGGCAAGGGCGACCACGTCCTTGGCGAGTTAGGGATTCTTGAACTGTGTTTCCGAATCTGTTTGGACGTCGGCAAATCAAACCGTCCCAAGGAAAAGTGCAGTGTGCTTCACCTTACTCTGCAAACACAGAGCGACTCTGAAAGGCCTGCGATGCTGGATTTTCCATACAGGGCCCATAGCATCGTGGAGGTTCAGAGTGTGCTGAAGCCGAAGCGGTTGCTGACACGAGGTGGCAAGGAGAACGATAAAGCCTCTTCCCCATAAACTGACACAGAACAGCAATTTAGGGCTCACGGAGCTGTTGCACTCCTTCACTTAGGCAAGCTAAGTCCAGCTCTTCCTTCGAGGCTTGTGCTCACATTGAACTTCACATTTCCTATAGAGCAGAGCAGGATGAGCTTGCAACTAGGAAGTGCAAGCACAATGCTTCTTTCCACAAAACTAACTCATGGTCTACGCTGAGTCATGCTGGCATGTACTGAAAGGCCTGCCGTTACAAATGCTTTTCAGGTTTTTTTGACGCCTTATGAACGGAGCTTTCAAAACTGGGAAAAAAGCCTTTGGGATCACACTCCCGTTTCTCTGTTGACTTCCAGCCTTAGTACAAGCTGAGTCTAGCAAGTCCAAAGAGACATAATTAACCCACTGGGCCCTTCGCTGATTCACGTTTTTCTATACCCGCTATTCTGGGTATAGTGAACTGTCTAAAGGACGGACGCTGGAGGATGTCCAAGAGGCCTCTGCATCATCCGTACGCCTGTCATTTTACACCACGACCTGTGCTTCTGTGGAATTTGGAACGCACGCTGACCCTCTCCTTGAGGAATTACTTACCTCACATAAGACGTGTTGGAAGGAAAGAGAAACAGAGTGCTTTGTTCTGTTGAGCTTACCTAGGGCAAGGCGACCACGTCCTTGGCGAGTTAGGGATTCTTGAACTGTGCTTCCGAAGCTGTTTGGAGGTCGGAAAATCAAACCGTCCCAAGGAAAAGTGCAGTGTGCTGCACCTTACTCTGCAAATATAGAGCGACTCTGAAAGACCTGCGATGCTGGATTTTGCATACAGGGCCCAGAGCATCGTGGAGGTACAGAGTTTGCTGAAGCCGAAACGGTTGCTGGCACGAGGCGGCAAGGAGAACGATAAAGCCTATTCCCCATAAACTGACACAGAACAGCAGTTTAGGGCTCACGGATCGGTTGCACTCCTTCACTTACGCAAGGCAAGGCCAGCTCTTCCTTCGAGGCTATTGCTCACATTGAGCTTCACATTTGCTATAGAGCAGAGTAGGATGAGCTTGCAACTAGGAAGTGCAAGCACAATGCTTCTTTCCACAAAACTTACTCATGGACTACGCTGAGTCATGCTGGAATGTACTGAAAGGCCTGCCGTTAAAAATGCTTTTCGGGTTGCTTTGACGCCTTATGAACAGAGCTTTCAAAACTGGGAAAAAAGCCTTTGGGATCACACTCTCGTTTCACTGTTGACTTCCAGCCATAGTACAAGCTGAGTCTAGCACGTCCAAGGAGACACAATTAACCCACTGGGCCCTTCGCTGATTCACGGTTTTCTATACCCGCTATTTTGGGTATAGCGAACTGCCTAAAGGACGGACGCTGGGGATGCTCAAGCGGTCTCTGCATCTTCCGAACTCCTGTCGTTTTACAGCACGAACTGTGCTTCTGTGGAATTTGGAACCCACCCTGACCCTCTCCTTGAGGAAATGCTTACCTCACATAAGACGTGTTGGAAGGAAAGAGAAACAGAGTGCTTTGTTCTGTTGAGCCTACCTAGGGCAAGTGCGACCACGTCCTTGGCGAGTTAGGGATTCTTGAACTGTGTTTCCGAAGCTGTTTGGAGGTCGGAAAATTAAACCATCACAAGGAAAAGTGCAGTGTGCTGCACCTTACTCTGCAAACACAGAGCGACTCTGAAAGGCCTGCGATGCTGGATTTTGCATACAGGGCCCAGAGCATCGTGGAGGTACAGAGTTTGCTGAAGCCGAAACGGTTGCTGACACGAGGTGGCAAGGAGAACGATAAAGCCTCTTCCCCATAAACTGACACAGAACAGCAGTTTAGGGCTCACGGATCGGTTGCACTCCTTCACTTAGGCAAGGCAAGTGCAGCTCTTCCTTCCAGGCTAGTGCTCTCATTGAGCTTCACATTTGCTATAGAGCAGAGCAGGATGAGCTTGCAACTAGGAAGTGCAAGCACAATGCTTCTTTCCACAAAACTAACTCATGGTCTACGCTGAGTCATGCTGGCATTTACTGAAAGCCCTGCCGCTACAAATGCTTTTCAGGTTGCTTTGACGCCTTATGAACGGAGCTTTCAAAACTGGAAAAAAAGCCTTTGGGATCACACTCCTGTTTCCCGGTTGACTTCCAGCCTTAGTACAGGCTGAGTCTAGCAAGTCCAAAGAGACACAATTAACCCAATGGGCCCTTTGCTGATTCACGTTTTTCTATACCCGCCTTTCTGGGTATAGTGAACTGCCTAAAGGACGGACGCTGGAGGATGTCCAAGAGGCCTCTGCATCATCCGTACGCCTGTCGTTTTACACCACGAACTGTGCTTCTGTGGAATTTGGAACGCACGCTGACCCTCTCCTTGAGGAATTACTTACCTCACATAAGACGTGTTGGAAGGAAAGAGCAACAGAGTGCTTTGTTCTGTTGAGCTTACCTAGGGCAAGGGCGACCACGTCATTGGCGAGTTAGGGATTCTTGAACTGTGTTTCCGAAGCTGTTTGGAGGTCGGCAAATCAAACCGTCCCAAGGAAAAGTGCAGTGTGGTGCACCTTACGCTGCAAACACAGCGCGACTCTGAAAGGCCTGCGATGCTGGATTTTCCATACAGGGCCCATAGCATCGTGGAGGTACAGAGTGTGCTGAAGCCGAAGCGGTTGCTTACACGAGGTGGCAAGGAGAACGATAAAGCCTCTTCCCCATAAACTGACACAGAACAGCAATTTAGGGCTCACGGAGCTGTTGCACTCCTTCACTTAGGCAAGCTAAGTCCAGCTCTTCCTTCGAGGCTTGTGCTCACATTGAGCTTCACATTTCCTATAGAGCAGAGCAGGATGAGCTTGCAACTAGGAAGTGCAAGCACAATGCTTCTTTCCACAGAACTAACTCATGGTCTACGCTGAGTCATGCTGGCATTTACTGAAAGCCCTGCCGTTACAAATGCTTTTCAGGTTTTTTTGACGCCTTATGAACGGATCTTTCAAAACTGGGAAAAAAGCCTTTGGGATCACACTCCCGTTTCTCTGGTGACTTCCAGCCTTAGGACAAGCTGAGTCTAGCAAGTCCAAAGAGAAAAAATTAACCCACTGGGCCCTTCGCTGATTCACGTTTTTCTATACCCGCTATTCTGGGTATAGTGAACTGCCTAAAGGACGGACGCTGGAGGATGTCCAAGAGGCCTCTGCATCATCCGTACGCCTGTCGTTTTACAGCACGAACTGTGCTTCTGTGGAATTTGGAACGCACGCTGACCCTCTCCTTGAGGAATTACTTACCTCACATAAGACGTGTTGGAAGGAAAGAGAAACAGAGTGCTTTGTTCTGTTGAGCTTACCTAGGGCAAGGCGACCACGTCCTTGGCGATTTAGGGATTCTTGAACTGTGTTTCCGAAGCTGTTTTTAGGTCGGAAAATCAAACCGTCCCAAGGAAAAGTGCAGTGTGCTGCACCTTACTCTGCAAACATAGAGCGACTCTGAAAGACCAGCGATGCTGGATTTTGCATACAGTGCCCAGAGCATCGTGGAGGTACAGAGTTTGCTGAAGCCGAAACGGTTGCTGACACGAGGTGGCAAGGAGAACGATAAAGCCTATTCCCCATAAACTGACACAGAACAGCAGTTTAGGGCTCACGGATCGGTTGCACTCCTTCACTTAGGCAAGGCAAGTGCAGCTCTTCCTTCGAGGCTAGTGCTCTCATTGAGCTTCACATTTGCTATAGAGCAGAGCAGGATGAGCTTGCAACTAGGAAGTGCAAGCACAATGCTTCTTTCCACAAAACTAACTCATGGTCTACGCTGAGTCATGCTGGCATGTACTGAAAGGCCTGCCGTGACAAATGCTTTTCAGGTTGCTTTGACGCCTTATGAACGGAGCTTTCAAAACTGGGAAAAAAGCCTTTGGGATCACACTCCCGTTTCTCTGTTGACTTCCAGCCTTAGGACAAGCTGAGTCTAGCAAGTCCAAAGAGACACAATTAACCCACTGGGCCCTTCGCTGATTCACGTTTTTCTATACCCGCTATTCTGGGTATAGTGAACTGCCTAAAGGACGGACGCTGGAGGATGTCCAAGAGGCCTCTGCATCATCCGTACGCCTGTCGTTTTACACCACGAACTGTGCTTCTCTGGAATTTGGAACGCACGCTGACCCTCTCCTTGAGGAATTACTTACCTCACATAAGACGTGTTGGAAGGAGAGAGACACAGAGTGCTTTGTTCTGTTGAGCTTACCTAGGGCAAGGGCGACCACGTCCTTGGCGAGTTAGGGATTCTTGAACTGTGTTTCTGAAGCTGTTTGGAGGTCGGAAAATCAAACCGTCCCAAGGAAAAGTGCAGTGTGCTGCACCTTACTCTGCAAATACAGAGCGACTCTGAAAGGCCTGCTGCCGGGGACCAGCCCCAGCTGAACAGGTTTCACCCAAAGGGGAGACGGAGTCGGCGTGGACAGATCACAAGACACCTCAGAGGATGCAAGGATCTGACAAATTTAATATCATGATTCCAAAGCATTTATACTGTAAAATAATCTCATTTTCAATCTTAACAACTTCATTCCCATGCCAAAAAGTCCCTTACATAAACCAAAAAACAAAAGTAGTTTACATCAGCAGGTTAAACAAGTTAAGTAATTTTCTTGTTGTCTCCATTCTCTTTCGTCTCTTGTGTACATTCACATCTAGGTCAGGAACTCTGTCTGCGGTTTCCTCATTTTTCTCAGAAGATTAAGGTGTTTTTGTACCTGCACATTCTGCTCAAAACATGTTAAAAACAATAATATCAAGCCATAAACTTAAACATGTTAAAAACAATAATACAACATTTCATCCACAGATTTTCTAACCCTATTATTATAATCAAAACAATGTACATCATTATTTATACTTCTAGGAGGCCATGGGGGCGGACATTGTACCGTAAACTTATTGAATATACCCACTGTTGCACAAAACTTCCTCGTCACCATAGCCAGGTATTTCCCAAGATATTTACAACTCTCCTGGGGAGCTTCTGTTAAGCTTCTGACAGCTTTATTTTTGACATATCATTTCTTAATATAGGATTTTCTAAACAATAGCATCAGCACTTTCTATGTAACTCCTGTTTTTGACTCATTACTTCATTTCTACACCTACACACAGAAACATTAGCAAGCATTGTTCCGTCTTAAGATCTTTTCGCGCAAACAGGATGTTTAGGTCTAGAAAGCTAATTATTCTTTTCTACTTCAGCTAACATCATATATTGGCCAGTATTCTCAGTACCTTGTTCAAAACACATTGTGCGAAAATACAATTCTATTTTCTATGTAAGGCAATCAATTTTAACTTTCATAGTTACATATAATTCATTCGTAAAATATTTACAGTAAAGTCCTTCCGCTTCTCTCTTTTTCCTCCAATATACCGGAGAGGGGGCATGCCACATAATCTACCATTTGGGGGCATCCTGTACATAATACCCCACTATTTGCTTCCCTTCTATATCCCTTATTCCTTCTATGGGCCATAACTCATCTAATTCTTCCTTTAAACTTCTACTCCTTAATTGAAACACTCCTTTGTTGCCTGACCAAGGGACTTTTTTCCAAAGTACATTATTTACAGTGGGTATAGCTACTGTTGTGGTTACAGGGGTTGCTGTGGTCTCGTACCGAGGGGGATTTGCTTTGTAATACTTCCATCTTCTTGGCCTAAACCCTCCAGAAACCCCCTTAGTTTTTAGCAAGAATTTTCCTAGAATCAGAAGAGATGCTTTCCGCCGCCCACCAGGAGAGGAGCTTTGCTTCCTCATGCCATAACTTCTCGCCGAGCTTTGCTCAGGCAATAGTTGGCAATGCTGGACGGCTTCCGGCATCTCCCCCTTTTTTGTTTTTTAAAATTGCAGCGTAGGCTTCAGCTTTAGATTTTCTTAAGGCCTTTTTGAGAATTCTGAAAAGAAGAGGAAGTGAAATACAAAGCAAAATAAGTACAAATAATGTCATTCCAAATGTAATCATAAGATTGATAAATGATCCATGTGAAATAAAATCACTTAAACTGGAAAATAAACTGTTAGTAGTATCGGAGGGGTCATCTTCTGTCAGGCTAGAGCTAATATCTCATATCTGATTATGCAATTGGGTGAGATCAATACTCAAATCTGAGGAATTCCAAATACTTTGGATATGTCTTTTAATTTTGTCCCAAGGATATTGGCTTTCATTATGTTTCAGAGGAGTAACACAAATCCATTTAAATCCTCCATGGCAACGAGAAGTCATCCTTACTTTCATAGTCATCAATTCTTGTCCTATATGTAAAATAGCTTCTTCTAACACGTCTACCTTTGCTTCTAACTTTCTATCAATAGCCTCCTGCGTAGCTAATGCTAAGGTAACATTCTTAGTTAATGTGTTAACATAATGAGCTGTATGGGTTTCTTTAACTAATGCATATGCTGATAAACTTACACTGGCCATAATAGATATCAATGCTGAAATTCCTAAACTCAAAGCAGCAACAAATCTCTTAGGTCTAAATAATAATTCCATCTTTTTTAACACCTCTAAACTATAATCATCATACCAAGATCCATTAATATGTACAGGCATCATAATATAAGGAGGTCTTTTTAACAACATAATAGTTTGTATATTCATTAAGGGATTTACACATGCAGTCAAAATACAATTCTCACATTTAACCTTATATTTTCCATTTACTTGATTAATAGTTAACCTTTTTGCACTCTTAGAGACCAATAATACATAAGGAGCTGGCACGCAAGCTTGAGTATAATGTGTACTAGTAATATTGCTAGGCTCTTTCTTGGTCCGCGGTGCGGTTTTGGAGACAGGCAAAGCGGCTGTTCCTCAACAGATTCTGCAGCTGGCGCAGCAGTATCTTCCTCTGTGATCGATCCAAGTGAAAGTTGTTGCATAGGACTGATCAATGTTTGTGGGAAACATTTAGTCGGTGGGGGTATTTTTATCATCGCTCTGATCTTTGGAGGACTTCTGTCCGACTCGGGGATTCTTTCTGCCATGGCGGATAAGCCTATCAGGAACCCATAGGGAGGAGTCAGCTTCCTGTGGAAATATACAAGCATAGCCTCTCCCGCTTGTTAGTAAAACATCAGGTCCTTTCCATTGTCCAGTTAATAAATCTTTCCAATATACCATAGGTTTTTGAGTTAATTTATCAGTTTCCCAATGTCTCATCATAGGTGAACTTCCTTCATGATTTAAATTCAAAAAATTTATCACAAACATAGCATGTTGCAAAATATGATGAGGAGAACTATATTTATATTCAGAATCTTGTAACTTTTGTATTTGATTTTTTAATGTTTGATGAGCTCTTTCTATTATTGCTTGTCCTTGAGGATTATAGGGAATTCCAGTAGTATGAGAAATGCCAAGTTTTTTGCAGAAATCTGCAAATGCTTTAGAAGTATATGCAGGGGCATTGTCAGTTTTTAACTTCTTAGGAGTTCCTAGGTAAGACATGGCTAAAAATATATGCTGTATTACATCTTTGTAAGCTTCTCCAGTCCTTGCTGATGCAATAATTACATGAGAATATGTATCAATAACAACATGAACGTAGGATAATTTCCCAAAGCTCTGCATATGAGTTACATCCATTTGCCACAAATGGTTTGGCTGCAACCCTCTAGGGTTTACTCCCAGTGGTAAGGAAGCAGCCTGAGTTGGACAAATAGAGCAATCTCTTACTATAGCTCTTGCAGATTCTCGGAGAATCTTAAATTGATATCTTAGTGCCTGAGCATTCTGATGATGTAATGCATGAGATTGCTGTGCCTGTTCAAGACTTAGAGCAACAATATCTTTAGTCAACAAATCAGCTCTATAGTTTCCTTGACTTAAAGGGCCAGGTAAATTGCTGTGAGCTCTAATATGTGCCACATGATAAGATTCTGTACGAACCCAAATTAAGGCCTATAACTGCTGTAAAAGAGACAGAATTGTACTTTTGCTAGAGGAAATCGATGCAGTTTCAATTTGAGGAAACAGTTTCACTATATATTTGGAGTCAGTATAAAGGTTAAATTTCTTCCTCTGTAATTCTGAGAAGACTTTCAAAACTGCAATAAGTTCCGCTCGCTGAGCAGAAGTTTCTTGTGTTTGCAAAACCTGTTCTTTCTGTTCTATAATTATGACTGCTTTTCCATTTGAGGACCCATCAGTAAAAACCAATAGTGCATTATCAATAGGCTGCTCGCACCATCTGGTGGGAAAAATTACTTCGTGGTGCGCGTAAAACTGTACAAAGGGATGTTTTGGCAAATGAAATAAAATTTGTCCTGTATAACTTGTCAAGGCTATCTGCCAATAATCATCATTGTTTAATAAATATTCAAACTGTTCTTTATTATAAGGAATTATTATATTTTTAACATCAGCTCCAAATAATTCTTTACTTCTTTTCCTCCCCTTCATAATTAAAGTTGCAATTAAAGCAGTATAAGCAACCACTATCTTTTTAGTCGTTACCGGTAAGTGCAGCCATTCCAAAGGTCCTTGTTGCCACAGTAAACCTTGTATAAGGAGCTAAAGGGCCATAATCATGGCATGCAGATTTCAGTTCTTTCAATAATTTTAGAGGAAGGGGTTCCCAGGAGATGTTACCATCAAATTCCCCTTCATATATAACAGGAAAACATTTTATTAACTCTGGGTCCGAAAAATCCCCTTGAGTGTCCAGCCTGCGAGAGGTTGGCTCTTGCCTTTTATTAATTTTTTTCTTGAAAGGAGGAGGTGGAGGAGGACGTGAACATTGTTTCTTAGTATTAGGAGGAGGTCGAAGAGGACCTCGAAAATCATTCAAAGAAGGATAGATATTAGTAGGCTTAGGGCCTGTTTTTCTAGGCATATAAGACGGAGGACATTCTGCTAAAAATATATCAGGGTCTTTTCGCCTCTCATAATCATAGGCAGCTGCATCCAAATCGGCCTGATCTCCAGGTGACAAGGTATCATCATCATCATACCCTGCACTGAATGTCACTTTATGTCCCGTATGACAATGAGACTCAGGGGGAGGAATATCCTGATTTTCCTCCTCAAAATCTTCAAGATTACAATTTTGCATCCCATCCACTAATGTGGGATATGCAGCAGGATCAGATTGCTTATTGGACAAAAGGGGTGTTTTTTCATTAACAGTGGTGACAGAGGGAACCTTCTGTACTTCTTGAACAGGATCCAAAACATCCTTAATAAGGTTCCATAATGCAAAAGTGTCTACTGGGACGTTTTCAGGCCCATGTAGAGTATAATAAGTTTTTAGTTTATCTCCTACTTTCACCCAAGTATCTAAATTAACTGTCCCTTCCTCTGGGAACCAAGGGCACTGTTCTTGTACAAAATTTAAAAAACTAGCTAACTGACTTGTAGTTACCATAATACCTCTTCCATTTATCATATGTTTAACTATATCAATAAATAAGAGCCTCTCTTTGGACTCAGGGTGTCCCATCTTGACACCGGCTTACTCACCTTCCTAACCAGTATTCTTAACTGGGGGTCTGCAGCACTCTACGGTGAGACTCCTATCCGTCCGAGAAAAATAATAATACTTACCCCTTCAAGTCCCTGTTCGGGCGCCACTTGCCGAGGACCAGCCCCAGCTGAACAGGTTTCACCCAAAGGGGAGACGGAGTCGGCGTGGACAGATCACAAGACACCTCAGAGGATGCAAGGATCTGACAAATTTAATATCATGATTCCAAAGCATTTATACTGTAAAATAATCTCATTTTCAATCTTAACAACTTCATTCCCATGCCAAAAAGTCCCTTACATAAACCAAAAAACAAAAGTAGTTTACATCAGCAGGTTAAACAAGTTAAGTAATTTTCTTGTTGTCTCCATTCTCTTTCGTCTCTTGTGTACATTCACATCTAGGTCAGGAACTCTGTCTGCGGTTTCCTCATTTTTCTCAGAAGATTAAGGTGTTTTTGTACCTGCACATTCTGCTCAAAACATGTTAAAAACAATAATATCAAGCCATAAGCTTAAACATGTTAAAAACAATAATACAACATTTCATCCACAGATTTTCTAACCCTATTATTATAATCAAAACAATGTACATCATTATTTATACTTCTAGGAGGCCATGGGGGCGGACATTGTACCGTAAACTTATTGAATATACCCACTGTTGCACAAAACTTCCTCGTCACCATAGCCAGGTATTTCCCAAGATATTTACAACTCTCCTGGGGAGCTTCTGTTAAGCTTCTGACAGCTTTATTTTTGACATATCATTTCTTAATATAGGATTTTCTAAACAATAGCATCAGCACTTTCTATGTAACTCCTGTTTTTGACTCATTACTTCATTTCTACACCTACACACAGAAACATTAGCAAGCATTGTTCCGTCTTAAGATCTTTTCGCGCAAACAGGATGTTTAGGTCTAGAAAGCTAATTATTCTTTTCTACTTCAGCTAACATCATATATTGGCCAGTATTCTCAGTACCTTGTTCAAAACACATTGTGCGAAAATACAATTCTATTTTCTATGTAAGGCAATCAATTTTAACTTTCATAGTTACATATAATTCATTCGTAAAATATTTACAGTAAAGTCCTTCCGCTTCTCTCTTTTTCCTCCAATATACCGGAGAGGGGGCATGCCACATAATCTACCATTTGGGGGCATCCTGTACATAATACCCCACTATTTGCTTCCCTTCTATATCCCTTATTCCTTCTATGGGCCATAACTCATCTAATTCTTCCTTTAAACTTCTACTCCTTAATTGAAACACTCCTTTGTTGCCTGACCAAGGGACTTTTTTCCAAAGTACATTATTTACAGTGGGTATAGCTACTGTTGTGGTTACAGGGGTTGCTGTGGTCTCGTACCGAGGGGGATTTGCTTTGTAATACTTCCATCTTCTTGGCCTAAACCCTCCAGAAACCCCCTTAGTTTTTAGCAAGAATTTTCCTAGAATCAGAAGAGATGCTTTCCGCCGCCCACCAGGAGAGGAGCTTTGCTTCCTCATGCCATAACTTCTCGCCGAGCTTTGCTCAGGCAATAGTTGGCAATGCTGGACGGCTTCCGGCAGCCTGCGATGCTGGATTTTGCATACAGGGACCAGAGCATCGTGGAGGTACAGAGTGTGCTGAAGCCGAAACGGTTGCTGACACGAGGTGGCAAGGAGAACGATAAAGCCTCTTCCCCATAAACTGACACAGAACAGCAATTTAGGGCTCACGGAGCTGTTGCACTCCTTCACTTAGGCAAGGCAAGTCCAGGTCTTCCTTCGAGGCTAGTGCTCTCATTGAGTTTCACATTTGCTATAGAGCAGAGCAGGATGAGCTTGCAACTAGGAAGTGCAAGCACAATGCTTCTTTCCACAAAACTAACTCATGGTCTAGGCTGAGTCATGCTGGCATGTACTGAAAGGCCTGCCGTTACAAATGCTTTTCTGGTTACTTTGACGCCTTATGAACGGAGCGTTCAAAACTGGAAAAAAACCCTTTGGGATCACACTCCTGATTCCAGCTTGACTTCCAGCCTTAGTACAGGCTGAGTGTAGCATGTCAAAAGAGACACAATTAACCCATTGGGCCCTTCGTTGATTCACGTTTTTCTATACCCGCTATTCTGGGTATAGCGAAATGCCTAAAGGATGGACGCTGGTGGATGCTCAAGCGGTCTCTGCATCTTCCGTACTCCTGTCGTTTTACAGCACGAACTGTGCTTCTGTGGACTTTAGAACAAACGCTGACCTTCTCCTTGAGGAATTGCTTACCTCACATAAGACGTGTTGGAAGGAAATAGAAACAGAGTGCTTTGTCCTGTTGAGCTTACCTAGGGCAAGGGCGACCACGTCCTTGGCGAGTTAGGGATTCTTGAACTGTGTTTCCGAAGCTGTTTGGAGGTCGGAAAATCAAACCGTCCCAAGGAGAAGTGCAGTGTGTTGCACCTTACTCTGCAAACACAGAGCGACTCTGAAAGGCCTGCGATGCTGGATTTTGCATACAGGGCCCAGAGCATCGTGGAGGTACAGAGTTTCCTGAAGCCGAAACGGTTGCTGACACGAGGTGGCAAGGAGAACGATAAAGCCTATTCCCCATAAACTGACACAGAACAGCAGTTTAGGGCTCACGGATCGGTTGCACTCCTTCACTTACGCAAGGCAAGTGCAGCTCTTCCTTGGAAGCTAGTGCTCTCATTGAGCTTCACATTTGCTATAGAGCAGAGCAGGATGAGCTTGCAACTAGGAAGTGAAAGCACAATGCTTCTTTCCACAAAACTAACTCATGGTCTACGCTGAGTCATGCTGGCATGTACTGAAAGGCCTGCCGTTACAAATGCTTTTCAGGTTGCTTTGACGCCTTATGAACGGAGCTTTCAAAACTGGGAAAAAAGCCTTTGGGATCACACTCCCGTTTCGCTGTTGACTTCCAGCCATAGTACAAGCTGAGTCTAGCAAGTCCAAAGAGACACAATTAACCCAATGGGCCCTTCGCTGATTCACGTTTTTCTATACCCGCTATTCTGGGTATAGTGAACTGCCTAAAGGACGGACGATGGAGGATGTCCAAGAGGCCTCTGCATCATCCGTACGCCTGTGGTTTTACACCATGAACTGTGCTTCTGTGGAATTTGGAACACACGCTGACCCTCTCCTTGAGGAATTGCTTACCTCACATAAGACGTGTTGGAAGGAAATAGAAACAGAGTGCTTTGTTCTGTTGAGCTTACCTAGGGCAAGGGCGACCACGTCCTTGGTGAGTTAGGGATTCTTGAAGTGTGTTCCCGAAGCTGTTTGGAGGTCGGAAAATCATACCGTCCCAAGGAAAAGTGCAGTGTGCTGCACCTTACTCTGCAAACACAGAGTGACTCTGAAAGGCCTGCGATGCTGGATTTTGCATACAGGACCCAGAGCATCGTGGAGGTACAGAGTGTGCTGAAGCCGAAACGGTTGCTGACAGGGGGTGGCAAGGAGAACGATAAAGCCTATTCCCCATAAAGTGACACAGAACAGCAATTTAGGGCTCACGGAGATGTTGCACTCCTTCACTTAGGCAAGCTAAGTCAAGCTCTTCCTTCGAGGCTATTGCTCACATTGAGCTTCACATTTGCTATAGAGCAGAGCAGGATGAGCTTGCAACTAGGAAGTGTAAGCACAATGCTTCTTTCCACAAAACTAACTCATGGTCTACGCTGAGTCATGCTGGCATGTACTGAAAGGCCTGCCGTGACAAATGCTTTTCAGGTTGCTTAGACGCCTTATGAACGGAGCTTTAAAAACTGTGAAAAAAGCCTTTGGGATCACGCTCCCGTTTCGCTGTTGACTTCCAGCCTTAGAACAAGCTGAGTCTAGCAAGTCCAAAGAGACACAATTAACCCAATGGGCCCTTCGCTGATTCACGTTTTTCTATACCCGCTATTCTGGGTATAGTGAACTGCCTAAAGGACGCACGCTGGAGGATGTCCAAGAGGCCTCTGCATCATCCGTACGCCTGTCGTTTTACACCACGAACTGTGCTTCTGTGGAATTTGGAACGCACGCTGACCCTCTCCTTGAGGAATTACTTACCTCACATAAGACGAGTTGGAAAGAAAGAGAAACAGAGTGCATTGTTCTGTTGAGCTTACATATGGCAAGTGCGACCACGTCCTTGGCGAGTTAGGGATTGTTGAACTGTGTTTCCGAAGCTGTTTGGAGGTCGGAAAATCAAACCGTCCCAAGGAAAAGTGCAGTGTGCTGCACCTTACTCTGCAAACAGAGAGCGACTCTGAAAGGCCTGCGATGCTGGATTTTGCATACAGGGCCCAGAGCATCGTGGAGGTACAGAGTTTGCTGAAGCCGAAACGGTTGCTGACACGAGGTGGCAAGGAGAACGATAAAGCCTCTTCCCCATAAACTGACACAGAACAGCAATTTAGGGCTCACGGAGCTGTTGCACTCCTTCACTTAGGCAAGCTATGTCAAGCTCTTCCTTCGAGGCTATTGCTCACATTGAGCTTCACATTTGCTATAGAGCAGAGCAGGATGAGCTAGCAACTAGGAAGTGCAAGCACAATGCTTCTTTCCACAAAACTAACTCGTGGTCTACGCTGAGTCATGCTGGCATGTACTGAAAGGCCTGCCGTTACAAATGCTTTTCAGGTTGCTTTGACGCCTTATGAACGGAGCTTTCAAAACTGGAAAAAAAGCCTTTGGGATCACACTCCTGGTTCCAGGTTGACTACCAGCCTTAGTACAGGCTGAGTGTAGCATGTCAAAAGAGACACAATTAACCCACTGGGCCCTTCGCTTATTCACATTTTTCTATACCCGCTATTCTGGGTATAGCGAACTGCCTAAAGGACGGACACTGGTGGATGCTAAAGCGGTCTCTGCATCTTCCGTACTCCTGTCGTGTTACAGCACGAACTGTGCTTCTGTGGAATTGGGAACGCACGCTGACCCTCTCCTTGTGGAATTGCTTACCTCACATAAGACGTGTTGGAAGGAAATAGAAACAGAGTGCTTTGTTCTGTTGAGCTTACCTAGGGCAAGGGCGACCACGTCCTTGGCCAGTTAGGTATTCTTGAACTGTGTTCCCTAAGCTGTTTGGAGGTGGGAAAATCAAACCGTCTCAAGGAAAAGTGCAGTGTGCTGCACCTTACTCTGCAAACACAGAGCGACTCTGAAAGTCCTGCGATGCTGGATTTTGCATACAGGGCCCAGAGCATCGTGGAGGTACAGAGTGTGCTGAAGCCGAAACGGTTGCTGACACGAGGTGGCAAGGAGAATGATAAAGCCTCTTCCCCATTAACTGACACAGAACAGCAATTCAGGGGTCACGGAGCTGTTGCACTCCTTCCCGTAGGCAAGGCAAGTGCAGCTATTCCTTCGAGGCTTGTGCTCACATCGAGCTTCACATTTGCTATAGAGCAGAGCAGGATGAGCTTGCAACTAGGAAGTGCAAGCACAATGCTTCTTTCCACAAAACTAACTCATTGTCCACGCTGAGTCATGCTGGCATGTACTGAAAGGCCTGCCGTAACAAATGCTTTTCAGGTTGCTTTGACGCCTTATGAACGGAGCTTTCAAAACTGGGAAAAAAGCCTTTGGGATCACACTCCCGTTTCGCTGTTGACATCCAGCCATAGTACAAGCTGAGTCTAGCAAGTCCAAAGAGACACAATTAACCCAATTGGCCCTTCGCTGATTCAGGTTTTTGTATACCCGCTATTCTGGGTATAGTGAACTGCCTAAAGGACGGACGCTGGAGGCTGTCAAAGAGGCCTCTGCATCATCCGTACGCCTGTCGTTTTACACCACGAACTGTGCTTCTGTGGAAATTGGACCGCACGCTGACCCTCTCCTTGTGGAATTGCTTACCTCACATAAGACGTGTTGGAAGGAAATAGAAACAGAGTGCTTTATTCTGTTGAGCTTACCTAGGGAAAGGGGACCACGTCCTTGGCGAGTTAGGGATTCTTGAACGGTATTCCCCAAGCTGTTTGGAGGTCAGAAAATCAAACCGTCCCAAGGAAAATTGCAGTGTGCTGCACCTTACTCTGCAAACACAGAGCGACTCTGAAAGGCCTGCGATGCTGGATTTTGCATACAGGGCCCAGAGCATCGTGGAGGTACAGAGTGTGCTGAAGCCGAAACGGTTGCTGACACGAGGTGGCAAGGAGAACGATAAAGCCTCTTCCCCATAAACTGACACAGAACAGCAATTTAGGGCTCACGGAGCTGTTGCACTCCTTCCCTTAGGCAAGCTAAGTCAAGCTCTTCCTTCGAGGCTATTGCTCACATTGAGCTTCACATTTGCTATAGAGCAGAGCAGGATGAGCTTGCAACTACGAAGTGCAAGCACAATGCTTCTTTCCACAAAACTAACTCATGGTCTACGCTGAGTCATGCTGGCATTTACTGAAAGCCCTGCCGCTACACATGCTTTTCAGGTTGCTTTGACGCCTTATGAACGGAGCTTTCAAAACTGGAAAAAAAGCCTTTGGGATCACACTCCTGTTTCCCGGTTGACTTCCAGTCTTAGTACAGGCTGAGTCTAGCAAGTCCAAATAGACACAATTAACCCAATGGGCCCTTCGCTGATTCACGTTTTTCTATACCCACTATTCTGGGTATAGTGAACTGCCTAAAGGACGGACGCTGGAGGATGTCGAAGAGGCCTCTGCATCATCCGTACGCCTGTCGTTTTACACCACGAAATGTGCTTCTGTGGAATTTGGAACGCACGCTGACCCTCCTCTTGAGGAATTGCTAACCTCAGATAAGACGTGTTGGAAGGAAATAGAAACAGATTGCTTTGTTCTGTTGAGCTTACCTAGGGCAAGGGCGACCACGTCCTTGGCGAGTTAGGGATTCTTGAACTGTGTTTCCGAAGCTGCTTGGAGGTC
This sequence comes from Kogia breviceps, assembly GCF_026419965.1. NCBI lineage: Eukaryota > Metazoa > Chordata > Mammalia > Artiodactyla > Physeteridae > Kogia > Kogia breviceps. Next base: position 99,710,415 of record NC_081317.1, read on the forward strand.
GGAAAATCAAACCATCCCAAGGAAAAGTGCAGTGTGCTGCACCTTACTCTGCAAACAGAGAGCGACTCTGAAAGACCTGCGATGCTGGATTTTGCATACCGGGCCCAGAGCATCGTGGAGGTACAGAGTTTGCTGAAGCCGGAACGGTTGCTGACACGAGGTGGCAAGGAGAAAGATAAAGCCTATTCCCCATAAACTGACACAGAACAGCAGTTTAGGGCTCACGGATCGGTTGCACTCCTTCACTTAGGCAAGGCAAGTGCAGCTCTTCCTTCGAGGCTAGTGCTCTCATTGAGCTTCACATTTGCTATAGAGCAGAGCAGGATGAGCTTGCAACTAGGAAGTGCAAGCACAATGCTTCTTTCCACAAAACTAACTCATGGCCTACGCTGAGTCATGCTGGCATGTACTGAAAGTCCTGCCGTTACAAATGCTTTTCAGGTTGCTTTGAAGCCTTATGAACGGAGCTTTCAAAACTGGAAAAAAAGCCTTTGGGATCACACTCCCGTTTCGCTGTTGACTTCCAGCCTTAGTACAAGCTGAATCTAGCAAGTCCAAAGAGACACAATTAACCCAATGGGCCATTCGCGGATTCACGTTTTTATATACCCGCTATTCTGGGTATAGTGAACTGCCAAAAGGACGGACGCTGGAGGATGTCCAAGAGGCCTCTGCATCATCCGTACGCCTGTCGTTTTACACCACGAACTGTGCTTCTGTGGAATTTGGACCGCACGCTGACCCTCTCCCTGAGGAATTGCTTACCTCACATAAGACGTTTTGGAAGGAAATAGAAACAGAGTGCTTTATTCTGTTGAGCTTACCTAGGGCAAGGGGGCCACGTCCTTGGCGCGTTAGGGATTCTTGAACGGTGTTCCCCAAGCTGTTTGGAGGTCAGAAAATCAAACCGTCCCAAGGAAAAGTGCAGTGTGCTGCACCTTACTCTGCAAACACAGAGCGACTCTGAAAGGACTGCGATGCTGGATTTTGCATACAGGGCCCAGAGCATCGTGGAGGTACAGAGTGTGCTGAAGCCGAAACGGTTGCTGACACGAGGTGGCAAGGAGAACGATAAAGCCTCTTCCCCATTAACTGACACAGAACAGCAATTCAGGGGTCACGGAGCTGTTGCACTCCTTTACTTAGGCAAGCTAAGTCCAGCTCTTCCTTCGAGGCTTGTGCTCACATTGAGCTTCACATTTGCTATAGAGCAGAGCAGGATGAGCTTGCAACTAGGAAGTGCAAGCACAATGCTTCTTTCCACAAAACTAACTCATGGTCTACGCTGAGTCATGCTGGCATGTACTGAAAGGCCTGCCGTTACAAATGCTTTTCAGGTTGCTTTGACGCCTTATGAACGGAGCTTTGAAAACTGGGAAAAAAGCCTTTGGGATCACACTCCCGTTTCGCTGTTGACTTCCAGCCTTAGTACAAGCTGAGTCTAGCAAGTCCAAAGAGACACAATTAACCCAATGGGCCCTTCGCTGATTCACGTTTTTCTATACCCGCTATTCTGGGTATAGTGAACTGCCTAAAGGACGGACGCTGGAGGATGTCCAAGAGGCCTCTGCATCATCCGTACGCCTGTCGTTTTACACCACGAACTGTGCTTCTGTGGAATTTGGAACGCACGCTGACCCTCTCCTTGAGGAATTACTTACCTCACATAAGACGTGTTGGAAGGAAAGAGAAACAGAGTGCTTTGTTCTGTTGAGCTTACCTAGGGCAAGGGCGACCACGTCCTTGGCGAGTTAGGGATTCTTGAACGGTGTTCCCCAAGCTGTTTGGAGGTCGGTAAATCAAACCATCCCAAGGAAAAGTGCAGTGTGCTGCACCTTACTCTGCAAACAGAGAGCGACTCTGAAAGACCTGCGATGCTGGATTTTGCATACCGGGCCCAGAGCATCGTGGAGGTACAGAGTTTGCTGAAGCCGGAACGGTTGCTGACACGAGGTGGCAAGGAGAAAGATAAAGCCTATTCCCCATAAACTGACACAGAACAGCAGTTTAGGGCTCACGGATCGGTTGCACTCCTTCACTTAGGCAAGGCAAGTGCAGCTCTTGGTTCGAGGCTAGTGCTCTCATTGAGCTTCACATTTGCTATAGAGCAGAGCAGGATGAGCTTGCAACTAGGAAGTGCAAGCACAATGCTTCTTTCCACAAAACTAACTCATGGTCTACGCTGAGTCATGCTGGCATGTACTGAAAGGCCTGCCGTTACAAATGCTTTTCAGGTTGCTTTGACGCCTTATGAACGGAGCTTTCAAAACTGGGAAAAAAGCCTTTGGGATCACACTCCCGTTTCGCTGTTGACTTCCAGCCTTAGTACAAGCTGAGTCTAGCAAGTCCAAAGAGACACAATTAACCCACTGGGCCCTTCGCTGATTCACGATTTTCTATACCCGCTATTCTGGGTATAGTGAACTGCCTAAAGGACGGACGCTGGAGGATGTCCAAGAGGCCTCTGCATCATCCGTACGCCTGTCGTTTTACACCACGAACTGTGCTTCTGTGGAATTTGGAACGCACGCTGAGCCTCTCCTTGAGGAATTACTTACCTCACATAAGACATGTTGGAAGGAAATAGAAACAGAGTGCTTTGTTCTGTTGAGCTTACCTAGGGCAAGGGCGACCACGACCTTGGTGAGTTAGGGATTCCTGAACTGTGTTCCCGAAGCTGTTTGGAGGTCGGAAAATCAAACGGTCCCAAGGAAAAGTGCAGTGTGCTGCACCTTACTCTGCAAACACAGAGCGACTCTGAAAGGCCTGCGATGCTGGATTTTGCATACAGGGCCCAGAGCATCGTGGAGGTACAGAGTGTGCTGAAGGCGAAACGGTTGCTGACACGAGGTGGCAAAGAGAACGATAAAGCCTCTTCCCCATAAACTGACACAGAACAGCAATTTAGGGCTCACGGAGCTGTTGCAATCCTTCCCTTAGGCAAGCTAAGTCAAGCTCTTCCTTCGAGGCTTGTGCTCACATTGGGCTTCACATTTGCTATAGAGCAGAGCAGGATGAGCTTGCAACTAGGAAGTGCAAGCACAATGCTTCTTTCCACAAAACTAACTCATGGTCTACGCTGAGTCATGCTGGCATGTACTGAAAGGCGTGCCGTTACAAATGCTTTTCAGGTTGCTTTGACGCCTTATGAACGGAGCTTTCAAAACTGGGAAAACGCGTTTGGGATCACACTCCCGTTTCGCTGTTGACTTCCAGCCTTAGTACAAGCTGAGTCTAGCAAGTCCAAAGAGACACAATTAACCCAATGGGCCCTTCGCTGATTCACGTTTTTCTATACCCACTATTCTGGGTATAGTGAACTGCCTAAAGGACGGACGCTGGAGGATGTCCAAGAGGCCTCTGCATCATCCGTACGCCTGTCGTTTTACACCACGAAATGTGCTTCTGTGGAATTTGGAACGCACGCTGACCCTCCTCTTGAGGAATTGCTAACCTCAGATAAGACGTGTTGGAAGGAAATAGAAACAGAGTGCTTTGTTCTGTTGAGCTTACCTAGGGCAAGGGCGACCACGTCCTTGGTGAGTTAGGGATTCTTAAAGTGTGTTCCCGAAGCTGTTTGGAGGTCGGTAAATCAAACCGTCCCAAGGAAAAGTGCAGTGTGCTGCACCTTACTCTGCAAACACAGAGCGACTCTGAAAGGCCTGCGATGCTGGATTTTGCATACAGGGCCCAGAGCATCGTGGAGGTACAGAGTGTGCTGAATCCGAAACGGTTGCTGACACGAGGTGGCAAGGAGAACGATAAAGCCTCTTCCCCATAAACTGACACAGAACAGCAGTTTAGGGCTCACGGATCGGTTGCACTCCTTCACTTAGGCAAGGCAAGTCCAGCTCTTCCTTCGAGGCTAGTGGTCTCATTGAGCTTCACGTTTGCTATAGAGCAGAGCAGGATGAGCTTGCAACTAGGAAGTGCAAGCACAATGCTTCTTTCCACAAAACTAACTCATGGTCTACGCTGAGTCATGCTGGCATGTACTGAAAGTCCTGCCGTTACAAATGCTTTTCAGGTTGCTTTGACGCCTTATGAACGGAGCTTTCAAAACTGGAAAAAAAGCCTTTGGGATCACACTCCCGTTTCGCTGTTGACTTCCAGCCTTAGTACAAGCTGAGTCTAGCAAGTCCAAAGAGACACAATTAACCCAATGGGCCATTCGCGGATTCACGTTTTTATATACCCGCTATTCTGGGTATAGTGAACTGCCAAAAGGACGGACGCTGGAGGATGTCCAAGAGGCCTCTGCATCATCCGTACGCCTGTCGTTTTACACCACGAACTGTGCTTCTGTGGAATTTGGACCGCACGCTGACCCTCTCCCTGAGGAATTGCTTACCTCACATAAGACGTGTTGGAAGGAAATAGAAACAGAGTGCTTTATTCTGTTGAGCTTACCTAGGGCAAGGGGGCCACGTCCTTGGCGAGTTAGGGATTCTTGAACGGTGTTCCCCAAGCTGTTTGGAGGTCGGTAAATCAAACCGTCCCAAGGAAAAGTGCAGTGTGCTGCACCTTACTCTGCAAACACAGAGCGACTCTGAGAGGCCTGCGATGCTGGATTTTGCAAACAGGGCCCAGAGCATCGTGGAGGTTCAGAGTGTGCTGAAGCCGAAACGGTTGCTGACACGAGGTGGCAAGGAGAACGATAAAGCCTCTTCCCCATAAACTGACACAGAACAGCAATTTAGGGCTCACGGAGCTGTTGCACTCCTTTACTTAGGCAAGCTAAGTCCAGCTCTTCCTTCGAGGCTTGTGCTCACATTGAGCTTCACATTTGCTATAGAGCAGAGCAGGATGAGCTTGCAACTAGGAAGTGCAAGCACAATGCTTCTTTCCACAAAACTAACTCATGGTCTACGCTGAGTCATGCTGGCATGTACTGAAAGGCCTGCCGTTACAAATGCTTTTCAGGTTGCTTTGACGCCTTATGAACGGAGCTTTCAAAACTGGAAAAAAAGCCTTTGGGATCACACTCCCGTTTCGCTGTTGACTTCCAGCCTTAGTACAAGCTGAGTCTAGCAAGTCCAAAGAGACACAATTAACCCACTGGGCCCTTCGCTGATTCACGTTTTTCTATACCCGCTATTCTGGGTATAGTGAACTGCCTAAAGGACGGACGCTGGAGGATGTCCAAGAGGCCTCTGCATCATCCGTACGCCTGTCGTTTTACACCACGAACTGTGCTTCTGTGGAATTTGGAACGCACGCTGACCCTCTCCTTGAGGAATTACTTACCTCACATAAGACGTGTTGGAAGGAAAGAGAAACAGAGTGCTTTGTTCTGTTGAGCTTACCTAGGGCAAGGGCGACCACGTCCTTGGCGAGTTAGGGATTCTTGAACTGTGTTTCCGAAGCTGCTTGGAGGTCGGAAAATAAAACCATCCAAAGGAAAAGTGCAGTGTGCTGCACCTTACTCTGCAAACACAGAGCGACTCTGAAAGACCTGCGATGCTGGATTTTGCATACCGGGCCCAGAGCATCGTGGAGGTACAGAGTTTGCTGAAGCCGGAACGGTTGCTGACACGAGGTGGCAAGGAGAAAAATAAAGCCTATTCCCCATAAACTGACACAGAACAGCAGTTTAGGGCTCACGGATCGGTTGCACTCCTTCACTTAGGCAAGGCAAGTGCAGCTCTTGGTTCGAGGCTAGTGCTCTCATTGAGCTTCACATTTGCTATAGAGCAGAGCAGGATGAGCTTGCAACTAGGAAGTGCAAGCACAATGCTTCTTTCCACAAAACTAACTCATGGTCTACGCTTAGTCATGCTGGCATGTACTGAAAGTCCTGCCGTTACAAATGCTTTTCAGGTTGCTTTGACGCCTTATGAACGGAGCTTTCAAAACTGGAAAAAAAGCCTTTGGGATCACACTCCCGTTTCGCTGTTGACTTCCAGCCTTAGTACAAGCTGAATCTAGCAAGTCCAAAGAGACACAATTAACCCAATGGGCCATTCGCGGATTCACGTTTTTATATACCCGCTATTCTGGGTATAGTGAACTGCCAAAAGGACGGACGCTGGAGGATGTCCAAGAGGCCTCTGCATCATCCGTACGCCTGTCGTTTTACACCACGAAATGTGCTTCTGTGGAATTTGGAACGCACGCTGACCCTCCTCTTGAGGAATTGCTAACCTCAGATAAGACGTGTTGGAAGGAAATAGAAACAGAGTGCTTTGTTCTGTTGAGCTTACCTAGGGCAAGGGCGACCACCACCTTGGTGAGTTAGGGATTCCTGAACTGTGTTCCCGAAGCTGTTTGGAGGTCGGAAAATCAAACGGTCCCAAGGAAAAGTGCAGTGTTCTGCACCTTACTCTGCAAACATAGAGCGACTCTGAAAGGCCTGCGATGCTGGATTTTGCATACAGGGCCCAGAGCATCGTGGAGGTACAGAGTGTGCTGAAGGCGAAACGGTTGCTGACACGAGGTGGCAAGGAGAACGATAAAGCCTCTTCCCCATAAACTGACACAGAACAGCAATTTAGGGCTCACGGAGCTGTTGCAATCCTTCCCTTAGGCAAGCTAAGTCAAGCTCTTCCTTCGAGGCTTGTGCTCACATTGAGCTTCACATTTGCTATAGAGCAGAGCAGGATGAGCTTGCAACTAGGAAGTGCAAGCACAATGCTTCTTTCCAGAAAACTAACTCATGGTCTACGCTGAGTCATGCTGGCATGTACTGAAAGGCGTGCCGTTACAAATGCTTTTCAGGTTGCTTTGACGCCTTATGAACGGAGCTTTCAAAACTGGGAAAAAAGCGTTTGGGATCACACTCCCGTTTCGCTGTTGACTTCCAGCCTTAGTACAAGCTGAGTCTAGCAAGTCCAAAGAGACACAATTAACCCAATGGGCCCTTCGCTGATTCACGTTTTTCTATACCCACTATTCTGGGTATAGTGAACTGCCTAAAGGACGGACGCTGGAGGATGTCCAAGAGGCCTCTGCATCATCCGTACGCCTGTCGTTTTACACCACGAAATGTGCTTCTGTGGAATTTGGAACGCACGCTGACCCTCCTCTTGAGGAATTGCTAACCTCAGATAAGACGTGTTGGAAGGAAATAGAAACAGAGTGCTTTGTTCTGTTGAGCTTACCTAGGGCAAGGGCGACCACGTCCTTGGTGAGTTAGGGATTCTTAAAGTGTGTTCCCGAAGCTGTTTGGAGGTCGGTAAATCAAACCGTCCCAAGGAAAAGTGCAGTGTGCTGCACCTTACTCTGCAAACACAGAGCGACTCTGAAAGGCCTGCGATGCTGGATTTTGCATATAGGGCCCAGAGCATCGTGGAGGTACAGAGTGTGCTGAAGCCGAAACGGTTGCTGACACGAGGTGGCAAGGAGAAAGATAAAGCCTATTCCCCATAAACTGACATATAACAGCAGTTTAGGGCTCACGGATCGGTTGCACTCCTTCATTAGGCAAGGCAAGTCCAGCTCTTCCTTCGAGGCTAGTGGTCTCATTGAGCTTCACGTTTGCTATAGAGCAGAGCAGGATGAGCTTGCAACTAGGAAGTGCAAGCACAATGCTTCTTTCCACAAAACTAACTCATGGTCTACGCTGAGTCATGCTGGCATGTACTGAAAGTCCTGCCGTTACAAATGCTTTTCAGGTTGCTTTGACGCCTTATGAACGGAGCTTTCAAAACTGGAAAAAAAGCCTTTGGGATCACACTCCCGTTTCGCTGTTGACATCCAGCCATAGTACAAGCTGAGTCTAGCAAGTCCAAAGAGACACAATTAACCCAATTGGCCCTTCGCTGATTCAGGTTTTTGTATACCCGCTATTCTGGGTATAGTGAACTGCCTAAAGGACGGACGCTGGAGGCTGTCAAAGAGGCCTCTGCATCATCCGTACGCCTGTCGTTTTACACCACGAACTGTGCTTCTGTGGAAATTGGACCGCACGCTGACCCTCTCCTTGTGGAATTGCTTACCTCACATAAGACGTGTTGGAAGGAAATAGAAACAGAGTGCTTTATTCTGTTGAGCTTACCTAGGGAAAGGGGACCACGTCCTTGGCGAGTTAGGGATTCTTGAACGGTATTCCCCAAGCTGTTTGGAGGTCAGAAAATCAAACCGTCCCAAGGAAAATTGCAGTGTGCTGCACCTTACTCTGCAAACACAGAGCGACTCTGAAAGGCCTGCGATGCTGGATTTTGCATACAGGGCCCAGAGCATCGTGGAGGTACAGAGTGTGCTGAAGCCGAAACGGTTGCTGACACGAGGTGGCAAGGAGAACGATAAAGCCTCTTCCCCATAAACTGACACAGAACAGCAATTTAGGGCTCACGGAGCTGTTGCACTCCTTCCCTTAGGCAAGCTAAGTCAAGCTCTTCCTTCGAGGCTATTGCTCACATTGAGCTTCACATTTGCTATAGAGCAGAGCAGGATGAGCTTGCAACTACGAAGTGCAAGCACAATGCTTCTTTCCACAAAACTAACTCATGGTCTACGCTGAGTCATGCTGGCATTTACTGAAAGCCCTGCCGCTACACATGCTTTTCAGGTTGCTTTGACGCCTTATGAACGGAGCTTTCAAAACTGGAAAAAAAGCCTTTGGGATCACACTCCTGTTTCCCGGTTGACTTCCAGTCTTAGTACAGGCTGAGTCTAGCAAGTCCAAATAGACACAATTAACCCAATGGGCCCTTCGCTGATTCACGTTTTTCTATACCCACTATTCTGGGTATAGTGAACTGCCTAAAGGACGGACGCTGGAGGATGTCGAAGAGGCCTCTGCATCATCCGTACGCCTGTCGTTTTACACCACGAAATGTGCTTCTGTGGAATTTGGAACGCACGCTGACCCTCCTCTTGAGGAATTGCTAACCTCAGATAAGACGTGTTGGAAGGAAATAGAAACAGATTGCTTTGTTCTGTTGAGCTTACCTAGGGCAAGGGCGACCACGTCCTTGGCGAGTTAGGGATTCTTGAACTGTGTTTCCGAAGCTGCTTGGAGGTCGGAAAATCAAACCATCCCAAGGAAAAGTGCAGTGTGCTGCACCTTACTCTGCAAACAGAGAGCGACTCTGAAAGACCTGCGATGCTGGATTTTGCATACCGGGCCCAGAGCATCGTGGAGGTACAGAGTTTGCTGAAGCCGGAACGGTTGCTGACACGAGGTGGCAAGGAGAAAGATAAAGCCTATTCCCCATAAACTGACACAGAACAGCAGTTTAGGGCTCACGGATCGGTTGCACTCCTTCACTTAGGCAAGGCAAGTGCAGCTCTTCCTTCGAGGCTAGTGCTCTCATTGAGCTTCACATTTGCTATAGAGCAGAGCAGGATGAGCTTGCAACTAGGAAGTGCAAGCACAATGCTTCTTTCCACAAAACTAACTCATGGCCTACGCTGAGTCATGCTGGCATGTACTGAAAGTCCTGCCGTTACAAATGCTTTTCAGGTTGCTTTGACGCCTTATGAACGGAGCTTTCAAAACTGGAAAAAAAGCCTTTGGGATCACACTCCCGTTTCGCTGTTGACTTCCAGCCTTAGTACAAGCTGAATCTAGCAAGTCCAAAGAGACACAATTAACCCAATGGGCCATTCGCGGATTCACGTTTTTATATACCCGCTATTCTGGGTATAGTGAACTGCCAAAAGGACGGACGCTGGAGGATGTCCAAGAGGCCTCTGCATCATCCGTACGCCTGTCGTTTTACACCACGAACTGTGCTTCTGTGGAATTTGGACCGCACGCTGACCCTCTCCCTGAGGAATTGCTTACCTCACATAAGACGTGTTGGAAGGAAATAGAAACAGAGTGCTTTATTCTGTTGAGCTTACCTAGGGCAAGGGGGCCACGTCCTTGGCGAGTTAGGGATTCTTGAACGGTGTTCCCCAAGCTGTTTGGAGGTCAGAAAATCAAACCGTCCCAAGGAAAAGTGCAGTGTGCTGCACCTTACTCTGCAAACACAGAGCGACTCTGAAAGGACTGCGATGCTGGATTTTGCATACAGGGCCCAGAGCATCGTGGAGGTACAGAGTGTGCTGAAGCCGAAACGGTTGCTGACACGAGGTGGCAAGGAGAACGATAAAGCCTCTTCCCCATTAACTGACACAGAACAGCAATTCAGGGGTCACGGAGCTGTTGCACTCCTTTACTTAGGCAAGCTAAGTCCAGCTCTTCCTTCGAGGCTTGTGCTCACATTGAGCTTCACATTTGCTATAGAGCAGAGCAGGATGAGCTTGCAACTAGGAAGTGCAAGCACAATGCTTCTTTCCACAAAACTAACTCATGGTCTACGCTGAGTCATGCTGGCATGTACTGAAAGGCCTGCCGTTACAAATGCTTTTCAGGTTGCTTTGACGCCTTATGAACGGAGCTTTGAAAACTGGGAAAAAAGCCTTTGGGATCACACTCCCGTTTCGCTGTTGACTTCCAGCCTTAGTACAAGCTGAGTCTAGCAAGTCCAAAGAGACACAATTAACCCAATGGGCCCTTCGCTGATTCACGTTTTTCTATACCCGCTATTCTGGGTATAGTGAACTGCCTAAAGGACGGACGCTGGAGGATGTCCAAGAGGCCTCTGCATCATCCGTACGCCTGTCGTTTTACACCACGAACTGTGCTTCTGTGGAATTTGGAACGCACGCTGACCCTCTCCTTGAGGAATTACTTACCTCACATAAGACGTGTTGGAAGGAAAGAGAAACAGAGTGCTTTGTTCTGTTGAGCTTACCTAGGGCAAGGGCGACCACGTCCTTGGCGAGTTAGGGATTCTTGAACGGTGTTCCCCAAGCTGTTTGGAGGTCGGTAAATCAAACCATCCCAAGGAAAAGTGCAGTGTGCTGCACCTTACTCTGCAAACAGAGAGCGACTCTGAAAGACCTGCGATGCTGGATTTTGCATACCGGGCCCAGAGCATCGTGGAGGTACAGAGTTTGCTGAAGCCGGAACGGTTGCTGACACGAGGTGGCAAGGAGAAAGATAAAGCCTATTCCCCATAAACTGACACAGAACAGCAGTTTAGGGCTCACGGATCGGTTGCACTCCTTCACTTAGGCAAGGCAAGTGCAGCTCTTGGTTCGAGGCTAGTGCTCTCATTGAGCTTCACATTTGCTATAGAGCAGAGCAGGATGAGCTTGCAACTAGGAAGTGCAAGCACAATGCTTCTTTCCACAAAACTAACTCATGGTCTACGCTGAGTCATGCTGGCATGTACTGAAAGGCCTGCCGTTACAAATGCTTTTCAGGTTGCTTTGACGCCTTATGAACGGAGCTTTCAAAACTGGGAAAAAAGCCTTTGGGATCACACTCCCGTTTCGCTGTTGACTTCCAGCCTTAGTACAAGCTGAGTCTAGCAAGTCCAAAGAGACACAATTAACCCACTGGGCCCTTCGCTGATTCACGATTTTCTATACCCGCTATTCTGGGTATAGTGAACTGCCTAAAGGACGGACGCTGGAGGATGTCCAAGAGGCCTCTGCATCATCCGTACGCCTGTCGTTTTACACCACGAACTGTGCTTCTGTGGAATTTGGAACGCACGCTGAGCCTCTCCTTGAGGAATTACTTACCTCACATAAGACATGTTGGAAGGAAATAGAAACAGAGTGCTTTGTTCTGTTGAGCTTACCTAGGGCAAGGGCGACCACGACCTTGGTGAGTTAGGGATTCCTGAACTGTGTTCCCGAAGCTGTTTGGAGGTCGGAAAATCAAACGGTCCCAAGGAAAAGTGCAGTGTGCTGCACCTTACTCTGCAAACACAGAGCGACTCTGAAAGACCTGCGATGCTGGATTTTGCATACCGGGCCCAGAGCATCGTGGAGGTACAGAGTTTGCTGAAGCCGGAACGGTTGCTGACACGAGGTGGCAAGGAGAAAAATAAAGCCTATTCCCCATAAACTGACACAGAACAGCAGTTTAGGGCTCACGGATCGGTTGCACTCCTTCACTTAGGCAAGGCAAGTGCAGCTCTTGGTTCGAGGCTAGTGCTCTCATTGAGCTTCACATTTGCTATAGAGCAGAGCAGGATGAGCTTGCAACTAGGAAGTGCAAGCACAATGCTTCTTTCCACAAAACTAACTCATGGTCTACGCTTAGTCATGCTGGCATGTACTGAAAGTCCTGCCGTTACAAATGCTTTTCAGGTTGCTTTGACGCCTTATGAACGGAGCTTTCAAAACTGGGAAAAAAGCCTTTGGGATCACACTCCCGTTTCGCTGTTGACTTCCAGCCTTAGTACAAGCTGAGTCTAGCAAGTCCAAAGAGACACAATTAACCCACTGGGCCCTTCGCTGATTCACGATTTTCTATACCCGCTATTCTGGGTATAGTGAACTGCCTAAAGGACGGACGCTGGAGGATGTCCAAGAGGCCTCTGCATCATCCGTACGCCTGTCGTTTTACACCACGAAATGTGCTTCTGTGGAATTTGGAACGCACGCTGACCCTCCTCTTGAGGAATTGCTAACCTCAGATAAGACGTGTTGGAAGGAAATAGAAACAGAGTGCTTTGTTCTGTTGAGCTTACCTAGGGCAAGGGCGACCACCACCTTGGTGAGTTAGGGATTCCTGAACTGTGTTCCCGAAGCTGTTTGGAGGTCGGAAAATCAAACGGTCCCAAGGAAAAGTGCAGTGTGCTGCACCTTACTCTGCAAACACAGAGCGACTCTGAAAGGCCTGCGATGCTGGATTTTGCATACAGGGCCCAGAGCATCGTGGAGGTACAGAGTGTGCTGAAGGCGAAACGGTTGCTGACACGAGGTGGCAAGGAGAACGATAAAGCCTCTTCCCCATAAACTGACACAGAACAGCAATTTAGGGCTCACGGAGCTGTTGCAATCCTTCCCTTAGGCAAGCTAAGTCAAGCTCTTCCTTCGAGGCTTGTGCTCACATTGAGCTTCACATTTGCTATAGAGCAGAGCAGGATGAGCTTGCAACTAGGAAGTGCAAGCACAATGCTTCTTTCCAGAAAACTAACTCATGGTCTACGCTGAGTCATGCTGGCATGTACTGAAAGGCGTGCCGTTACAAATGCTTTTCAGGTTGCTTTGACGCCTTATGAACGGAGCTTTCAAAACTGGGAAAAAAGCGTTTGGGATCACACTCCCGTTTCGCTGTTGACTTCCAGCCTTAGTATAAGCTGAGTCTAGCAAGTCCAAAGAGACACAATTAACCCAATGGGCCCTTCGCTGATTCACGTTTTTCTATACCCACTATTCTGGGTATAGTGAACTGCCTAAAGGACGGACGCTGGAGGATGTCCAAGAGGCCTCTGCATCATCCGTACGCCTGTCGTTTTACACCACGAAATGTGCTTCTGTGGAATTTGGAACGCACGCTGACCCTCCTCTTGAGGAATTGCTAACCTCAGATAAGACGTGTTGGAAGGAAATAGAAACAGAGTGCTTTGTTCTGTTGAGCTTACCTAGGGCAAGGGCGACCACGTCCTTGGTGAGTTAGGGATTCTTAAAGTGTGTTCCCGAAGCTGTTTGGAGGTCGGTAAATCAAACCGTCCCAAGGAAAAGTGCAGTGTGCTGCACCTTACTCTGCAAACACAGAGCGACTCTGAAAGGCCTGCGATGCTGGATTTTGCATATAGGGCCCAGAGCATCGTGGAGGTACAGAGTGTGCTGAAGCCGAAACGGTTGCTGACACGAGGTGGCAAGGAGAAAGATAAAGCCTATTCCCCATAAACTGACATATAACAGCAGTTTAGGGCTCACGGATCGGTTGCACTCCTTCATTAGGCAAGGCAAGTCCAGCTCTTCCTTCGAGGCTAGTGGTCTCATTGAGCTTCACGTTTGCTATAGAGCAGAGCAGGATGAGCTTGCAACTAGGAAGTGCAAGCACAATGCTTCTTTCCACAAAACTAACTCATGGTCTACGCTGAGTCATGCTGGCATGTACTGAAAGTCCTGCCGTTACAAATGCTTTTCAGGTTGCTTTGACGCCTTATGAACGGAGCTTTCAAAACTGGAAAAAAAGCCTTTGGGATCACACTCCCGTTTCGCTGTTGACTTCCAGCCTTAGTACAAGCTGAGTCTAGCAAGTCCAAAGAGACACAATTAACCCAATGGGCCATTCGCGGATTCACGTTTTTATATACCCGCTATTCTGGGTACAGTGAACTGCCAAAAGGACGGACGTTGGAGGATGTCCAAGAGGCCTCTGCATCATCCGTACGCCTGTCGTTTTACACCACGAACTGTGCTTCTGTGGAATTTGGACCGCACGCTGACCCTCTCCCTGAGGAATTGCTTACCTCACATAAGACGTGTTGGAAGGAAATAGAAACAGAGTGCTTTATTCTGTTGAGCTTACCTAGGGCAAGGGGGCCACGTCCTTGGCGAGTTAGGGATTCTTGAACGGTGTTCCCCAAGCTGTTTGGAGGTCGGTAAATCAAACCGTCCCAAGGAAAAGTGCAGTGTGCTGCACCTTACTCTGCAAACACAGAGCGACTCTGAAAGGACTGCGATGCTGGATTTTGCATACAGGGCCCAGAGCATCGTGGAGGTACAGAGTGTGCTGAAGCCGAAACGGTTGCTGACACGAGGTGGCAAGGAGAACGATAAAGCCTCTTCCCCATAAACTGACACAGAACAGCAATTTAGGGCTCACGGAGCTGTTGCACTCCTTTACTTAGGCAAGCTAAGTCCAGCTCTTCCTTCGAGGCTTGTGCTCACATTGAGCTTCACATTTGGTATAGAGCAGAGCAGGATGAGCTTGCAACTAGGAAGTGCAAGCACAATGCTTCTTTCCACAAAACTAACTCATGGTCTACGCTGAGTCATGCTGGCATGTACTGAAAGGCCTGCCGTTACAAATGCTTTTCAGGTTGCTTTGACGCCTTATGAACGGAGCTTTCAAAACTGGGAAAAAAGCCTTTGGGATCACACTCCCGTTTCGCTGTTGACTTCCAGCCTTAGTACAAGCTGAGTCTAGCAAGTCCAAAGAGACACAATTAACCCACTGGGCCCTTCGCTGATTCACGTTTTTCTATACCCGCTATTCTGGGTATAGTGAACTGCCTAAAGGACGGACGCTGGAGGATGTCCAAGAGGCCTCTGCATCATCCGTACGCCTGTCGTTTTACACCACGAACTGTGCTTCTGTGGAATTTGGAACGCACGCTGACCCTCTCCTTGAGGAATTACTTACCTCACATAAGACGTGTTGGAAGGAAAGAGAAACAGAGTGCTTTGTTCTGTTGAGCTTACCTAGGGCAAGGGCGACCACGTCCTTGGCGAGTTAGGGATTCTTGAACTGTGTTTCCGAAGCTGCTTGGAGGTCGGAAAATAAAACCATCCCAAGGAAAAGTGCAGTGTGCTGCACCTTACTCTGCAAACAGAGAGCGACTCTGAAAGACCTGCGATGCTGGATTTTGCATACCGGGCCCAGAGCATCGTGGAGGTACAGAGTTTGCTGAAGCCGGAACGGTTGCTGACACGAGGTGGCAAGGAGAAAGATAAAGCCTATTCCCCATAAACTGACACAGAACAGCAATTTAGGGCTCACGGAGCTGTTGCAATCCTTCACTTAGGCAAGCTAAGTCAAGCTCTTCCTTCGAGGCTTGTGCTCACATTGAGCTTCACATTTGCTATAGAGCAGAGCAGGATGAGCTTGCAACTAGGAAGTGCAAGCACAATGCTTCTTTCCACAAAACTAACTCATGGTCTACGCTTAGTCATGCTGGCATGTACTGAAAGGCCTGCCGTTACAAATGCTTTTCAGGTTGCTTTGACGCCTTATGAACGGAGCTTTCAAAACTGGGAAAAAAGCCTTTGGGATCACACTCCCGTTTCGCTGTTGACTTCCAGCCTTAGTACAAGCTGAGTCTAGCAAGTCCAAAGAGACACAATTAACCCACTGGGCCTTTCGCTGATTCACGATTTTCTATACCCGCTATTCTGGGTATAGTGAACTGCCTAAAGGACGGACGCTGGAGGATGTCCAAGAGGCCTCTGCATCATCCGTACGCCTGTCGTTTTACACCACGAACTGTGCTTCTGTGGAATTTGGAACGCACGCTGACCCTCTCCTTGAGGAATTACTTACCTCACATAAGACATGTTGGAAGGAAATAGAAACAGAGTGCTTTGTTCTGTTGAGCTTACCTAGGGCAAGGGCGACCACGACCTTGGTGAGTTAGGGATTCCTGAACTGTGTTCCCGAAGCTGTTTGGAGGTCGGAAAATCAAACGGTCCCAAGGAAAAGTGCAGTGTGCTGCACCTTACTCTGCAAACACAGAGCGACTCTGAAAGGCCTGCGATGCTGGATTTTGCATACAGGGCCCAGAGCATCGTGGAGGTACAGAGTGTGCTGAAGCCGAAACGGTTGCTGACACGAGGTGGCAAGGAGAACGATAAAGCCTCTTCCCCATAAACTGACACAGAACAGCAATTTAGGGCTCACGGAGCTGTTGCAATCCTTCCCTTAGGCAAGCTAAGTCAAGCTCTTCCTTGGAGGCTTGTGCTCACATTGAGCTTCACATTTGCGATAGAGCAGAGCAGGATGAGCTTGCAACTAGGAAGTGCAAGCACAATGCTTCTTTCCACAAAACTAACTCATGGTCTACGCTGAGTCATGCTGGCATGTACTGAAAGGCGTGCCGTTACAAATGCTTTTCAGGTTGCTTTGACGCCTTATGAACGGAGCTTTCAAAACTGGGAAAAAAGCGTTTGGGATCACACTCCCGTTTCGCTGTTGACTTCCAGCCTTAGTACAAGCTGAGTCTAGCAAGTCCAAAGAGACACAATTAACCCAATGGGCCCTTCGCTGATTCACGTTTTTCTATACCCACTATTCTGGGTATAGTGAACTGCCTAAAGGACGGACGCTGGAGGATGTCCAAGAGGCCTCTGCATCATCCGTACGCCTGTCGTTTTACACCACGAAATGTGCTTCTGTGGAATTTGGAACGCACGCTGACCCTCCTCTTGAGGAATTGCTAACCTCAGATAAGACGTGTTGGAAGGAAATAGAAACAGAGTGCTTTGTTCTGTTGAGCTTACCTAGGGCAAGGGCGACCACGTCCTTGGTGAGTTAGGGATTCTTAAAGTGTGTTCCCGAAGCTGTTTGGAGGTCGGTAAATCAAACCGTCCCAAGGAAAAGTGCAGTGTGCTGCACCTTACTCTGCAAACACAGAGCGACTCTGAAAGGCCTGCGATGCTGGATTTTGCATATAGGGCCCAGAGCATCGTGGAGGTACAGAGTGTGCTGAAGCCGAAACGGTTGCTGACACGAGGTGGCAAGGAGAAAGATAAAGCCTATTCCCCATAAACTGACATATAACAGCAGTTTAGGGTTCACGGATCGGTTGCACTCCTTCATTAGGCAAGGCAAGTCCAGCTCTTCCTTCGAGGCTAGTGGTCTCATTGAGCTTCACGTTTGCTATAGAGCAGAGCAGGATGAGCTTGCAACTAGGAAGTGCAAGCACAATGCTTCTTTCCACAAAACTAACTCATGGTCTACGCTGAGTCATGCTGGCATGTACTGAAAGTCCTGCCGTTACAAATGCTTTTCAGGTTGCTTTGACGCCTTATGAACGGAGCTTTCAAAACTGGAAAAAAAGCCTTTGGGATCACACTCCCGTTTCGCTGTTGACTTCCAGCCTTAGTACAAGCTGAGTCTAGCAAGTCCAAAGAGACACAATTAACCCAATGGGCCATTCGCGGATTCACGTTTTTATATACCCGCTATTCTGGGTACAGTGAACTGCCAAAAGGACGGACGCTGGAGGATGTCCAAGAGGCCTCTGCATCATCCGTACGCCTGTCGTTTTACACCACGAACTGTGCTTCTGTGGAATTTGGACCGCACGCTGACCCTCTCCCTGAGGAATTGCTTACCTCACATAAGACGTGTTGGAAGGAAATAGAAACAGAGTGCTTTATTCTGTTGAGCTTACCTAGGGCAAGGGGGCCACGTCCTTGGCGAGTTAGGGATTCTTGAACGGTGTTCCCCAAGCTGTTTGGAGGTCGGAAAATCAAACCGTCCCAAGGAAAAGTGCAGTGTGCTGCACCTTACTCTGCAAACACAGAGCGACTCTGAAAGGACTGCGATGCTGGATTTTGCATACAGGGCCCAGAGCATCGTGGAGGTACAGAGTGTGCTGAAGCCAAAACGGTTGCTGACACGAGGTGGCAAGGAGAACGATAAAGCCTCTTCCCCATAAACTGACACAGAACAGCAATTTAGGGCTCACGGAGCTGTTGCACTCCTTTACTTAGGCAAGCTAAGTCCAGCTCTTCCTTCGAGGCTTGTGCTCACATTGAGCTTCACATTTGCTATAGAGCAGAGCAGGATGAGCTTGCAACTAGGAAGTGCAAGCACAATGCTTCTTTCCACAAAACTAACTCATGGTCTACGCTGAGTCATGCTGGCGTGTACTGAAAGGCCTGCCGTTACAAATGCTTTTCAGGTTGCTTTGACGCCTTATGAACGGAGCATTCAAAACTGGGAAAAAAGCCTTTGGGATCACACTCCCGTTTCGCTGTTGACTTCCAGCCTTAGTACAAGCTGAGTCTAGCAAGTCCAAAGAGACACAATTAACCCACTGGGCCCTTCGCTGATTCACGTTTTTCTATACCCGCTATTCTGGGTATAGTGAACTGCCTAAAGGACGGACGCTGGAGGATGTCCAAGAGGCCTCTGCATCATCCGTACGCCTGTCGTTTTACACCAGGAACTGTGCTTCCGTGGAATTTGGAACGCACGCTGACCCTCTCCTTGAGGAATTACTTACCTCACATAAGACGAGTTGGAAAGAAAGAGAAACAGAGTGCATTGTTCTGTTGAGCTTACCTAGGGCAAGGGCGACCACGTCCTTGGCGAGTTAGGGATTCTTGAACTGTGTTTCCGAAGCTGTTTGGAGGTCGGAAAATCAAACCGTCCCAAGGAAAAGTGCAGTGTGCTGCACCTTACTCTGCAAACAGAGAGCGACTCTGAAAGGCCTGCGATGCTGGATTTTGCATACAGGGCCCAGAGCATCGTGGAGGTACAGAGTTTGCTGAAGCCGAAACGGTTGCTGACACGAGGTGGCAAGGAGAACGATAAAGCCTCTTCCCCATAAACTGACACAGAACAGCAGTTTAGGGCTCACGGATCGGTTGTACTCCTTCACTTAGGGAAGGCAAGTGCAGCTCTTCCGTCGAGGCTAGTGCTCTCATTGAGCTGCACATTTCCTATAGAGCAGAGCCGGATGAGCTAGCAACTAGGAAGTGCAAGCACAATGCTTCTTTCCACAAAACTAACTCATGGTCTACGCTGAGTCATGCTGGCATGTACTGAAAGGCCTGCCGTTACAAATGCTTTTCAGGTTGCTTTGACGCCTTATGAACGGAGCTTTGAAAACTGGAAAAAAAGCCTTTGGGATCACACTCCTGGATCCAGGTTGACTACCAGCCTTAGTACAGGCTGAGTCTAGCAGGTAAAAAGAGACACAATTAACCCACTGGGCGCTTCGCTTATTCACATTTTTCTATACCCGCTATTCTGGGTATAGCGAACTGCCTAAAGGACGGACGCTGGTGGATGCTCAAGCGGTCTCTGCATCTTCCGTACTCCTGTCGTGTTACAGTACGAACTGTGCTTCTGTGGAATTTGGAACGCACGCTGACCCTCTCCTTGAGAAATTACTTACCTCACATAAGACGTGTTGGAAGGAAAGAGAAACAGAGTGCTTTGTTCTGTTGAGCTTACCTAGGGCAAGGGCGACCACGTCCTTGGCGAGTTAGCGATTCTTGAACTGTGTTCCCTAAGCTGTTTGGATGTCGGAAAATCGAACCGTCTCAAGGAAAAGTGCAGTGTGCTGCACCTTACTCTGCAAACACAGAGTGACTCTGAAAGGCCTGCGATGCTGGATTTTGCATACAGGGCCCAGAGCATCGTGGAGGTACAGAGTGTGCTGAAGCCGAAACGGTTGCTGACACGAGGTGGCAAGGAGAACGATAAAGCCTCTTCCCCATAAAGTGACACAGAACAGCAATTTAGGGCTCACGGAGCTGTTGCACTCCTTCCCTTAGGCAAGGAAAATCCAGCTGTTCCTTCGAGGCTTTTGCTCACATTGAGCTTCACATTTGCTATAGAGCAGAGCAGGATGAGCTTGGAACTAGGAAGTGCAAGCACAATGCTTCTTTCCACAAAACTAACTCATGGTCTACGCTGAGTCATGCTGGCATTTACTGAAAGCCCTGCCGCTACAAATGCTTTTCAGGTTGCTTTGATGCCTTATGAACGGAGCTTTCAAAACTGGAAAAAAAGCCTTTGGGATCACACTCCTGTTTCCAGTTTGACTTCCAGCCTTAGTACAGGCTGAGTCTAGCAGGTCAAAAGAGACACAATTAACCCACTGGGCCCTTCGCTGATTCACGTTTTTCTATACCCGCTATTCTGGGTATAGTGAACTGCCTAAAAGACGGACGCTGAAGGATGTCCAAGAGGCCTCTGCATCTTCCGTACGCCTGTCGTTTTACACAAGGAACGGTGCATCTGTGGAATTTGGAACGCACGCTGTCCCTCTCCTTGAGGAATTGCTTACCTCACATAAGACGTGTTGGAAGGAAAGAGAAACAGAGTGCTTTGTTCTGTTGAGCTTACCTAGGGCAAGGGCGACCACGTCCTTGGCGAGTTAGGGATTCTTGAACTGTGTTTCCGAAGCTGTTTGGAGGTCGGAAAATCAAACCGTCCCACGGAAAAGTGCAGTGTGCTGCACCTTACTCTGCAAACACAGAGCGACTCTGAAAGGCCTGCCATGCTGGATTTTGCATACAGGGCCCAGAACATCGTGGAGGTACAGAGTGTGCTGAAGCCGAAACGGTTGCTGACACGAGGTGCCAAGGAGAACGATAAAGCCTCTTCCCCATAAACTGACACAGAACAGCAATTTAGGGCTCACGGAGCTGTTGCACTCCTTCCCTTAGGCAAGATATGTCAAGCTCTTCCTTCGAGGCTTGTGCTCACATTGAGCTTCACATTTGCTATAGAGCAGAGCAGGATGAGCTTGCAACTAGGAAGTGCAAGCACAATGCTTCTTTCCACAAAATTAACTCATGGTCTATGCTGAGTCGTGCTGGCATGTACTGAAAGGCCTGCTGTTACAAATGCTTTTCAGGTTGCTTTGACGCCTTATGAACGGAGCATTCAAAACTGGGAAAAAAGCCTTTGGGATCACACTCCCGTTTCGCTGTTGACTTCCAGCCTTAGTACAAGCTGAATCTAGCAAGTCCAAATAGACACAATTAACCCACTGGGCCCTTCGCTGATTCACGTTTTTCTATACCTGCTATTCTGGGTATAGTGAACTGCCTAAAGGACGGACGTTGGAGGATGTCCAAGAGGCCTCTGCATCATCCGTACGCCTGTCGTTTTACACCACGAACTGTGCTTCTGTGGAATTTGGAACGCACGCTGACCCTCTCCTTGAGGAATTACTTACCTCACATAAGACGTGTTGGAAGGAAAGAGAAACAGAGTGCTTTGTTCTGTTGAGCTTACCTAGGGCAAGGGCGACCACGTCCTTGGCGAGTTAGGGATTCTTGAACTGTGTTCCCGAAGCTGTTTAGAGGTCGGAAAATCAAACCGTCCCAACGAAAAGTGAAGTGTGCTGCACCTTACTCTGCAAACACAGAGCGACTCGGAAAGGCCTGCCATGCTGGATTTTGCATACAGGGCCCAGAACATCGTGGAGGTACAGAGTGTGCTGAAGCCGAAACGGTTGCTGACACGAGGTGGCAAGGAGAACGATAAAGCCTCTTCCCCATAAACTGACACAGAACAGCAATTTATGGCTCACGGAGCTGTTGCACTCCTTCCCTTAGGCAAGCTAAGTCAAGCTCTTCCTTCTAGGCTATTGCTCACATTGAGCTTCACAATTGCTTTAGAGCAGAGCAGGATGAGCTTGCAACTAGGAAGTGCAAGCACAATGCTTCTTTCCACAAAATTAACTCATGGTCTATGCTGAGTCATGCTGGCATGTACTGAAGGGCCTGCCGTTACAAATGCTTTTCAGGTTGCTTTGACGCCTTATGAACGGAGCTTTCAAAACTGGGAAAAAAGACTTTGGGATCACATTCCCGTTTCGCTGTTGACTTCCAGCCTTAGTACAAGCTGAGTCTAGCAAGTCCAAAGAGACACAATTAACCCACTGGGCCCTTCGCTGATTCACGTTTTTCTATACCCGCTATTCTGGGTATAGTGAACTGCCTAAAGGACGGACGCTGGAGGATGTCCAAGAGGCCTCTGCATCATCCGTACGCCTGTCGTTTTACACCAGGAACTGTGCTTCCGTGGAATTTGGAACGCACGCTGACCCTCTCCTTGAGGAATTACTTACCTCACATAAGACGAGTTGGAAAGAAAGAGAAACAGAGTGCATTGTTCTGTTGAGCTTACCTAGGGCAAGGGCGACCACGTCCTTGGCGAGTTAGGGATTCTTGAACTGTGTTTCCGAAGCTGTTTGGAGGTCGGAAAATCAAACCGTCCCAAGGAAAAGTGCAGTGTGCTGCACCTTACTCTGCAAACAGAGAGCGACTCTGAAAGGCCTGCGATGCTGGATTTTGCATACAGGGCCCAGAGCATCGTGGAGGTACAGAGTTTGCTGAAGCCGAAACGGTTGCTGACACGAGGTGGCAAGGAGAACGATAAAGCCTCTTCCCCATAAACTGACACAGAACAGCAGTTTAGGGCTCACGGATCGGTTGTACTCCTTCACTTAGGGAAGGCAAGTGCAGCTCTTCCTTCGAGGCTAGTGCTCTCATTGAGCTGCACATTTCCTATAGAGCAGAGCCGGATGAGCTAGCAACTAGGAAGTGCAAGCACAATGCTTCTTTCCACAAAACTAACTCATGGTCTACGCTGAGTCATGCTGGCATGTACTGAAAGGCCTGCCGTTACAAATGCTTTTCAGGTTGCTTTGACGCCTTATGAACGGAGCTTTGAAAACTGGAAAAAAAGCCTTTGAGATCACACTCCTGGTTCCAGGTTGACTACCAGCCTTAGTACAGGCTGAGTCTAGCAGGTAAAAAGAGACACAATTAACCCACTGGGCGCTTCGCTTATTCACATTTTTCTATACCCGCTATTCTGGGTATAGCGAACTGCCTAAAGGACGGACGCTGGTGGATGCTCAAGCGGTCTCTGCATCTTCCGTACTCCTGTCGTGTTACAGTACGAACTGTGCTTCTGTGGAATTTGGAACGCACGCTGACCCTCTCCTTGAGGAATTACTTACCTCACATAAGACGTGTTGGAAGGAAAGAGAAACAGAGTGCTTTGTTCTGTTGAGCTTACCTAGGGCAAGGGCGACCACGTCCTTGGCCAGTTAGGCATTCTTGAACTGTGTTCCCTAAGCTGTTTGGATGTCGGAAATTCGAACCGTCTCAAGGAAAAGTGCAGTGTGCTGCACCTTACTCTGCAAACACAGAGCGACTCTGAAAGGCCTGCGATGCTGGATTTTGCATACAGGTCCCAGAGCATCGTGGAGGTACAGAGTGTGCTGAAGCCGAAACGGTTGCTGACACGAGGTGGCAAGGAGAACGATAAAGCCTCTTCCCCATAAAGTGACACAGAACAGCAATTTAGGGCTCACGGAGCTGTTGCACTCCTTCCCTTAGGCAAGGAAAATCCAGCTGTTCCTTCGAGGCTTTTGCTCACATTGAGCTTCACATTTGCTATAGAGCAGAGCAGGATGAGCTTGGAACTAGGAAGTGCAAGCACAATGCTTCTTTCCACAAAACTAACTCATGGTCTACGCTGAGTCATGCTGGCATTTACTGAAAGCCCTGCCGCTACAAATGCTTTTCAGGTTGCTTTGATGCCTTATGAACGGAGCTTTCAAAACTGGAAAAAAAGCCTTTGGGATCACACTCCTGTTTCCAGTTTGACTTCCAGCCTTAGTACAGGCTGAGTCTAGCAGGTCAAAAGAGACACAATTAACCCACTGGGCCCTTCGCTGATTCACGTTTTTCTATACCCGCTATTCTGGGTATAGTGAACTGCCTAAAAGACGGACGCTGAAGGATGTCCAAGAGGCCTCTGCATCTTCCGTACGCCTGTCGTTTTACACAAGGAACGGTGCATCTGTGGAATTTGGAACGCACGCTGTCCCTCTCCTTGAGGAATTGCTTACCTCACATAAGACGTGTTGGAAGGAAAGAGAAACAGAGTGCTTTGTTCTGTTGAGCTTACCTAGGGCAAGGGCGACCACGTCCTTGGCGAGTTAGGGATTCTTGAACTGTGTTTCCGAAGCTGTTTGGAGGTCGGAAAATCAAACCGTCCCACGGAAAAGTGCAGTGTGCTGCACCTTACTCTGCAAACACAGAGCGACTCTGAAAGGCCTGCCATGCTGGATTTTGCATACAGGGCCCAGAACATCGTGGAGGTACAGAGTGTGCTGAAGCCGAAACGGTTGCTGACACGAGGTGCCAAGGAGAACGATAAAGCCTCTTCCCCATAAACTGACACAGAACAGCAATTTAGGGCTCACGGAGCTGTTGCACTCCTTCCCTTAGGCAAAGCAAGTCCAGCTCTTCCTTCGAGGCTTGTGCTCACATTGAGCTTCACATTTGCTATAGAGCAGAGCAGGATGAGCTTGCAAGTAGGAAGTGCAAGCACAATGCTTCTTTCCACAAAATTAACTCATGATCTATGCTGAGTCATGCTGGCATGTACTGAAAGGCCTGCTGTTACAAATGCTTTTCAGGTTGCTTTGACGCCTTATGAACGGAGCTTTCAAAACTGGGAAAAAAGCCTTTGGGATCACACTCCCGTTGCGCTGCTGACTTCCAGCCATAGTACAAGCTGAGTCTAGCAAGTCCAAAGAGACACAATTAACACAATGGGCACTTCGCTGATACACGTTTTTATATACCCGCTATTCGGGGTATAGTGAACTGCCTAAAGGACGGACGCTGGAGGATGTCCAAGAGGCCTCTGCATCATTCGTACGCCTGTCGTTTTACACCACGAACTGTGCTTCTGTGGAATTTGGAACGCACGCTGACCCTCCTCTTGAGGAATTGCTAACCTCAGATAAGACGTTTTGGAAGGAAATAGAAACAGAGTGCTTTGTTCTGTTGAGCTTACCTAGGGCAAGGGCGACCACGTCCTTGGCGAGTTAGGGATTCTTGAACTGTGTTTCCGAAGCTGTTTGGAGGTTGGAAAATCAAACCGTCCCAAGGAAAAGTGCAGTGTGCTGCACCTTACTCTGCAAACAGAGAGCGACTCTGAAAGGCCTGCGATGCTGGATTTTGCATACAGGGCCCAGAGCATCGTGGAGGTACAGAGTTTGCTGAAGCCGAAACGGTTGCTGACACGAGGTGGCAAGGAGAACGATAAAGCCTCTTCCCCATAAACTGACACAGAACAGCAGTTTAGGGCTCACGGATCGGTTGTACTCCTTCACTTAGGGAAGGCAAGTGCAGCTCTTCCTTCGAGGCTAGTGCTCTCATTGAGCTGCACATTTCCTATAGAGCAGAGCCGGATGAGCTAGCAACTAGGAAGTGCAAGCACAATGCTTCTTTCCACAAAACTAACTCATGGTCTACGCTGAGTCATGCTGGCATGTACTGAAAGGCCTGCCGTTACAAATGCTTTTCAGGTTGCTTTGACGCCTTATGAACGGAGCTTTGAAAACTGGAAAAAAAGCCTTTGGGATCACACTCCTGGTTCCAGGTTGACTACCAGCCTTAGTACAGGCTGAGTCTAGCAGGTAAAAAGAGACACAATTAACCCACTGGGCGCTTCGCTTATTCACATTTTTCTATACCCGCTATTCTGGGTATAGCGAACTGCCTAAAGGACGGACGCTGGTGGATGCTCAAGCGGTCTCTGCATCTTCCGTACTCCTGTCGTGTTACAGTACGAACTGTGCTTCTGTGGAATTTGGAACGCATGCTGACCCTCTCCTTGAGGAATTACTTACCTCACATAAGACGTGTTGGAAGGAAAGAGAAACAGAGTGCTTTGTTCTGTTGAGCTTACCTAGGGCAAGGGCGACCACGTCCTTGGCCAGTTAGGCATTCTTGAACTGTGTTCCCTAAGCTGTTTGGATGTCGGAAAATCGAACCGTCTCAAGGAAAAGTGCAGTGTGCTGCACCTTACTCTGCAAACACAGAGCGACTCTGAAAGGCCTGCGATGCTGGATTTTGCATACAGGTCCCAGAGCATCGTGGAGGTACAGAGTGTGCTGAAGCCGAAACGGTTGCTGACACGAGGTGGCAAGGAGAACGATAAAGCCTCTTCCCCATAAAGTGACACAGAACAGCAATTTAGGGCTCACGGAGCTGTTGCACTCCTTCCCTTAGGCAAGGAAAATCCAGCTGTTCCTTCGAGGCTTTTGCTCACATTGAGCTTCACATTTGCTATAGAGCAGAGCAGGATGAGCTTGGAACTAGGAAGTGCAAGCACAATGCTTCTTTCCACAAAACTAACTCATGGTCTACGCTGAGTCATGCTGGCATTTACTGAAAGCCCTGCCGCTACAAATGCTTTTCAGGTTGCTTTGATGCCTTATGAACGGAGCTTTCAAAACTGGAAAAAAAGCCTTTGGGATCACACTCCTGTTTCCAGTTTGACTTCCAGCCTTAGTACAGGCTGAGTCTAGCAGGTCAAAAGAGACACAATTAACCCACTGGGCCCTTCGCTGATTCACGTTTTTCTATACCCGCTATTCTGGGTATAGTGAACTGCCTAAAAGACGGACGCTGAAGGATGTCCAAGAGGCCTCTGCATCTTCCGTACGCCTGTCGTTTTACACAAGGAACGGTGCATCTGTGGAATTTGGAACGCACGCTGTCCCTCTCCTTGAGGAATTGCTTACCTCACATAAGACGTGTTGGAAGGAAAGAGAAACAGAGTGCTTTGTTCTGTTGAGCTTACCTAGGGCAAGGGCGACCACGTCCTTGGCGAGTTAGGGATTCTTGAACTGTGTTTCCGAAGCTGTTTGGAGGTCGGAAAATCAAACCGTCCCACGGAAAAGTGCAGTGTGCTGCACCTTACTCTGCAAACACAGAGCGACTCTGAAAGGCCTGCCATGCTGGATTTTGCATACAGGGCCCAGAACATCGTGGAGGTACAGAGTGTGCTGAAGCCGAAACGGTTGCTGACACGAGGTGCCAAGGAGAACGATAAAGCCTCTTCCCCATAAACTGACACAGAACAGCAATTTAGGGCTCACGGAGCTGTTGCACTCCTTCCCTTAGGCAAAGCAAGTCCAGCTCTTCCTTCGAGGCTTGTGCTCACATTGAGCTTCACATTTGCTATAGAGCAGAGCAGGATGAGCTTGAAACTAGGAAGTGCAAGCACAATGCTTCTTTCCACAAAATTAACTCATGGTCTATGCTGAGTCATGCTGGCATGTACTGAAAGGCCTGCTGTTACAAATGCTTTTCTGGTTGCTTTGACGCCTTATGAACGGAGCTTTCAAAACTGGGAAAAAAGCCTTTGGGATCACACTGCCGTTGCGCTGTTGACTTCCAGCCATAGTACAAGCTGAGTCTAGCAAGTCCAAAGAGACACAATTAACACAATGGGCACTTCGCTGATACACGTTTTTATATACCCGCTATTCGGGGTATAGTGAACTGCCTAAAGGACGGACGCTGGAGGATGTCCAAGAGGCCTCTGCATCATTCGTACGCCTGTCGTTTTACACCACGAACTGTGCTTCTGTGGAATTTGGAACGCACGCTGACCCTCCTCTTGTGGAATAGCTAACCTCAGATAAGACGTTTTGGAAGGAAATAGAAACAGAGTGCTTTGTTCTGTTGAGCTTACCTAGGGCATGGGCGACCACGTCCTTGGCGAGTTAGGGATTCTTGAACTGTGTTCCCGAAGCTGTTTGGAGGTCGGAAAATCAAACCGTCCCAAGGAAAAGTGCAGTGTGCTTCACCTTACTCTGCAAACACAGAGCGACTCTGAAAGGCCTGCGATGCTGGATTTTGCATACAGGGCCCAGAGCATCGTGGAGGTACAGAGTGTGCTGAAGCTGAAACGGTTGCTGACACGATGTGGCAAGGAGAACGATAAAGCCTCCTCCCCATAAACTGACACAGAATAGCAATTTAGGGCTCACGGAGCTGTTGCACTCCTTCACTTAGGCAAGCTAATTCAAGCACTTCCTTCGAGGCTTGTGCTCACATTGAGCTTCACATTTGCTATAGAGCAGAGCAGGATGAGCTTGCAACTAGGAAGTGCAAGCACAATGCTTCTTTCCACAAAACTAACTCATGGTTTGCGCTGAGTCATGCTGGCATGTACTGAAAGGACTGCCGTGACAAATTCTTTTCAGGTTGCTTTGACGCCTTATGAATAGAGATTTCAAAACTGGGAAAAAAGCCTTTGGGATCACACTCCCGTTTCGCTGTTGACTTCCAGCCTTAGTACAAGCTGAGTCTAGCAAGTCCAAAGAGACACAATTAACCCAATGGGCCCTTCGCTGATTCACGTTTTTCTATACCCGCTATTCTGGGTATAGTGAACTAGCTAAAGGACGGACGCTGGAGGATGTCCAAGAGGCCTCTGCATCATCCGTACGCCTGTCGTATTACACCACGAACTATGCTTCTGTGGAATTCGGAACGCACGCTGACCCTCTCCTTGAGGAATTACTTACCTCACGTAAGACGTGTTGGAAGGAAAGAGAAACAGAGTGCTTTGTTCTGTTGAGCTTACCTAGGACAAGGGCGACCACGTCCTTGGCGAGTTAGGGATTCTTGAACTGTGTTTCCGAAGCTGCTTGGAGGTCGGAAAATCAAACCATCCCCAGGAAAAGTGCAGTGTGCTGCACCTTACTCTGCAAACAGAGAGCGACTCTGAAAGACCTGCGATGCTGGATTTTGCATACAGGGCCCAGAGCATCGTGGAGGTACAGAGTGTGCTGAAGCCGAAACGGTTGCTGACACGAGGTGGCAAGGAGAACGATAAAGCCTCTTCCCCATAAACTGACACAGAACAGCAATTTACGGCTCACGGAGCTGTTGCACTCCTTCCCTTAGGCAAGCTAAGTAAAGCTCTTCCTTCGAGGCTATTGCTCACATTGAGCTTCACATTTGCTATAGAGCAGAGCAGGATGAGCTTGCAACTAGGAAGTGCAAGCACAATGCTTCTTTCCACAAAACTAACTCATGATCTACACTGAGTCATGCTGGCATGTACTGAAAGGCCTGCCGTGACAAATGCTTTTCAGGTTGCTTTGACGCCTTATGAACGGAGCTTTCAAAACTGGAAAAAACCCTTTGGGATCACACTCCTCTTTCCAGTTTGACTTCCAGCCTTAGTACAGGCTGAGTCTAGCAAGTCCAAAGAGACACAATTAACCCAATGGGCCCTTCGCTGATTCACGTTTTTCTATACCCGCTATTCTGGGTATAGTGAACTGCCTAAAGGACGGACGCTGAAGGATGTCCAAGAGGCCTCTGCATCTTCCGTACTCCTGTCGTTTTACACAAGGAATGGTGCTTCTGTGGAATTTGGAACGCACGCTGTCCCTCTCCTTGAGGAATTGCTTACCTCACATGAGACGTGTTGGAAGGAAAGAGAAACAGAGTGCTTTGTTCTGTTGAGCTTACCTAGGGCAAGGGCGACCACGTCCTTGGCGAGTTAGGGATTCTTGAACTGTGTTCCCGAAGCTGTTTGGAGGTCGGAAAATCAAACCGTCCCAAGGAAAAGTGCAGTGTGCTGCACCTTACTCTGCAAACACAGAGCGACTCTGAAAGGCCTGAGATGCTGGATTTTGCATACAGGGCCCAGAGCATCGTGGAGGTACAGAGTGTGCTGACGCCAAAACGGTTGCTGACACGAGGTGGAAAGGAGAACGATAAAGCCTCTTCCCCATAAACTGACACAGAACAGCAATTTAGGGCTCACGGAGCTGTTGCACTCCTTCACTTAGGCAAGCTAAGTCAAGCTCTTCCTTTGAGGCTATTGCTCACATTGAGCTTCACATTTGCTATAGAGCAGAGCAGGATGAGCTTGCAACTAGGAAGTGCAAGCACAATGCTTCTTTCCACAAAACTAACTCATGGTCTACGCTGAGTCATGCTGGCATGTACTGAAAGGCCTGCCGTGACAAATGCTTTTCAGGTTGCTTTGATGCCTTATGAACGGAGCTTTCAAAACTGGGAAAAAAGCCTTTGGGATCACACTCCCGTTTTGCTGTTGATTTCCAGCCTTAGACCAAGCTGAGTCTAGCAAGTCCAAAGAGACACAATTAACCCAATGGGCCCTTCGCTGATTCACGTTTTTCTATACCCGCTATTCTGGGTATAGTGAACTAGCTAAAGGACGGACGCTGGAGGATGTCCAAGAGCCCTCTGCATCATCTGTAAGCCTGTCGTTTTACACCACGAACTGTGTTTCTGTGGAATTTGGAACGCACGCTGACCCTCCTCTTGAGGAATTGCTTACCTCACATAAGACGTGTTGGAAGGAAAGAGAAACAGAGTGCTTTGTTCTGTTGAGCTTACCTAGGGCAAGGGCGACCACGTCCTTGGCGAGTTAGGGATTCTTGAACTGTGTTCCCGAAGCTGCTTGGAGGTCGGAAAATCAAACCATCCCAAGGAAAAGTGCAGTGTGCTGCACCTTACTCTGCAAACACAGAGCGACTCTGAAAGGCCTGCGATGCTGGATTTTGCATACAGGGCCCAGAGCATCGTGGAGGTACAGAGTGTGCTGAAGCCGAAACGGTTGCTGACACGAGGTGGCAAGGAGAACGATAAAGCCTCTTCCCCATAAACTGACACAGAACAGCAATTTAGGGCTCACGGAGCTGTTGCACTCCTTCACTTAGGCAAGCTAAGTGAAGCTCTTTCTTCGAGGCTACTGCTCACATAGAGCTTCACATTTGCTATAGAGCAGAGCAGGATGAGCTTGCAACTAGGAAGTGCAAGCACAATGCTTCTTTCCACAAAACTAACTCATGGTCTACGCTGAGTCATGCTGGCATGTACTGAAAGGCCTTCCGTTACAAATGCTTTTCAGGTTGCTTTGACGCCTTATGAACGGAGCTTTCAAAACTGGAAAAAAAGCCTTTGGGATCACACTCCTGTTTCCCGGTTGATTTCCAGCCTTAGTACAGGCTGAGTGTAACATGTCAAAAGGGACACAATTAACCCACTGGGCCCTTCGCTGATTCACGTTTTTCTATACCCGATATTCTGGGTATAGCGAACTGCCTAAAGGACGGACGCTGGTGGATGCCCAAGAGGTCTCTGCATCTTCCGTACTCCTGTCGTGTTACAGCACGAACTGTGTTTCTGTGGAATTTGGAACGCACGCTGACCCTCTCCTTGTGGAATTGCTTACCTCACATAAGACGTGTTGGAAGGAAATAGAAACAGAGTGCTTTGTTCTGTTGAGCTTACGTAGGGCAAGGGCGACCACGTCCTTGGCGAGTTAGGGATTCTTGAACTGTGTTCCCTAAGCTGTTTGGAGGTCGGAAAATCAAACCGTCCCAAGGAAAAGTGCAGTGTGCTGCACCTTACTCTGCAAACACAGAGCGAGTCTGAGAGGCCTGCGAACATGGATTTTGCATACAGGGCCCAGAGCATCGTGGAGGTACAGAGTGTGCTGAAGCCTAAACGGTTGCTGACACGAGGTGGCAAGGAGAAAGATAAAGCCTCTTCCCCATAAACTGACACAGAACAGCAATTTAGGGCTCACGGAGCTGTTGCACTCCTTCAGTTAGGCAAGCTAAGTCAAGCTCTTCCTTCGAGGCTATTGCTCACATTGATCTTCACATTTGCTATAGAGCAGAGCCGGATGAGCTTGCAACTAGGAAGTGCAAGCACAATGCTTCTTTCCACAAAACTAACTCATGGTCTACGCTGAGTCATGCTGGCATGTACTGAAAGGCCTGCCGTTACAAATGCTTTTCACGTTGCTTTGACGCTTTATGAATGGAGCTTTCAAAACTGGAAAAAAAGCTTTTGGCATCACACTCCCGTTTCCCGGTTGACTTCCAGCCTTAGTACAGGCTGAGTCTAGCAAGTCCAAGGAGACACAATTAACCCAATGGGCCCTTCGCTGATTCACGTTTTTCTATACCCGCTATTCTGGGTATAGTGAACTGCCTAAAGGACGGACGCTGGAGGATGTCCAAGAGGCCTCTGCATCATCCGTACTCCTGTCGTTTTACACCACGAACTGTGCTTCTTTGGAATTTGGAACGCACGCTGACCCTCCTCTTTAGGAATTGCTAACCTCAGATAAGACGTGTTGTAAGGAAAGAGAAACAGAGTGCTTTGTTCTGTTGAGCTTACCTAGGGCAAGGGCGACCACGTCCTTGGCGAGTTAGGGATTCTTGAACTGTGTTTCCGAAGCTGTTTGGAGGTCAGAAAATCAAACCGTCCCAAGGAAAAGTGCAGTGTGCTGCACCTTACTCTGCAAACACAGAGCGACTCTGAAAGGCCTGCGATGCTGGATTTTGCATACAGGGCCCAGAGCATCGTGGAGGTACAGAGTTTGCTGAAGCCAAAACGGTTGCTGACACGAGGTGGCAAGGAGAACGATAAAGCCTCTTCCCCATAAACTGACACAGAACAGCAATTTACGGCTCACGGAGCTGTTGCACTCCTTCCCTTAGGCAAGCTAAGTAAAGCTCTTCCTTCGAGGCTGTTGCTCACATTGAGCTTCACATTTGCTATAGAGCAGAGCCGGATGAGCTTGCAACTAGGAAGTGCAAGCACAATGCTTCTTTCCACAAAACTAACCCATGATCTACACTGAGTCATGCTGGCATGTACTGAAAGGCCTGCCGTGACAAATGCTTTTCAGGTTGCTTCGACGCCTTATGAACGGAGCTTTCAAAACTGGAAAAAAACCCTTTGGATCACACTCCTCTTTCCAGTTTGACTTCCAGCCTTAGTACAGGCTGAGTCTAGCAAGTCCAAAGAGACACAATTAACCCACTGGGCCCTTCGCTGATTCACGTTTTTCTATACCCGCTATTCTGGGTATAGTGAACTGCCTAAAGGACGCACGCTGAAGGATGTCCAAGAGGCCTCTGCATCTTCCGTACTCCTGTCGTTTTACACAAGGAACGGTGCTTCTGTGGAATTTGGAACGCACGCTGTCCCTCTCCTTGAGGAATTGCTTACCTCACATAAGACGTGTTGGAAGGAAAGAGAAACAGAGTGCTTTGTTCTGTTGAGCTTACCTAGGGCAAGGGCGACCACGTCCTTGGCGAGTTAGGGATTCTTGAACTGTGTTCCCGAAGCTGTTTGGAGGTCGGAAAATCAAACCGTCCAAAGGAAAAGTGCAGTGTGCTGCACCTTACTCTGCAAACACAGAGCGACTCTGAAAGGCCTGAGATGCTGGATTTTGCATACAGGGCCCAGAGCATCGTGGAGGTACAGAGTGTGCTGAAGCCTAAACGGTTGCTGACACGAGGTGGCAAGGAGAAAGATAAAGCCTCTTCCCCATAAACTGACACAGAACAGCAATTTAGGGCTCACGGAGCTGTTGCACTCCTTCAGTTAGGCAAGCTAAGTCAAGCTCTTCCTTCGAGGCTTGTGCTCACATTGAGCTTCACATTTGCTATAGAGCAGAGCAGGATGAGCTTGCAACTAGGAAGTGCAAGCACAATGCTTCTTTCCACAAAACTAACTCATGGTCTACGCTGAGTCATGCTGGCATGTACTGAAAGGCCTGCCGTTACAAATGCTTTACTGGTTGCTTTGACGCCTTATAAACAGAGCTTTCAAAACTGGGAAAAAAGCCTTTGGGATCACACTCCCGTTTCGCTGTTGACTTCCAGACATAGTACAAGCTGAGTCTAGCAAGTCCAAAAAGACACAATTAACCCAAAGGGCCAATCGCTGATTCACGTTTTTATATACCAGCTATTCGGGGTATAGCGAACTGCCTAAAGGACGGACGCTGGTGGATGCTCAAGCGGTCTCTGCATCTTCCGTACTCCTGTCGTGATACAGCACGAACTGTGCTTCTGTGGAATTTGGAACGCACGCTGTCCCTCTCCTTGAGGAATTGCTTACCTCACATAAGACGTGTTGGAAGGAAATAGAAACAGAGTGCTTTGTTCTGTTGAGCTTACCTAGGGCAAGGGCGACCACGTCCTTGGCGAGTTAGGGATTCTTGAACTGTGTTCCCGAAGCTGCTTGGAGGTCGGAAAATCAAACCATCCCAAGGAAAAGTGCAGTGTGCTGCACCTTACTCTGCAAACACAGAGCGACTCTGAAAGGCCTGCGATGCTGGATTTTGCATACAGGGCCCAGAGCATCGTGGAGGTACAGAGTGTGCTGAAGCCGAAACGGTTGCTGACACGAGGTGGCAAGGAGAACGATAAAGCCTCTTCCCCATAAACTGACACAGAACAGCAATTTAGGGCTCACGGAGCTGTTGCACTCCTTCACTTAGGCAAGCTAAGTGAAGCTCTTCCTTCGAGGCTACTGCTCACATAGAGCTTCACATTTGCTATAGAGCAGAGCAGGATGAGCTTGCAACTAGGAAGTGCAAGCACAATGCTTCTTTCCACAAAACTAACTCATGGTCTACGCTGAGTCATGCTGGCATGTACTGAAAGGCCTTCCGTTACAAATGCTTTTCAGGTTGCTTTGACGCCTTATGAACGGAGCTTTCAAAACTGGAAAAAAAGCCTTTGGGATCACACTCCTGTTTCCCGGTTGATTTCCAGCCTTAGTACAGGCTGAGTGTAACATGTCAAAAGGGACACAATTAACCCACTGGGCCCTTCGCTGATTCACGTTTTTCTATACCCGATATTCTGGGTATAGCGAACTGCCTAAAGGACGGACGCTGGTGGATGCCCAAGAGGTCTCTGCATCTTCCGTACTCCTGTCGTGTTACAGCACGAACTGTGTTTCTGTGGAATTTGGAACGCACGCTGACCCTCTCCTTGTGGAATTGCTTACCTCACATAAGACGTGTTGGAAGGAAATAGAAACAGAGTGCTTTGTTCTGTTGAGCTTACGTAGGGCAAGGGCGACCACGTCCTTGGCGAGTTAGGGATTCTTGAACTGTGTTCCCTAAGCTGTTTGGAGGTCGGAAAATCAAACCGTCCCAAGGAAAAGTGCAGTGTGCTGCACCTTACTCTGCAAACACAGAGCGAGTCTGAGAGGCCTGCGAAGATGGATTTTGCATACAGGGCCCAGAGCATCGTGGAGGTACAGAGTGTGCTGAAGCCTAAACGGTTGCTGACACGAGGTGGCAAGGAGAAAGATAAAGCCTCGTCCCCATAAACTGACACAGAACAGCAATTTAGGGCTCACGGAGCTGTTGCACTCCTTCAGTTAGGCAAGCTAAGTCAAGCTCTTCCTTCGAGGCTATTGCTCACATTGATCTTCACATTTGCTATAGAGCAGAGCCGGATGAGCTTGTAACTAGGAAGTGCAAGCAGAATGCTTCTTTCCACAAAACTAACTCATGGTCTACGCTGAGTCATGCTGGCATGTACTGAAAGGCCTGCTGTTACAAATGCTTTTCAGGTTGCTTTGACGCCTTATGAACGGAGCTTTCAAAAGTGGAAAAAAGCCTTTCGGATCACACTCCCGTTTCGCTGCTGACTTCCAGCCTTAGTACAAGCTGAGTCTAGCAAGTCCAAAGAGACACAATTAACCCAATGGGCCATTCGCGGATTCACGTTTTTATATACCCGCTATTCTGGGTACAGTGAACTGCCAAAAGGACGGACGATGGAGGATGTCCAAGAGGCCTCTGCATCATCCGTACGCCTGTCGTTTTACACCACGAACTGTGCTTCTGTGGAATTTGGACCGCACGCTGACCCTCTCCCTGAGGAATTGCTTACCTCACATAAGACGTGTTGGAAGGAAATAGAAACAGAGTGCTTTGTCCTGTTGAGCATACCTAGGGAAAGGGCGACCACGTCCTTGGCGAGTTAGGGATTCTTGAACTGTGTTTCCGAAGCTGTTTGGAGGTCGGAAAATCAAACCGTCCCAAGGAAAAGTGCAGTGTGCTGCACCTTACTCTGCAAACAGAGAGCGACTCTGAAAGACCTGCGATGCTGGATTTTGCATACAGTGCCCAGAGCATCGTGGAGGTACAGAGTGTGCTGAAGCCGAAATGGTTGCTGACACGAGGTGGCAAGGAGAACGATAAAGCCTCTTCCCCATTAACTGACACAGAACAGCAATTTAGGGCTCACGGAGCGGTTGCACTCCTTCACTTAGGCAAGCTAAGTCAAGCTCTTCCTTCGAGGCTATTGCTCACATTGAGCTTCACATTTGCTATAGAGCAGAGCAGGATGAGCTTGCAACTAGGAAGTGCAAGCACAATGCTTCTTTCCACAAAACTAACTCATGGTCTATGCTGAGTCATGCTGGCATGTACTGAAAGGCCTGCCGTTGCAAATGCTTTTCAGGTTGCTTTGACGCCTTATGAACGGAGCTTTCAAAACTGGAAAAAACCCCTTTGGGATCACACTCCTGTTTCCAGGTTGACTTCCAGCCTTAGTACAGGCTGAGTCTAGCAGGTCAAAAGAGACACAATTAACCCACTGGGCCCTTCGCTGATTCACGTTTTTCTATACCCGCTATTCTGGGTATAGTGAACTGCCTCAAGGACGGACGCTGGTGGATGCTCAAGCGGTCTCTGCATCTTCCGTACGCCTGTCGTTTTACACAACGAACTGTGCTTCTGTGGAATTTGGAACGCACGCTGACCCTGCTCTTCAGGAATTGCTAACCTCAGATAAGACGTGTTGGAAGGAAAGAGAAACAGAGTGCTTTGTTCTGTTGAGCTTACCTAGGGCAATGGCGACCACGTCCCTGGCGAGTTAGGGATTCTTGAACTGTGTTAACGAAGCTGTTTGGAGGTCGGAAAATCAAACCGTCCCAAGGAAAAGTGCAGTGTGCTGCACCTTACTCTGCAAACACAGAGCGACTCTGAAAGGCATGCGATGCTGGATTTTGCGTACAGGGCCCAGAGCATCGTGGAGGTACAGAGTGTGCTGAAGCCAAAACTGTTCCTGACACGATGTGGCAAGGAGAACGATAAAGCCTCTTCCCCATAAACTGACACAGAACAGCAATGTAGGGCTCACGGAGCTGTTGCACTCCTTCACTTAGGCAAGGTAAGTCCAGCTCTTCCTTCGAGGCTTGTGCTCACATTGAGCTTCACATTTGCTATAGAGCAGAGCAGGATGAGCTTGCAACTAGGAAGTGCAAGCACAATGCTTCTTTCCACAAAACTAACTCATGGTCTACGCTGAGTCATGCTGGCATGTACTGAAAGGCCTGCCGTTGCAAATGCTTTTCAGGTTGCTTTGACGCCTTATGAACGGAGCTTTCAAAACTGGAAAAAAACCCTTTGGGATCACACTCCTCTTTCCAGGTTGACTTCCAGCCTTAGTACAGGCTGAGTCTAGCAGGTCAAAAGAGACAAAATTAAACCACTGGGCCCTTCGCTGATTCACGGTTTTCTATACCCGCTACTCTGGGTAGAGCGAACTGCCTAAAGGACGGACGCTGGTGGATGCTCAAGCGGTCTCTGCATCTTCCGTACTCCTGTCATTTTACAGCACGAACTGTGCTTCTGTGGAATTTGGAACGCACGCTGTCCCTCTCCTTGAGGAATTGCTTACCTCACATAAGACGTGTTGGAAGGAAATAGAAACAGTGTGCTTTGTTCGGTTGAGCTTACCTAGGGCAAGGGCGACCACGTCCTTGGCGAGTTAGGGATTCTTGAACTGTGTTCCCGAAGCTGTTTGGAGGTCGGAAAATCAAACCGTCCCAAGGAAAAGTGCAGTGTGCTGCACCTTACTCTGCAAACACAGAGCGACTCTGAAAGGCCTGCGATGCTGCATTTTGCATACAGGGCCCAGAGCGTCGTGGAGGTACAGAGTGTGCTGAAGCCGAAACGGTTGCTGACACGAGGTGGCAAGGAGAACGATAAAGCCTCTTCCCCATAAACTGACACAGAACAGCAATTTAGGGCTCACGGAGCGGTTGCACTCCTTCACTTAGGCAAGCTAAGTCAAGCTCTTCCTTCGAGGCTACTGCTAACATAGAGCTTCACATTTGCTATAGAGCAGAGCAGAATGAGCTTGCAACTAGGAAGTGCAAGCACAATGCTTCTTTCCACAAAACTAACTCATGGTCTACGCTGAGTCATGCTGGCATGTACTGAAAGGCCTTCCATTACAAATGCTTTTCAGGTTACTTTGACGCCTTATGAACGGAGCTTTCAAACTGGAATAAAACCCTTTGGGATCACACTCCTGTTTCCAGGTTGACTTCCATCCTTAGTACAGGCTGAGTGTAGCATGTCAAAAGAGACACAATTAACCCACTGGGCCCTTCGCTGATTCACGTTTTTCTATACCCGCTATTCTGGGTATAGCGAACTGCCTAAAGGACGGACGCTGGTGGATGCTCAAGCGGTCTCTGCATCTTCCGTACTCCTGTCGTGTTACAGCACGAACTGTGCTTCTGTGGAATTTGGAACGCACGCTGTCCCTCTCCTTGAGGAATTGCTTACCTCACATAAGACATGTTGGAAGGAAATAGAAACAGAGTGCTTTGTTCTGTTGAGCTTACCCAGGGCAAGGGCGACCACGTCCTTGGCGAGTTAGGGATTCTTGAACTGTGTTCCCGAAGCTGCTTGGAGGTCGGAATATCAAACCATCCCAAGGAAAAGTGCAGTGTGCTGCACCTTACTCTGCAAACACAGAGCGACTCTGAAAGCCCTGCAATGCTGGATTTTGCATACAGGGCCCAGAGCATCGTGGAGGTACAGAGTGTGCTGAAGCCGAAACGGTTGCTGACACGAGGTGGCAAGGAGAACGATAAAGCCTCTTCCCCATAAACTGACACAGAACAGCAATTTAGGGCTCACGGAGCTGTTGCACTCCTTCACTTAGGCAAGCTAAGTCAAGCTCTTCCTTCGAGGCTACTGCTCTCATAGAGCTTCACATTTGCTATAGAGCAGAGCAGGATGAGCTTGCAACTAGGAAGTGCAAGCACAATGCTTCTTTCCACAAAACTAACTCATGGTCTACGCTGAGTCATGCTGGCATGTACTGAAAGGCCTTCCGTTACAAATGCTTTTCAGGTTGCTTTGACGCCTTATGAAAGGAGCTTTCAAAACTGGAAAAAAAGCCTTTGGGATCACACTCCTGTTTCCCGGTTGATTTCCAGCCTTTGTACAGGCTGAGTGTAACATGTCAAAAGGGACACAATTAACCCACTGGGCCCTTCGCTGATTCACGTTTTTCTATACCCGATATTCTGGGTATAGCGAACTGCCTAAAGGACGGACGCTGGTGGATGCCCAAGAGGTCTCTGCATCTTCCGTATTCCTGTCGTGTTACAGCACGAACTGTGTTTCTGTGGAATTTGGAACGCACGCTGACCCTCTCCTTGTGGAATTGCTTACCTCACATAAGACGTGTTGGAAGGAAATAGAAACAGAGTGCTTTGTTCTGTTGAGCTTACCTAGGGCAAGGGCGACCACGTCCTTGGCGAGTTAGGGATTCTTGAACTGTGTTCCCTAAGCTGTTTGGAGGTCGGAAAATCAAACCGTCCCAAGGAAAAGTGCAGTGTGCTGCACCTTACTCTGCAAACACAGAGCGAATCTGAGAGGCCTGCGAAGATGGATTTTGCATACAGGGCCCAGAGCATCGTGGAGGTACAGAGTTTGCTGAAGCCGAAACGGTAGCTGACACGAGGTGGCAAGGAGAACGATAAAGCCTCTTCCCCATAAACTGACACAGAACAGCAATTTAGGGTTCACGGAGCTGGTGCACTCCTTCCCTTAGGCAAGCTAAGTCAAACTCTTCCTTCGAGGCTATTGCTCACATTGATCTTCACATTTGCTATAGAGCAGAGCAGGATGAGCTTGCAATTAGGAAGTGCAAGCACAATGCTTCTTTCCACAAAACTAACTCATGGTCTACGCTGAGTCATGCTGGCATGTACTGAAAGGCCTGCCGTTACAAATGCTTTTCAGGTTGCTTTGACGCCTTATGAATGGAGCTTTCAAAACTGGAAAAAAAGCTTTTGGCATCACACTCCCGTTTCCCGGTTGACTTCCAGCCTTAGTACAGGCTGAGTCTAGCAAGTCCAAAGAGAAACAATTAACCCAATGGGCCCTTCGCTGATTCACGTTTTTCTATACCCGCTATTCTGGGTATAGTGAACTGCCTAAAGGACGGACGCTGGAGGATGTCCAAGAGGCCTCTGCATCATCCGTACGCCTGTCGTTTTACACCACGAACTGTGCTTCTGTGGAATTTGGAACGCACGCTGACCCTCCTCTTTAGGAATTGCTAACCTCAGATAAGACGTGTTGTAAGGAAAGAGAAACAGAGTGCTTTGTTCTGTTGAGCTTACCTAGGGCAAGGGCGAACACGTCCTTGGAGAGTTAGGGATTCTTGAACTGTGTTCCCGAAGCTGTTTGGATGTCGGAAAATCAAACCGTCCCAAGGAAAAGTGCAGTGTGCTGCACCTTACTCTGCAAACATAGAGCGACTCTGAAAGGCCTGAGATGCTGGATTTTGCATACAGGGCCCAGAGCATCGTGGAGGTACAGAGTGTGCTGACGCCAAAACGGTTGCTGACACGAGGTGGAAAGGAGAACGATAAAGCCTCTTCCCCATAAACTGACACAGAACAGCAATTTAGGGCTCACGGAGCTGTTGCACTCCTTCACTTAGGCAAGCTAAGTCAAGCTCTTCCTTTGAGGCTATTGCTCACATTGAGCTTCACATTTGCTAAAGAGCAGAGCAGGATGAGCTTGCAACTAGGAAGTGCAAGCACAATGCTTCTTTCCACAAAACTAACTCATGGTCTACGCTGAGTCATGCTGGCATGTACTGAAAGGCCTGCCGTGACAAATGCTTTTCAGGTTGCTTTGACGCCTTATGAACGGAGCTTTCAAAACTGGGAAAAAAGCCTTTGGGATCACACTCCCGTTTCGCTGTTGACTTCCAGCCTTAGACCAAGCTGAGTCTAGCAAGTCCAAAGAGACACAATTAACCCAATGGGCCCTTCGCTGATTCACGTTTTTCTATACCCGCTATTCTGGGTATAGTGAACTAGCTAAAGGACGGACGCTGGAGGATGTCCAAGAGCCCTCTGCATCATCTGTAAGCCTGTCGTTTTACACCACGAACTGTGTTTCTGTGGAATTTGGAACTCACGCTGACCCTCCTCTTGAGGAATTGCTTACCTCACATAAGACGTGTTGGAAGGAAAGAGAAACAGAGTGCTTTGTTCTGTTGAGCTTACCTAGGGCAAGGGCGACCACGTCCTTGGCGAGTTAGGGATTCTTGAACTGTGTTTCCGAAGCTGTTTGGAGGTCGGAAAATCAAACTGTCCCAAGGAAAAGTGCAGTGTGTTGCACCTTACTCTGCAAACACAGAGCGACTCTGAAAGGCCTGCGATGCTGGATTTTGCATACAGGGCCCAGAGCATCGTGGAGGTACAGAGTGTGCTGAAGCCAAAACGGTTGCTGACACGAGGTGGCAAGGAGAACGATAAAGCCTCTTCCCCATAAACTGACACAGAACAGCAATTTAGGGCTCACGGAGCTGTTGCACTCCTTCCCTTAGGCAAGTTAAGTCAAGCTCTTCCTTCGAGACTTGTGCTCACATTGAGCTTCACATTTGCTATAGAGCAGAGCAGGATGAGCTTGCAACTAGGAAGTGCAAGCACAATGCTTCTTTCCACAAAACTAACTCATGGTCTACGCTGAGTCATGCTGGCATGTACTGAAAGGCCTGCCGTTACAAATGCTTTTCAGGTTGCTTTGACGCCTTATGAACGGAGCTTTCAAAACTGGGAAAAAAGCCTTTGGGATCACACTGCCGTTTCGCTGTTGACTTCCAGCCTTAGTACAAGCTGAGTCTAGCAAGTCCAAAGAGACACTATTAACCCACTGGGCCCTTCGCTGATTCACGTTTTTCTATACCCGCTATTCTGGGTATAGTGAACTGCGTAAAGGACGGACGCTGGAGGATGTCCAAGAGGCCTCTGCATCATCCGTACGCCTGTCGTTTTACACCACGAACTGTGCTTCTGTGGAATTTGGAACGCACGCTGACCCTCTCCTTGAGGAATTACTTACCTCACATAAGACGTGTTGGAAGGAAAGAAAAACAGAGTGCTTTGTTCTGTTGAGCTTACCTAGGGAAAGGGCGACCACGTCCTTGGCGAGTTAGGGATTCTTGAACTGTGTTTCCGAAGCTGTTTGGAGGTCGGAAAATCAAACCGTCCCAAGGAAAAGTGCAGTGTGCTGC
Organism: Kogia breviceps; assembly: GCF_026419965.1. Taxonomy (NCBI): domain Eukaryota; kingdom Metazoa; phylum Chordata; class Mammalia; order Artiodactyla; family Physeteridae; genus Kogia; species Kogia breviceps. The sequence goes on from NC_081317.1 coordinate 99,752,600, forward strand.
ACCTTACTCTGCAAACAGAGAGCCACTCTGAAAGACCTGCGATGCTGGATTTTGCATACAGGGCCCAGAGCATCGTGGAGGTACAGAGTTTCCTGAAGCCGAAACGGTTGCTGACACGAGGTGGCAAGGAGAACGATAAAGCCTATCCCCCATAAACTGACACAGAACAGCAGTTTAGGGCTCACGGATCGGTTGCACTCCTTCACTTAGGCAAGGCAAGTGCAGCTCTTCCTTCGAGGCTAGTGCTCTCTTTGAGCTTCACATTTGCTATAGAGCAGAGCAGGATGAGCTTGCAACTAGGAAGTGCAAGCACAATGCTTCTTTCCACAAAACTAACTCATGGTCTACGCTGAGTCATGCTGGCATGTACTGAAAGGCCTGCCGTTACAAATGCTTTTTGGGTTGCTTTGACGCCTTATGAACGGAGCTTTCAAAACTGGAAAAAAAGCCTTTGGGATCACACTCCCGTTTCGCTGTTGACTTCCAGCCTTAGTACAAGCTGAGTCTAGCAAGTCCAAAGAGACACAATTAACCCAATGGGCCCTTCGCTGATTCACGTTTTTCTATACCCGCTATTCTGGGTATAGTGAACTGCCTAAAGGACGGACGGTGGTGGATGCTCAAGCGGTCTCTGCATCTTCCGAACTCCTGTCGTTTTACAGCACGAACTGTGCTTCTGTGGAATTTGGAACGCACGCTGTCCCTCTCCTTCAGGAATTGCTAACATCAGATAAGACGTGTTGGAAGGAAAGAGAAACAGAGTGCTTTGTTTTGTTGAGCTTACCTAGGGCAATGGCGACCACGTCCTTGGCGAGTTAGGGATTCTTGAATTGTGTTAACGAAGCTGTTTGGAGGTCGGAAAATCAAACCGTCCCAAGGAAAAGTGCAGTGTTCTGCACATTACTCTGCAAACACAGAGCGACTCTGAAAGGCCTGCGATGCTGGATTTTGCATACAGGGCCCAGAGCATCGTGGAGGTACAGAGTGTGCTGAAGCCGAAACGGTTGCTGACACGAGGTGGCAAGGAGAACGATAAAGCCTCTTCCCCATAAACTGACACAGAACAGCAATTTAGGGCTCACGGACCTGTTGCACTCCTTCACTTAGGCAAGCTAAGTCAAGCTCTTCCTTCGAGGCTATTGCTCACATTGAGCTTCACATTTGCTATAGAGCAGAGCAGGATGAGCTTGCAACTAGGAAGTGCAAGCACAATGCTTCTTTCCAAAAAACTAACTCATGGTCTACGCTGAGTGATGCTGGCATGTACTGAAAGCCCTGCCGCTACAAATGCTTTTCAGGTTGCTTTGACTCCTTATGAACGGAGCTTTCAAAACTGGAAAAAAAGCCTTTGGGATCACACTCCTGTTTTCCGGTTGACTTCCAGTCTTCGTACAGGCTGAGTCTAGCAAGTCCAAAGAGACACAATTAACCCAATGGGCCCTTCGCTGATTCACGTTTTTCTATACCCGCTATTCTGGGTATAGTGAACTGCCTAAAAGACGGACACTGGAGGATGTCCAAGAGGCCTCTGCATCATCCGTACTCCTGTCGTTTTACACCACGAACTGTGCTTCTGTGGAATTTGGACCGCACGCTGACCCTCTCCTTGAGGAATTGCTTACCTCACATAAGACGTGTTGGAAGGAAATAGAAACAGAGTGCTTTGTTCTGTTGAGCTTACCTAGGGCAAGGGGGCCACGTCCTTGGCGAGTTAGGGATTCTTGAACGGTGTTCCCCAAGCTGTTTGGAGGTCGGAAAATCAAACCGTCCCAAGGAAAATTGCAGTGTGCTGCACCTTACTCTGCAAACACAGAGCGACTCTGAAAGGCCTGCGATGCTGGATTTTGCATACAGGGCCCAGAGCATCGTGGAGGTACAGAGTGTGCTGAAGCCGAAACGGTTGCTGACACGAGGTGGCAAGGAGAACGATAAAGCCTCTTCCCCATAAACTGACAAAGAACAGCAATTTAGGGCTCACGGAGCTGTTGCTCTCCTTCACTTAGGCAAGCTAAGTCCAGCTCTTCCTTCGAGGCTTGTCCTCACATTGAGCTTCACATTTGCTATAGAGCAGAGCAGGATGAGCTTGCAACTAGGAAGTGCAAGCACAATGCTTCTTTCCACAAAACTAACTCATGGTCTAGGCTGAGTCATGCTGGCATGTACTGAAAGGCCTGCCGTGACAAATGCTTTTCAGGTTGCTTTGACGCCTTATGAACGGAGCATTCAAAACTGGGAAAAAAGCCTTTGGGATCACACTCCCGTTTCGCTGTTGACTTCCAGCCTTAGTACAAGCTGAGTCCAGCAAGTCCAAAGAGACAACAATTAACCCACTGGGCCCTTCGCTGATTCACATTTTTCTATACCCGCTATTCTGGGTATAGTAAACTGCCTCTAGGACGGACGCTGGAGGATGTCCAAGAGGCCTCTGCATCATCCGTACGCCTGTCGTTTTACACCACGAACTGTGCTTCTGTGGAATTTGGAACGCACGCTGACCCTCTCCTTGAGGAATTACTTACCTCACGTAAGACGTGTTGGAAGGAAAGAGAAACAGAGTGCTTTGTTCTGTTGAGCTTACCTAGGACAAGGGCGACCACGTCCTTGGCGAGTTAGGGATTCTTGAACTGTGTTTCCGAAGCTGCTTGGAGGTCGGAAAATCAAACCGTGCCAAGGAAAAGTGCAGTGTGCTGCACCTTACTCTGCAAACACAGAGCGACTCTGAAAGGGCCTGCGATGCTGGATTTTGCATACAGGGCCCAGAGCATCGTGGAGGTACAGAGTGTGCTGAAGCCGAAACGGTTGCTGACACGAGGTGGCAAGGAGAACGATAAAGCCTCTTCCCCATAAACTGACACCGAACAGCAATTTAGGGCTCACGGAGCTGTTGCAATCCTTCCCTTAGGCAAGCTAAGTCAAGCTCTTCCTTCGAGGCTTGTGCTCACATTGAGCTTCACATTTGCTATAGAGCAGAGCAGGATGAGCTTGCAACTAGGAAGTGCAAGCACAATGCTTTTTTCCACAAAACTAACTCATGATCTAAGCTGAGTCATGCTGGCATGTACTGAAAGGCCTGCCGTTACAAATGCTTTTCAGGTTGCTTTGACGCCTTATGAACGGAGCTTTCAAAACTGGGAAAAAAGCCTTTGGGATCACACTCCCGTTTCGCTGTTGACTTCCAGCCTTAGTACAAGCTGAGTCTAGCAAGTCCAAAGAGACACAATTAACCCAATGGGCCCTTCGCTGATTCACGTTTTTCGATACCCGCTATTCTGTGTATAGTGAACTGCCTAAAGGACGGACGCTGGAGGATGTCCAAGAGGCCTCTGCATCATCCGTACGCCTGTCGTTTTACACCACGAAATGTGCTTCTGTGGAATTTGGAACGCACGCTGACCCTCCTCTTGAGGATTTCCTAACCTCAGATAAGACGTTTTGGAAGGAAATAGAAACAGAGTGCTTTGTTCTGTTGAGCTTACCTAGGGCAAGGGCGACCACGTCCTTGGTGAGTTAGGGATTCTTGAAGTGTGTTTCCGAAGCTGTTTGGAGGTCGGAAAATCAAACCGTCCCAAGGAAAAGTGCAGTGTGCTGCACCTTACTCTGCAAACAGAGAGCGACTCTGAAAGGCCTGCGATGCTGGATTTTGCATACAGGGCCCAGAGCATCGTGGAGGTACAGAGTTTGCTGAAGCCGAAATGGTTGCTGACACGAGGTGGCAAGGAGAACGATAAAGCCTCTTCCCCATAAACTGACACAGAACAGCAGTTTAGGGCTCACGGATCGGTTGTACTCCTTCACTTAGGCAAGGCAAGTGCAGCTCTTCCTTCGAGGCTAGTGCTCTCATTGAGCTGCACATTTGCTATAGAGCAGAGCAGGATGAGCTAGCAACTAGGAAGTGCAAGCACAATGCTTCTTTCCACAAAACTAACTCATGGTCTACGCTGAGTCATGCTGGCATGTACTGAAAGGCCTGCCGTTACAAATGCTTTTCAGGTTGCTTTGACGCCTTATGTACGGAGCTTTGAAAACTGGAAAAAAAGCCTTTGGGATCACACTCCTGGTTCCAGGATGACTACCAGCCTTAGTACAGGCTGAGTCTAGCAGGTAAAAAGAGACACAATTAACCCACTGGGCGCTTCGCTTATTCACATTTTTCTATACCCGCTATTCTGGGTATAGCGAACTGCCTAAAGGACGGACGCTGGTGGATGCTCAAGCGGTCTCTGCATCTTCCGTACTCCTGTCGTGTTACAGCATGAACTGTGCTTCTGTGGAATTTGGAACGCACGCTGACCCTCTCCTTGTGGAATTGCTTACCTCACATAAGACGTGTTGGAAGGAAATAGAAACAGAGTGCTTTGTTCTGTTGAGCTTACCTAGGGCAAGGGCGACCACGTCCTTGGCGAGTTAGGGATTCTTGAACTGTGTTCCAGAAGCTGTTTGGAGGTCGGAAAATCAAACCGTCCCAAGGAAAAGTGCAGTGTGCTGCACCTTACTCTGCAAACACAGAGCGACTCTGAAAGGCCTGCGATGCTGCATTTTGCATACAGGGCCCAGAGCGTCATGGAGGTACAGAGTGTGCTGAAGCCGAAATGGTTGCTGACACGAGGTGGCAAGGAGAACGATAAAGCCTCTTCCCCATAAACTGACACAGAACAGCAATTTAGGGCTCACGGAGCTGTTGCACTCCTTCACTTAGGCAAGCTAAGTCAAGCTCTTCCTCCGAGGCTTGTGCTCACATCGAGCTTCACATTTGCTATAGAGCAGAGCAGGATGAGCTTGCAACTAGGAAGTGCAAGCACAATGCTTCTTTCCACAAAACTATCTCATGGTCTACGCTGAGTCATGCTGGCATGTACTGAAAGGCCTTCCGTTACAAATGCTTTTCAGGTTGCTTTGACGCCTTATGAACGGAGCTTTCAAAACTGGAAAAAAAGCCTTTGGGATCACACTCCAGTTTCCAGGTTGACTTCCAGCCTTAGTACAGGCTGAGTGTAGCATGTCAAAAGAGACACAATTAACCCACTGGGCCCTTCGCTGATTCACGGTTTTCTATACCCGCTATTCTGGGTATAGCGAACTGCCTAAAGGACGGACGCTGGTGGATGCTCAAGCGGTCTCTGCATCTTCCGTACTCCTGTCGTGTTACAGCACGAACTGTGCTTCTGTGGAATTTGGAACGCACGCTGTCCCTCTCCTTGAGGAATTGCTTACCTCACATAAGACGTGTTGGAAGGAAATAGAAACAGAGTGCTTTGTTCTGTTGAGCTTACCCAGGGCAAGGGCGACCACGTCCTTGGCGAGTTAGGGATTCTTGAACTGTGTTCCCGAAGCTGCTTGGAGGTCGGAAAATCAAACCATCCCAAGGAAAAGTGCAGTGTGCTGCACCTTACTCTGCAAACACAGAGCGACTCTGAAAGGCCTGCGATGCTGGATTTTGCATACAGGGCCCAGAGCATCGTGGAGGTACAGAGTGTGCTGAAGCTGAAACGGTTGCTGACACGAGGTGGCAAGGAGAACGATAAAGCCTCTTCCCCATAAACTGACACAGAACAGCAATTTAGGGCTCACGGAGCTGTTGCACTCCTTCACTTAGGCAAGCTAAGTCAAGCTCTTCCTTCGAGGCTACTGCTCACATAGAGCTTCACCTTTGCTATAGAGCAGAGCAGGATGAGCTTGCAACTAGGAAGTGCAAGCACAATGCTTCTTTCCACAAAACTAACTCATGGTCTACGCTGAGTCATGCTGGCATGTACTGAAAGGCCTTCCGTTACAAATGCTTTTCAGGTTGCTTTGACGCCTTATGAACGGAGCTTTCAAAACTGGAAAAAAAGCCTTTGGGATCACACTCCTGTTTCCCGGTTGATTTCCAGCCTTTGTACAGGCTGAGTGTAGCATGTCAAAAGGGACACAATTAACCCACTGGGCCCTTCGCTGATTCACGTTTTTCTATACCCGCTATTCTGGGTATAGCGAACTGCCTAAAGGACGGACGCTGGTGGATGCTCAAGCGGTCTCTGCATCTTCCGTACTCTTGTCGTGGTACAGCACGAACTGTGTTTCTGTGGAATTTGGAACGCACGCTGACCCTCTCCTTGTGGAATTGCTTACCTCACATAAGACGTGTTGGAAGGAAATAGAAACAGAGTGCTTTGTTCTGTTGAGCTTACCTAGGGCAAGGGCGACCACGTCCTTGGCGAGTTAGGGATTCTTGAACTGTGTTTCCGAAACTGTTTGGAGGTCGGAAAATCAAAACGTCCCAAGGAAAAGTGCAGTGTGCTGCACCTTACTCTGCAAACACAGAGCGACTCTGAAAGGCCTGCGATGCTGGATTTTGCATACAGGGCCCAGAGCATCGTGGAGGTACAGAGTTTGCTGAAGCCGAAACGGTAGCTGACACGAGGTGGCAAGGAGAACGATAAAGTCTCTTCCCCATAAACTGACACAGAACAGCAATTTAGGGTTCACGGAGCTGTTGCACTCCTTCAGTTAGGCAAGCTAAGTCAAGCTCTTCCTTCGTGGCTATTGCTCACATTGAGCTTCGCATTTGCTATAGAGCAGAGCCGGATGAGCTTGCAACTAGGAAGTGCAAGCACAATGCTTCTTTCCACAAAACTAACTCATGGTCTACGCTGAGTCATGCTGGCATGTACTGAAAGGCCTGCCGTTACAAATGCTTTTCAGTTTGCTTTGACGCCTTATGAACGGAGCTTTCAAAACTGGAAAAAAACCCTTTGGGATAACACTCCTGTTTTCAGGTTGACTTCCAGCCTTAGTACAGGCTGAGTCTAGCAAGTCCAAAGAGACACAATTAACCCAATGGGCCCTTCGCTGATTCACGTTTTTCTATACCCGCTATTCTGGGTATAGTGAACTGCCTAAAGGACGGACGCTGGAGGATGTCCAAGAGGCCTCTGCATCATCCGTACGCCTGTCGTTTTACACCACGAACTGTGCTTCTCTGGAATTTGGAACGCACGCTGACCCTCCTCTTGAGGAATTGCTAACCTCAGATAAGACGTGTTGTAAGGAAAGAGAAACAGAGTGCTTTGTTCTGTTGAGCTTACCTAGGGCAAGGGCGACCACGTCCTTGGCGAGTTAGGGATTGTTGAACTGTGTTTCCGAAGCTGTTTGGAGGTCGGAAAATCAAACCGTCCCAAGGAAAAGTGCAGTGTGCTGCACCTTACTCTGCAAACACAGAGCGACTCTGAAAGGCCTGCGATGCTGGATGTTGCATACAGGGCCCAGAGCATCGTGGAGGTACAGAGTTTGCTGAAGCCGAAACGGTTGCTGACACGAGGTGGCAAGGAGAACGATAAAGCCTCTTCCCCATAAACTGACACAGAACAGCAATTTAGGGCTCACGGAGCTGTTGCACTCCTTCCCTTAGGCAAGCTAAGTAAAGCTCTTCCTTCGAGGCTATTGCTCACATTGAGCTTCACATTTGCTATAGAGCAGAGCAGGATGAGCTTGCAACTAGGAAGTGCAAGCACAATGCTTCTTTCCACAAAACTAACTCATGATCTACGCTGAGTCATGCTGGCATGTACTGAAAGGCCTGCCATTACATATGCTTTTCAGGTTGCTTTGACGCCTTATGAACGGAGCTTTCAAAACTGGAAAAAAACCCTTTGGGATCACACTCCTGTTTCCAGGTTGACTTCCAGCCTTAGTACAGGCTGAGTCTAGCAGGTCAAACGAGACACAATTAACCCCCTGGGCCCTTCGCTGATTCACGTATTTCTATACCCGCTATTCTGGGTATAGTGAACTGCCTAAAGGACGGACGCTGGAGGATGTCCAAGAGGCCTCTGCATCTTCCGTACTCCTGTCGTTTTACACAAGGAACGGTGCTTCTGTGGAATTTGGAACGCACGCTGTACCTCTCCTTGAGGAATTGCTTACCTCACATAAGACGTGTTGGAAGGAAATAAAACAGAGTGCTTTGTTCTGTTGAGCTTACATAGGGCAAGGGCGACCACGTCCCTGGCGAGTTAGGGTTTCTTGAACTGTGTTCCCGAAGCTGTTTGGAGATCGGAAAATCAAACCGTCCCAAGGAAAATTGCAGTGTGCTGCACCTTACTCTGCAAACACAGAGCGACTCTGAAAGGCCTGCGATGCTGGATTTTGCATACAGGGCCCAGAGCATCGTGGAGGTACAGAGTGTGCTGAAGCCGAAACGGTTGCTGACACGAGGTGGCAAGGAGAACGATAAAGCCTCTTCCCCATAAACTGACACAGAACAGCAATTTAGTGCTCACGCAGCTGTTGCACTCCTTCACTTAGGCAAGGCAAGTCCAGCTCTTCCTTCGAGGCTTGTGCTCACATTGAGCTTCACATTTGCTATAGAGCAGAGCAGGATGAGCTTGCAACTAGGAAGTGCAAGCACAATGCTTCTTTCCACAAAACTAACTCATGGTCTACGCTGAGTCATGCTGGCATGTACTGAAAGGCCTGCCGTGACAAATGCTTTTCAGGTTGCTTTGACGCCTTATGAACGGAGCTTTCAAAACTGGAAAAAAACCCTTTGGGATCACACTCCTGTTTCCAGGTTGACTTCCAGCTTTAGTACAGGCTGAGTCTAGCATGTCAAAAGAGACACAATTAACCCCCTGGGCCCTTCGCTGATTCACGGTTTTCTATACCCGCTATTCTGGGTATAGCGAACTGCCTAAAGGACGGACGCTGGTGGATGCTCAAGTGGTCTCTGCATCTTCCTTACTCCTGTCGTGTTACAGCACGAACTGTGCTTCTGTGGAATTTGGAAAGCACGCTGACCCTCTCCTAGAGGAATTGCTTACCTCACATAAGACGTGTTGGAAGGAAAGAGAAACAGAGTGCTTTGTTCTGTTGAGCTTACCAAGGGCAAGGGTGACCCCGTCCCTGGCGAGTTAGGGATTCTTGAAGTGTGTTCCCGATGCTGTTTGGAGGTCGGAAAATCAAACCGTCCCAAGGAAAAGTGCAGTGTGCTGCACCTTACTCTGCAAACACAGAGCAACTCTGAAAGGCCTCGATGCTGGATTTTGCATACAGGGCCCAGAGCATCGTGGAGGTACAGAGTGTGCTGAAGCCGAAACGGTTGCTGACACGAGGTGGCAAGGAGAACGATAAAGCCTCTTCCCCATAAACTGACACAGAACAGCAATTTAGGGCTCACGGAGCTGTTGCACTCCTTCCCTTAGGCAAGCGAAGTCAAGCTCTTGCTTCGAGGCTAGTGCTCACATTGAGCTTCACATTTGCTATAGAGCAGAGCAGGATGAGCTTGCAACTAGGAAGTGCAAGCACAATGCTTCTTTCCACAAAACTAACTCATGGTCAACGCTGAGTTATGCTGGCATGTATTGAAAGGCCTGCCGTTACAAATGCTTTTCAGGTTGCTTTGACGCCTTATGAACGGAGCTTTCAAAACTGGTAAAAAAGCCGTTGGGATCACACTCCCGTTTCGCTGTTGACTTCCAGCCTTAGTACAAGCTGAGTCTAGCAAGTCCAAAGAGACACAATTAACCCAATGGGCCCTTCGCTGATTCACGTTTTTCTATACCCGCTATTCTGGGTATAGTGAACTGCCTAAAGGACGGACGCTGGAGGATGTCCAAGAAGCCTCTGCATTATCCGTACGCCTGTCCTTTTACACCACAAACTGTGCTTCTGTGGAATTTGGCACGCACGCTGACCGTCCACTTGAGTAATTGCTAACCTCAGATAAGACGTTTTGGAAGGAAAGAGAAACAGAGTGCTTTGTTCTGTTGAGCTTACCTAGGGCAAGGGCGACCACGTCCTTGGCGAGTTAGGGATTCTTGAACTGTGTTTCAGAAGCTGTTTGGAGGTCGGAAAATCAAACCGTCCCAAGGAAAAGTGCAGTGTGCTGCACCTTACTCTGCAAACACAGAGCGACACTGAAAGGCCTGCGATGCTGGATTTTGCATACAGGGCCCAGAGCATCGTGGAGGTACAGAGTGTGCTGAAGCCGAAACGGTTGCGGACACGAGGTGGCAAGGAGAATGATAAAGCCTCTTCCCCATAAACTGACACAGAACAGCAATTTAGGGCTCACGGAGCTGTTGCAATCCTTCACTTAGGCAAGCTAAGTCAAGCTCTTCCTTCGAGGCTTGTGCTCACATTGAGCTTCACATTTGATATAGAGCAGAGCAGGATGAGCTTGCAACTAGGAAGTGCAAGCACAATGCTTCTTTCCACAAAACTAACTCATGGTCTACGCTGAGTCATGCTGGCATGTACTGAAAGGCCTGCCGTTACAAATGCTTTTCAGGTTGCTTTGACGCCTTATGAACGGAGCTTTCAAAACTGGGAAAAAAGCCTTTGGGATCACACTCCCGTTTCGCTGTTGACTTCCAGCCTTAGTATAAGCTGAGTCTAGCAAGTCCAAAGAGACACAATTAACCCAATGGGCCCTTCGCTGATTCACGTTTTTCTATACCCGCTATTTTGGGTATAGTGAACTGCCTAAAGGACGGACGCTGGAGGATGTCCAAGAGGCCTCTGCATCATCCGTACGCCTGTCGTTTTACACCACGAACTGTGCTTCTGTGGAATTTGGCACGCACGCTGACCATCCACTTGAGGAATTGCTAACATCAGATAAGACGTTTTGGAAGGAAAGAGAAACAGAGTGCTTTGTTCTGTTGAGCTTACCTAGGGCAAGGGCGACCACGTCCTTGGCGAGTTAGGGATTCTTGAACTGTGTTTCCGAAGCTGTTTGGAGGTCGGAAAATCAAACCTTCCCAAGGAAAAGTGCAGTGTGCTGCACCTTAGTCTGCAAACACAGAGCGACACTGAAAGGCCTGCGATGCTGGATTTTGCATACAGGGTCCAGAGCATCGTAGAGGTACAGAGTTTGCTGAAGCCAAAACGGTTGCTGACACGAGGTGGCAAGGAGAACGATAAAGCCTCTTCCCCATAAACTGACACCGAACAGCAATTTAGGGCTCACGGAGCTGTTGCACTCCTTCCCTTAGGCAAGCTAAGTCAAGCTCTTCCTTCGAGCCTAGTGCTCACATTGAGCTTCACATTTGCTATAGAGCAGAGCAGGATGAGCTTGCAACTAGGAAGTGCAAGCACAATGCTTCTTTCCACAAAACTAACTCATGGTCTACGCTGAGTCATGCTGGCATGTATTGAAAGGCCTGCCGTTACAAATGCTTTTCAGGTTGCTTTGACGCCTTATGAACGGAGCTTTCAAAACTGGTAAAAAAGCCTTTGGGATCACACTCCCGTTTCGCTCTTGACTTCCAGCCTTAGTACAAGCTGAGTCTAGCAAGTCCAAAGAGACACAATTAACCCACTGGGCCCTTCGCTGATTCACGTTTTTCTATACCCGCTATTCTGGGTATAGTGAACTGCCTAAAGGACGCACGCTGGAGGATGTCCAAGAGGCCTCTGCATCATCCGTACGCCTGTCGTTTTAAACCACGAACTGTGCTTCTGTGGAATTTGGAACGCACGCTGACCCTCTCCTTGAGGAATTACTTACCTCACATAACACGTGTTGGAAGGAAATAGAAACAGAGTGCTTTGTTCTGTTGAGCTTACCTAGGGCAACGGCGACCACGTCCTTGGCGAGTTAGGGATTCTTGAACTGTGTTTCCGAAGCTGTTTGGAGGTCGGAAAATCAAACCGTCCCAAGGAAAAGTGCAGTGTTCTGCACCTTACTCTGCAAACACAGAGCGACACTGAAAGGCCTGCGATGCTGGATTTTGCATACAGGGCCCAGAGCATCGTGGAGGTACAGAGTGTGCTGAAGCCGAAACGGTTGCTGACACGAGGTGGCAAGGAGAACGATAAAGCCTCTTCCCCATAAACTGACACAGAACAGCAATTTAGGGCTCACGCAGCTGTTGCACTCCTTCACTTAGGCAAGGCAAGTCCAGCTCTTCCTTCGAGGCTTGTGCTCACATTGAGCTTCACATTTGCTATAGAGCAGAGCAGGATGAGCTTGCAACTAGGAAGTGCAAGCACAATGCTTCTTTCCACAAAACTAACTCATGGTCTACGCTGAGTCACGCTGGCATGTACTGAAAGGCCTGCCGTTACAAATGCTTTTCAGGTTGCTTTGACGCCTTATGAACGGAGCTTTCAAAACTGGAAAAAAAGCCTTTGGGATCACATTCCTGTTTCCAGGTTGACTTCCAGGCTTAGTACAGGCTGAGTGTAGCATGTCAAAAGAGACACAATTAACCCACTGGGCCCTTCGCTGATTCACGTTTTTCTATACCCGCTATTCTGGGTATAGCGAACTGCATAAAGGACGGACGCTGGTGGATGCTCAAGCGGTCTCTGCATCTTCCGTACTCCTGTCGTGTTACAGCACGAACTGTGTTCCTGTGGAATTTCGAACGCACGCTGACCCTCTCCTTGATGAATTGCTTACCTCACATAAGACGTGTTGGAAGGAAATAGAAACAGAGTGCTTTGTTCTGTTGAACTTACCTAGGGCAAGGGCGACCACGTCCTTGGCAAGTTAGGGATTCTTGAACTGTGTTCCCGAAGCTGTTTGGAGGTCGGAAAATCAAACCGTCCCAAGGAAAAGTGCAGTGTGCTGCACCTTACTCTGCAAACACAGAGCGACTCTGAAAGGCCTGCGATGCTGGATTTTGCATACAGGGCCCAGAGCATCGTGGAGGTACAGAGTGTGCTGAAGCCGAAACGGTTGCTGACACGAGGTGGCAAGGAGAATGATAAAGCCTCTTCCCCATAAACTGACACAGAACAGCAATTTAGGGCTCACGGAGCTGTTGCAATCCTTCACTTAGGCAAGCTAAGTCAAGCTCTTCCTTCGAGGCTTGTGCTCACATTGAGCTTCACATTTGCTATAGAGCAGAGCAGGATGAGCTTGCAACTAGGAAGTGCAAGCACAATGCTTCTTTCCACAAAACTAACTCATGGTCTACGCTGAGTCATGCTGGCATGTACTGAAAAGCCTGCCGTTACAAATGCTTTTCAGGTTGCTTTGACGCCTTATGAACGGAGCTTTCAAAACTGGTAAAAAAGCCTTTGGGATCACACTCCCGTTTCGCTCTTGACTTCCAGCCATAGTACAAGCTGAGTCTAGCAAGTCCAAGGAGACACAATTAACCCCCTGGGCCCTTCGCTGATTCACGTTTTTCTATACCCGCTATTCTGCGTATAGTGAACTGCCTAAAGGACGGACGCTGGAGGATGTCCAAGAGGCCTCTGCATCATCCGTACGCCTGTCGTTTTACACCACGAACTGTGCTTCTGTGGAATTTGGAACGCACGCTGACCCTCTTCTTGAGGAATTACTTACATCACATAAGACGTTTTGGAAGGAAAGAGAAACAGAGTGCTTTGTTCTGTTGAGCTTACCTAGGGCAAGGGCGACCACGTCCTTGGCGAGTTAGGGATTCTTGAACTGTGTTTCCGAAGCTGTTTGGAGGTCGGAAATTCAAACTGTCCCAAGGAAAAGTGCAGTGTGCTGCACCTTTCTCTGCAAACACAGAGCGACTCTGAAAGGCCTGCGATGCTGGATTTTGCATACAGGGCCCAGAGCATCGTGGAGGTACAGACTGTGCTGAAGCCGAAACGGTTGCTGACACGAGGTGGCAAGGAGAACGATAAAGCCTCTTCCCCATAAACTGACACAGAACAGCAATTTAGGGTTCACGGAGCTGTTGCACTCCTTCCCTTAGGCAAGCTAAGTCAAGCTCTTCCTTCGAGGCTATTGCTCACATTGAGCTTCACATTTGCTATAGAGCAGAGCAGGATGAGCTTGCAACTAGGAAGTGCAAGCACAATGCTTCTTTCCACAGAACTAACTCATGATCTACCCTGAGTCATGCTGGCATGTACTGAAACGCCTGCCGTTACAAATGCTTTTCAGGTTGCTTTGACGCCTTATGAACGGAGCTTTCAAAACTGGGAAAAAAGCCTTTGGGATCACACTCCCGTTTCGCTGTTGACTTCCAGCCTTAGTACAAGCTGAGTCTATCAAGTCAAAAGAGACACAATTAACCCAATGGGCCCTTCGCTGATTCACGTTTTTCTATACCCGTTATTCTGGGTATAGTGAACTGCTTAAAGGACGGACGCTGGAGGATGTCCAAGAGGCCTCTGCATCATCTGTACGCCTGTCGTTTTACACCACGAACTGTGCTTCTGTGGAATTTGGAACGCACGCTGACCCTCTTCTTGAGGAATTACTTACCTCACATAAGACGTGTTGGAAGGAAATAGAAACAGAGTGCTTTGTTCTGTTGAGCTTACCTAGCTCAAGGGCGACCACGTCCTTGGCGAGTTAGGGATTCTTGAACTGTGTTTCCGAAGGTGTTTGGAGGTCGGAAATTCAAACCGTCCCAAAGAAAAGTGCAGTATGCTGCACCTTACTCTGCAAACACAGAGCGACTCAGAAAGGCCTGCGATGCTGGATTTTGCATACAGGGCCCAGAGCATCGTGGAGGTACAGAGTGTGCTGAAGCCGAAACGGTTGCTGACACGAGGTGGCAAGGAGAACGATAAAGCCTCTTCCCCATAAAATGACACAGAACAGCAATTTAGGGCTCACGGAGCTGTTGCACTCCTTCACTTAGGCAAGCTAAGTCAAGCTCTTCCTTCGAGGCTTGTGCTCACATTGAGCTTCACATTTGCTATAGAGCAGAGCAGGATGAGCTTGCAACTAGGAAGTGCAAGCGCAATGCTTCTTTCCACAAAACTAACTCATGGTCTACGCTGAGTCATGCTGGCATGTACTGAAAGGCCTTCCATTACAAATGCTTTTCAGGTTGCTTTGACGCCTTATGAACGGAGCTTTGAAAACTGGAAAAAAAGCCTTTGGGATCACACTCCCGTTTCGCTCTTGACTTCCAGCCTTAGTACAAGCTGAGTCTAGTAAGTCCAAAGAGACACAATTAATCCACTGGGCCCTTCGCTGATTCACAGTTTTCTATACCCGCTATTCTGGGTAGAGCGAACTGCCTAAAGGACGGACGCTGGTGGATGCTCAAGTGGTCTCTCCATCTTCCGTACTCCTGTCCTTTTACAGCACGAAATGTGCTTCTGTGGAATTTGGAACGCACGCTGACCCTTTCCTTGAGGAATTGCTTACCTCACATAAGACGTGTTGGAAGGAAATAGAAACAGAGTGCTTTGTTCTGTTGAGCTTACCTAGGGCAAGGGCGACCACGTCCTTGGTGAGTTAGGAATTCTTGAAGTGTGTTCCCGAAGCTGTTTGGAGGTCGGCAAATCAAACCGTCCCAAGGAAAAGTGCAGTGTGCTGCACCTTACTCTGCAAACACAGAGTGACTCTGAAAGGCCTGCGATGCTGGATTTTGCATACAGGGCCCAGAGCATCGTGGAGGTACAGAGTGTGCTGAAGCCGAAACGGTTGCTGACACGAGGTGGCAAAGAGAACGATAAAGCCTCTTCCCCATAAACTGACACAGAACAGCAATTTAGGGCTCACGGAGCTGTTGCACTCCTTCCCTTAGGCAAGCTAAGTCAAGCTCTTCCTTCGAGGCTATTACTCACATTGAGCTTCACATTTGCTATAGAGCAGAGCAGGATGAGCTTGCAACTAGGAAGTGCAAGCACAATGCTTCTTTCCACAAAACTAACTCATGGTTTACGCTGAGTCATGCTGGCATGTACTGAAAGGCCTTCCGTTACAAATGCTTTTCAGGTTGCTTTGACGCCTTATGAACGGAGCTATCAAAACTGGGAAAAAAGCCTTTGGGATCACACTCCCGTTTCGCTGTTGACTTCCAGCCTTAGTACAAGCTGAGTCTAGCAAGTCCAAAGAGACACAATTAACCCAATGGGCCCTTCGCTGATTCACGGTTTTCTATACCCGCTATTCTGGGTATAGTGAACTGCCGAAAGGACGGACGCTGGAGGATGTCCAAGAGGCCTCTGCATCATCCGTACGCCTGTCGTTTTACAACACGCACTGTGCTTCTATGGAATTTGGAACGCACGCTGACCCTCCTCTTGAGGAATTGCTAACCTCAGATAAGACGTGTTGGAGGGAAATAGAAACAGAGTGCTTTGTTCTGTTGAGCTTACCTAGGGCAAGGGCGACCACGTCCTTGGCGAGTTAGGGATTCTTGAAGTGTGTTTCCGAAGCTGTTTGGAGGTCAGAAAATCAAACCGTCCCAAGGATAAGTGCAGTGTGCTGCACCTTACTCTGCAAACACAGAGCGACTCTGAAAGGCCTGCGAAGCTGGATTTTGCATACAGGGCCCAGAGCATCGTGGAGGTACAGAGTGTGCTGAAGCCGAAACGGTTGCTGACACGAGGTGGCAAGGAGAATGATAAAGCCTCTTCCCCATAAACTGACACAGAACAGCAATTTAGGGCTCACGGATCAGTTGCAATCCTTCACTTTGGCAAGCTAAGTCAAGCTCTTCCTTCGAGGCTATTGCTCACATTGAGCTTCACATTTGCTATAGAGCAGAGCAGGATGAGCTTGCAACTAGGAAGTGCAGGCACAATGCTTCTTTCCACAAAACTAACTCATGGTCTACGCTGAGTCATGCTGGCATGTACTGAAAGGACTGCCGTTACAAATGCTTTTCAGGTTGCTTTGACACCTTATGAACGGAGCTTTGAAAACTGGAAAAAAAGCCTTTGGGATCACACTCCCGTTTCGCTGTTGACTTCCAGCCGTAGTACAAGCTGAGTCTTGCAAGTCCAAAGAGACACAATTAACCCAATGAGCCCTTCGCTGATTCACGTTTTTCTATACCCGCTATTCTGGGTATAGTGAACTGCCGAAAGGACGGACGCTGGAGGATGTCCAAGAGGCCTCTGCATCATCCGTACGCCTGTCGTTTTACAACACGCACTGTGCTTCTATGGAATTTGGAACGCACGCTGACCCTCCTCTTGAGGAATTGCTAACCTCAGATAAGACGTTTTGGAAGGAAAGAGAAACAGAGTGCTTTGTTCTGTTGAGCTTACCTTGGCCAAGGGTGACCACGTCCTTGGCGAGTTAGGGATTCTTGAACTGTGTTTCCGAAGCTGTTTGGAGGTCGGAAAATCAAACCGTCCCAAGGAAAAGTGCAGTGTGTTGCACCCTACTCTGCACACACAGAGCGACTCTGAAAGGCCTGCGATGCTGGATTTTGCATACAGGGCACAGAGCATCGTGGAGCTACAGAGTGTGCTGAAGGGGAAACGGTTGCTGACACGAGGTGGCAAGGAGAACGATAAAGCCTCTTCCCCATAAACTGACACAGAACAGCAATTTAGGGCTCACGGATCAGTTGCAATCCTTCACTTAGGCAAGCTAAGTCAAGCTCTTCCTTCGAGGCTATTGCTCACATTGAGCTTCACATTTGCTCTAGAGCAGAGCAGGATGAGCTTGCAACTAGGAAGTGCAAGCACAATGCTTCTTTCCACAAAACTAACTCATGGTCTACGCTGAGTCATGCTGGCATGTACTGAAAGGCCTGCCGTTACAAATGCTTTTCAGGTTGCTTTGACGCCTTATGAACGGAGCTTTCAAAACTGGAAAAAAACCCTTTGGGATCACATTCCTGTTTCCAGGTTGACTTCCAGGCTTAGTACAGGCTGAGTGTAGCATGTCAAAAGAGACACAATTAACCCACTGGGCCCTTCGCTGATTCACGTTTTTCTATACCCGCTATTCTGGCTATAGCGAACTGCATAAAGGACGGACGCTGGTGGATGCTCAAGCGGTCTCTGCATCTTCCGTACTCCTGTCGTGTTACAGCACGAACTGTGTTCCTGTGGAATTTGGAACGCACGCTGACCCTCTCCTTGAGGAATTGCTTACCTCACATAAGACGTGTTGGAAGGAAATAGAAACAGAGTGCTTTGTTCTGTTGAGCTTACCTAGGGCAAGGGCGACCACGTCCTTGGCGAGTTAGGGATTCTTGAACTGTGTTCCCGAAGCTGTTTGGAGGTCGGAAAATCAAACCGTCCCAAGGAAAAGTGCAGTGTGCTGCACCTTACTCTGCAAACACAGAGCGACTCTGAAAGGCCTGCGATGCTGGATTTTGCATACAGGGCCCAGAGCATCGTGGAGGTACAGAGTTTGTGAAGCCGAAACGGTTGCTGACACGAGGTGGCAAGGAGAACGATAAAGCCTCTTCCCCATAAAGTGACACAGAACAGCAATTTAGGGCTCACGGAGCTGTTGCACTCCTTCACTTAGGCAAGGCAAGTCCAGCTCTTCCTTCGAGGCTTGTGCTCACATTGAGCTTCACATTTGCTATAGAGCAGAGCAGGATGAGCTTGCAACTAGGAAGTGCAAGCACAATGCTTCTTTCCACAAAACTAACTCATGGTCTACGCTGAGTCATGCTGGCATGTACTGAAAGGCCTGCCGTTACAAATGCTTTTCAGGTTGCTTTGACGCCTTATGAACGGAGCTTTCAAAACTGGTAAAAAAGCCTTTGGGATCACACTCCCGTTTCGCTCTTGACTTCCAGCCATAGTACAAGCTGAGTCTAGCAAGTCCAAGGAGACACAATTAACCCCCTGGGCCCTTCGCTGATTCACGTTTTTCTATACCCGCTATTCTGCGTATAGTGAACTGCCTAAAGGACGGACGCTGGAGGATGTCCAAGAGGCCTCTGCATCATCCGTACGCCTGTCGTTTTACACCACGAACTGTGCTTCTGTGGAATTTGGAACGCACGCTGACCCTCTTCTTGAGGAATTACTTACATCACATAAGACGTTTTGGAAGGAAAGAGAAACAGAGTGCTTTGTTCTGTTGAGCTTACCTAGGGCAAGGGCGACCACGTCCTTGGCGAGTTAGGGATTCTTGAACTGTGTTTCCGAAGCTGTTTGGAGGTCGGAAATTCAAACTGTCCCAAGGAAAAGTGCAGTGTGCTGCACCTTTCTCTGCAAACACAGAGCGACTCTGAAAGGCCTGCGATGCTGGATTTTGCATACAGGGCCCAGAGCATCGTGGAGGTACAGACTGTGCTGAAGCCGAAACGGTTGCTGACACGAGGTGGCAAGGAGAACGATAAAGCCTCTTCCCCATAAACTGACACAGAACAGCAATTTAGGGTTCACGGAGCTGTTGCACTCCTTCCCTTAGGCAAGCTAAGTCAAGCTCTTCCTTCGAGGCTATTGCTCACATTGAGCTTCACATTTGCTATAGAGCAGAGCAGGATGAGCTTGCAACTAGGAAGTGCAAGCACAATGCTTCTTTCCACAGAACTAACTCATGATCTACCCTGAGTCATGCTGGCATGTACTGAAACGCCTGCCGTTACAAATGCTTTTCAGGTTGCTTTGACGCCTTATGAACGGAGCTTTCAAAACTGGGAAAAAAGCCTTTGGGATCACACTCCCGTTTCGCTGTTGACTTCCAGCCTTAGTACAAGCTGAGTCTATCAAGTCAAAAGAGACACAATTAACCCAATGGGCCCTTCGCTGATTCACGTTTTTCTATACCCGTTATTCTGGGTATAGTGAACTGCTTAAAGGACGGACGCTGGAGGATGTCCAAGAGGCCTCTGCATCATCTGTACGCCTGTCGTTTTACACCACGAACTGTGCTTCTGTGGAATTTGGAACGCACGCTGACCCTCTTCTTGAGGAATTACTTACCTCACATAAGACGTGTTGGAAGGAAATAGAAACAGAGTGCTTTGTTCTGTTGAGCTTACCTAGCTCAAGGGTGACCACGTCCTTGGCGAGTTAGGGATTCTTGAACTGTGTTTCCGAAGGTGTTTGGAGGTCGGAAATTCAAACCGTCCCAAAGAAAAGTGCAGTATGCTGCACCTTACTCTGCAAACACAGAGCGACTCAGAAAGGCCTGCGATGCTGGATTTTGCATACAGGGCCCAGAGCATCGTGGAGGTACAGAGTGTGCTGAAGCCGAAACGGTTGCTGACACGAGGTGGCAAGGAGAACGATAAAGCCTCTTCCCCATAAAATGACACAGAACAGCAATTTAGGGCTCACGGAGCTGTTGCACTCCTTCACTTAGGCAAGCTAAGTCAAGCTCTTCCTTCGAGGCTTGTGCTCACATTGAGCTTCACATTTGCTATAGAGCAGAGCAGGATGAGCTTGCAACTAGGAAGTGCAAGCGCAATGCTTCTTTCCACAAAACTAACTCATGGTCTACGCTGAGTCATGCTGGCATGTACTGAAAGGCCTTCCATTACAAATGCTTTTCAGGTTGCTTTGACGCCTTATGAACGGAGCTTTGAAAACTGGAAAAAAAGCCTTTGGGATCACACTCCCGTTTCGCTCTTGACTTCCAGCCTTAGTACAAGCTGAGTCTAGCAAGTCCAAAGAGACACAATTAATCCACTGGGCCCTTCGCTGATTCACAGTTTTCTATACCCGCTATTCTGGGTAGAGCGAACTGCCTAAAGGACGGACGCTGGTGGATGCTCAAGTGGTCTCTCCATCTTCCGTACTCCTGTCCTTTTACAGCACGAAATGTGCTTCTGTGGAATTTGGAACGCACGCTGACCCTTTCCTTGAGGAATTGCTTACCTCACATAAGACGTGTTGGAAGGAAATAGAAACAGAGTGCTTTGTTCTGTTGAGCTTACCTAGGGCAACGGCGACCACGTCCTTGGTGAGTTAGGAATTCTTGAAGTGTGTTCCCGAAGCTGTTTGGAGGTCGGCAAATCAAACCGTCCCAAGGAAAAGTGCAGTGTGCTGCACCTTACTCTGCAAACACAGAGTGACTCTGAAAGGCCTGCGATGCTGGATTTTGCATACAGGGCCCAGAGCATCGTGGAGGTACAGAGTGTGCTGAAGCCGAAACGGTTGCTGACACGAGGTGGCAAAGAGAACGATAAAGCCTCTTCCCCATAAACTGACACAGAACAGCAATTTAGGGCTCACGGAGCTGTTCCACTCCTTCCCTTAGGCAAGCTAAGTCAAGCTCTTCCTTCGAGGCTATTACTCACATTGAGCTTCACATTTGCTATAGAGCAGAGCAGGATGAGCTTGCAACTAGGAAGTGCAAGCACAATGCTTCTTTCCACAAAACTAACTCATGGTTTACGCTGAGTCATGCTGGCATGTACTGAAAGGCCTTCCGTTACAAATGCTTTTCAGGTTGCTTTGACGCCTTATGAACGGAGCTATCAAAACTGGGAAAAAAGCCTTTGGGATCACACTCCCGTTTCGCTGTTGACTTCCAGCCTTAGTACAAGCTGAGTCTAGCAAGTCCAAAGAGACACAATTAACCCAATGGGCCCTTCGCTGATTCACGGTTTTCTATACCCGCTATTCTGGGTATAGTGAACTGCCGAAAGGACGGACGCTGGAGGATGTCCAAGAGGCCTCTGCATCATCCGTACGCCTGTCGTTTTACAACACGCACTGTGCTTCTATGGAATTTGGAACGCACGCTGACCCTCCTCTTGAGGAATTGCTAACCTCAGATAAGACGTGTTGGAGGGAAATAGAAACAGAGTGCTTTGTTCTGTTGAGCTTACCTAGGGCAAGGGCGACCACGTCCTTGGCGAGTTAGGGATTCTTGAAGTGTGTTTCCGAAGCTGTTTGGAGGTCAGAAAATCAAACCGTCCCAAGGAAAAGTGCAGTGTGCTGCACCTTACTCTGCAAACACAGAGCGACTCTGAAAGGCCTGCGATGCTGGATTTTGCATACAGGGCCCAGAGCATCGTGGAGGTACAGAGTGTGCTGAAGCCGAAACGGTTGCTGACACGAGGTGGCAAGGAGAATGATAAAGCCTCTTCCCCATAAACTGACACAGAACAGCAATTTAGGGCTCACGGATCAGTTGCAATCCTTCACTTTGGCAAGCTAAGTCAAGCTCTTCCTTCGAGGCTATTGCTCACATTGAGCTTCACATTTGCTATAGAGCAGAGCAGGATGAGCTTGCAACTAGGAAGTGCAGGCACAATGCTTCTTTCCACAAAACTAACTCATGGTCTACGCTGAGTCATGCTGGCATGTACTGAAAGGACTGCCGTTACAAATGCTTTTCAGGTTGCTTTGACACCTTATGAACGGAGCTTTGAAAACTGGAAAAAAAGCCTTTGGGATCACACTCCCGTTTCGCTGTTGACTTCCAGCCGTAGTACAAGCTGAGTCTTGCAAGTCCAAAGAGACACAATTAACCCAATGAGCCCTTCGCTGATTCACGTTTTTCTATACCCGCTATTCTGGGTATAGTGAACTGCCGAAAGGACGGACGCTGGAGGATGTCCAAGAGGCCTCTGCATCATCCGTACGCCTGTCGTTTTACAACACGCACTGTGCTTCTATGGAATTTGGAACGCACGCTGACCCTCCTCTTGAGGAATTGCTAACCTCAGATAAGACGTTTTGGAAGGAAAGAGAAACAGAGTGCTTTGTTCTGTTGAGCTTACCTTGGCCAAGGGTGACCACGTCCTTGGCGAGTTAGGGATTCTTGAACTGTGTTTCCGAAGCTGTTTGGAGGTCGGAAAATCAAACCGTCCCAAGGAAAAGTGCAGTGTGTTGCACCCTACTCTGCACACACAGAGCGACTCTGAAAGGCCTGCGATGCTGGATTTTGCATACAGGGCACAGAGCATCGTGGAGCTACAGAGTGTGCTGAAGGGGAAACGGTTGCTGACACGAGGTGGCAAGGAGAACGATAAAGCCTCTTCCCCATAAACTGACACAGAACAGCAATTTAGGGCTCACGGATCAGTTGCAATCCTTCACTTAGGCAAGCTAAGTCAAGCTCTTCCTTCGAGGCTATTGCTCACATTGAGCTTCACATTTGCTCTAGAGCAGAGCAGGATGAGCTTGCAACTAGGAAGTGCAAGCACAATGCTTCTTTCCACAAAACTAACTCATGGTCTACGCTGAGTCATGCTGGCATGTACTGAAAGGCCTGCCGTTACAAATGCTTTTCAGGTTGCTTTGACGCCTTATGAACGGAGCTTTCAAAACTGGAAAAAAACCCTTTGGGATCACATTCCTGTTTCCAGGTTGACTTCCAGGCTTAGTACAGGCTGAGTGTAGCATGTCAAAAGAGACACAATTAACCCACTGGGCCCTTCGCTGATTCACGTTTTTCTATACCCGCTATTCTGGCTATAGCGAACTGCATAAAGGACGGACGCTGGTGGATGCTCAAGCGGTCTCTGCATCTTCCGTACTCCTGTCGTGTTACAGCACGAACTGTGTTCCTGTGGAATTTGGAACGCACGCTGACCCTCTCCTTGAGGAATTGCTTACCTCACATAAGACGTGTTGGAAGGAAATAGAAACAGAGTGCTTTGTTCTGTTGAGCTTACCTAGGGCAAGGGCGACCACGTCCTTGGCGAGTTAGGGATTCTTGAACTGTGTTCCCGAAGCTGTTTGGAGGTCGGAAAATCAAACCGTCCCAAGGAAAAGTGCAGTGTGCTGCACCTTACTCTGCAAACACAGAGCGACTCTGAAAGGCCTGCGATGCTGGATTTTGCATACAGGGCCCAGAGCATCGTGGAGGTACAGAGTTTGTGAAGCCGAAACGGTTGCTGACACGAGGTGGCAAGGAGAACGATAAAGCCTCTTCCCCATAAAGTGACACAGAACAGCAATTTAGGGCTCACGGAGCTGTTGCACTCCTTCACTTAGGCAAGGCAAGTCCAGCTCTTCCTTCGAGGCTTGTGCTTACATTGAGCTTCACATTTGCTATAGAGCAGAGCAGGATGAGCTTGCAACTAGGAAGTGCAAGCACAATGCTTCTTTCCACAAAACTAACTCATGGTCTATGCTGAGTCATGCTGGCATGTACTGAAAGGCCTGCCATTACAAATGCTTTTCAGGTTGCTTTGACGCCTTATGAACGGAGCTTTCAAAACTGGAAAAAAAGCCTTTGGGATCACACTCCTGGTTCCAGGTTGACTTCCAGCCTTAGTACAGGCTGAGTCTAGCAGGTCAAAAGAGACACAATTAACCCACTGGGCCCTTCGCTGATTCACGTTTTTCTATACCCGCTATTCTGGGTATAGCGAACTGCCTAAAGGACGGACGCTGGTGAATGCTCAAGTGTTCTCTGCATCTTCCGTACTCCTGTCGTGTTACACCACGAACTGTGCTTCTGTGGAATTTGGAACGCACGCTGACCCTCTCCTTGATGAATTGCTTACCTCACATAAGACGTGTTGGAAGGAAATAGAAACAGAGTGCTTTTTTCTGTTGACTTTACCTAGGGCAAGGGCGACCACGTCCTTGGCGAGTTAGGGATTCTTGAACTGTGTTCCCGAAGCTGTTTGGAGGTCGGAAAATCAAACCGTCCCAAGGAAAAGTGCAGTGTGCTGCACCTTACGCTGCCAACACAGAACGACTCTGAAAGGCCTGCGATGCTGGATTTTGCATACAGGGCCCAGAGCATCGTGGAGGTACAGAGTGTGCTGAAGCCGAAACGGTTGCTGACACGAGGTGGCAAGGAGAACGATAAAGCCTCTTCCCCATAAACTGACACAGAACAGCAATTTAGGGCTCACGGAGCTGTTGCACTCCTTCACTTAGGCAAGGTAAGTCAAGCTCTTCCTTCGAGGCTATTCCTCACATTGAGCTTCACATTTGCTATAGAGCAGAGCAGGATGAGCTTGCAACTAGGAAGTGCAAGCACAATGCTTCTTTTCACAAAACTAACTCATGGTCTTCGCTGAGTCATGCTGGCATGTACTGAAATGCCTGCCGTTACAAATGCTTTTCTGGTTGCTTTGACGCCTTATGAACGCAGCTTTCAAAACTGGGAAAAAAGCCTTTCGGATCACAGTCCCGTTTCGCTGTTGACTTCCAGCCATAGTACAAGCTGAGTCTAGCAGGTCCAAAGAGACACAATTAACCCACTGGCCCCTTCGCTGTTTCACGGTTTTCTATACCCGCTATTCTGGGTATAGCGAACTGCCTATAGGACGGACGCTGGAGGATGTCCAAGAGGCCTCTGCATCATCCGTACGCCTGTCGTTTTACACCACGAACTGTGCTTCTGTGGAATTTGGAACGCACGCAGACCCTCTCCTTGAGGAATTGCTTACCTCACATAAGACGTGTTGGAAGGAAAGAGAAACAGAGTGCTTTGTTCTGTTGAGCTTACTTAGGGCAAGGGCGACCACGTCCTTGGCGAGTTAGGGATTCTTGAACTGTGTTTCCGAATCTGTTTGGAGGTCGGAAAATCAAAACGTCCCAAGGAAAAGTGCAGTGTGCTGCAGCTTACTCTGCAAACACAGAGCGACTCTGAAAGGCCTGCGATGCTGGATTTTGCATACAGGGCCCAGAGCATCGTGGAGGTACAGAGTGTGCTGAAGCCGAAACGGTTGCTGACACGAGGTGGCAAGGAGAACGATAAAGCCTCCTCCCCAAAAACTGACACAGAACAGCAATTTAGGGCTCACGGAGCTGTTGCACTCCTTCCCTTAGGCAAAGAAAGTCCAGCTCCTCCTTCTAGGCTAGTGCTCTCATTGAGCTTCACATTTGCTATAGAGCAGAGCAGGATGAGCTTGCAACTAGGAAGTGCAAGCACAATGCTTCTTTCCACAAAAATAACTCATGGTCTACGCTGAGTCATGCTGGCATGTACTGAAAGTCCTGCCGTTACAAATGCTTTTCACGTTGCTTTGACACCTTTTGAACGGAGCTTTCAAAACTGGGAAAAAAGCCTTTGGGATCACACTCCCGTTTCGCTGTTGACTTCCAGCCTTAGTACAAGCTGAGTCTAGCAAGTCCAAAGAGACACAATTAACCCAATGGGCCCTTCGCTGATTCACGTTTTTCTATACCCGCTATTCTGGGTATAGTGAACTGCCGAAAGGACGGACGCTGGAGGATGTCCAAGAGGCCTCTGCATCATCCGTATGCCTGTCGTTTTACATCACGAAGTGTGCTTCTGTGGAATTTGGAACGCATGCTGACCCTCTCCTTGAGGAATTGCTAACCTCAGATAAGACGTGTTGGAAGGTAATAGAAACAGAGTGCTTTGTTCTGTTGAGCTTACCTAGGGCAAGGGCGACCACGTCCTTGGTGAGTTAGGGATTCTTGAAGTGTGTTCCCGAAGCTGTTTGGAGGTCGGAAAATCAAACCGTCCCAAGGAAAAGTGCAGTGTGCTGCACCTTACTCTGCAAACACAGAGCGACTCTGAAAGGCCTGCGATGCTGGATTTTGCATACAGGGCCCAGAGCATCGTGGAGGTACAGAGTGTGCTGAAGCCGAAACGGTTGCTGACACGAGGTGGCAAGGAGAACGATAAAGCCTCTTCCCCATATACTGACACAGAACAGCAATTTAGGGCTCACGGAGCTGTTGCACTCCTTCCCTTAGGCAAGGCAAGTCCAGCTCTTCCTTCGAGGCTAGTGCTCTCATTGAGCTTCACATTTGCTATAGAGCAGAGCAGGATGAGCTTGCAACTAGGAAGTGCAAGCACAATGCTTCTTTCCACAAAACTAACTCATGGTCTACGCTGAGTCCTGCTGGCATGTACTGAAAGGCCTGCCGTTACAAATGCTTTTCTGGTTGCTTTGACGCCTTATGAACGGAGCTTTCAAAAGTGGAAAAAAGCCTTTGGGATCACACTCCTGTTTCCAGGTTGACTTCCAGCCTTAGTACAGGGTGAGTGTAGCATGTCAAAAGAGACACAATTAACCCATTGGGCCCTTCGCTGATTCACGTTTTTCTATACCCGCTATTCTGGGTATAGCGAACTGCCTAAAGGACAGACGCTGGTGGATGCTCAAGCGGTCTCTGCATCTTCCGTACTCCTGTCCTTTTACAGCACGAACTGTGCTTCTGTGGAATTTGGAATGCACGCTGACCCTCTCCTTGATGAATTGCTTACCTCACATAAGACGTGTTGGAAGGAAATAGAAACAGAATGCTTTGTTCTTTTGAGCTTACCTAGGGCAAGGGCGACCACGTCCTTGGCGAGTTAGGGATTCTTGAAGTGTGTTCCCGAAGCTGTTTGGAGGTCGGAAAATCAAACCGTCGCAAGGTAAAGTGCAGTGTGCTGCACCTTATTCTGCACACACAGAGCGACTCTGAAAGGCCTGCGATGCTGGATTTTGCATACAGGGCCCAGAGCATCGTGGAGGTACAGAGGGTGCTGAAGCCGAAACGGTTGCTGACACAAGGTGGCAAGGAGAACGATAAAGCCTCTTCTCCAAAAACTGACACAGAACAGCAATTTAGGGCTCAAGGAGCTGTTGCACTCCTTCCCTTAGGCAAAGCAAGTCCAGCTCTTCCTTCGAGGCTAGTGCTCTCATTGAGCTTCACATTTGCTATAGAGCAGAGCAGGATGAGCTTCCAATTAGGAAGTGCAAGCACAATGCTTCTTTCCACAAAACTAACTCATGGTCTATGCTGAGTCATGCTGGCATGTACTGAAAGGCCTGCCGTTACAAATGCTTTTCAGGTTGCTTTGACGCCTTATGAACGGAGCTTTCAAAACTGGAAAAAAACCCTTTGGGATCACACTCTTGTTTCCAGGTTGACTTCCAGCCTTAGTACAGGCTGAGTCTAGCAGGTCAAAAGGGACACAATTAACCCACTGGGCCCTTCGCTGATTGACGGTTTTCTATTCCAGCTATTCTGGGTATAGCGATCTGCCTAAAGGACGGACGTTGGTGGATGCTCAAGCGGTCTCTGCATATTCCGTACTCCAGTCGTGTTACAGCACGAACTGTGTTTCTGTGGAATTTGGAACGCACGCTGACCCTCTCCTTGTGGAATTGCTTACCTCACATAAGACGTGTTGGAAGGAAAGAGAAACAGAGTGCTTTGTTCTGTTGAGCTTACCTAGGGCAAGGGCGACCACGTCCTTGGCGAGTTAGGGATTCTTGAACTGTTTTCCCGAAGCTGTTTGGAGGTCGGAAAATCAAACCGTCCCAAGGAAAAGTGCAGTGTGCTGCACCTTACTCTGCAAACACAGAGCGACTCTGAATGGCCTGCGATGCTGGATTTTGCATACAGGGCCCAGAGCATCGTGGAGGTACAGAGGGTGCTGATGCCAAAACGGTTGCTGACACGAGGTGGCAAGGAGAACGATAAAGCCTCTTCCCCATAAACTGACACAGAACAGCAATTTAGGGCTATCGGAGCTGTTGCACTCCTTCCATTAGGCACGCTAAGTCAAGCTCTTCCTTCGAGGCAATTGCTCACATTGAGCTTCACATTTGCTATAGAGCAGAGCAGGATGAGCTTGCAACTAGGAAGTGCAAGCACAATGCTTCTTTCCACAAAACTAACTCATGGTCTACGCTGAGTCATGCTGGCATTTACTGAAACCCCTGCCGCTACAAATGCTTTTCAGGTTGCTTTGACGCCTTATGAACGGAGCTTTCAAAACTGGAAAAAAAGCCTTTGGGATCACACTCCCGTTTCGCTGCTGACTTCCAGCCATAGTACAAGCTGAGTCTATCAAGTCCAAAGAGACACAATTAACCCAATGGGCCCTTCGCTGATTCACGTTTTTCTATACCCGCTATTCTGGGTATAGTGAACTGCCTAAAGGACGGACGCTGGAGGATGTCCAAGAGGCCTCCGCATCATCCGTACGCCTGTCGTTTTACAGCACGAACTGTGCTTCTGTGGAATTTGGAACGCACGCTGACCCTCCTCTTGAGTAATTGCTAACCTCAGATAAGACGTGTTGGAAGGAAAGAGAATCAGAGTGCTTTGTTCTGTTGAGCTTACCTAGGGCAAGGGCGACCACGTCCTTGGCGAGTTAGGGATTCTTGAACTGTGTTTCCGAAGCTGTTTGGAGGTCGGAAAATCAAACCGTCCCAAGGAAAAGTGCAGTGTGCTGCACCTTACTCGGCAAACACAGAGCGACTCTGAACGGCCTGCGATGCTGGATTTTGCATACAGGTCCCAGAGCATCCTGGAGGTGCAGAATGTGCTGAAGCCGAAACGGTTGCTGACACGAGGTGGCAAGGAGAACGATAAAGCCTCTTCCCCATAAACTGACACAGAACAGCAATTTAGGGCTCACGGAGCTGTTGCACTCCTTCACTTAGGCAAGCTAAGTCAAGCTCTTCCTTCAGGGCTATTGCTCACATTGAGCTTCACATTTGCTATGGAGCAGAGCCAGATGAGCTTGCAACTAGCAAGTGCAAGCACAATGCTTCTTTCCACAAAACTAACTCATGGTCTACGCTGAGTCATGCTGGCATGTACTGAAAGGCCTGCCGTTAAAAATGCTTTTCAGGTTGCTTTGAGGCTTATGAACGGAGCTTTCAAAACTGGGAAAAAAGCCTTTGGGATCACACTCCTGTTTCCAGGTTGATTTCCAGCTTTAGTACAGGCTGAGTCCAGCATGTCAAAAGAGACACAATTAACCCACTGGACCCTTCGCTGATTCACGGTTTTCTATACCCGCTATTCTGGGTATAGCGAACTGCCTAAAGGACGGACGCTGGTGGATGCTCAAGCGGTCTCTGCATCTTCCGAACTCCTGTCGTTTTACAGCAAGAACTGTGCTTCTGTGGAATTTGGAACCCACGCTGACCCTCTCCTTGAGGAATTGCTTACCTCACATAAGACGTGTTGGAAGGAAATAGAAACAGAGTGCTTTGTTCTGTTGAGCCTACCTAGAGCAAGGGCGACCACGTCCTTGGCGAGTTAGGGATTCTTGAACTGTGTTCCCGAAGCTGTTTGGAGGTCGGCAAATCAAACCATCCCAAGGAAAAGTGCAGTGTGCTGCACCTTACTCTGCAAACACAGAGCGACTCTGAACGGCCTGCGATGCTGGATTTTGCATACAGGGCCCAGAGCATCGTGGAGGTACAGAGTTTGCTGAAGCCGAAACGGTTGCTGACACGAGGTGGCAAGGAGAACGATAAAGCCTCTTCCCCATAAACTGACACAGAACAGCAATTTAGGGCTCACGGATCTGTTGCACTCCTTCACTTAGGCAAGTTAAGTCAAGCTCTTGCTTCGAGGCTATTGCTCACATTGAGCTTCACATTTGCTATAGAGCAGAGCAGGATGAGCTTGCAACTAGGAAGTGCAAGCACAATGCTTCTTTCCACAAAACTAACTCATGGTCTACGCTGAGTCATGCTGGCATGTTCTGAAAGGCCTGCGGTTACAAATGCTTTTCAGGTTGCTTTGACGCCTTATGAACGGAGCTTTCAAAACTGGGAAAAAAGCCTTTGGGATCACACTCCTGTTTCGCTGTTGACTTCCAGCCTTAGTACAAGCTAAGTCTAGCAAGTCCAAAGAGACACAATTAACCCAATGGGCCCTTCGCTGATTCACGTTTTTCTATACCCGCTATTCTGGGTATAGTGAGCTGCCTAAAGGACAGACGCTGGAGGATGTCGAAGAGGCCTCTGCATCATCCGTACGCCTGTCATTTTACACCACGAACTGTGCTTCTGTGGAATTTGGAACGCACGATGACCCTCCTCTTGAGGAATTGCTAACCTCAGATAAGACGTGTTGGAAGGAAAGAGAAACAGAGTGCTTTGTTCTGTTGAGCTTACCTAGGGCAAGGGAGACCACGTCCTTGGCGAGTTAGGGATTCTTGAACTGTGCTTCCGAAGCTGTTTGGAGGTCGGAAAATCAAACCATCCCAAGGAAAAGTGCAGTGTGCTGCACCTTACTCTGCAAACACAGAGCGACTCTGAAAGGCCTGCGATGCTGGATTTTGCATACAGGGCCCAGAGCATCGTGGAGGTACAGAGTGTGCTGAAGCCAAAACGGTTGCTGACACGAGGTGGCAAGGAGAACGATAAAGCCTCTTCCCCATAAACTGACACAGAACAGCAATTTAGGGCTCACGGAGCTGTTGCACTCCTTCCCTTAGGCAAGGCAAGTCCAGCTCTTCCTTCGAGGCTTGTGCTGACATGGAGCTTCACATTTGCTATAGAGCAGAGCAGGATGAGCTTGCAACTAGGGAGTGCAAGCACAATGCTTCTTTCCACAAAACTAACTCATGGTCTACGCTGAGTCATGCTGGCATTTACTGAAAGCCCTGCCGCTACAAATGCTTTTCAGGTTGCTTTGACGCCTTATGAATGGAGCTTTTAAAACTGGAAAAAAACCCTTTGGGATAACACTCCTGTTTCAAGGTTGACTTCCAGCCTTATTACAGGCTGAGTGTAGCATGTCAAAAGAGACACAATTAACTCACTGGGCCCTTCGCTGATTCACGTTTTTGTATACCCGCTATTCTGTGTATAGCGAACTGCCTAAAGGACGGACGCTGGTGGATGCTCAAGCGGTCTCTGCATCTTCCGTACTCCTGTCGTTTTACAGCACGAAGTGTGCTTCTGTGGAATTTGGAACGCACGCTGACCCTCCTCTTCAGGAATTGCTAACCTCAGATCAGACGTGTTGGAAGGAAAGAGAAACAGAGTGCTTTGTTCTGTTGAGCTTACCTAGGGCAAGGGCGACCACGTCCTTGGCGAGTTAGGGATTCTTGAACTGTGTTTCCGAAGCTGTTTGGAGGTCGGAAAATCAAACCGTCCCAAGGAAAAGTGCAGTGTGGTGCACCTTACTCTGCAAACACAGAGTGACTCTGAAAGACCTGCGATGCTGGATTTTACATACAGGGCCCAGAGCATCGTGGAGGTACAGAGTGTGCTGAAGCCGAAACGGTTCCTGACACGAGGTGGCGAGGAGAACGATAAAGCCTCTTCCCCATAAACTGACACAGAACAGCAACTTAGGGCTCACGGATCGGTTGCATTCCTTCACTTAGGCAAGGCAAGTCCAGCTCTTCCTTCGAGGCTAGTGCTCTCATTGAGCTTCACATTTGCTATAGAGCAGAGCAGTATGAGCTTGCAACTAGGAAGTGCAAGCACAAGGCTTCTTTCCACAAAACTAACTCATGGTCTACGCTGAGGCATGCTGGCATGTACTGAAAGGCCTGCCGTTACAAATGCTTTTCAGGTTGCTTTGACGCCTTATGAACGGAGCTTTCAAAACTGGGAAAAAAGCCTTTGGGATCACACTCCCGTTTCGCTGTTGACTTCCAGCCTTAGTACAAGCTGAGTCTAGCAAGTCCAAAGAGACACAATTAACCCAATGGGCCATTCGCTGATTCACGTTTTTCTATACCCGCTATTCTGGGTATAGTGAACTGCCTAAAGGACGGACGCTGGAGGATGTCCAAGAGGCCTCTGCATCATCCGTACGCCTGTCGTTTTACACCACGAACTGTGCTTCTGTGAATTTGGAACAAACGCTGACCCTCTCCTTGATGAATTGCTTACCTCACATAAGACGTGTTGGAAGGAAATAGAAACAGAACGCTTTGTTCGTTTGAGCTTACCTAGGGCAAGGGCGACCACGTCCTTGGCGAGTTAGGGATTCTTGAAGTGTTTTCCCGAAGCTGTTTGGACGTCGGAAAATCAAACCGACCCAAGGAAAAGTGCAGTGTGCTGCCCCTTACTCTGCAAACACAGAGCGACTCTGAAAGGCCTGCGATGCTGGATTTTGCATACAGGGCCCAGAGCATCGTGGAGGTACAGAGTGTGCTGAAGCCAAAACGGTTGCTGACACGAGGTGGCAAGGAGAACGATAAAGCCTCTTCCCCATAAACTGACACAGAACAGCAATTTAGGGCTCTCGGAGCTGTTGCACTCCTTCCCTTACGCACGCTACGTCAAGCTCTTCCTTCGAGGCTATTGCTCACATTGAGCTTCACATTTGCTATAGAGCAGAGCAGGATGAGCTTGCAACTAGGAAGTGCAGGCACAATGCTTCTTTCCACAAAACTGACTCATGTTCAACGCTGAGTCATGCTGGCATTTACTGAAAGCCCTGCCGCTACAAATGCTTTTCAGGTTGCTTTGACGCCTTATGAACGGAGCTTTCAAAACTGGAAAAAAGCCTTTGGGATCACACTCCTGTTTCCAGGTTGACTTCCAGCCTTAGTACAGGCTGAGTCTAGCAAGTCCAAAGAGACACAATAACCCAATGGGCCCTTCGCTGATTCACGTTTTTCTATACCCGCTATTCTGGGTATAGTGAACTGCCTAAAGGACGGACGCTGGAGGATGTCCAAGAGGCCTCTGCATCATCCGTACACCTGTCGTTTTACACCACGAACTGTGCTTCCCTGGAATTTGGAAAGCACGCTGACCCTCTCCTTAAGGAATTACTTACCTCACATAAGACGTGTTGGAAGGAAAGAGAAACAGAGTGCTTTGTTCTGTTGAGCTTACCTAGGGCAAGGGCGACCACGTCCTTGGCGAGTTAGGGATTCTTGAACTGTGTTTCCGAAGCTGTTTGGAGGTCGGAAAATCAAACCGTCCCAAGGAAAACTGCAGTGTGCTGCACCTTACTCTGCAAACACAGAGTGACTCTGAAAGGCCTGCGATGCTGGATTTTGCATACAGGGCCCAGAGCATCGTGGAGGTACAGAGTGTGCTGAAGCCGAAACGGTTGCTGACACGAGGTGGCAAGGAGAACGATAAAGCCTCTTCCCCATAAACTGACACAAAACAGCAATTTAGGGCTCACGGAGCTGTTGCACTCCTTCCCTTAGGCAAGCTAAGTCAAGCTCTTCCTTCGAGGCTATTGCTCACATTGAGCTTCACATTTGCTATAGAGCAGAGTCGAATGAGCTTGCAACTAGGAAGTGCAAGCACAATGCTTCTTTCCACAAAACTAACTCATGGTCTACGCGAGGCATGCTGGCATGTACTGAAAGGCCTGCCGTTACAAATGCTTTTCAGGTTGCTTTGACGCCTTATGAACGGAGCTTTCAAAACTGGGAAAAAAGCCTTTGGGATCACACTCCCGTTTCGCTGTTGACTTCCAGCCTTAGTACAAGCTGAGTCTAGCAAGTCCAAAGAGACACAATTAACCCAATGGGCCATTCGCTGATTCACGTTTTTCTATACCCGCTATTCTGGGTATAGTGAACTGCCTAAAGGACGGACGCTGGAGGATGTCCAAGAGGCCTCTGCATCATCCGTAAGCCTGTCGTTTTACACCACGTACTGTGCTTCTGTGGAATTTGGAACGCACGCTGACCCTCCAGTTGAGGAATTGCTTACCGCACATAAGACGTTTTGGAAGGAAAGAGAAACAGAGTGCTTTGTTCTGTTGAGCTTACCTAGGGCAAGTGCGACCACGTCCTTGGCGAGTTAGGGATTCTTGAAGTGTGTTCCCGAAGCTGTTTGGAGGTCGGAAAATCAAACCGTCCCAAGGAAAAGTGCAGTGTGCTGCACCTTACTCTGCAAACACAGAGCGACTCTGAAAGGCCTGCCATGCTGGATTTTGCATACAGGGCCCAGAGCATCGTGGAGGTACAGAGTGTGCTGAAGCCTAAACGGTTGCTGACACGAGGTGGCAAGGAGGACGATAAAGCCTCTTCCCCATAAACTGACACAGAACAGCAATTTAGGGCTCACGGAGCTGTTGCACTCCTTCACTTAGGCAAGCTATGTAAAGCTCTTCCTTCGAGGCTACTGCTCACATTGAGCTTCACATTTGCTATAGAGCAGAGCAGGATGAGCTTGCAACTAGGAAGTGCAAGCACAATGCTTCTTTCCACAAAACTAACTCATGGTCTACGCTGAGTCATGCTGGCATGTACTGAAAGGCCTGCCGTTACAAATGCTTTTCAGGTTGCTTTGACGCCTTATGAACGGAGCGTTCAAAACTGGAAAAAAAGCCTTTGGGATCACACTCCTGTTTCCAGATTGACTTCCAGCCTTAGTACAGGCTGAGTGTAGCATGTCAAAAGAGACACAATTAACCCACTGGGCCCTTCGATGATTCACGTTTTTCTATACCCGCTATTCTGGGTATAGCGAACTGCCTAAAGGACGGAAGCTGGTGTATGCTCAAGCGGTCTCTGCATCTTTCGTACTCCTGTCATGGTATACCACGAACTGTGCTTCTGTGGAATTTGGAACAAAAGCTGACATTCTCCTTGAGGAATTGCTTACCTCACATAAGACGTGTTGGAAGGAAAGAGAAACAGAGTGCTTTGTCCTGTTGAGCTTACCTAGGGCAAGGGCGACCATGTCCTTGGCGAGTTAGGGATTTCTGAACTGTGTTCCCGAAGCAGTTTGGAGGTCGGAAAATCAAACCGTCACAAGGAAAAGTGCAGTGTGCTGCACCTTACTCTGCAAACACAGAGCGACTCTGAAAGGCCTGCGATGCTGGATTTTGCATACAGGGCCCAGAGCATCGTGGAGGTACAGAGTGTGCTGAAGCCTAAACGGTTGCTGACACGAGGTGGCAAGGAAAAAGATAAAGCCTCTTCCCCATAAACTGACACAGAACAGCAATTTAGGGCTCACGGAGCTGTTGCACTCCTTCACTTAGGCAAGCTAAGTCAAGCTCTTCCTTCGAGGCTACTGCTCACATTGAGCTTCACATTTGCTATAGAGCAGAGCCGGATGAGCTTGCAACTAGGAAGTGAAAGCACAATGCTTCTTTCCACAAAACTAACTCATGGTCTACGCTGAGTCATGCTGGCATGTACTGAAAGGCCTGCCGTTACAAATGCTTTTCAGGTTGCTTTGACGCATTATGTACGGAGCTTTCAAAACTGGGAAAAAAGCCTTTGGGATAACACTCCTGTTTCCAGGTTGACTTCCAGCCTTAGTACTGGCTGAGTCTAGCAGGTCAAAAGAGACACAATTAACCCACTGGGCCCTTCGCTGATTCACGGTTTTCTATACCCGCTATTCTGGGTATAGCGAACTGCCTAAAGGACGGACGCTGGTGGATGCTCAAGCGGTCTCTGCATCTTCCGAACTCCTCTCGTTTTACAGCACGAACTGTGCTTCTGTGGAATTTTGAACCCACGCTGACCCTCTCCTTGAGGAATTGCTTACCTCACATAAGACGTGTTGAAAGGAAATAGAAACAGAATGCTTTGTTCTGTTGAGCTTACCTAGGGCAAGGGCGACCACGTCCTTGGCGAGTTAGGGATTCTTGAAGTGTGTTCCCGAAGCTGTTTGGAGGTCGGAAAATCAAACCGTCCCAAGGAAAAGTGCAGTGTGCTGCACCTTACTCTGCAAACACAGAGCGACTCTGAAAGGCCTGCGATGCTGGATTTTGCATACAGGGCCCAGAGCATCGTGGAGGTACAGAGTGTGCTGAAGCTGAAACGGTTGCTGACACGAGGTGGCAAGGAGAACGATAAACCCTCTTCCCCATAAACTGACATAGAACAGCAATTTATGCCTCTCGGAGCTGTTGCACTCCTTCCCTTAGGCACGCTAAGTCAAGCTCTTCCTTCGAGGCTATTGCTCACTTTGAGCTTCACATTTGACATAGAGCAGAGCAGGATGAGCTTGCAACTAGGAAGTGCAAGCACAATGCTTCTTTCCACAAAACTAACTCATGGTCTACGCTGAGTCATGCTGGCATGTACTGAAAGGCCTGCCGTTACAAATGCTTTTCAGGTTGCTTTGAAGCCTTATGAACGGAGCTTTCAAAACTGGAAAAAAACACTTTGGGATCACACTCCTGTTTCCAGGTTGACTTCCAGCCTTACTACTGGCTGAGTCTAGCAGGTCAAAAGAGACACAATTAACCCAATGGGCCCTTCGCTGATTCACGGTTTTCTATACCCGCTATTCTGGGTATAGCGAACTTCCTAAAGGACGGACGCTGGTGGATGCTCAAGCGGTCTCTGCATCTTCCGTACTCCTGTCGTTTTACAGAACGAACTGTGCTTCTGTGAATTTGGAACAAACGCTGACCCTCTCCTTGATGAATTGCTTACCTCACATAAGACGTGTTGGAAGGAAATAGAAACAGAACGCTTTGTTCTTTTGAGCTTACCTAGGGCAAGGGCGACCACGTCCTTGGCGAGTTAGGGATTCTTGAAGTGTTTTCCCGAAGCTGTTTGGACGTCGGAAAATCAAACCGTCCCAAGGAAAAGTGCAGTGTGCTGCACCTTACTCTGCAAACAGAGAGCGACTCTGAAAGGCCTGCGATACTGGATTTTGCATACAGGGCCCAGAGCATCGTGGAGGTACAGAGTGTGCTGAAGCCGAAACGGTTGCTGACACGAGGTGGCAAGGAGAACGATAAAGCCTCTTCCCCATAAACTGACACAGAACAGCAATTTAGGGCTCTCGGAGCTGTTGCACTCCTTCCCTTACGCACGCTAAGTAAAGCTCTTCCTTCGAGGCTATTGCTCACATTGAGCTTCACATTTGCTATAGAGCAGAGCAGGATGAGCTTGCAACTAGGAAGTGCAAGCACAATGCTTCTTTCCACAAAACTAACTCATGGTCTATGCTGAGTCATGCTGGCATTTACTGAAATCCCTGCCGCTACAAATGCTTTTCAGGTTGCTTTGACGTCTTATGAACGGAGCTTTCAAAACTGGAAAAAAGCCTTTGGGATCACACTCCTGTTTCCAGGTTGACTTCCAGCCTTAGTACAGCCTGAGTTTAGCAAGTCCAAAGAGACACAATTAAGCCAATGGGCCCTTCGCTGATTCACGTTTTTCTATACCCGCTATTCTGGGTATAGTGAACTGCCTAAAGGACGGACGCTGGAGGATGTCCAAGAGACCTCTGCATCATCCGTACGCCTGTCGTTTTACACCAGGAACTGTGCTTCTTTGGAATTTGGAACGCACGCTGACCCTCCTCTTGAGGAATTGCTAACCTCAGATAAGACGTGTTGGAAGGAAAGAGAAACAGAGTGCTTTGTTCTGTGGAGCTTACCTAGGGCAAGGGCGACCACGTCCTTGGCGAGTTAGGGATTCTTGAACTGTGTTTCCGAAGCTGTTTGGAGGTCGGAAAATCAAACCGTCCCAAGGAAAAGTGCAGTGTGCTGCACCTTACTCTGCAAACACAGAGCGGCTCTGAAAGGCCTGCGATGCTGGATTTTGCATACAGGGCCCAGAGCATCGAGGGTGTACAGAGTTTGCTGAGGCGAAACGCTTGCTGACACGAGGTGGCAAGGAGAAGGATAAATCCTCTTCCCCATAAACTGACACAGAACAGCAATTTAGGGCTCACGGAGCTGTTGCACTCCTTCACTTAGGCACGCTAAGTCAAGCTCTTCATTCGAGGCTATTGCTCACATTGAGCTTCACATTGCTATAGAGCAGAGCAGGATGAGCTTGCAACTAGGAAGTGCAAGCACAATGCTTCTTTCCACAAAACTAACTCATGGTCTACGCTGAGTCATGCTGGCATGTACTAAAAGACCTTCCGTTACAAATGCTTTTCAGGTTCCTTGGACGCCTTATGAACGGAGCTTTCAAAACTGGAAAAAAACACTTTGGGATCACACTCCTGTTTCCAGGTTGACTTCCAGCCTTAGTACAGGCTGAGTCTAGCAGGTCAAAAAAGACACAATTAACCCACTGGGCCCTTCGCTGATTCATGGTTTTCTATACCCGCCATTCTGGGTATAGCGAACTGCCGAAAGGACGGACGTTGGTGGATGCTCAAGAGGTCTCTGCATCTTCCGTACTCCTGTCGTGTTACAGCACGAACTGTGTTTCTGTGGAATTTGGAACGAACGCTGACCCTCTCCTTGTGGAATTGCTTACCTCACATAAGACGTGTTGGAAGGAAAGAGAAACAGAGTGCTTTGTTCTGTTGAGCTTACCTAGGGCAAGGGCGACCACGTCCTTGGCGAGTTAGGGATTCTTGAAGTGTGTTCCCGAAGCTGTTTGGAGGTCAGAAAATCAAACCGTCCCAAGGAAAAGTGCAGTGTGCTGCACCTTACTCTGCAAACACAGAGCGACTCTGAAAGGCCTGCGATGCTGGATTTTGCATACAGGGCCCAGAGCATCGAGGGTGTACAGAGTTTGCTGAGGCGAAACGCTTGCTGACACGAGGTGGCAAGGAGAAGGATAAATCCTCTTCCCCATAAACTGACACAGAACAGCAATTTAGGGCTCACGGAGCTGTTGCACTCCTTCACTTAGGCACGCTAAGTCAAGCTCTTCATTCGAGGCTATTGCTCACATTGAGCTTCACATTGCTATAGAGCAGAGCAGGATGAGCTTGCAACTAGGAAGTGCAAGCACAATGCTTCTTTCCACAAAACTAACTCATGGTGTACGCTGAGTCATGGTGGCATGTACTGAAAGGCCTGCCATTACAAGTGCTTTTCAGGTTGCTTTGACGCCTTATGAACGGAGATTTCAAAACTGGGAAAAAAGCCTTTGGGATCACACTCCCGTTTCGCTGTTGACTTCCAGACTTAGTACAAGCTGAGTCTAGCAGGTCCAAAGAGACACAATTAACCCAATGGGCCCTTCGCTGATTCACGTTTTTCTATACCCAATATTCTGGGTATAGTGAACTGCCTAAAGGACGGACGCTGGAGGATGTCCAAGAGGCCTCTGCATCATCCGTACGCCTGTCGTTTTACAACACGAACTGTGCTTCTGTGGAATTTTGAACGCAGGCTGACCCTCCTCTGGAGGAATTGCTAACCTCAGATAAGACGTTTTGGAAGGAAAGAGAAACAGAGTGCTTTGTTCTGTTGATCTTACCTAGGGCAATGGCGACCACGTCCTTGGCGAGTTAGGGATTCTTGAACTGTGTTCCATAAGCTGTTTGGAGGTCGGAAAATCAAACCGTCCCAAGGAAAAGTGCAGTGTGCTGCACCTTACTCTGCAAACACAGAGCGACTCTGAAAGGCCTGCGATGCTGGATTTTGCATACAGGGCCCAGACCATCGTGGAGTACAGAGTGTGCTGAAGCCGAAACGGTTGCTGACACGAGGTTGCAAGGAGAACGATAAAGCCTCTTCCCCATAAACTGACACGGAACAGCAATTTAGGGCTCACGGAGCTGTTGCACTCCTTCACTTAGGCAAGGCAAGGCCAGCTCTACCTTCGAGGCTATTGCTCACATTGAGCTTCACATTTGCTATAGAGCAGAGCAGGATGAGCTTGCAACTAGGAAGTGCCAGCACAATGCTTCTTTCCACAAAACTAACTCATGGTCTACGCTGAGTCATTCTGGCATGTACTGAAAGGCCTGCCGTTACAAATGCTTTTCAGGTTGCTTTGATGCCTTATGAACGGAGCTTTCAAAACTGGGAAAAAAGCCTT
This sequence comes from Kogia breviceps, assembly GCF_026419965.1. Classification (NCBI taxonomy): domain Eukaryota; kingdom Metazoa; phylum Chordata; class Mammalia; order Artiodactyla; family Physeteridae; genus Kogia; species Kogia breviceps. The sequence goes on from NC_081317.1 coordinate 99,792,504, forward strand.
TTGGATCACACTCCCGTTTCGCTGTTGACTTCCAGCCTTAGTACAAGCTGAGTCTGGCAAGTCCAAAGAGACACAATTAACCCAATGGGCCCTTCGCTGATTCACGTTTTTCTATACCTGCTATTCTGGGTATAGTGAACTGCCTAAAGGACGGACGCTGGAGGATGTCCAAGAGGCCTCTGCTTCTACCGTACACCTGTCGTTTTACACCACGAACTGTTCTTCTGTGGAATTTGGAACGCACGCTGACCCACTCCTTGAGGAATTACTTACCTCACATAAGACGTGTTGGAAGGAAATAGAAACAGAGTGCTCTTTTCTGTTGAGCTTACGTAGGGCAAGGGCGACCACGTCCTTGGTGAGTTAGGGATTCTTGAAGTGTGTTCCCGAAGCTCTTTGGAGGTCGGAAAATCAAACCGTCCCAAGGAAAAGTGCAGTGTGCTGCACCTTACTCTGCAAACACACAGCGACTCTCAAAGGCCTGCGATGCTGGATTTTGCATACAGGGCCCAGAGCATCGTGGAGGTACAGAGTGTGCTGAAGCCGAAACGGTTGCTGACACGAGGTGGCAAGGAGAACGATAAAGCCTCTTCCCCATTAACTGACATAGAACAGCAATTTAGGGCTCACGGAGCTGTTGCACTCCTTCACTTAGGCAAGGCAAGTCCAGCTCTTCCTTCGAGGCTTGTGCTCACATTGAGCTTCACATTTGCTATAGAGCAGAGCAGGATGAGCTTGCAACTAGGAAGTGCAAGCACAATGCTTCTTTTCACAAAACTAACTCATGGTCTACGCTGAGTCATGCTGGCATGTACTGAAAGGCCTGCCGCTACAAATGCTTTTCAGGTTGCTTTGACGCCTTATGAACGGAGCTTTTAAAACCGGAAAAAAACCCTTTGGGATCACACTCCTGTTTCCAGGTTGACTTCCAGCCTTAGTACAGGCTGAGTCTAGCATGTCCAAAGATACACAATTAACCAACTGGGCCCTTCGCTGATTCACGGTTTTCTATACCCGCTATTCTGGGTATAGCGAACTGCCTAAAGGACGGACGCTGGTGGATGCTCAAGCGGTCTCTGCATCTTCCGTACTTCTGTCGTTTTACAGCACGAACTGTGCTTCTGTGGAATTTGGAACGCACGCTGACCCTCACCTTGAGGAATTACTTACCTCACATAAGACGTGTTGGAAGGAAATAGAAACAGAGTGCTCTGTTCTGTTGAGCTTACGTAGGGCAAGGGCGACAACGTCCTTGGTGAGTTAGGGATTCTTGAAGTGTGTTCCCGAAGCTCTTTGGAGGTCGGAATATCAAACCGTCCCAAGGAAAAGTGCAGTGTGCTGCACCTTACTCTGCAAACACACAGCGACTCTGAAAGGCCTGCGATGCTGCATTTTGCATACAGGGCCCAGAGCATCGTGCGTGTACGGAGTGTGCTGAGGCGAAACGGTTGCGGACACGAGGCGGCAAGGAGAAGGATAAATCCTCTTCCCCATAAACTGACACAGAACAGCAATTTAGGGCTCACGGAGCTGTTGCACTCCTTCACTTAGGCAAGCTAAGTCAAGCTCTTCCTTCGAGGCTATTGCTCACATTGAGCTTCACATTTGCTATAGAGCAGAGCAGGATGAGCTTGCAACTAGGAAGTGCAAGCACAATGCTTCTTTCCACAAAACTAACTCATGGTCTACGCTGAGTTATGGTGGCATGTACTGAAAGGCCTGCCGCTACAAATGCTTTTCAGGTGGCTTTGACGCCTTATGAACGGAGCTTTCAAAACTGGAAAAAAAGCCTTTGGGATCACACTCCTATTTCCAGGTTGACTTCCAGCCTTAGTACAGGCTGAGTCTAGCATGTCAAAAGAGACAGAATTAACCCACTGGGCCCTTCGCTGATTCACGTTTTTCTATACCCGCTATTCTGGGTATAGCGAACTGCCTAAAGGACGAACGCTGGTGGATGCTCAGGCGGACTCTGCATCTTCCGTACTCCTGTCGTTTTACACCACGAACTGTGCTTCTGTGGAATTTGGAACGCACGCTGACCCTCTCCTTGAGGAATTGCTTACCTCACATAAGACGTGTTGGAAGGAAACAGAAGCAGAGTGCTTTGTTCTGTTGAGCTTACCTAGGGCAAGGGCGACCACGTCCTTGGCGAGTTAGGGATTCTTGAACTGTGTTCCCGAAGCTGTTTGGAGGTCGGAAAAGCAAACCGTCCCAAGGAAAAGTGCAGTGTGCTGCACCTTACTCTGCAAACACAGAGCGACTCTGAAAGGCCTGCGATGCTGGATTTTGCATACAGGGCCCAGAGCATCGTGGAGGTACAGAGTGTGCTGAAGCCGAAACGGTTGCTGACACGAGGTGGCAAAGAGAACGATAAAGCCTCTTCCCCATAACTGACACAGAACAGCAATTTAGGGCTCACGGAGCTGTTGCACTCCTTCACTTAGGCAAGCTAAGTCAAGCTCTTCCTTCGAGGCTTGTGCTCACATTGAGCTTCACATTTGCTATAGAGCAGAGCAGGATGAGCTTGCAACTTGGAAGTGGAAGCACAATGCTTCTTTCCACAAAACTAACTCATGCTCTACGCTGAGTCATGCTGGCATGTACTGAAAGGCCTTCCGTTACAAATGATTTTCAGGTTGCTTTGACGCCTTATGAACGGAGCTTTCAAAACTGGGAAAAAAGCCTTTGGGATCACACTCCCGTTTCGCTGTCGACTTCCAGCCTTAGTACAAGCTGACTCTAGCAAGTCCAAAGAGACACAATTAACCCACTGGGCCCTTCGCTGATTCACGGTTTTCTATACCCGCTATTCTGGGTATAGCGAACTGCCTAAAGGACGAACGCTGGTGGATGCTCAGGCGGACTCTGCATCTTCCGTACTCCTGTCGTTTTACACCACGAACTGTGCTTCTGTGGAATTTGGAACGCACGCTGACCCTCTCCTTGAGGAATTGCTTACCTCACATAAGACGTGTTGGAAGGAAATAGAAACAGAGTGCTTTGTTCTGTTGAGCTTACCTAGGGCAAGGGCGACCACGTCCTTGGCGAGGTAGGGATTCTTGAACTGTGTTCCCGAAGCTGTTTGGAGGTTGGAAAATCAAACCGTCCCAAGGAAAGGTGCAGTGTGCTGCACCTTACTCTGCAAACACAGAGCGACTCTGAAAGGCCTGCGATGCTGGATTTTGCATACAGGGCCCAGAGCATCGTGGAGGTACAGAGTGTGCTGAAGCCGAAACGGTTGCTGACACGAGGTGGCAAGGAGAACGATAAAGCCTCTTCCCCATAAACTGACACAGAACAGCAATTTAGGGCTCACGGAACTGTTGCACTCGTTCACTTAGGGAAGCTGAGTCAAGCTCTTCCTCCGAGGCTTGTGCTCACATTGAGCTTCACATTTGCTATAGAGCAGAGCAGGATGAGCTTGCAACTAGGAAGTGCAAGCACAATGCTTCTTTCCACAAAACTAACTCATGGTTTACGCCGAGTCATGCTGGCATGTACTGAAAGCCTGCCGTTACAAATGCTTCTCAGGTTGCTTTGACGCCTTATGAACAGAGCTTTCAAAACTGGAAAAAAAGCCTTTGGGATCACACTCCTGTTTCGTGGTTGACTTCCAGCCTTAGTACAGGCTGAGTCTACCAGGTCAAAAGAGACACAATTTACCCACTGGGCCCTTCGCTGATTCACGGTTTTCTATACCCGCTATTCTGGGTATAGCGAACTGCCTAAAGGACGGACGCTGCTGGATGCTCAAGCGGTCTCTGCATCTTCCGTACTCCTGTCATTTTACACCACGAACTGTGCTTCTGTGGAATTTGGAACGCATGCTGACCCTCTCCTTGAGGAATTGCTAACCTCACATAAGACGTGTTGGAAGGATATAGAAACAGAGTGCTTTGTTCTGTTGAGCTTACCTAGGGCAAGGGCGACCACGTCCTTGGCGAGTTAGGCATTCTTGAACTGTGTTCCCGAAGCTGTTTGGAGGTCGGAAAATCAAACCGTCCCAAGGAAAAGTGCAGTGTGCTGCACCTTACTCTGCAAACACAGAGCGACTCTGAAAGGCCTGCTATGCTGGATTTTGCATACAGGGCCCAGAGCATCGTGTGGGTACAGACTGTGTTGATGCCGAAACGGTTGCTGACACGAGGTGACAAGGAGACCGATAAAGCCTCTTCCCCATAAACTGACACAGAACAGCAATTTAGGGCTCACGGAGCTGTTGCACCCCGTCACTTAGGCAAGCTAAGTCAAGCTCTTCCATCGAGGCTAGTGCTCACATTGAGCTTAACATTTGCTATAGAGCAGAGCAGGATGAGCTTGCAACTAGGAATTGCAAGCACAATGCTTCTTTCCACAAAACTAACTCATGGTCTACGCTGAGTCATGCTGGCATGTACTGAAAGGCCTTCCGTTACAAATGCTTTTCAGGCTGCTCCGACGCCCTATGAACGGAGCTTTTAAAACTGGAAAAAAAGCATTTGGGTTCCTTAAAGCAGACTTCTCAAAGAGCATAGAAGCAGCGGCCCTCTCCAGCGGCCTCTCCACGAGAGTCTATCCACAAAAGGAGCACCTTGAAGCTGGCTGCGAATGCACAGCTTTGGAGGAAAGCAGTACGCGCATGCTACGAATGTGATCTCTTGATGGTGCCCCAGAAAGGAACTCTGGCACTTGTACTTCCCATGTGAGCTTAGCTGCACGACGTTTGCCCCACAGTGGTGAGCAGAACCATTGCTAGTGGGCAGTGAGCCACCCAATACACCAGGGCAGTGGCACCACACACTTCTGCCAGAGACAAGGGACTTACCATTCCGTGCGTGCCCTCTTCGCATTCAGAGGGTACTTTACTATCTTCGAAGCCCATCATGGCCCACGGCGTGGCAGGAGTCCCATCTCCCAAGTGAATGGGAAGCTGCTCTCCCTCGAGTGGGTAAAGGACGATCAACAGCCGTGAAAGCACTTCCCCGTGTGCAAAATAAAAACAAAAAACGGACATTTTTCCCTGCAGGAAAATGGCTCTTGGTTTCTCAAATGGAAAGACAAGCTGTCACAGGTAAGTCAGTATTGGAGACAGGCAGAAGGCTGTACATGGCAGATCCTTGACTAAGAGGTTCCTCAAAGCAGCCTTCTCAAAGAGCATAGAAGCAGAGGCCGTCTCCTGCGGCCTCTCCACTAGAGTCTACCCAGAAAAGGAAAAAGTTGAATCTGGCTGCGAATGCACAGATTAGGAGAAAAGCAGTCCATGCATGCTATGAATGTGATCTCTTGATGGTTCCCCAGAAAGGAACTATTGCACTTGTACTTCCCATCTGTGCTTAGCTGCACGACGTTTAGCCCAAAGTGGCGAGCAGAAACATTGCTAGTGGGCAGTGAGCCACCGAATACACCGGTGCAGTAGTACCAAACACATCTCCAAGGGAACAGAGACACCCCATTCCGTTCGTGCCCTCTTCGAATGGAGATGGTAGTTTACTGTCTGCGAAGCACAGTTATGGCCCACGGCGTGGCAGGAGTTCCACCTCCAAAGTGAATGGGAAGCTGCCTTCCCTCCAGTGGTTAAAGGCCGAACACCAGCCATGAAGGCACTTCCCTATGTGCAAAAGAAGGACAGAAAACGGACATTTTTCCTTCCAGGAAAAGGGCTCTTGCTGTTTCAAACGGAAAGACAAGCGGTCACAGGGAAGTCACTATTGGAGAGAGGCAGAAGGCTGTACTTGGCAGAGGCAAGTGTAAGAGGTACCTCAAAGCAGCCTTCTCAAAGAGCATAGAAGCAGAGTCCCTCTCCAGCGGCATGTCCACGAGAGTATATCCACAAAAGGAGTACCTTGAAGCTGGCTGTGAATGCACAGCTTAGCAGGAAAGCAGTACCCGCATGCTACGAATGTGATCTCTTGCTGGTGCCCCAGAAAGGAACTCTGGCACTTGTACTTCCAAAGTGAGCTTAGCTGCACCACGTTTGCCCCACAGTGGCGAGCAGAAACATTGCAAGTGGGCAGTGAGCCACCCAATACACCGGCGCAGTAACACCACACACTTCTCCTAGAGATCAGAGACTTCCCATTCCGCGTGTGCCCTCTTCGAAATGCGAGGATAGTTTACTTTCTGCGAAGCACAGTCATGGCCCATAGCGTTGCAGGAGTGCCATTTCCAAAGTGAATGGGAAGCTGCCCTAACTCGAGTGGTTAAAGGCTGAACACCAGCCGTGAAGGCACTTCACCGTGTGCAAAAGAAGAACAGAAAATGGACATTTTTCACTGCAGGAAAAGGGCTCTTGGTTTCTCAAACAGAAAGACAAGCTGTCTCACGTAAGTCAGTATTGGATAGAGGCAGAAGGCTGTACTTTGCAGAGGCTAGGGTAAGAGGTTCCTCAAAGCAGCCTTATCAAAGAGCACAGAAGCAGAGGCCTTCTCCAGCAGCCTCTCCACGAGAGCCTATCCACAAAAGGAGCACCTTGAACCTGGCTGCAAATACACAGCTTAGCAGGAAAGCAGTACCCGCATGCTACGAACGTGATCTGTTGATGGTGCCCCAGAAAGGAACTCTGGCAGTTTTACTTCCCAAGTGATCTTAGCTGCACAATGTTTGCCACACAGTGGCGATCAGAAACATTGCAAGTGGGCAGTGAGCCACCCAATACACCGGTGACGTAGTACCACACACATCTCCCAGAAAACAGATACATCCCATTCCGTGCATGCCCTCTTCGAATGGAGATTGTAGTTTACTGTCTGCGAAGCACAGTCATGGCCCACAGCGTTGCAGAAGCACCATTTCCGAAGTGAATGGGAACCTGCCCTGCCACGAGTGCTTGAAGTCCTAACACCAGCCGTGTAGGCACTTCACCGTGTGCAAAAGAAGAACAGAAAACGGACATTTTTCACTGTAGGAAAAGGGCTCTTTGTTTCTCAAACGGAAAGACAAGCTCTCACAGTTAAGTCAGTATTGGACAGAGGCAGAAGGCTGTACTTGGCAGAGGCTAGGGTAAGAGGTTCCTCAAAGCAGCCTTTTCAAAGAGCAGAGAAGAAGAGGCCCTCTCCAGCGGCCTCTCCACGAGAGTCTGTCCACAAAAGGAGCACCTTGAAGTTGGCTGCGAATGCACAGCTTAGGAGGAAAGCAGTACCCGCATGCTACGAATGTGATCTCTTGATGGTGCCCCAGGAAGGATCTCTGGCATTTGTACTTCCCAAGTGAGCTTCGCTGCACAACGTTTGCCCCACAGTGGCGAGTAGAAACATTGCTAGTGGGTAGTGAGCCACCCAATACACCGGCCAGTAGTACCACGCACATCTCCCAGAGAACAGACACTTCCCATTCCGTGCGTGTACTCTTCGAATGGAGAGGGTAGTTTACTGTCTGCGAAGCACAGTCATGGTCACCAGCGCTCCAGCAGTGCCATCTCCAAAGTGAATGGGAAGCTCCCCACCCTCGAGTGCTTAAAGGACAAACACGAGCCATGAAGGCACTTCCCTATGTGCAAAAGAAGAACAGAAAACGGACATTTGTCCCTGCAGGAAAAGGGCTCTTGGTTTCTCAAACGGAAAGACAAGCTGTCACAGGTAAGTCAGTATTGGAGAGAGGCAGAAGGCTGTACTTGGCAGAGGCTAGGGAAAGAGGTTCCTCAAAGCAGCCTTCGCAAAGAGCACAGAAGCGGAGGCCGTCTCCAGCGGCCTCTCCAAGAGAGTCGATCCACAAAAGGAGCACCTTGAAGCTGGCTGTCAATGCACATCTTAGGAGGAAACCAGTACCCGCATGCTACGAGTTTGATCTCTTGATGGTGCCCCAGAAAGGAACTCTGGCACTTGTACTTCCAAAGTGAGCTTAGCTGCACAACGTTTGCCCCACAGTGGCGAGCAGAAATATTGCAACTGGGCAGTGAGCCACCCAATACACCGGCGCAGTAGCACCACACAGTTCTCGTAGAGAACAGAGACTTCCCATTCCGTGCGTGCCCTCTTCGAATTGCGAGGGTAGTTTACTGTCTGCGAAGCACTGTCATGGCCCATAGCGTTGCAGGAGTGCCGTCTCCAAATTGAATGGGAGGCTGCCCTAACTCGAGTGGTTAAAGGCCGAACACCATCCGTGAAGGCACTTCACCGTGTGCAAAAGAAGAACAGAAAACGGACATTTTTCCCTGCAGGAAAACGGCTCTTGGTTTCTCAACCAGAAAGACAAGCTGCCTCAGGTAAGTCAGTATTGGAGAGAGGCAGAAGGCTGTACTTGGCAGAGGCTAGGGTAAGAGGTTCCACAAAGCAGCCTTCTCAAAGAGCTTAGCAGCCGAGGCCGTCTCCAGTGGCCTCCCCACTAGAGTCTATCCACAAAAGGAACACCTTGAACCTGGCTGTGAATGCACACTTTAGGAGGAAAGCAGTACCCGCATGCTACGAATGTGATCACTTGATGGTGCCCCAGAAAGAAACTCTGGCACTTGTACTTCCCAAGTGAGCTTAGCTGCATAACGTTTGCCACACAGTGGCGAGCAGAAACATTGCTAGTGGGCAGTGAGCCACCCAATACACCGGCGCTGTAGTACCACCCACATTTCCCAGAGAGCAGAGATTTCCCATTCCGTGTGTGCCCTCTTCGAATGGATAGGATAGTTCACTGTCTGTGAAGCACAGTCATGGACCACAGCGCTGCAGGTGTGCCATCTCCAAAGTGCATGGGAAGCTGCCTTCCCTCGAAGGCTTAAAGGCCGAACACCAGCCGTGAAGGCACTTCCCCGTGTGCAAAATAAGAACAGAAAACGGACATTTTTCCCTGCAGGAAAAGGGCTCTTGGTTTCTCAAACGGAAAGACAAGCTGCAACAGGTAAGTCAGTATTGGAGACAGGCAGAAGGCTGTACATGGCAGATGCTTGGGTAAGAGGTTCCTCAAAGCAGCCTTCTCAAAGAGCATAGAAGCAGAGGCCGTCTCCTGTGGCCTATCCACTAGAGTCTATCCAGAAAAGGAAAAACTTGAATCTGTCTGCGAATGCACAGATTAGGAGGAAAGCAGTCCCCGCATGCTACGAATGTGATCTCTTGATGGTTCCGCAGAAAGGAACTATTGCACTTGTACTTCCCATGTGAGATTAGCTGCACAACGTTTGCCCCACAGTGGCGAGCAGAAACATGGCTAGTGGGCAGTGAGCCACCCAATACACCGGTGCAGTAGTACCAAACACATCTCCAAGGGAACAGAGACATCCCATTCCGTTCGTGCCCTCTTCGAATGGAGAGGGTAGTTTACTGTCTGCGAAGCACAGTCATGGCCACCAGCGTGGCAGGAGTTCCACCTCCAAAATGAATGGAAAGCTGCCTTCCCTCTAGTGGGTAAAGGCTGAACACCAGCCATGAAGGCACTTCCCTATGTGCAAAAGAAGGACAGAAAACGGACATTTTTCCTTGCAGGAAAAGGGCTCTTGCTTTTTCAAACGGAAACACAAGCGGTCACAGGGAAGTCACTATTGGAGAGAGGCAGAAGGCTGTACTTGGCAGAGGCAAGGGTAAGAGGTTCCTCAAAGCAGCCTTCTCAAAGAGCATAGAAGCAGAGGCCCTCTCCAGCGGCCTCTCCACGAGAGCCTATCCACAAAAGGAGCACCTTGAACCTGGGTGCAAATGCACAGCTTAGCAGGAAAGCAGTAACCGCATGCTACGAATGTGATCACTTGATGGTGCCCCAGAAAGGACCTCTGGCAGTTGTACTTCCCAAGTGAGCTTAGCTGCACAACGTTTGCCCCACAGTGGCGAGCAGAAACATTGCTAGTGGGCAGTGAGCCACCCAATACACCGGCTCTGTAGTACCACCCACATCTCCCAGAGAGCAGAGACTTCCCATTCCGTGTGTGCCCTCTTCGAATGGATAGGGTAGTTCACTGTCTGTGAAGCACAGTCATGGACCACAGCACTGCAGGAGTGCCATCTCCAAAGTGCATGGGAAGCTGCCTTCCCTCGAATGCTTAAAGGCCGAACACCAGCCGTGAAGGCACTTCCCCGTGTGCAAAATAAGAACAGAAAACGGACATTTTTCCCTGCAGGAAAAGGGCTCTTGGTTTCTCAAACGGAAAGAAAAGCTGTCACAGGTAATTCAGTATTGGAGACAGGCAGAAGGCTGTACATGGCAGAGGCTTGGGTAAGAGGTTCCTCAAAGCAGCCTTCTCAAAGAGCATAGAAGCAGAGGCCGTCTCCTGCGGCCTCTCCACTAGAGTCTATCCAGAAAAGGAAAAACTTGAAGCTGGCTGCGAATGCACAGATTAGGAGGAAACCAGTCCCCGCATGCTACGAATGTGATCTCTTGATGGTTCCCCAGAAAGGAACTATTGCACTTGTACTTCCCATGTGAGCTTAGCTGCACGATGTTTGCCCCACAGTGGCGAGCAGAAACATTGCTAGTGGGCAGTGAGCCACCCAATACACCGGTGCAGTAGTACCAAACACATCTCCAAGGGAACAGAGACATCCCATTCCGTTCGTGCCCTCTTCGAATGGAGAGGGGAGTTTACTGTCTGCGAAGCACAGTCATGCCCAAAGCGTGGCAGGAGTTCCACGTCCAAAGTGAATGGGAAGCTGCCTTCCCTCCAGTGGGTAAAGGCCGAACACCAGCCATGAAGCCTCTTCCCTATGTGCAAAAGAAGGACAGAAAACGGACATTTTTCCTTGCAGGAAAAGGGCTCTTGCTTTTTCAAACGGAAGGACAAGCGGTCACAGGGAAGTCACTACTGGAGAGAGGCAGAAGGATGTACTTGGCAGAGGCAAGGGTAAGAGGTTCCTCAAAGCAGCCTTCTCAAAGTGCATAGAAGCAGAGTCCCTCTCCAGCGGCATGTCTACGAGAGTATATCCACAAAAGGAGCACCTTGAAGCTGGCAGCGAATGCACAGCTTAGCAGGAAAGCAGTACCCGCATGCTACGAATGTGATCTCTTGATGGTGCCCCAGAAAGGAACTCTGGCACTTGTACTTCCCAAGTGAGCTAATCTTCACAACGTTGGCCCCACAGTGGAGAGCAGAAGCATTGCGAGTGGGCAGTGAGCCACCCAATACACCGGGGCAGTAGCACCACACACTTCTCCCAGAAAACAGAGACTTCCAATTCGGTGCATGCCCTTTTCGAATGGAGAGGTTAGTTTACTCTCTGCGAAGCCCAGTCAGGGCCACAGCGCTGCAGGAGTGTCCTCTCCCAAGTGCATGGGAAGCTGCCTTCCCTCCAGTGCTTAAAGGCCGAACACCAGCCGTGAAGACACTTCCCCGTATGCAAAATAAGAAGAGAAAACGGACATTTTTCCCTGCAGGAAAAGGGCTCTTCGTTTCTCAAAAGGAAAGACAAGCTGTCACAGGTAAGTCAGTATTGGAGACAGGCAGAATGCTGTACATGGCAGAGGATAGTGTAAGAGGTTCCTCAAAGCATCCTTCTCAAAGAGCATAGAAGCAGAGGCCGTCTCCAGCGGGCTCTCCTCTAGAATCTCTCCACAAAAGGAAAAACTTGAAGCTGGCTACAAATGCACAGCTTAGGAGGAAAGCAGTACCCGCATCCTTCGAATGTGATCTCTTGATGGTGCCCCAGAAAAGAATTCTGGCACTTGTACTTCCCAAATGAGCTTAGCAGCACAAAGTTTGCCCCACTGTGGCTAGCAGAAATATTGCTAGTGGGCAGTGAGCCACCCAATAAACCGGGGCAGTAGCACAACACAATTCTCCAAGAGACAAAAGAGTTCCCATTCTGTTCGAGCCCTCTTTGAATGGAGGGGGTAGTTTACTGTTGGCTAAGCACAGTCATGGCCCACAGCGTTGCAGGAGTGCCATCTCCAAAGTGAATGCGAAGGTGCCCTCCCTCGAGTGGGAAGAGGCCGAACACCAGCTGTGAAGGCACTTCACCGTGTGCAAAAGAAGAAAAGAAAACGGACATTTTTCCCTGCAAGAAAAGGGCTCTTGGTTTTTCAAACGGAAACACAAGCTGTCACAGGGAATTCAGTATTGGAGAGAGGCAGAAGGCTATACTTGGCAGAGGCTAGGGTAAGAGGTTGCTCAAAGCAGCCTTCTCAAAGAGCATAGAAACACAGTCCCTCTCCAGCGGCGTCTCTATGAGAGTCTAACCACAAAAGGAACACGTTGAAGCTGGCTGCGAATGCACAGCTTAGCAGGAAAGCAGTACCCATATGCTACGAATGTGATCTCTTGATGGTGCCCCAGGAAGGAACTCTGGCATTTGTACATCCCCATCTGAGATAAGCTGCACGACGTATGCCCCACAGTGGCGAGCAGAAACATTGCAAGTGGGCAGTGAGCCACCCAATACACCGGGGCAGTAGCACCACACACTTCTCCAGAGAAGAGAGACTTCCCGTTCCATGCGTCCCCTCTTCAAATGGAGAGGGTAGTTTACTGTCTGCGAAGCAGAGTCATGGCCCAGAGCGTTGCACGAGTGCCAACTCTAAAGTGAATGGGAATTTGCCCTCCCTCGAGTGGGCAAATGCCGAAGACCAGGCGTGAAGTCACTTCACCGTATGCAAAAGAAGAATAGAAGATGGACATTATTCCCTGCAGGAAAAGGGCTCTTGGTTTCTCAAACGGAAAGACAAGCTGTCACAGGTAAGTCAGTATTGGAGAGAAGCAGAAGGCTGTACCTGGCAGAGGCTAGGGTAAGAGGTTCCTCAAAGCAGCCTTCTGAAAGAGCATAGAAGCAGAGGCCGTCTCCAGCGGCCTCTCCACGAGAGTCTGTCCACAAAAGGAGCACCTTGAAGTTGGCTGCGAATGCACAGCTTAGGAGGAAAGCAGTACCCTCATGCTACGAATGTGATCTCTTGATGGTGCCCAAAGAAGGATCTCTGGCATTTGTACTTCACAAGTGAGCTTAGCTTCACAACGTTTGCCCCACAGTGGCGAGTAGAAACATTGCTAGTTGGTAGTGAGCCACCCAATACACCTGCCAGTAGTACCACACACATCTCCCAGAAAACAGAGACTTCCCATTCCGTGCATGCACTCTTCGAATGGAGAGGGTAGTTTACTGTCTGCGAAGCACAGTCATGGCCACCAGCACTCCAGCAGTGCCATCTCCAAAGTGAATGGGAAGCTCCCGTCCTTCGAGTGCTTAAAGGACAAACACGAGCCATGAAGGCACTTCTCTATGTGCAAAAGAAGAACAGAAAACGGACATTTGTCCCTGCAGGAAAAGGGCTCTTGGTTTCTCAAACGGAAACACAAGCTGTCAAAGGTAAGTCAGTTTTGGAGAGAGGCAGAAGGCTGTACTTGGCAGAGGCTAGGGAAAGAGGTTCCTCAAAGCAGCCTTCGCAAAGAGCATAGAAGCGGAGGCCGTCTCCAGCGGCCTCTCCAAGAGAGTCGATCCACAAAAGGAGCACCTTGAAGCTGGCTGCCAATGCACATTTTAGGAGGAAAGCAGTACCCGCATGCTACGAGTTTGATCTCTTGATGGTGCCCCAGAAAGGAACTCTGGCACTTGTACTTCCGAAGTGAGCTTAGCTGCACAACGTTTGCCACACAGTGGCGAGCAGAAACATTGCTAGTGGGCAGTGAGCCACCCAATACACCTGGGCAGTAACAGCACACACTTCTTCCAGAGAACAGAGACTTCCCATTCCGTGCGAACCCACTTTGAATGGAGAGGTTAGTTTACTGTCTGCGAAGCACAGTCATGGCGCACAGCGTTGCAGGAGTGCCACCTCCAAAGTGAATGGGATGCTGCCCTCCCTCGATTGGGTAAAGGCCGAACACCAGCCGTGAAGGCACTTCACCTTGTGCAAAAGAAGCTCAGAAATCTGAGGTTTTTCCCTGCAGGAAAAGGGCTCTTGGTTTCTCAAAGTGAAAGACAAGCTGTCACAGGAAAATCAGGATTGGAGAGAGGCAGAAGGCTGTACTTGGCAGAGGCTAGGGAAAGAGGTTCTTCAAAGCAGCCTTCTCAAAGAGCACAGAAGCAGAGGCCCTATCCAGCGGCCTCTCCACGAGAGCCTATCCACAAAAGGAGCACCTTGAACCTGGGTGCAAATGCACAGCTTAGCAGGAAAGCAGTACCCTCATGCTACGAATGTGATCACTTGATGGTGCCCCAGAAAGGAACTCTGGCAGTTATACTTCCCAAGTGAGCTTAGCTGCACAACGTTAGCCCCACAGTGGTGAGCAGAAACATTGCTAGTGGGCAGTGAGCCACCCAATACACCGGGGCAGTAGCACCACACAGTTCTCGTAGAGAACAGAGACTTCCCATTCCGTGCATGCACTCTTCGAATTGCGAGGGTAGTTTACTGTCTGTGAAGCACAGTCATGGCCCATAGCGTTGAAGGAGTGCCGTCTCCAAATTGAATGGGAGGCTGCCCTAACTCGAGTGGTTAAAGGCCGAACACCAGCCGTGAAGGCACTACACCGTGGGCAAAAAAGAACAGAAAACGGACATTTTTCCCTGCAGGAAAAGGGCTCTTGGTTTCTCAAAGAGAAAGACAAGCTGTCTCAGGTAAGTCAGTATTGGAGAGAGGCAGAAGGCTGTACTTGGCAGAGTCTAGGGTAAGAGGTTCCTCAAAGCAGCCTTCTCAAAGAGCTTAGAAGCCAAGGCCGTCTCCAGTGGCCTCCCCACTAGAGACTATCCACAAAAGGAACACCTTGAACCTGGCTGTGAATGCACACTTTAGAAGGAAAGCAGTACCCGCATGCTACGAATGTGATCACTTGATGGTGCCCCAGAAAGAAACTCTGGCACTTGTACTTCCCAAGTGAGCTTAGCTGCATAACGTTTGCCCCACAGTGGTGAGCAGAAACATTGCTAGTGGGCAGTGAGCCACCCAATACACCGGCGCTGTAGTACCACCCACATCTCCCAGAGAGCAGAGACTTCCCATTCCGTGTGTGCCCTCTTAGAATGGATAGGGTAGTTCACGGTCTGTGAAGCACAGTCATGGACCACAGCGCTGCAGTTGTGCCATCTCCAAAGTGCATTTGAAGCTGCCTTTCTCGAATGCTTAAAGGCCGAACACCAGCCGTGAACGCACTTCCCCGTGTGCAAAATAAGAACAAAAACGGACATTTTTCCCTGCAGGAAAACGGCTCTTAGTTTCTCAAACGGAAAGACAAGCAGTCACAGGTAAGTCAGTATTGCAGACAGGCAGAAGGCTGTACATGGCAGATGCTTGGGTAAGATGTTCCTCAAAGCAGTCTTCTCAAAGAGCATAGAAGCAGAGGCCGTCTACTGCGGCCTCTCCACTAGAGTCTATCCAGAAAAGGAAAAACTTGAAGCTGGCTGCGAATGCACAGATTAGGAGGAAAGCAGTCCACGCATGCTACGAATGTGATCTCTTGATGGTTCCCCAGAAAGGAACTATTGCACTTGTACTTCCCATGTGATCTTAGCTGCACGACGTTTGCCACACAGTGGCGAGCAGAAACATTGCTAGTGGGCAGTGAGCCACCCAATACACCGGTGCAGTAGTACCAAACACATCTCCAAGGGAACAGACACATCCCATTCCATTCGTGCCCTCTTCGAATGGAGAGGGTAGCTTACTGTCGGCTAAGCACAGTCATGGCCCACAGCGTTGCAGGAGTGCCATCTCCAAAGTGAATGGGAAGCTGCCCTCCCTCGAGTGGGTAAAGGCCGAACACCAGCTGTGAAGGCACTTCACCGTGTGCAAAAGAAGAAAAGAAAAGGGACATTTTTCCCTGCAGGAAAAGGGCTCTTGGTTTTTCAAACGGAAACACAAGCTGTCACAGGGAATTCAGTATTGGAGAGAGGCAGAAGGCTGTACTTGGCAGAGGCTAGGGTAAGAGGTTCCTCAAAGCAGCCTTCTCAAAGAGCATAGAAGCACAGTCCCTCTCCAGCGGCGTCTCCACGAGAGTCTATCCACAAAAGGAACACGTTGAAGCTGACTGCGAATGCACAGCTTAGGAGGAAAGCAGTACCCACATGGTACGAATGTGATCTCTTGATGGTGCCCCAGAAAGGAACTCTGGCACTTGTAATACCAAAGTGAGCTTAGCTGCACAACGTTTGCCCCATAGTGGCGAGCAGAAACATTGCAAGTGGGCAGTGAGCCACCCAATACACCAGCGCAGTAGCACCACACACTTCTCCTAGGGAACAAAGACTTCCCATTCCGTGTGTGCCCTCTTCGAATTGCGAGGATAGTTTACTCTCTGCGAAGCACAGTCATGGCACATAGCGCTGCAGGAGTGCCATCTCCAAAGTGAATGGGAAGCTGCCCTAACTCGAGTGGTTAAAGGCTGAACACCAGCCGTGAAGGCACTTCACCGTGTGCAAAAGAAGAACAGAAAACGGACATTTTTCCCTGCAGGAAAAGGGCTCTTGGTTTCTCAAACGGAAAGACAAGCTGTCACAGGTAAGCCAGTATTGGAGAGAGGCAGAGGGCTGTACTTTGCAGAGGCTAGGGTAAGAGTTTCTTCAAAGCAGCCTTCTCAAAGAGCAGAGAAGCAGAGGCCCTCTCCAGCGGCCTCTCCACGAGAGTCTGTCCACAAAAGGAGCACCTTGAAGTTGGCTGCAAATGCACAGCTTAGGAGGAATGCAGTACCTGCATGCTACGAATGTGATCTCTTGATGGTGCCCCAGGAAGGATCTCTGGCATTTGTACTTCCCAAGTGAGCTTAGCTGCACAACGTTTGCCCCACAGTGGCGAGTAGAAACATTGCTAGTGGGTAGTGGGCCACCCAATACACCGGCCAGTAGTACCACCCACATCTCCCAGAGAACAGACACTTCCCATTCCGTGCGTGCACTCTTCGAATGGAGAGGGTAGTTTACTGTCTGCGAAGCACAGTCATGGCCACCAGCGCTCCAGCAGTGCCATCTCCAAAGTGAATGGGAAGCTCCCCTCCCTCGAGTGCTTAAAGGACAAACACGAGCCATGTAGGCACTTCCCTATGTGCAAAAGAAGAACAGAAAACGGACATTTGTCCCTGCAGAAGAAGGGCTCTTGGTTTCTCAAACCGAAAGACAAGCTGTCACAGGTAAGTCAGTATTGGAGAGAGGCAGAAGGCTGTACTTGGCAGAGGCTAGGGAAAGAGGTTCCCCAAAGCAGCCTTCGCAAAGAGCATAGAAGCGGAGGCCGTCTCCAGCGGCCTCTCCAAGACAGTCGATCCACAAAAGGAGCACCTTGAAGCTGGCTGCCAATGCACATCTTAGGAGGAAAGCAGTACCCGTATGCTACGTGTTTGATCTCTTGATGGTGCCCCAGAAAGGAAGTATGGCACTTGTACTTCCGAAGTTAGCTTAGCTGCACAACGTTTGCCGCACAGTGGCGAGCAGAAACATTGCTAGTGGGCAGTGAGCCACCCAATACACCGGCGCAGTAGCACCACACACTTCTTCCAGAGAACAGAGACTTCCCATTCCGTTCGAACACACTTCGAATGGAGAGGTTAGTTTATTGTCTGCGAAGCACTGTCATGGCCCACAGCGTTGCAGGAGTGCCATCTCCAAAGTGAATGGGATGCTGCCCTCCCTCGATTAGGTAAATGCCGAACACCAGCCGTGAAGGCACTTCACCGTGTGCAAAAGAAGGACAGAAAACGGACATTTTTCCTTGTAGGAAAAGGGCTCTTGGTTTCTCAAATGGTAAGACAAGCTGTCACAGGTAAGTCAGTATTGGAGAGAGGCAGAGGGCTGTACTTGGCAGAGGCTAGGGTAAGCGGTTCCTCAAAGCACCCTTCTCAAAGAACATAGAAGCCGAGGCTGTCTCCAGCGGCCTCCCCTCTAGAATCTATCCACAAACGGAACACCTTGAAGCTGGCTGTGCATGCACACTTTAGGAGGAAAGCAGTACCAGCATGTTACGCATGTTATCTCTTGATGGTGCCCCAGAAAGGAACTCTGGCACTTTTACTTCCCAAGTGAGCTTAGCTGCATAACGTTTGCCACACAGTGGCGAGCAGAAACATTGCTAGTGGGCAGTGAGCCACCCAATACCCCGGCGCTGTAGTACCACCCACATCTCCCAGAGAACAGAGACTCCCCATTCCGTGCGTACCCTCTTCGAATGGAGAGGGTGGTTTACTGTCTGTGAAGCACAGTCATGGACCACAGCGCTGCAGGACTGCCCTCTCCAAAGTGCATGGGAAGCTGCCTTCCCTCCAGTGCTTAAAGGCCGAACACCAGCCGTGAAGGCACTTCCCCGTATGCAAAATAAGAAGAGAAAACGGACATTTTTCCCTGCAGGAAAAGGGCTCTTCGTTTCTCAAAAGGAAAGACAAGCTGTCAAAGGTAAGTCAGTATTGGAGACAGGCAGAATGCTGTACATGGCAGAGGATAGTGTAAGAGGTTCCTCAAAGCATCCTTCTGAAAAAGCACAGAAGCAGAGGCCGTCTCCAGCGGGCTCTCCTCTAGAGTCTCTCCACAAAAGGAAAAACTTGAAGCTGGCTGCAAATGCACAGCTTAGGAGGAAAGCAGTACCCGCATCCTTCGAAAGTGATCTCTTGATGGTGCCCCAGAAAAGAATTCTGGCACTTGTACTTCCCAAGTGAGCTTAGCTGCACAAAGTTTGCCCCACTGTGGCTAGCAGAAATATTGCTAGTGGGCAGTGAGCCACCCAATACACCGGGGCAGTAGCACAACACACTTCTCCAAGAGACAAGAGACTTCCCATTCTGTTCGTGCCCTCTTCGAATGGAGGGGGTAGTTTACTGTCGGCTAAGCACAGTCATGGCCCACAGCGTTGCAGGAGTGCCATCTCCAAAGTGAATGGGAACCTGACCTCCCTCGAGTTGGTAAAGGCCGGACACCAGCTGTGAAGGCACTTCACCGTGTGCAAAAGAAGAAAAGAAAACGGACATTTTTCCCTGCAGGAAAAGGGCTCTTGGTTTTTCAAACGGAAACACAAGCTGTCACAGGGAATTCAGTATTGGAGAGAGGCAGAAGGCTGTACTTGGCAGAGGCTAGGGTAAGAGGTTCCTCAAAGCAGCCTTCTCAAAGAGCATAGAAGCAGAGGCCACCTCCAGCGGCCTCTCCACGAGAGTCTGTCCACAAAAGGAGCACCTTGAAGTTGGCTGCGAATGCACAGTTTAGGAGGAAAGCAGTACCCGCATGCTACGAATGTGATCTCTTGATGGTGCCCCAGGAAGGATCTCTGGCATTTGTACTTCCCAAGTGAGCTTAGCTGCACAACGTTTGCCCCACAGTGGCGAGTAGAAACATTGCTAGTGGGTAGTGAGCCACCCAATACACCGGCCAGTAGTACCACCCACATCTCCCAGAGAACAGACACTTCCCATTCCGTGCGTGCACTCTTCGAATGGAGAGGGTAGTTTACTGTCTGCGAAGCACAGGCATGGCCACCAGCGCTCCAGCAGTGCCATCTCCAAAGTGAATGGGTGGCTCCCCTCCCTCGAGTGCTTAAAGGACAAACACGAGCCATGTAGGCACTTCCCTATGTGCAAAAGAAGAACAGAAAACGGACATTTGTCCCTGCAGAAGAAGGGCTCTTGGTTTCTCAAACCGAAAGACAAGCTGTCACAGGTAAATCAGTATTGGAGAGAGGCAGAAGGCTGTACTTGGCAGAGGCTAGGGAAAGAGGTTCCCCAAAGCAGCCTTCGCAAAGAGCATAGAAGCGGAGGCCGTCTCCAGCGGCCTCTCCAAGACAGTCGATCCACAAAAGGAGCACCTTGAAGCTGGCTGCCAATGCACATCTTAGGAGGAAAGCAGTACCCGTATGCTACGTGTTTGATATCTTGATGGTGCCCCAGAAAGGAGGTATGGCACTTGTACTTCCGAAGTGAGCTTAGCTGCACAACGTTTGCTGCACAGTGGCGAGCAGAAATATTGCTAGTGGGCAGTGAGCCACCCAATACACCTGGGCAGTAGCAGCACACACTTCTCCCAGAGAACAGAGATTTCCCATTCCGTGTGAACCCACTTCGAATGGAGAGGTTAGTTTACTGTCTGCAAAGCACAGTCATGGCCCACAGCGTTGCAAGAGTGCCATCTCCAAAGTGAATGGGATGCTGCCCTCCCTCGATTGGGTAAAGGCCGAACACCAGCCGTGAAGGCACTTCACCGTGTGCAAAAGAAGGACAGAAAACGGACATTTTTCCTTGCAGGAAAAGGGCTCTTGCTTTTTCAAACGGAAAGACAAGCGGTCCCAGGGAAGTCAGTATTGGAGAGAGGCAGAAGGCTGTACTTGGCAGAGGCAAGGGTAAGAGGTTCCTCAAAGCAGCCTTCTCAAAGAGCATAGAAGCAGAGTCCCTCTCCAGCGGCATGTCCACGAGAGTATATCCACAAAAGGAGCACCTTGAAGCTGGCTGCGAATGCACAGCTTAGCAGGAAACCAGTACCCGCATGTTACGAATCTGATCTCTTGATGGTGCCCCAGAAAGGAACTCTGGCACTTGTACTTCCAAAGTGAGCTTAGCTGCACAACGTTTGCCCCACAATGGCGAGCAGAAACATTGCAAGTGGGCAGTGAGCCACCCAATACACCGGCGCAGTAGCACCACACACTTCTAGAGAACAGAGACTTCCCATTCCGTGTGTGCACTCTTCGAATTGCGAGGATAGTTTACTTTCTGCGAAGCGCAGTCATGGCCCATAGCGTTGCAAGAGTGCCATCTCCAAAGTGAATGGGAAACTGCCCTAACTCGAGTGGTTAAAGGCTGAACACCAGCCGTGAAGGCACTTCACCGTGTGCAAAAGAAGAACAGAAAACGGACATTTTTCCCTGCAGGAAAAGGGCTCTTGGTTTCTCAAATGGTAAGACAAGCTGTCACAGGTAAGTCAGTATTGGAGAGAGGCAGAGGGCTGTACTTGGCAGAGGCTAGGGTAAGCGGTTCCTCAAAGCACCCTTCTCAAAGAACATAGAAGCCGAGGCTGTCTCCAGCGGCCTCCCCTCTAGAATCGATCCACAAACGGAAAACCTTGAAGCTGGCTGCGCATGCACACTTTAGGAGGAAAGCAATACCCGCATGCTACGCATGTTATCTCTTGATGGTGCCCCAGAAAGGAACTCTGGCACTTTTACTTCCCAAGTGAGCTTAGCTGCATAACGTTTGCCACACAGTGGCGAACAGAAACATTGCTAGTGGGCAGTGAGCCACCCAAAACCCCGGCGCTGTAGTAACACCCACATCGCCCAGAGAACAGAGACTTCCCATTCCGTGTGTACCCTCTTCGAATGGATAGGGTATTTCACGGTCTGTGAAGCACAGTCATGGACCACAGCGCTGCAGTTGTGCCATCTCCAAAGTGCATGGGAAGCTGCCTTCCCTCCAGTGCTTAAAGGCCGAACACCAGCCGTGAAGGCACTTCCCCGTATGCAAAATAAGAAGAGAAAACGGACATTTTTCCCTGCAGGAAAAGGGCTCTTCGTTTCTCAAAAGGAAAGACAAGCTGTCTCAGGTAAGTCAGTATTGGAGACAGGCAGAATGCTGTACATGGCAGAGGATAGTGTAAGAGGTTCCTCAAAGCATCCTTCTGAAAGAGCACAGAAGCAGAGGCCGTCTCCAGCGGGCTCTCCTCTAGAGTCTCTCCACAAAAGGAAAAACTTGAAGATGGCTGCAAATGCACAGCTTAGGAGGAAAGCAGTACCCGCATCCTTTGAATGTGATCTCTTGATGGTGCCCCAGAAAAGAATTCTGGCACTTGTACTTCCCAAGTGGGCTTAGCTGCACAAAGTTTGCCCCACTGTGGCTAGCAGAAATATTGCTAGTGGGCAGTGAGCCACCCAATACACCGGGGCAGTAGCACAACACACTT
Source organism: Kogia breviceps (assembly GCF_026419965.1). Lineage (NCBI taxonomy): Eukaryota > Metazoa > Chordata > Mammalia > Artiodactyla > Physeteridae > Kogia > Kogia breviceps. Next base: position 99,814,178 of record NC_081317.1, read on the forward strand.
CTCCAAGAGACAAGAGATTTCCCATTCTGTTCGTGCCCTCTTCGAATGGAGGGGGTAGTTTACTGTCGGCTAAGCACAGTCATGGCCCACAGCGTTGCAGGAGTGCCATCTCCAAAGTGAATGGGAAGCTGCCCTCCCTCGAGTGGGTAAAGGCCGAACACCAGCTGTGAAGGCACTTCACCGTGTGCAAAAGAAGAAAAGAAAACGGACATTTTTCCCTGCAGGAAAAGGGCTCTTGGTTTTTCAAACGGAAACACAAGCTGTCACAGGGAATTCAGTATTGGAGAGAGGCAGAAGGCTGTACTTGGCAGAAGCTAGGGTAAGAGGTTCCTCAAAGCAGCCTTCTCAAAGAGGATAGAAGCACAGTCCCTCTCCAGGGGCGTCTCCACGAGAGTCTATCCACAAAAGGAACACGTTGAAGCTGGCTGCGAATGCACAGCTTAGCAGGAAAGCAGTACCCACATGGTACGAATGTGATCTCTTGATGGTGCCCCAGAAAGGAACTTTGGCACTTGTAATTCCAAAGTGAGCTTAGCTGCACAACGTTTGCCCCACAGTGGCGGGCAGAAACATTGCAAGTGGGCAGTGAGCCACCCAATACACCAGCGCAGTAGCACCACACACTTCTCCTAGAGAACAAAGACTTCCCATTCCGTGTGTGCCCTCTTCGAATTGCGAGGATAGTTTACTCTCTGCGAAGCACAGTCATGGCCCATAGCGCTGCAGGAGTGCCATCTCCAAAGTGAATGGGAAGCTGCCCTAACTCGAGTGGTTAAAGGCTGAACACCAGCCTTGAAGGCACTTCACCGTGTGCAAAAGAAGAACAGAAAACGGACATTTTTCCCTGCAGGAAAAGGGCTCTTGGTTTCTCAAATCGAAAGACAATCTGTCACAGGTAAGTCAGTATTGGAGAGAGGCAGAAGGCTGTACTTTGCAGAGGCTAGGGTAAGAGGTTCCTCAAAGCAGCCTTCTCAAAGAGCACAGAAGAAGAGGCCTTCTTCAGCAGACTCTCCACGAGAGCCTATCCACAAAAGGAGCACCTTGAACCTGGCTGCAAATGCACAGCTTACCAGGAAAGCAATACCCGCATGCTACGAATGTGATCTCTTGATGGTGCCCCAGAAAGGAACTCTGGCAGTTGTACTTCCCAAGTGAGCTTAGCTGCACAACGTTTGCCACACAGTGGCGAGCAGAAACATTGCTAGTGGGCAGTGAGCCACCCAATACACCGGCGACGTAGTACCACACACATCTCCCAGAAAACAGATACTTCCCACTCCGTGCAAGCCCTCTTCGAATGGAGATTGTAGTTTACTGTCTGCGAAGCACAGTCATGGCCCACAGCGTTGCAGAAGTACCATTTCCGAAGTGAATGGGAAGCTGCCCTGCCACGAGTGCTTGAAGTCCGAACACCAGCTGTGAAGGCACTTCACCGTGTATAAAAGAAGAACAGAAAACGGACATTTTTCCCTGCAGGAAAAGGGCTCTTGGTTTCTCAAACAGAAAGACAAGCTCTCACAGTTAAGTCAGTATTGGACAGAGGCAGAAGGCTGTACTTGGCAGAGGCTAGGGTAAGACGTTCTTCAAAGCAGCCTTCTCAAAGAGCAGAGAAGCAGAGGCCCTCTCCAGCGGCCTCTCCACGAGAGTCTGTCCACAAAAGGAGCACCTTGAAGTTGGCTGCGAATGCACAGCTTAGGAGGAAAGCAGTACCCGCATGTTACGAATGTGATCTCTTGATGGTGCCCCAGGAAGTATCTCTGGCATTTGTAATTCCCAAGTGAGCTTAGCTGCACAACGTTTGCCCCACAGTGGCGAGTAGAAACATTGCTAGTGGGTAGTTAGCCACCCAATACACCGGCCAGTAGTACCACCCACATCTCCCAGAGAACAGACACTTCCCATTCCGTGCGTGCACTCTTCGAATGGAGAGGGTAGTTTACTGTCTGCGAAGCACAGTTATGGCCACCAGCGCTCCAGCAGTGCTATCTCCAAAGTGAATGGGAAGCTCCCCTCCCTCGAGTGCTTAAAGGACAAACACGAGCCATGTAGGCACTTCCCTATGTGCAAAAGAAGAACAGAAAACGGACATTTGTCCCTGCAGAAGAAGGGCTCTTGGTTTCTCAAACCGAAAGACAAGCTGTCACAGGTAAGTCAGTATTGGAGAGAGGCAGAAGGCTGTACTTGGCAGAGGCTAGGGAAAGAGGTTCCCCAAACCAGCCTTCGCAAAGAGCATAGAAGCGGAGGCCGTCTCCAGCGGCCTCTCCAAGAGAGTCGATCCACAAAAGGAGCACCTTGAAGCTGGCTGCCAATGCACATCTTAGGAGGAAAGCAGTACCCGTATGCTACGTGTTTGATCTCTTGATGGTGCCCCAGAAAGGAACTCTGGCACTTGTACTTCCGAAGTGAGCTTAGCTGCACAACGTTTGCCGCACAGTGGCGAGCAGAAACATTGCTAGTGGGCAGTGAGCCACCCAATACACCTGGGCAGTAGCAGCACACACTTCTTCCAGAGAACAGAGACTTCCCATTCGGTGCGAACCCACTTCGAATGGAGAGGTTAGTTTACTGTCTGCGAAGCACAGTCATGGCCCACAGCGTTGCAGGAGTGCCATCTCCAAAGTGAATGGGATGCTGCCCTCCCTCGATTGGGTAAATGCCGAACACCAGCAGTGAAGGTACTTCACCGTGTGCAAAAGAAGGACCGAAATCTGAGGTTTTTCCCTGCAGGAAAAGGGCTATTGGTTTCTCAAAGGGAAAGACAAGCTGTCACAGGAAAATCAGGATTGGAGAGAGGCAGAAGGCTGTACTTGGCAGAGGCTAGGGAAAGAGGTTCTTCAAAGCAGGATTCTCAAGGAGCGCAGAAGCAGAGGCCCTCTCCAGCGGCCTCTCCACGAGAGCCTATCCACAAAAGGAGCACCTTGAACCTGGGTGCAAATGCACAGATTAGCAGGAAAGCAGCACCCGCATGCTACGAATGTGATCACTTGATGGTGCCCCAGAAAGGAACTCTGGCAGTTGTACTTCCCAAGTGAGCTTAGCTGCACAACGTTTGCCCCACAGTGGCGAGCAGAAACATTGCTAGTGGACAGTGAGCCACCCAATACACCGGGGCAGTAGCACCACACAGTTCTCGTAGAGAACAGAGACTTCCCATTCCGTGCGTGCACTCTTCGAATTGCGAGGGTAGTTTACTGTCTGCGAAGCACAGTCATGGCACATAGCGTTGCAGGAGTGCCGTCTCCAAATTGAATGGGAGGCTGCTCTAACTCGAATGGTTAAAGGCCGAACACCAGCCATGAAGGCACTTCACCGTGTGCAAAAGAAGAACAGAAAACGGACATTTTTCCCTACAGGAAAAGGGCTCTTGGTTTCTCAAACAGAGAGACAAGCTGTCTCAGGTAAGTCAGTATTGGAGAGAGGCAGAAGGCTGTACTTGGCAGAGGCTAGGGTAAGAGGTTTCTCAAAGCAGCCTTCTCAAAGAGCTTAGAAGCCGAGGCCGTCTCCAGTGGCCTCCCCACTAGAGTCTATCCACAAAAGGAACACCTTGAACCTGGCTGCGAATGCACACTTTAGGAGGAAAGCAGTACCCGCATGCTACGAATGTGATCACTTGATGGTGCCCCAGAAAGAAACTCTGGCACTTGTACTTCCCAAGTGATCTTAGCTGCATAACTTTTGCCCCACAGTGGCGAGCAGAAACATTGCTAGTGGGCAGTGAGCCACCCAATACACTGGCGCTGTAGTACCACCCACATCTCCCAGAGAACAGAGACTTCCCATTCCGTGTGTGCCCTCTTCGAATGGAGAGGGTAGTTCACAGTCTGTGAAGCACAGCCATGGACCACAGCGCTGCAGGTTTGCCATCTCCAAAGTGCATGGGAAGCTGCCTTCCCTCGAATGCTTAAAGGCCGAACACCAGCCGTGAAGGCACTTCCCCGTGTGCAAACTAAGAACAGAAAATGGACATTTATCCCTGCAGGAAAAGGGCTCTTGGTTTCTCAAACGGAAAGACAAGCAGTCACAGGTAAGTCAGTATTGCAGACTGGCAGAAGGCTGTACATGGCAGATGCTTCGGTAAGAGGTTCCTCAAAGCAGCCTTCTCAAAGAGCATAGAAGCAGAGGCCGTCTCCTGCCGCCTCTCCACTAGAGTCTATCCAGAAAAGGAAAAACTTGAAGCTGGCTGCGAATGCACAGATTAGGAGGAAAGCAGTCCCCGCATGCTACGAATGTGATCTCTTGATGGTTCCCCAGAAAGGAACTATTGCACTTGTACTTCCCATGTGAGCTTAGCTGCACGACGTTTGCCCCACAGTGGCGAGCAGAAACATTGCTAGTGGGCAGTGAGCCACCCAATACACCGGTGCAGTAGTACCAAACACATCTCCAAGGGAACAGAGACATCCCATTCCGTTCGTGCCCTCTTCGAATGGAGAGGGTAGTTTACTGTCTGCGAAGCACAGTTATGGCCCACAGCGTGGCAGGAGTTCCACGTCCAAAGTAAATGGGAAGCTGCCTTCCCTCCAGTCGGTAAAGGCCGAACACAAGCTATGAAGGCACTTCCCTATGTGCAAAGGAAGAACAGAAAAAGGACATTTTTCCCTGCAGGAAAAGGGCTCTTGGTTTCTCAAACGGAAAGACAAGCTGTCACAAGTAAGTCAGTATTGGAGAGAGGCAGAAGGCTGTACTTGGCAGAGGCTAGGGTAAGAGGTTCCTCAAAGCAGCCTTCTCAAAGATCACAGAAGCAGAGGCCTTCTCCAGCAGCCTCTCCACGAGAGCCTATCCACAAAAGGAGCACCTTGAAGCTGGCTGCAAATGCACAGCTTAGCAGGAAAGCAGTACCCGCATGCTACGAATGTGATCTCTTGATGGTGCCCCAGAAAGGAACTCTGGCACTTGTACTTCCCAAGTGAGCTTAGCTGCACAACCTTTGCCCCACAGTGGCTAGCAGAATCATTGCTAGTGGGAAGTGGGCCACCCAATACACCCGCGAAGTAATACCACCCACATCTCCCAGAGGACAGATACTTCCCATTCCGTGCATGCCCTCTTCGAATGGAGATTGTAGTTTACTGTCTGCAAAGCACAGTCATGGCCCACAGCGTTGCAGAAGTACCATTTCCGAAGTGAATGGGAAGCTGCCCTCCCACGAGTGCTTGAAGTCTGAACAGCAGCCGTGAAGGCACTTCACCGTGTGCAAAAGAAGAACAGAAAACGTACATTTTTCCCTGCAGGAAAAGGGCTCTTGGTTTCTCAAATGGAAAGACAAGCTGTCACAGGTAAGTCAGTATTGGAGAGAGGCAGAGGGCTGTAATTGGCAGAGACTAGGGTAAGAGGTTCCTCAAAGCACCCTTCTCAAAGAACATAGAAGCCGAGGCTGTCTCCAGCGGCCTCCCCTCTAGAATCGATCCACAAACGGAACACCTTGAAGCTGGCTGCGCATGCACACTTTAGGAGGAAAGCAGTACCCGCATGCTACGCATGTTATCTCTTGATGGTGCCCCCGAAAGGAACTCTGGCACTTTTACTTCCCAAGTGAGCTTAGCTGCATAACGTTTGCCACACAGTGGCGAGCAGAAACATTTCTAGTGGGCAGTGAGCCACGCAATACCCCGGCGCTGTAGTACCACCCACATCTCCCAGAGAACAGAGACTTCCCATTCCGTGCGTGCCCTCTTCGAATGGAGAGGTTAGTTTACTGTCTGTGAAGCACAGTCATGGACCACAGCGCTGCAGGAGTGCCCTCTCCAAAGTGCATGGGAAGCTGCCTTCCCTCCAGTGCTTAAAGGCCGAACACCAGCCGTGAAGGCACTTCCCCGTATGCAAAATAAGAAGAGAAAACGGAGATTTTTCCCTGCAGGAAAAGGGCTCTTCGTTTCTCAAAAGGAAAGACAAGCTGTCACAGGTAAGTCAGTATTGGAGACAGGCAGAATGCTGTACATGGCAGAGGATAGTGTAAGAGGTTCCTCAAAGCATCCTTCTCAAAGAGCAGAGAAGCTGAGGCCGTCTCCAGCGGGCTCTCCTCTAGTGTCTCTCCACAAAAGGGAAAACTTGAAGCTGGCTGCGAATGCACAGCTTAGGAGGAAAGCAGTACCCGCATCCTTCGAATGTGATCTCTTGATGGAGCCCCAGAAAAGAATTCTGGCACATGTTCTTCCCAAGTGAGCTTACCTGCACAAAGTTTGCCCCACTGTGGCTAGCAGAAATATTGCTAGTGGGCAGTGAGCCACCCAATACACTGGAGCAGTAGCCCAACACACTTCTCCAAGAGACAAGAGACTTCCCATTCTGTTTGTGCCCTTTTCGAATGGAGGGGGTAGTTTACTGTCAGCTAAGCACCGTCATGGCCCACAGCGTTGCAGGAGTGCCATCTCCAAAGTGAATGGGAAGCTGCCCTCCCTCGAGTGGGTAAAGGCCGAACACCAGCTGTGAAGGCACTTCACCATGTGCAAAAGAAGAAAAGAAAACGGACATTTTTCCCTGCAGGAAAAGGGCTCTTGGTTTTTCAAATGGAAACACAAGCTGTCACAGGGAATTCAGTATTGGAGAGAGGCAGAAGGCTGTACTTGGCAGAGGCTAGGGTAAGAGGTTCCTCAAAGCAGCCTTCTCAAAGAGCATAGAAGCACAGTCCCTCTCCAGCGGCGTCTCCACGAGAGTCTATCCACAAAAGGAACACGTTGAACCTGGCTGCGAAAGCACAGCTTAGCAGGAAAGCAGTAACCACATGCTACGAATGTGATCTCGTGATGGTGCCCCAGAAAGGAACTCTGGCATTTGTACTTCCCCATCTGAGATTAGCTGCACGACGTATGCCCCACAGTGAGGAGCAGAAACATTGCTAGTGGGCAGTGAGCCACCCAATGCACCGGGGCAGTAGCACCACACACTTCTCCAGAGAACAGAGACTTCCCATTCCGTACGTGCCCTCTTCGAATGAAGAGAGTAGTTTACAGTCTGCGAAGCAGAGTCATGCCCCAGAGCGTTGCACGGGTGCCAACTCCAAAGTGAATGGGAATTTGCCCTCCCTCGAGTGGGTAAAGGCCGAAGACCAGCCGTGAAGTCACTTCACCGTATGCAAAAGAAGTATAGAAGATGGACATTATTCCCTGCAGGAAAAGGGCTCTTGGTTTCTCAAACAGAAATACAAGCTGTCACAGGTAAGTCAGTATTGGATAGAAGCAGAAGTCTGTAACTGGCAGAGGCTAGGGTAAGAGATTCCTCAAAGCAGCCTTCTGAAAGAGCATAGAAGCAGAGGCCGTCTCCAGCGGCCTCTCCACGAGAGTCTATCAACAAAAGGAGCACCTTGAAGCTGGCTGCGAATGCACAGCTTAGCAGGAAAGCAGTAACCACATGCTACGAATGTGATCTCTTGATGGTGCCCCAGAAAGGAACTCTGGCACTTGTACTTCCCAAGTGAGCTTAGCTGCACAACGTCTGCCCCACAGTGGCGAGCAGAAACATTGCTAGTTGGCAGTGAGCCACCGAATACACCTGGGCAGTAGCACCACACACTTCTTCCAGAGAACAGAAACTTCCCATTCCGTGCGAGCCCACTTCGAATGGATAGGCTAGTTTACTGTCTGCGAATCACAGTCATGGCCCACAGCGCTGCAGGAGTGCCATCTCCAAAGTGAATGGGAAGCTGCCCTCCCTCGATTGGGTAAAGGCCGAACACCAACCGTGAAGGCACTTCACTGTGTGCAAGAGAAGAACAGAAAACGGACATTTTTCCCTGCAGGGAAAGGGCGCATGGTTTTTCAAATGGAAAGAGAAGCTGTCACAGGTAATTCAGTATTGGAGAGAGGCAGAAGTCTTTTCTTGGCAGAGGCTACGGTCAGAGGTTGCTCAAAGCAGCCTTCTCAAAGAGCATTGAAGCAGAAGCAGTCTCCAGCGGCCTCTCCACTAGAGTCTATCCACAAAAGGAGCACCTTGAAGCTGGCTGCGATTGCACAGCTTAGCAGGAAAGCAGTACCCGCATGCTCCGAATGTGATCACTTGAGGGTGCCCCGGAAAGGAACTCTGGCACTTGTACTTCCCAAGTGAGCTTCACTGCCCCACGTTTGCCCCACAGTGGCGAGCAGAAAAATTGCTAGTGGGCAGTGAGCCACCCAATACACCGGCCAGTAGTACCACCCACATCTCCCAGAGAACAGAGACTTCCAATTCCGTGCGTGCACTCTTCGAGTGGAGAGGGTAGTTTACTGCCTGCGAAGCACAGTCATGGCCCCCAGCGCTACAGCAGTGCCATCTCCAAAGTGAATGGGAAGCTGCCCTCCCTCGAGTGCTTAAAGGCCGAAAACCAGCCATGAAGGCACTTCCCTATGTGCAAAAGAAGAACAGAAAACGGACATTTTTCCCTGCAGGAAAAGGGCCCTTGTTTTCTCAAACGGAAAGACAAGCTGTCACAAGTAAGTCAGTATTGGAGAGAGGCAGAAGGCTGTACTTGGCAGAGGCTAGGGTAAGAGGTTCCTCAAAGCAGCCTTCTCAAAGAGTACAGAAGCAGAGGCCTTCTCCAGCAGCCTCTCCACGAGAGCCTATCCACAAAAGGAGCACCTTGAAGCTGGCTGCAAATGCACAGCTTAGCAGGAAAGCAGTACCCGCATGCTACGAATGTGATCTCTTGATGGTGCCCCAGAAAGGAACTCTGGCACTTGTACTTCCCAAGTGAGCTTAGCTGCACAACCTTTGCCCCACAGTGGCTAGCAGAATCATTGCTAGTGGGAAGTGGGCCACCCAATACACCCGCGAAGTAATACCACCCACATCTCCCAGAGGACAGATACTTCCCATTCCGTGCATGCCCTCTTCGAATGGAGATTGTAGTTTACTGTCTGCAAAGCACAGTCATGGCCCACAGCGTTGCAGAAGTACCATTTCCGAAGTGAATGGGAAGCTGCCCTCCCACGAGTGCTTGAAGTCTGAACAGCAGCCGTGAAGGCACTTCACCGTGTGCAAAAGAAGAACAGAAAACGTACATTTTTCCCTGCAGGAAAAGGGCTCTTGGTTTCTCAAATGGAAAGACAAGCTGTCACAGGTAAGTCAGTATTGGAGAGAGGCAGAGGGCTGTAATTGGCAGAGACTAGGGTAAGAGGTTCCTCAAAGCACCCTTCTCAAAGAACATAGAAGCCGAGGCTGTCTCCAGCGGCCTCCCCTCTAGAATCGATCCACAAACGGAACACCTTGAAGCTGGCTGCGCATGCACACTTTAGGAGGAAAGCAGTACCCGCATGCTACGCATGTTATCTCTTGATGGTGCCCCCGAAAGGAACTCTGGCACTTTTACTTCCCAAGTGAGCTTAGCTGCATAACGTTTGCCACACAGTGGCGAGCAGAAACATTTCTAGTGGGCAGTGAGCCACGCAATACCCCGGCGCTGTAGTACCACCCACATCTCCCAGAGAACAGAGACTTCCCATTCCGTGCGTGCCCTCTTCGAATGGAGAGGTTAGTTTACTGTCTGTGAAGCACAGTCATGGACCACAGCGCTGCAGGAGTGCCCTCTCCAAAGTGCATGGGAAGCTGCCTTCCCTCCAGTGCTTAAAGGCCGAACACCAGCCGTGAAGGCACTTCCCCGTATGCAAAATAAGAAGAGAAAACGGAGATTTTTCCCTGCAGGAAAAGGGCTCTTCGTTTCTCAAAAGGAAAGACAAGCTGTCACAGGTAAGTCAGTATTGGAGACAGGCAGAATGCTGTACATGGCAGAGGATAGTGTAAGAGGTTCCTCAAAGCATCCTTCTCAAAGAGCAGAGAAGCTGAGGCCGTCTCCAGCGGGCTCTCCTCTAGTGTCTCTCCACAAAAGGGAAAACTTGAAGCTGGCTGCGAATGCACAGCTTAGGAGGAAAGCAGTACCCGCATCCTTCGAATGTGATCTCTTGATGGAGCCCCAGAAAAGAATTCTGGCACATGTTCTTCCCAAGTGAGCTTACCTGCACAAAGTTTGCCCCACTGTGGCTAGCAGAAATATTGCTAGTGGGCAGTGAGCCACCCAATACACTGGAGCAGTAGCCCAACACACTTCTCCAAGAGACAAGAGACTTCCCATTCTGTTTGTGCCCTTTTCGAATGGAGGGGGTAGTTTACTGTCAGCTAAGCACCGTCATGGCCCACAGCGTTGCAGGAGTGCCATCTCCAAAGTGAATGGGAAGCTGCCCTCCCTCGAGTGGGTAAAGGCCGAACACCAGCTGTGAAGGCACTTCACCATGTGCAAAAGAAGAAAAGAAAACGGACATTTTTCCCTGCAGGAAAAGGGCTCTTGGTTTTTCAAATGGAAACACAAGCTGTCACAGGGAATTCAGTATTGGAGAGAGGCAGAAGGCTGTACTTGGCAGAGGCTAGGGTAAGAGGTTCCTCAAAGCAGCCTTCTCAAAGAGCATAGAAGCACAGTCCCTCTCCAGCGGCGTCTCCACGAGAGTCTATCCACAAAAGGAACACGTTGAACCTGGCTGCGAAAGCACAGCTTAGCAGGAAAGCAGTAACCACATGCTACGAATGTGATCTCGTGATGGTGCCCCAGAAAGGAACTCTGGCATTTGTACTTCCCCATCTGAGATTAGCTGCACGACGTATGCCCCACAGTGAGGAGCAGAAACATTGCTAGTGGGCAGTGAGCCACCCAATGCACCGGGGCAGTAGCACCACACACTTCTCCAGAGAACAGAGACTTCCCATTCCGTACGTGCCCTCTTCGAATGAAGAGAGTAGTTTACAGTCTGCGAAGCAGAGTCATGCCCCAGAGCGTTGCACGGGTGCCAACTCCAAAGTGAATGGGAATTTGCCCTCCCTCGAGTGGGTAAAGGCCGAAGACCAGCCGTGAAGTCACTTCACCGTATGCAAAAGAAGTATAGAAGATGGACATTATTCCCTGCAGGAAAAGGGCTCTTGGTTTCTCAAACAGAAATACAAGCTGTCACAGGTAAGTCAGTATTGGATAGAAGCAGAAGTCTGTAACTGGCAGAGGCTAGGGTAAGAGATTCCTCAAAGCAGCCTTCTGAAAGAGCATAGAAGCAGAGGCCGTCTCCAGCGGCCTCTCCACGAGAGTCTATCAACAAAAGGAGCACCTTGAAGCTGGCTGCGAATGCACAGCTTAGCAGGAAAGCAGTAACCACATGCTACGAATGTGATCTCTTGATGGTGCCCCAGAAAGGAACTCTGGCACTTGTACTTCCCAAGTGAGCTTAGCTGCACAACGTCTGCCCCACAGTGGCGAGCAGAAACATTGCTAGTTGGCAGTGAGCCACCGAATACACCTGGGCAGTAGCACCACACACTTCTTCCAGAGAACAGAAACTTCCCATTCCGTGCGAGCCCACTTCGAATGGATAGGCTAGTTTACTGTCTGCGAATCACAGTCATGGCCCACAGCGCTGCAGGAGTGCCATCTCCAAAGTGAATGGGAAGCTGCCCTCCCTCGATTGGGTAAAGGCCGAACACCAACCGTGAAGGCACTTCACTGTGTGCAAGAGAAGAACAGAAAACGGACATTTTTCCCTGCAGGGAAAGGGCGCATGGTTTTTCAAATGGAAAGAGAAGCTGTCACAGGTAATTCAGTATTGGAGAGAGGCAGAAGTCTTTTCTTGGCAGAGGCTACGGTCAGAGGTTGCTCAAAGCAGCCTTCTCAAAGAGCATTGAAGCAGAAGCAGTCTCCAGCGGCCTCTCCACTAGAGTCTATCCACAAAAGGAGCACCTTGAAGCTGGCTGCGATTGCACAGCTTAGCAGGAAAGCAGTACCCGCATGCTCCGAATGTGATCACTTGAGGGTGCCCCGGAAAGGAACTCTGGCACTTGTACTTCCCAAGTGAGCTTCACTGCCCCACGTTTGCCCCACAGTGGCGAGCAGAAAAATTGCTAGTGGGCAGTGAGCCACCCAATACACCGGCCAGTAGTACCACCCACATCTCCCAGAGAACAGAGACTTCCAATTCCGTGCGTGCACTCTTCGAGTGGAGAGGGTAGTTTACTGCCTGCGAAGCACAGTCATGGCCCCCAGCGCTACAGCAGTGCCATCTCCAAAGTGAATGGGAAGCTGCCCTCCCTCGAGTGCTTAAAGGCCGAAAACCAGCCATGAAGGCACTTCCCTATGTGCAAAAGAAGAACAGAAAACGGACATTTTTCCCTGCAGGAAAAGGGCCCTTGTTTTCTCAAACGGAAAGACAAGCTGTCACAAGTAAGTCAGTATTGGAGAGAGGCAGAAGGCTGTACTTGGCAGAGGCTAGGGTAAGAGGTTCCTCAAAGCAGCCTTCTCAAAGAGTACAGAAGCAGAGGCCTTCTCCAGCAGCCTCTCCACGAGAGCCTATCCACAAAAGGAGCAACTTGAACCTGGCTGCAAATGCACAGCTTAGCAGGAAAGCAGTAGCCGCATGCTACGAATGTGATCGCTTGATGGTGCCCCAGAAAGGAACTCTGGCACTTGTACTTCCCAAGGGAGCTTAGCTGCACAACCTTTGCCCCACAGTGGCTAGCAGAATCATTGCTAGTGGGAAGTGGGCCACCTAATACACCGGTGCAGTAATACCACCCACATCTCCCAGAGGACAGAGACTTCCCATTCCGTGCATGACCTCTTCGAATAGAGAGGGTAGTTTACTGTCTGCGAAGCACAGTCATGGCCCACAGCGTTGCAGGAGGGCCATCTCCAAAGTGAATGGGAAGCTGCCCTCCCTCGAGTGGTTAAAGGCCGAACACCAGCCGTGAAGGCACTTCACTGTGTGCAAAAGAAGAATAGAAAACGGACAATTTTCCCTGCAGGAAAAGGGCTCTTGGTTTCTCAAACGGAAAGACAAGCTGTCACAAGTAAGTCAGTATTGGAGAGAGGCAGAAGGCTGTACTTGGCAGGGGCTAAGGTAAGAGGTTCCTCAAAGGAGTCTTCTCAAAGAGCATAGAAGCAGAGGCCCTCTCCAGCGGCCTCTCTACGAGAGTCTATCCACAAAAGGAACACCATGAAGCTGGCTGCGAATGCATAGCTTAAGAGGAAAGCAGTACCCGCATGCTACGAATGTGATCTCTTGATGGTGCCCCAGAAAGCATCTCTTGCATTTGTACTTCCCAAGTGAGCTTAGCTGCACAACGTTTGCCCCACAGTGGCGAGTAGAAACATTGCTAGTGGGCAGTGAGCCACCCAATACACCGGCGACGTAGTACCACACACATCTCCCAGAAAACAGATACTTCCCATTCCGTGCATGCCCTCTTCGAGTGGAGATTGTAGTTTACTGTCTGCGAAGCACAGTCATGGCCCACAGCGTTGCAGATGTACCATAGCTGCCCTGCCACGAGTGCTTGAAGTCCGAACACCAGCCGTGAAGGCACTTCATCGTGTGCAAAAGAAGAACCGAAAAAGGACATTTTTCACTGCAGGAAAAGGGCTCTTGGTTTCTCAAACGGAAAGACAAGCTCTCACAGTTAAGTCAGTATTGGACAGAGGCCGAAGGCTGTACTTGGCAGAGGCTAGGGTAAGAGGTTCCTCAAAGCAGCCTTCTCAAAGAGCAGAGAAGCAGAGGCCCTCTCCAGCGGCCTCTCCACGAGAGTCTGTCCACAAAAGGAGCACCTTGAAGTTGACTGCGAATGCACAGCTTAGGAGGAAAGCAGTACCCGCATGCTACGAATGTGATCTCTGTATGGTGCCCAGGAAAGAACTCTTGCACGTGTACTTCCCAAGTGAGCTCAGCTGCACAACTTTGCCCTACAGTGGCTAGCAGAATCATTGCTAGTGGGAAGTGGGCCGACCAATACACCGGTGCAGTAATTCTACCCACATCTCCCAGAGGACAAAGACTTCCCATTCCATGCATAACCTCTTCGAATGGAGAGGGTAGTTTACTGTCTGCGAAGCACAGTAATGGCCCACAACTTTGCAGGACGTCCATCTGCAAAGTGAATGGGAAGCTGCCCTCCCTCGAGTGGTTAAAGGCCAAACACCAGCCGTGAAGGCACTTCACTGTGTGCAAAAGAAGAATAGAAAACGGACAATTTTCCCTGCAGGAAAAGGGCTCTTGGTTTCTCAAATGGAAAGACAAGCTCTCACAGTTAAGTCAGTATTAGACAGAGGCCGAAGGCTGTACTTGGCAGAGGCTAGGGTAAGAGGTTCCTCAAAACAGCCTTCTCAAAGAGCAGAGAAGCAGAGGCCCTCTCCAGCGGCCTCTCCATGAGAGTCTATCCACAAAAGAAACACCTTGAGGCTGGCTGGGAATGCATAGCTTAAGAGGAAAGCAGTACCCGCATGCTACGAAAGTGATCTATTGATGGTGCCCCAGAAAGGATCTCTGGCATTTGTACTTCCCAAGTGAGCCTAGCTGCACAATGTTTGCCCCACAGTGGCGAGTAGAAACATTGCTAGTGAGCAGTGAGCCACCCAATACACCGGCCAGTAGTACCACCCACATCTCCCAGAGAACAGAGACTTCCCATTCCGTGTGTGCACTCTTCGAATGGAGAGGGTAGTTTACTGTCTGCGATGCACAGTCATGGCCACCAGCGCTCCAGCAGTGACATCTCCAAAGTGAAAGGGAAGCTCCCCTCCCTTGAGTGCTTAAAGGCCGAACACGAACCATGAAGGCACTTCCCTATGTGCAAAAGAAGAACAGAAAACGGACATTTGTCCCTGCAGGAAAAGGGCTCTTGGTTTCTCAAACGGAAAGACAAGCTGTCACAGGTAAGTCAGTATTGGAGAGAGGCAGAAGGCTGTACTTGGCAGAGGCTAGGGAAAGCGGTTCCTCAAAGCAGCCTTCGCAAAGAGCATAGAAACGGAGGCCGTCTCCAGCGGCATGTCCACGAGAGTCTATCCACAATAGGAACACCTTGAAGCTGGCTGCGAATGCATAGCTTAGGAAGAAAGCAGTACCCGAATGCTACAAATGTGATCTCTTGACGGTGCCCCAGAAAGGAACTCTGGCACTTATACTTCCCAAGTGAGTTTCACTGCACCACGTTTGGTCCAGAGTGGCGAGCAGAAACATTGCTAGAGGGCAGTGAGCCACCCAATACACCGGCCAGTAGTACCACCGACATCTCCCAGAGAACAGAGACTTCCCATTCCGTGCGTGCACTCTTCAAATGGAGAGGGTAGTTTCCTGTCTGCGAAGCACCGACATGGCCACCAGCGCTCCAGCAGTGCCATCTCCAAAGTGAATGGGAAGCTGCCCTCCCTCGAGTGCTTAAAGGCCGAACACCAGCCGTGAAGGCACTTCCCTATGTGCAAAAGAATAACAGAAAACGGACATTTGTCCATGCAGGAAAATGGCTCTTGGTTTTTCTAACGGAAAGACAAGCTGTCACATGTAAGTCAGTATTGGAGAGAGGCAGAAGGCTGTACTTTGCAGAGGCTAGGGTAAGAGGTTCCTCAAAGCAGCCTTCTCAAAGAGCACAGAAGCAGAGGCCTTCTCCAGCGGCCTCTCCACGAGAGCCTATCCACAAAAGGAGCACCTTGAACCTGGCTGCAAATGCACAGCTTAGCAGGAAAGCAGTACCCGCATGCTACGAATGAGATCTCTTGATGGTGCCCCAGAAAGAAACTCTGGCAGTTGCACTTCCCAAGTGAGCTTAGCTGCACAACGTTTGCCACACAGTGGGGAGCAGAAACATTGCTAGTGGGCAGTGAGCCACCCAATACACCGGCGACGTAGTACCACACACATCTCCAGGAAAACAGATACTTCCCATTCTGTGCGTGCACTCTTCGAATGGAGAGGGTAGTTTACTGTCTGTGAAGCACCGTCATGGCCCCCAGCGCTCCAGCAGTGCCATCTCCAAAGTGAATGGGAAGCTGCCTTCCCTCGAGAGCTTAAAGGCCGAACACCAGCCGTGAAGGCACTTCCCTATGTGCAAAAGAATAACAGAAAACGGACATTTGTCCATGCAGGAAAATGGCTCTTGGTTTCTCAAACGGAAAGACAAGCTGTCACAGGTTAGTCAGTATTGGAGAGAGGCAGAAGGCTGTACTTGGCAGAGGCTAGGGAAAGAGGTTCTTCAAAGCAGCCTTCTCAAATAGCTGAGAAGCAGAGGCCCTCTCCACGAGAGCCTATTCACAAAAGGAGCACCTTGCACCTTGGTGCAAATGCACAGCTTAGCAGGAAAGCAGTACCCGCATGCTGCGAATGTGATCACTTGATGGTGCCCCAGAAAGGAACTCTGGCACTTGTACTTCCCAAGTGAGCTTAGCTGCACAACGTTTGCCCCACAGTGGCGAGCAGAAACATTGCTAGTGGGCAGTGAGCCACCCAATACACCGGGGCAGTAGAACCACACAGTTCTCGTAGAGAACAGAGACTTCCCATTCCGTGCGTGCACTCTTCGAATTGCGAGGGTAGTTTACGGTCTGCGAAGCACAGTCATGGCCCCCAGCGATGCAGCAGTGCCGTCTCCAAATTGAATGGGAGGCTGCCCTACCTCGAGTGGTTAAAGGCTGAACACCAGCCGTGAAGGCACTTCACCGTGTGCAAAAGAAACATAGAAAACTGACATTTTTCCCTGCAGGAAAAGGGCTCTTGCTTTGTCAAACGGAAAGACAAGCTGTCACAGGTAAGTCAGTATTGGAGAGAGGCAGAAGGCTGTACTTGGCAGAGGCTAGAGTAAGAGGTTTCTCAATGCAACCTTTCAAAAAGCATAGAAGCAGAGGCCATTTCCAGCGGCCTCTCCACGAGAGTCTATCAACAAAATAAGCACCTTGCAGCTGGCTGCGAATGCACAGCTTAGGAGGAAAGCAGTACCCGCATGCTACGAATGTGATCTCTTGATGTGTCCCCAGAAAGGAACCCTGGAACTTGTACTTCCCAAGTGAGCCTCTCTGCACCACGTTTGCCCAACAGTGGCGAGCAGAAACATTGCTAGTGGCCAGTGAGCCTCCCAATACACCGGGGCAGTAGCACCACATACTTCTCCCAGAGAAAAAAGACTTCCCACTTCGTGCGTGCCCTGTTCGAATGGAGAGGGTAGTTTACGGTCTGCGAAGCACAGTCATGGCCCACAGCGTTGCAGGAGTGCCATCTCCAAAGTGAATGGGAAGCTGCCCTCCCTCGAGTGGTTAAAGGCTGAACACCAGCTGTGAAGGCACTTCACCGAGTGGAAAAAAGAACAGAAAACGAACATTTTTCCCTGCAGGAAAAGGGCTCTTGGTTTCTCAAACAGAAAGACAAGCTGTCACAGGAAAATCAGGATTGGAGAGAGGCAGAAGGCTGTACTTGGCAGAGGCTAGGGAAAGAGGTTCCTCAAAGCAGCCTTATCAAAGAGCATAGAAGCAGAGGCCCTCTCCAGCGGCATCTCCAACGACAGTGTATCCCCAAAAGGAGCAACTTGAAGATGGCTGCGAATGCACAGCCTTTTAGGAAAGCAGTACCTGCATGCTACGAAAGTGATCTCTTGATGGTGCCCCAGAAAGGAACTCTGGCACTTGTACTTCCCAAGTGAGCTTAGCTGCACAACGTTTGCACTACAGTGGCGAGCAGAAACATTGCTAGTGGGCAGTGAGCCACCCAATACACCGGCGAAGTGGTACCACACACATCTCCCAGAAAACAGATACTTCCCATTCCGTGCATGCCCTCTTCGAATGGAGATTGTAGTTTACTGTCTGCAAAGCACAGTCATGGCCCACAGCGTTGCAGAAGTACCATTTCCGAAGTGAATGGGAAGCTGCCCTCCCACGAGTGCTTGAAGTCTGAACAGCAGCCGTGAAGGCACTTCACCGTGTGCAAAGAATAACTGAAAACGGCCATTTTTCCCTGCAGGAAAAGGGCTCTTGGTTTCTCAAACGGAAAGACAAGCTCTCACAGTTAAGTCAGTATTGGACAGAGGCAGAAGGCTGTACGTGGCAGAGGCTAGGTTAATAGGTTCCTCAAAGCAGCCTTCTCAAGGAGCATAGACGCAGAGGCCCTCTCCAGCGGCCTCTCCACGAGAGTCTATCCACAAAAGGAGCAACTTGAAGCTGGTTGCGAATGCACAGCTTAGCAGGAAAGCAGTACCGGCTTGCTACAAATGTGATCCCTTGATGGTGCCCGAGAAAGGAACCCTGGCACTTGTACTTTTGAAGTGAGCTTAGCTGCACAACGTTGGCCCCACAGTGGCGAGCAGAAACATTGCCAGTGGGCAGTGAGCAACCCAAAACACCGGGGCAGTAGCACCACACACTTCTGCCAGAGAACAGAGACTTCCAATTCCGTGCGTGCTATCTTTGAATGGAGAGGGTAGTTTACTGTCTGCGAAGCACAGTCCAGGCCCACAGCGTTGCAGGAGTGCCATCTCCAAATTGAATGGGAGGCTGCCCTAACTCGAGTGGTTAAAGGCCGAACACCAGCCGTGAAGGCACTTCACCGTGTGCAAAAGAAGCACAGAAAACGGACATTTTTCGCTGCTGGAAAAGGGCTCTTGGTTTCTCAAACGGAAAGACAATCTGTCACAGGGAAGTCAGTATTTGAGAGAGGCAGAAAGCTGTATTTGGCAGTGGCTACGGTAATTGGTTCCTCAAAGCAGCCTTCTCAAAGAGCATAGAAGCAGAGGCCCTCTCCAGCGGCCTCTCCACGAGAGTCTGTCCACAAAAGGAACACCTTGAATCTGTCTGCGAATGCACAGCTTAGGAGGAAAGCATAACCCGCATGCTATGAATGTGATCTCAGGATTGTGCCCCAGGAAGGAACTCTGGCACTTGTACTTCCCAAGTGAGCTTAGCCCACAAGGTTTGCCCCACAGTGGCGACCACAAAACTTGCTAGTGGGCAGTGAGCTACCCAATACACCGGCGCCTTAGTACCAACACATCTCCCAGAGAACAGAGACATCCCATTCTGTTCGTGCGCTCTTCGAATGGAGATTGTAGTTTACTGTCTGCGAAGCACAGTCATGACCCACAGCGTTGCAGGCGTGCCATCTACAAAGTGAATGGGAAGCTGCCCTCCCATGAGTGCTTAAAGGCTGAACACCAGCCGTGAAGGCACTTCACCGTGTATAAAAGAAGAATAGAAAACGGACATTGTTCCCTGCATGAAAAGGGCTCTTGGTCTCTCAAATGGAAAGACAAGCTGTCACAGGGAAGTCAGTATTGGATAGAGACAGAAGGCTGTACTTGGGAGAGGCTAGGGTGAGTGGTTCCTCAAAGCAGCCTTCTCAAAGAGCACAGAAGCAGAGGCCCTCTCCAGCGGCCTCTCCACGAGAGTCTATCCACAAAAGGAGCACCTTGAAGCTGACTGCGAATGCACAGCTTAGGAGGAAAGCAGTACACGCATGCTACGAATTTGATCTCTTGATGGTGCCCCAGAAAGGAACTCTGGCAATTGTATTTCCCATGTGAGCTTAGCTGCACGACATTTGCCCCACAGTGGAGAGCAGAAACATTGCTAGTGGGCAGTGAGCCACCCAATACACCAGGGCAGTAGCACCACACACTTCTCCCAGAGACAAGGGACTTACCATTCCGTGCGTGCCCTCTTCGCATTCAGAGGGTAGTTTACTGTCTGCGAAGCACAGTCGTGGCCCACAGCGTGGCAGTAGTTCCATCTACAAAGAGAATGGGAAGCTGCCCTCCCTCGAGTGGGTAAAGGCCGATCACCAGCCGTGAAAGCACTTCACCGTGTGCA
Source organism: Kogia breviceps (assembly GCF_026419965.1). Classification (NCBI taxonomy): domain Eukaryota; kingdom Metazoa; phylum Chordata; class Mammalia; order Artiodactyla; family Physeteridae; genus Kogia; species Kogia breviceps. The sequence continues at coordinate 99,833,733 of NC_081317.1, forward strand.
AAAGAAGAACAGAAAACGGACATTTTTCCCTGCAAGAAAGGTCTCTTGGTTTCTCAAACGGAAAGACAAGCTGTCACATGTAAGTCAGTATTGGACAGAGAGAGAAGGCTGTACTTGGCAGAGGCAAGGGTAAGAGGTTCCTCAAAGAAGCCTTCTCAAAGAGCATAGAAGAAGACTCCCTCTCCAGCGGCATCTCCACAAGAGTCTATCCTCAAAACGAACACCTTGAAGCTGGCTGCGAATGCACTGCTTAGCAGGAAAGCAGTACCCGCATGCTACGAATGTGATCTCTTGATGGTGCTCCAGAAAGGAACTCTAGCACTTGTACTTCCCAAGTGAGCTTAGCTGCACGACATTTGCCCCACAGTGGGCAGCAGAAACATTGCTAGTGGGCAGTGAGCCACCCAATACACCGGGGCAGTAGCACCACAAACTTCTCCCAGAGACAAGAAACTTCCAATTCCCTGCATGCACTCTTCGAATGGAGAGGGTAGTTTACGGTCTGCGAAGCACAGTCCTGGCCCACAGCGTTGCAGGAGTGCCATCTCCAAATTGAATGGGAAGCTGCCCTCCCTCGAGTGGTTAAAGGCCGAACAGCAGCCGTGAAGGCACTTCACCGTGTGCAAAAGAAGAACAGAAAACGGATATTTTTCATGGAGGAAAAGGGCTCTTGGTTTTTCAAAAGGAAAGACAAGCTGTCACAGGTAAGTCAGTATTGGAGAAAGGCAGAAGGCTGTTCTTGGCAGAGGCTAGAGCAAGAGGTTCCTCAAAGCAGCCTTCTCAAAGAGCATAGAAGCAGAGGCCCTCTCTAGTGGCCCCTTCACGAGAGCCTATCCACCAAAGGGGCCCCTTGAAGCTGGCTGCGAATGCACAGCTTAGCAGGAATGCAGTACCCGCATGCTACGAATGTGATCTCTTGATGGTGTCCCAGAAAGGAACTCTGGCACTTGTACTTCCCAAGTGAGCTTAGCTGCACAACGTTTGCCCCACAGTGGCGAGCAGAAACATTGCTTTTGTGCAGTGAGCCACCCAATACACCGGGGCAGTAGCACCACACACTTCTCCCAGAGAACAGAGACTTCCCATTCCGTGCGTGCCCTCTTCGAATCGAGAGGGTAGTTTACGGTCTGCGAAGCACATTCCAGGCCCACCGCGTTGCAGAAATGCCATCTTCAAATTGAATGGGAGGCTGCCCTCCCTCGATTGGGTAAAGGCCGAACACCAGCCGTGAAGGCACTTCACCGTGTGCAAAAGAAGAAGAGAAAACGGACATTTTTCCCTGCAGGAAAAGGGCTCTTGGTTTCTCAAACGGAAAGACAAGCTGTCATAGGGAAGTCAGTATTGGAGAGAGGCAGATGGCTGTACGTGGCAGAGGCTAGGGTAAGAGGTTCTTAAAGCAGACTTCTCAAGGAGCATAGATGCAGAGGCACTCTCCAGTGGCCTCTCCACGAGACTCTATCCACAAAAGGTGCACCTTGAAGCTGGCTGCGAATGCACAGATTAGAAGGAAAGCAGTACCCGCATGCTACGAATGTGATCCCTTGATGGTGCCCCAGAAACGAACTCTGGCACTTTTACTTCCCTAGTGAGCTAAGCTTCACAACGTTGGCTCCACAGTGGCGAGCAGAAGCATTGCGAGTGGGCAGTGAGCCACCCAATACACTGGGGCAGTAGCACCACACACTTCTCCCAGAGAACAGAGACTTCCAATTCGGTGCGTGCCCACTTCGAATGGAGAGGGTAGTTTACTCTCTGCGAAGCCCAGTCATGGCCCATAACGTTGGGGGGTGCCATCTCCAAACTGAATGGGAGGCGGCCCTAACTCGAGTGGTTAAAGGCCGAACACCAGCCGTGAAGGCACTTCACCGTGTGCAAAAGAAGCAAAGAAAACGGACATTTTTCCCTGCTGGAAAAGGGCTCTTGGTTTCTCAAACGGAAAGACAATCTGTCACAGGGAAGTCAGTATTGGGGAGAGGCAGAAGGCTGTACTTGGCAGTGGCTACGGTAATTGGTTCCTCAAAGCAGCCTTCTCAAAGAGCATAGAAGCAGAGGCCCTCTCCAGCGGCCTCTCCACGAGAGTCTATCCACAAAAGGAACACCCTGAATCTGTCTGCGAATGCACAGCTTAGGAGGAAAGCATTACCCACATGCTATGAATGTGATCTCAGGATGGTGCCCGAGGACGGAACTCTGGCACTTGTACTTCCCAAGTGAGCTTAGCCCACAACGTTTGCCCCACAGTGGCGACCACAAAACTTGCTAGTGGGCAGTGAGCTACCCAATACACCGGCGCCTTAGTACCAACACATATCCCAGAGAACAGAGACATCCCATTCTGTTCGTGTGCTCTTCGAATGGAGATTGTAGTTTACTGTCAGCGAAGCACAGTCATGACCCACAGAGTTGCAGGAGTGCCATCTACAAAGTGAAAGTGAAGCTGCCCTCCCACGAGTGCTTAAAGGCTGAACACCAGCCGTGAAGACACTTCACCGTGTGCAAAAGAAGCACAGAAAACGGACATTTTTCCCTGCTGGAAAAGGGGTCTTGGTTTCTCAAACAGAAAGACAATCTGTCACAGGGAAGTCAGTATTGGAGAGAGGCAGAAGGCTGTACTTGGCAGTGGCTACGGTAAGTGGTTCCTCAAAGCAGCCTTCTCAAAGAGCATAGAAGCAGAGGCCCTCTCCAGCGGCCTCTCTACGAGAGTCTGTCCACAAAAGGAACACCTTGAATCTGTCTGTGAATGCACAGCTTAGGAGGAAAGCATAACCCGCATGCTACGAATGTGATCTCAGGATGGTGCCCCAGGAAGGAACTCTGGCACTTGTACTTCCCAAGTGAGCTTAGCCCACAAGGTTTGCCCCACAGTGGCGACCACAAAACTTGCTAGTGGGCAGTGAGCTACCCAATACACCGGCGCCTTAGTACCAACACATCTCCCAGAGAACAGAGACATCCCATTCTGTTCGTGCGCTCTTCGAATGGAGATTGTAGTTTACTGTCTGCGAAGCACAGTCATGACCCACAGCGTTGCAGGAGTGCCATCTACAAAGTGAATGGGAAGCTGCCCTCCCACGAGTGCTTAAAGGCTGAACACCAGCCGTGAAGGCACTTCACCGTGTATAAAAGAAGAACAGAAAACGGACATTGTTCCCTGCATGAAAAGGGCACTTGGTCTCTCAAATGGAAAGACAAGCTCTCACAGGCAAGTCAGTATTGGAGAGGGGCAGAAGGCTGTACTTGGCAGAGGCTAGGGTAAGTGGTTCCTCAAAGCAGCCTTCTCAAAGAGCATAGAAGCAGAGGCCCTCTCCAGCGGCCTCTCCACGAGAGTCTGTCCACAAAAGGAGCACCTTGAAGCTGGCTGCGAATGCACAGCTTAGGAGGAAAGCAGTACGCGCATGCTACGAATGTGATCTCTTGATGGTGCCCAGAAAGGAACTCTGGCACTTGTATTTCCCATGTGAGCTTAGCTGCACGACGTTTGCCCCACAGTGGAGAGCAGAAACATTGCTAGTGGGCAGTGAGCCACCCAATACATCAGGGCAGGAGCACCACACACTGCTCCCAGAGACAAGGGACTTACTATTCCGTGTGTGCCCTCTTCGCATTCAGAGGGTAGTTTACTGTCTGCGAAGCACAGTCGTGGCCCACAGCATGGCAGGAGTTCCATCTACAAAGTGAATGGGAAGCTGCCCTCCCTCGAGTGGGTAAAGGCCGATCACCAGCCGTGAAAGCACTTCACAGTGTGCAAAAGAAGAACAGAAAACGGACATTTTTCCCTGCAAGAAAGGGCTCTTGGTTTCTCAAACGGAAAGACAAGCTGGCACAGGTAAGTCAGTATTGGACAGAGAGAGAAGGCTGTACTTGGCAGAGGCAATGGTAAGAGGTTCCTCAAAGAAGCCTTCTCAAAGAGCATAGAAGAAGACTCCCACTCCAGCGGCATCTCCACGAGAGTCTATCCACAAAAGGAACACCTTGAAGTTGGCTGCGAATGCAGAGCTTAGGAGGAAATCAGTACCCGCATGCTACAAATGTGATCTCCGTATGGTGCCCCAGGAAGGAACTCTGGCACGTGTACTTCCCAAGTGAGCTTAGCTGCACAACGTTTGCCCCACAGTGGCGAGTAGAAACATTGCTGGTGGGCAGTGAACCACCGAATACACCGGCCAGTAGTACCACCCACATCTCCCAGAGAACAGAGGCTTCCCATTCCGTGCGTGCACTCTTCGGATGGAGAGGGTAGTTTACTGTCTGCGAAGCACAGTCATGGCCACCAGTGCTCCAGCAGTGCCATCTCCAAAGTGAATGAGAAGCTCCCCTTCCTCGAGTGCTTAAAGGCCGAACACCAGCCATGAAGGCACTTCCCTATGTGCAAAAGGAGAACAGAAAACGGACATTTGTCCCTTCAGGAAAAGGGCTCTTGCTTTGTCAAACGGAAAGACAAGCTGTCACAGGTAAGTCAGTATTGGAGAGAGGCAGAAGGCTGTACTTGGCAGAGGCTAGTGCAGGATGTTCCTCAAAGCAGCCTTCTCAAAGAGCATAGAAGCAGAAGCCCTCTCCAGTGGCCTCTCCACGAGAGCCTATCCACAAAAGGAGCACCTTGAAGCTGGCTGCGAATGCACAGCTTAGCAGGAATGCAGTACCCACATGCTACGAATGCGATCTCTTGATGGTGTCCCAGAAAGGAAATCTGGCACTTGTACTTCCCAAGTGAGCTTAGCTGCACAACGTTTGCCCCAGAGTGGCGAGCAGAAACATTGCTAGTGGGCAGTGAGCCACCCAATACACCGGGGCATTAGCACCACACACTTCTCCCAGAGAACAGAGACTTCCCATTCCGTGCATGCCCTCATCGAATGGAGAGGGTAGTTTACGGTCTGCGAAGCACAGTCCAGGCCCACCGCGTTGCAGAAATGCCATCTCAAATTGAATGGGAGGCTGCCCTAACTCGATTGGGTAAAGGCCGAACACCAGCCGTGAAGGCACTTCACCGTGTGCAAAAGAAGAAGAGAAAACGGACATTTTTCCCTGCAGGAAAATGGCTCTTGGTTTCTCAAACGGAAAGTCAAGCTGTCACAGGGAAGTCAGTATTGGAGAGAGGCAGAAGGCTGTACGTGGCAGAGGCTTGGGTAAGAGGTTCCTCAAAGCAGCCTTCTCAAGGAGCATAGACGCAGAGGCACTCTCCAGCGGCCTCGCCACGAGACTCTATCCACAAAAGGAGCACCTTGAAGCTGGCTGCGAATGCACAGATTAGAAGGAAAGCAGAACCCGCATGCTACGAATGTGATCCCTTGATGGTGCCCCAAAAAGGAACTCTGGCACTTGTACTTCCCAATTGAGCTAAGCTTCACAACTTTGTCCCCACAGTGGCGAGCAGAAGCATTGCGAGTGGGCAGTGAGCCACCCAATACACCGGGGCAGTAGCACCACACACTTCTCCCAGAGAACAGAGACTTCCAAATCGGTGCGTGCCCTCTTCGAATGGAGAGGGTAGTTTACTCTCTGCGAAGCCCAGTCATGGCCCATAGCGTTGCACGGGTGCCATCTCCAAATTGAAAGGGAGGCGGCCCTAACTCGAGTGGTTAAAGGCCGAACACCAGCCGTGAAGGCACTTCACCGTGTGCAAAGAAAGCACAGAAAACGGACATTTTTCCCTGCAGGAAAAGGGCTCTTGGTTTCTCCAACGGAAAGACAATCTGTCACAGGGAAGTCAGTATTGGAGAGAGGCAGATAGGCTGTACTTGGCAGTGGCTACGGTAATTGGTTCCTCAAAGCAGCCTTCTTAAAGAGCATAGAAGCAGAGGCCCTCTCCAGCGGCCGTTCCACGAGAGTCTATCCACAAAAGGAACACCTTGAATCTGTCTGCGAATGCACAGCTTAGGAGGAAAGCATTACTCGCATGCTACGAATGTGATCTCAGGATGGTGCCCCAGGAAGGAACTCTGGCACTTGTACTTCCCAAGTGAGCTTAGCCCACAAAGTTTGCCCCACAGTGGCGACCACAAAACTTGCTAGTGGGCAGTGAGCTACCCAATACACCGGCGCCTTAGTACCAACACATCTCCCAGAGATCAGAGACATCCCATTCCGTTCGTGCTCTATTCGAATAGAGATTGTAGTTTACTGTCAGCGAAGCACAGTCATGACCTACAGCGTTGCAGGAGTGCCATCTAAAAAGTGAATGTGAAGCTGCCGTCCCACGAGTGCTTAAAGGCTGAACACCAGCCGTGAAGGCACTTCACCGTGTGCAAAAGAAGAACAGAAAACGGACATTTTTCCCTGCAGGAAACGGGCTCTTGGTTTCTCAAACGGAAAGACAAGCTGTCACAGGGAAGTCAGTATTGGAGAAAGTCAGAAGGCTGTATTTGGCAGAGGCTAGGGCAAGAGGTTCCTCAAAGCAGCCTTCTTAAAGAGCGTAGAAGTAGAGGCCCTCTCCAGTAACCTCTCCACGAGAGCCTATCCACAATAGGAGCACCTTGAAGCTGGCTGCGAATGCACAGCTTAGCAGGAATGCAGTACCCGCATGCTACGAATGTGATCTCTTGATGGTGCCCCAGAAAGGAACTCTGGCACTTGTACTTCCCAAGTGAGCTTAGCTGCACAACGTTTGCCCCACAGTGTCGAGCAGAAACATTGCTAGTGGGCAGTGAGCCACTCAATACACCGGGGCATTAGCACCACACACTTCTCCCAGAGAACAGAGACTTCCCTTTCCGTGCGTGCACTCTTCGAATGGAGAGGGTAGTTTACTGTCTGCGAAGCACAGTCCAGGCGTACAACGTTGCAGGAGTGTGTGGGGCGCGGCAAAGCGTTGCCACAAAGCAGGATAGAAAAAGCTGAGTCATCCATCCTGTAGCCAGTGTGCATGCGTTGAGATATGCTAACAAGGTTTTAGAGCAGTAACCAGTCCGAAGGCGACGTGTAGCTATGCATTCGATATGAACCAGTCAGAGACTTGCACAGTACCCCGAATCTTATATAGGCAGCTGCCGTTAAGGCTGCGGGGTCTTCCTTCCATCTTTCCTTAACCAAGCTGTACTCCAATAAAGTGTGATACGAGAAGAATCTAGCGTGTGGCGACTGTTATTCTGCTGGTCAGCCGCAGCTCGCCATAAGTGGTGCCGAAACCCGGGAATCATTGCACCTCGCATGGAGGACCGATTCAGAACTCGACACACGGAGTGAACCGTCGGAGTGAACCGTCGGTGAGTAGTCCAGTCAGGTAAATTTTCGCTTTCACTTTTGTCCCTTTTGTTGTCCTCGCGTTCTTCCTTTGTGTGTTGTCGGCGTGGCCGAGTGCGCACCCCTGGTCGGTAAACAGTTTGAGTGTTCTCCAGCTGCTTTCAGTAGGAATCGGCAGTATGGGGAATAGCTCATCTGCCGAAACTGCCATTGAGTTTCATGAACCCATTCAAGCCTTATTGAGAGATCGGGGACTTAAGCTGTCACAGAAAACCATAAACAAGTTATTACAAGATATTAATGGCGCTGCACCCTGGTTTGCAATATCTGGCAGCTTGACTGTTCCATCATGGGAAAAACTCGGAAGAGATCTAACTGAGCACAGTAAGCTAGGAGAGCTTTCTCGGGGCACCCTCCCGTTGTGGAGGTTGATACACTCGTGTCTCAAGGGGGGAGGATGTGAGGATATAATTCAAAGGGGATGCAAGGCTCTTAGTATGTGTCAAGATAGTGCGTCAGAAGGCGAAAATGTAGGGACTACTGTAAATAGGCCTAAAAATCCAAGAAGAAGAGAAGAAAAACAAGCAGAAAAACAAGGGCCGGCACCAAGATTGTATCCGCTCTTAGATGAGTTTAAAGCTTTACATTTATCTCAGGAAGAATTGAGTCCCAAAGAAGCGGCAGCTTTAGAAGAGGCAGCTGCAGAGTATCAACGGGGACAGTATGGGAGTTCCCCGTGTGCTCTTCCGCCATTATATGCCCCCGCTGCAGCACAAGCTTCCGCGCTTGTACAGACCCCTGCTTCAGCCGCTAATGCCCCCTGTGTACCTCAAGGACCATTAAAATGTACTTTTATCCCTCGGGAGGCATGGTCTCAAGTGCCCATGGCCTTTCCCGCATTTGAGGATCCAGCCACTCGTCAGAGATATTATGAGATGATAGATCATAGAATAATCAAGGATCTTGCAGAGGCTGCCAGAGGATATGGAGTCACTGCTAATCATACTCTGATGTTATTGCAACGCCTTACCCGAAATGCATTGACGCCCACAGATTGGCAGGACATTGCGCGTGCTTGCTTATCAATGGGGCAGTATCTGGACTGGAAATCCATTTTAACTGACTTGGCATATGGTCAGGCGCGGGAGAATGCCGCTCATGGGCAGCCTGCCTGGAATGTTGATATGTTATTAGGGCAAGGTCAATGGTTGAATAACCAAACAGTGTTTCCTGTGGAGGTCTATGGCCAAATAAACCAAATTGGTATGCAGGCCTGGCGTGCCCTCCCAAATAAAGGAGAAGTTTCAGGAAACCTGACTAAGATCATACAGGGCAGTACAGAAGCATTTTCTGACTTTGTAGCCAGAATGATGGAAGCTGCTGGTAGGATTTTTGGTAGTGTAGAAGATGCTATGCCATTAGTGAAGCAATTGATTTATGAGCAATGCATGAAGGAATGTCGTAGAGCAATCACACCAGTAAAAGGAAAGCCTTTAGATGTCTGGATGAAAATGTGCAGAGAAATAGGCGGGCCATTGTCTAACACTGGTCTTGCTGCAGCAGTTCTGGCCGCTGCCCGAAATACAACTAGTACCGTGAAATCAGGGGTTTGTTACCAATGTGGACAGCCTGGGCACATTAAAAGGCAATGTAGAAATTTAGGCGCGAGGCCTAAAACGTCTTCGCCCCAGAAAATACCAGGGACTTGTCCCCGATGCAAAAAAGGAAAGCATTGGGCCAACGAATGTAGATCTGTTAAAGATATAACTGGACAAGTTATTCAGCCTGTTGCATCTGCAGTTAACCCTAGATCCACCTATGCTTCCGAGTCAAAAAACGGGAGAACGGGCCCATGGTCCCAGGGCCTGAAAGTTTTTGGGGCCCACGAGAATGTGACTTTCCAGCCACCCCGGCCCCAAGGCGAGCCACGACAGGATCCGCAGGGCTGGACCTCCGTGCCACCTCCAGAATGGTATTAACAGCATCTATGGGTATACAACCTGTAAGTACAGACATGAGTGGACCACTGCCAAAGGGAGCAGTTGGGTTGGTGATTGGCCGTTCCTCTTCTACTTTGAAAGGACTTATAGTCCAACCTGGAGTAATTGACCCCGATTATACTGGACTCATTAAAGTGATGTGTCAATCCCCTAGGGGGGTAAGTATCATAAATCCTGGAGATCGGATTGCTCAGTTGTTAGTTTTATCATCTCTCCATGAGAATTATCCTGCATGCCCTAAGGAGTGGGGAGCTAACGGTTTTGGATCTACAGGAGTTGATTTTGCCCTTTTGTCATTGTCTCTTGACGATCGTCCAATGTTGGATTTGAAGATTGAAGGGAAGATATTTCCCGGATTAGTGGATACTGGGGCAGACCGTAGCATCATCACCCTCAAGTTTTGGCCAAGGTCCTGGCCTTTGCAACGATCTTCCCAGACGTTGCAGGGGCTAGGGTATGCAGAGGCCCCTCACATTAGTTCCAAAGAATTGACCTGGATCTCAGGAGATCAGAGAGGAAAGTTTCGTCCCTTTGTGGTTGAGGGTTTACCACTTAACTTATGGGGAAGAGATGTACAGAGTCAATTGAAACTTAGGCTTACTAATGATTATTCTGAGGTTTCTCAACAAATTATGTTGAAGTCAGGGTTCATACCAGATAGAGGGTTAGGAAAAAGGTTACAGGGGATTACTGCCCCTATAGAAGCCCATGGGAATCCTCATCATCGAGGGTTGGGTTTTTCCCAGGGGTCACTGAGTTAATGATTCCGATTACTTGGATGACCACGACACCAGTGTGGGTACCTCAGTGGCCTCTATCAAGGGAAAAACTGGAGGCAGCATCACAGCTAGTGGAAGAACAGTTACAGTTGGGGCATTTAGAACCCTCTCATTCACCCTGGAATACTCCCATTTTTGTTATTAAGAAAAAGTCAGGGAAATGGCGTTTGCTTCATGATCTGCGAGCAATAAATCAACAAATGCAGGTCATGGGTCCCATACAACGCGGGTTGCCAATGTTGACAGCCATCCCGCGAGGCTGGCCAGTTATAGCAGTAGATATAAAGGACTGTTTTTTCTCTATTCCGTTGAATAGGCAGGATAAAGAGAGATTTGCTTTTACCCTACCCTCTGTTAATCATGAAAAGCCTGATCGGAGATATCAATGGGTTGTGCTTCCTCAAGGCATGGCTAACAGTCCCACTATGTGCCAGCTGTATGTTGACACGGCTTTACAACCTGTACGAGACAAATTTCCCGGGGTAAGAATCATCCATTATATGGATGATGTGTTATTAGCGGCCCGTAGTATGGATTTACTTGATAACGTTTTAGGTGAATTAGCTGAACATTTGAGAACGAAAGGTTTGTTTCTTGCCCCAGAAAAGATTCAGAAAGGAGATGCCATAAAATTTTTAGGGACCACTATTGATGAGACTACAATTACTCCCCAAAAAATTGAAATCCGGACCAGTAGCTTAACCACTTTGAATGATTTCCAGCGGCTTTTGGGAGACATAAATTGGGTTCGACCATATTTAAGTTTGACTCGATTGGAATTGAAGCCTTTGTTTGAAATATTAGAAGGCAATCCTGATCTTAACTCCCCGCGTCGCATGACTCTTGCAGCTCGGAAAGCACTCCATAAGGTGGAACAGGCCCTTATGAAGGCACAACTGCTGCGCTGTGAGCCTACCCTGCCTATTTGGATGTGTGTTCTCCCCACCTTGGGGTTTCCTACTGGTGTTCTATGGCAAAATGGACCCTTGCTTTGGGTCCACACTAAATCTGTGGGGATGAGAACCCTGTCACATTATCCATCCATGGTTGCTGAGGTAGCTCTATTAGGTATTAAACAATGTGTTTCCTCTTTTGCAAACTCACCAGACAGACTTGTAGTCCCCTATACGAAAAATCAAATAGAGGTTTTAACTGCAACTACCTCTGAATGGGCTATTCTTATTTATACCTTTTCCGGGGTAATTGATAATCATTTGCCTAAAAGCGAGCTTTTGGAGTTCATGATTCAACAACCTGTTATTTTTCCAAAAATTACTGTGCAACAGCCCTTGGATGATGCCTTAACCATTTACACAGATGGATCTAAATCAGGAAGAGGGGCTTATGTGGTCCAAGGACAACAGCCGGTGGTTATGAGCTATCGACCCGGCACTCCTCAGGTTGTAGAATGTCAGGTGGTGTTGGAAGTTTTTAGACGCTTTCAGGAGCCCTTTAATTTAATTTCTGACTCATTATATGTAGTGAATGCAGTAAAAATCTTGGAAATTACACCCTATGTGAAATCATCTAGTACAGTAGCGACCCTATTGACAGGGATAAGGTCACAGATATTGTCGCGTGTGCAGCCCTTTTACATTACCCATATTCGAGCACATTCCTTGTTGCCTGGCCCTATGGCAAAAGCAAATGAGCAGGTTGACCTGGCTACACGTGTTCTGGTAGCGCTGGATCCCGTAGTGCAAGCTCAAGAATTTCATGACCTATATCACGTGTCATCTACTGTCTTAAGAAAAAAATTTCATATTACCAGGGAATTAGCTAGACACATTGTGAAAAGTTGCTCTGCCTGCGCTCAGTTCTTGTCTGCCCAACATGTTGGTGTTAATCCCAGAGGTGTTGCTCCAAATGAGTTATGGCAAATGGATGTCACTCATGTCTCTTCGTTTGGAAAACTACAATATGTACATGTGTCAGTAGATACTTGCTCGGGAGTATTTCATGCAACTCCCCTCTCTGGGGAACGGGTTCACCATGTTATTACCCATTGCCTTGAGGCCTGGGCAGCCTGGGGTAAGCCCACCAAGATAAAGACGGATAATGGCCCAGCCTATAGTTCTAAAAGTTTTGCTCTTTTTTGTCAACGGATGCAGGTGCTGCATGTTACTGGCTTGCCCTATAACCCACAAGGCCAAGGGATTATAGAGCGTGCCAATCGGACACTCAAAGAACTATTATTTAAACAAAAAGGGGGAATAGCAGAGAACTGCACCCCCAAACAGAGATTATCACTTGCCTTATTTACCATAAATTTTTTGAATGTGCATGATGATGATAAAACTGCTGCAGAGCGTCATGTGGCATTGACTCATAAGGAATATAGTACAGTGATGTGGAAAGATGTGTTATCCAACCAATGGAAAGGCCCGGATCGCGTTATTGCTCGATCCAGGGGATCTCTTTGTGTCTCTCCACAGGATCAGGACCCGATTTGGGTGCCGTCAAGATTGACATGGAGCGTGGAAGAGAAACTCGAAAGGGATGCTGAGTGTCGCACGGATGATGCAACAATGGATGATCGTAATGTTTCTTCCCTTGCTCAAGGCAGAGAACCTGACCTTTTGGGGAATCAGCCGGACCTGGCCAGTTCCCATGCCGGTGCATTCCCAGAGTAGAGTGCTCCCTATGCTGTATTCCACTAGCTGTGATATGAATGCGGCATGAACCACGCCATTGAAGCTTGATTGGGTGCCTTATAATGCTAGTAATATAGTTTTGAACAGAAGTCTTTGTTTCAGTTTCGATACTGACAAGGATTGTATTATTTTGAAAAAAGGAATATTACAGGCGTGGGAAAGCCCACTAAGGCATAGTATAGTTCCATTAAAGGTTTTGACGGAAGCGTTACAGCAGATTGCCTCTGGAGCCCGACAAGGTCAGGGTACGGGAATCAATGGCACTGACGAGGCAAATGTCACTACCTTTGCCTTGGAGCATACAGGCATAGTTCCAGTAAGGAAAAACTCTTCTTGTGTACTGGCTAATAGGACCATTGTTGCTCCCTACTGTGAGCCAGATACGGCATCACCCCCGATTTTCACCCAATGTCAAGATAGAACCCTAGCGAAATATGAAATTAGCTCAGGTTTTCGATTTTCCCCTGATTTGAAGTCTTATATGGGTAGAAAGAATAAAATCACTAATGAGCATTGGGTTTTTGAAGGGTGGCCATTTTACTCCTGGCTGTTGATTAATGAAGTGGGGGCCAGCATGGATATCTCTGCTTTGGCCATGTTGCAGCAAAGTAATGGTACCTATTACAATGTTTCTGGGACGGTGCAACATTCCAATGGGACCAGATATAAACTTAAGATCATGAAAACATATGAATCAGTGTATAATTACACCAGATCAGCAGCAGCGGTTTGTGTGAAATCGCCCTTTGTGCTGCTGCTTACTAATGACAGTGCAAATTGCACGAGGTCTGGCCACTGCTGGCTGTCTGAGTGTTGGAATGGGACTCAGGTTACCACTGCCATCGTGGTGCGGGTGCCTACTTTCGTACCTATTCCGATTCGGGCAGATCCAAATAATTTCCACATTTTAAATTTGCTTCGTATTAAAAGAGATTTTGGCATTACTGCCGCCATTGTCACAGCAATAGCCATTTCTGCCACCGCAGCGGTTACCGCAGGTGTAGCAATGGCGAGCCAAGTTAAGGCCGCAGGAGAAATCAATGAAATTGTGACAAAAACTTCACAGATTTTGGAAGAACAGACTCGATTTGATGCTCATATTGTGAGTGGCATTTTAGCTACCAATGAAAGAATCAATCTATTGGAAGAGGTCATGGATGATTTATATGGCCTCATACAAGTGGGCTGCATGCAGCATGTAGGCCATGTGTGTGTCACACCTTTTCTCGTTCCAGATGCACTCAATAAAAGCAGAGTGATCGGAAGATTCCTAGCGGGAAATTGGTCCCGAGAGGCGGAACGGATGATACTGAAACGGAAGATTCAAATATTGCGGCTTAATGCTACCAAACTGGAGCCAGTTACTTTCGGGGACTTTACCTCTTGGCTCTCCTCTGCTTTCTCCTTTTTCAAAGAGTGGGTGGGAGTAGCTACGTTTGCAGCCTGCTGCCTGTTTGGGATTGTGCTATGTCTCTGGTTGGTCTGTCGAATTCGTGTCCGAGCGCGTCGAGATAAGGTTCTGCTCACTCAGGCGCTTTTGGCTATCGGTGAAGGTGATTCCCCTGCGGCCTGGCTCTCTGCCCTGAATAATCCCAGATGACTGCCCTTGCACGGAGAGGCCTTGCTGCCATTGCACCTCCATAGGGAGCTCTGTTTTAGGTCTCGACAGCCCTAGCACCCTGCCGCCCTATGCTGGCATTGCACGCAGGAGGGTGTCATAGATGTGCCAGTGAAAAACTGCCGTTGAACCGTGAGCACACCATGGTGTGAGCATGCGTACCAGCAAAACTTCACTGTGCTATAGTAAATAAATAAGGGGGAGATGTGGGGCGCGGCAAAGCGTTGCCGCAAAGCAGGATAGAAAAAGCTGAGTCATCCATCCTGTAGCCAGTGCGCATGCGTTGAGATATGCTAACAAGGTTTTAGAGCAGTAACCAGTCCAAAGGCGACGTGTAGCTATGCCTTCGATATGAACCAGTCAGAGACTTGCACAGTACCCCGAATCTTATATAGGCAGCTGCCGTTAAGGGTGTGGGGTCTTCCTTCCATCTTTCCTTAACCAAGCTGTACTCCAATAAAGTGTGATACGAGAAGAATCTAGCGTGTGGTGACTGTTATTCTGCTGGTCAGACGCAGCTCGCCATAGGAGTGCCATCTCCAAATTGAATGGGAGGCTGCCCTAACTCGATTGGTTACAAGCCGAACACCAGCCGTGAAGGCACTTCAACGTGTGCAAAAAGAAGCAGAGAAAACGGACATATTTCCCTGCACGAAAAGGGCTCTTGGTTTCTCAAACGGAAAGAAAAGCTGTCACAGGGAAGTCAGTATTGGAGAGAGGCAGAAGACTGTACGTGGCAGAGGCTAGGGTAAGAGGTTCCTCAAAGCAGCCTTCTCAAGGAGCATAGACGCAGAGGCCCTCTCCAGCGGCCTCTCCACGAGAGTCTATCCACAAAAGGAGCACCTTTAAGCTGGCTACGTATGCACAGCTTAGGAGGAAAGCAGTACCCGCATGCTACGAATGTGATCCCTTGATGGTGCCCCAGAAAGGAACCCTGGCACTTGTACTTCCCCAGTGAGCTTAGCTACACAACGTTGGCCCCACAGTGGCGAGCAGAAACATTGCTAGTGGGCAGTGAGCCACCCAATACACCGGGGCAGTAGCACGACACACTTCTCCCAGAGAACAGAGACTTCCAATTCCGTGCGTGCCCTCTTCAAATGGAGAGGGTAGTTTACTCTTTGCAAAGCCCAGTCATGGCCCATAGCGTTGCAGGAGTGCCATCTCCAAATTGAATGTGAAGCTGCCCTAACTCGAGTGGTTTAAGGCCGAACACCAGCCGTGAAGGCACTTCACCGTGTGCAAAAGAAGCACAGAAAACGGATATTTTTCCCTGCAGGAAAAGGGCTATTCGTTTCTCAAACGGAAAGACAATCTTTCACAGGGAAGTCAGTACTGGGGTGAGGCAGAAGGCTGTACTTGGCAGTGCTACGGTAATTGGTTCCTCAAAGCAGCCTTCTCAAAGAGCATAGAAGCAGAAGCCCTCTCCAGCGGCCTCTCCACGAGAGTCTATCCACAAAAGGAGCACCTTGAAGGTGGCTGCGAATGCACAGCTTAGCAGGAAAGCAGTACACGCATGCTACGAATGTGATCTCTTGATGGTGCCCCAGGAAGGAACTCTGGCACTTGTACTTCCCAAGTGAGCTTAGCTGCACGACATTTGCCCCAACGTGGCGATCAGAAAGATTGCTAGTGGGCAGTGAGCTACCCAATACACCGGCGCCTTAGTAACAAAACATCTCCCAGAGAACAGAGACATCCCATTGCGTTCGTGCGCTGTTCGAATGGAGATTGTAGTTTACTGTCTGCGAAGCACAGTCATGACCCACAGCGTTGCAGGAGTGCCATCTACAAATTGAATGGGAAGCTGCCCTCCCACGAGTGCTTTAAGGCTGAACAGCAGCCGTGAAGGCACTTCACCGTGTATAAAAGAAGAACAGAAAACGGACATTGTTCCCTGCATGAAAAGAGCTCTTGGTCTCTCAAATGGAAAGACAAGCTGTCACAGGGAAGTCAGTATTGGAGAGGGGCAGAAGGCTGCACTTGGCAGAGGCTAGGGTAAGTGGTTCCTCAAAGCAGCCTTCTCAAAGAGCATAGAAGCAGAGGCCCTCTCCAACGGCCTCTCCACGAGAGTCTATCCACAAAAGGAGCACCTTGAAGCTGGCTGCAAATGCACAGCTTATGAGGAAAGCAGTACGCGCATGCTACGAATGTGATCTCTTGATGGTGCCCAAGAAAGGAACTCTGGCACTTGTATTTCCCATGTGAACTTAGCTGCACGACGTTTGCCCCACAGTGGAGAGCAGAAACATTGCTAGTGGGCAGTGAGCCACCCAATACACCAGGGCAGTAGCACCACACACTTCTCCCAGAGACAAGGGACTTACCATTCCGAGTGTGCCCTCTTCGAACGGAGAGGGTAGTTTACTCTCTGCGAAGCCCAGTCATGGCCCATAGCGTTGCAGGAGTGCCATCTCCAAATTGAATGGGAGGCTGCCCTAACTCGAGTGGTTTAAGGCAGAACTCCAGCCGTGAAGGCACTTCACCGTGTGCAAAAGAAGCACAGAAAACGGACATTTTTCCCTGCAAGAAAAGGGATCTTGGTTTCTCAAACGGAAAGACAATCTTTCACTGGGAAGTCGGTACTGGGGTGAGGCAGAAGGCTGTACTTGGCAGTGGCTACGGTAATTGGTTCCTCAAAGCAGCCTTCTCAAAGAGCATAGAAGCAGAGGCCCTCTCCAGCGGCCTCTCCACGAGAGTCTATCCACAAAAGGAACACCTTGAATCTGTCTGCGAATGCACAGCTTAGGAGGAAAGCATAACCCGCATGCTACCAATGTGATCTCAGGATGGTGCCCCAGGAAGGAACTCTGGCACTTGTACTTCCCAAGTGAGCTTAGCCCACAAGGTTTGCCCCACAGTGGCGACCACAAAACTTGCTAGTGGGCAGTGAGCTACCAAATACACCGGCGTCTTAGTACCAACACATCTCCCAGAGAACAGAGACATCCCATTCCCTTCGTGCGCTCTTCGAATGTAGATTGTAGTTTACTGTCTGCGAAACACAGTCATGACCCACAACGTTGCAGGAGTCCCATCTACAAAGTGAATGGGAAGCTGCCCTCCCACGAGTGCTTAAAGGCTGAACACCAGCCATGAAGGCACTTCACCGTGTTTAAAAGAAGAACAGAAAACGGACATTTTTCCCTGCATGACAAGGGCTCTTCTTCTCTCTAATGGAAAGACATGCTGTCACAGGGAAGTCAGTATTGGAGAGAGGCAGAAGGCTGTACTTGGCAGAGGCTAGGGTAAGAGGTTCCTCAAAGCAGCCTTCTCAAAGAGCATAGAAGCAGAGGCCCTCTCCAGCGGCCTCTCCACGAGAGTCTATCCACAAAAAGAGCACCTTGAAGCTGGCTGCGAATGCACAGCTTAGGAGGAAAGCAGTACGCGCATGCTACGAATGTGATCTCTTGATGGTGCCCCAGAAAGGAACTCTGGCACTTGTACTTCCAATGTGAGCTTAGCTGCACGACGTTTGCCCCACAGTGGCGAGGAGAACCATTGCAAGTGGGCAGTGAGCCACCCAATAGACCGGGGCAGTAGCACCACACACTTCTGCCAGAGAACAGAGACTTCCAATTCCGTGCGTGCTATCTTTGAATGGAGAGGGTAGTTTACTGTCTGCGAAGCACAGTCCAGGCCCACAGCGTTGCAGGAGTGCCATCTCCAAATTGAATGGGAGGCTGCCCTAACTCGAGTGGTTAAAGGCCGAACACCAGCCATGAAGGCACTTCACCGTGTGCAAAAGAAGAACAGAAAACGGATATTTTTCCCTGCAGGAATAGGGATCTTGGTTTCTCAAAAGGAAAGACAAGCTGTCACAGGGAAGTCAGTATTGGACAGAGGCAGAAGGCTGTACATGGCAGAGGCTTTGGTAAGAGGTTCCTCAAAGCAGCCTTCTCAAAGAGCATAGACGCAGAGGCCCTCTCCAATGGCCTCTCCACGAGAGTCTATCCACAAAAGGAACACCTTGAAGCTGGCTGCGAATGCACAGCTTAGCAAGAAAGCAGTACCCGCATGCTACGAATGTGATCTCTTGATGGTGCCCCAGTAAGGAACTCTGGCACATGTACTTCCCAAGTGAGCTTAGCTGCACAACGTTGGCCCCACAGTGGCGAGCAGAAACATTGCAAGTGGGCAGTGAGCCACCCAATACACCGGGGCAGTATCACCACACACTTCTCCCAGAGAACAGAGACTTCCAATTCCGTGCGTGCCCTCTTCGAACGGAGAGGGTAGTTTACTCTCTGCGAAGCCCAGTCATGGACCATAGCGTTGCAGGAGTGCCATCTACAAAGTGAATGGGAAGCTGCTCTCCCTCGAGTGGGTAAAGGCTGATAACCAGCCGTGAAAGCACTTCACCGTGTGCAAAAGAAGAACAGAAAACGGACATTTTTCCCTGCAAGAAAGGGCTCCTGGTTTCTCAAACGGAAAGACAAACTGGCACAGGTAAGTCTGTATTGGACAGAGGCAGAAGTCTGTACTTGGCAGAGGCAAGGGTAAGAGGTTCCTCAAAGAAGCCTTCTCAAAGAACATAGAAGGGGCTTCCCTGGTGGCGCAGTGGTTGAGAGTCTGCCTGCCGATGCAGGGGACACGGGTTCATGCCCTGGTCCGGGAAGATCCCACATGCTGCGGAGTGGCTGGGCCCGTGAGCCATGGCCGCTGAGCCTGCACGTCCGGAGCCTGTTCTCTGCAACGGGAGAGGCCACAGCAGTGAGAGGCCCGCATACTGCAAAAAAAAAAAAAAAAAAAAAAAGAACATAGAAGAAGACTCCCTCTCCAGCGACATCTACACGAGAGTCTATCCACAAAAGGAACACCTTGAAGCTGGCTGCGAATGCACAGCTTAGCAGGAAAGCAGTACCCATATGCTACGAATGTGATCTCTTGATGGTGCCCCAGAAAGGAACTCTGGCACTTGTACTTCCCAAGTGAGCTTAGCTGCACGACATTTGCCCCACAGTGGCCAGCAGAAACATTGCTAGCGGGCAATGATCGACCCAATACACCGGGGCAGTAGCACCACACACTTCTCCCAGAGACAAGAAACTTCCCATTCTGTGCGTGCCCTCTTCGAATGGAGAGGGTAGTTTACGATCTGCGAAGCACAGTCCAGGCCCACAGCGTTGTAGGAGTGCCATCTCCAAATTGAATGGGAGGCTGTCCTAACTCGAGTGGTTAAAGGCCGAACACCAGCCTTGAAGGCACTTCACCGTGTGCAAAAGAAGCACAGAAAACGGACATTTTTCCCTGCAGGAAAAGGGCTCTTGGTTATCTCAAACGGAAAGACAAGCTGTCACAGGGAAGTCAGTATTGGAGAGAGACAGAAGGCTGTAGGTGGCAGAGGCTAGGGTAAGAGGTTCCTCAAAGCAACCTTCTGAAAGAGCATAGACGCAGAGGCCCTCTCCAGTGGCCTCTCCACGAGAGTCTATCCACAAAAGGAGCACCATGAAGCTGGCTGCGAATGCACAGCTTAGCAGGAAAGCATAACCCGCATGCTACGAATGTGATCTCAGGATGGTGTCCCAGGAAGGAACTCTGGCACTTGTACTTCCCAAGTGAGCTTCGCCCACAACGTTTGCCCCACAGTGGCGAACACAAAACTTGGTAGTTGGCAGTGAGCTACCCAATACACCGGCGCCTTAGTACCAACACATCTCCCAGAGAACAGAGACATGCCATTCCGTTCGTGCGCTCTTTGAATGGAGATTGTAGTGTACTGTCTGCGAAGCACAGTCATGACCCACAGCGTTGCAGGAGTGCGATCTACAAAGTGAATGGGAAGCTGCCCTCCCACGAGTGCTTAAAGGCTGAACACCAGCCGTGAAGGCACTTCACAGTGTATAAAAGAAAAACAGAAAACGGACTTTGTTCTCGCAATGAAAAGGGCTCTTGGTCTCTCAAATGGAAAGACATGCTGTCACAGGGAAGTCAGTATTGGAGAGAGGCAGAAGGCTGTACTTGGCAGAGGCTAGGGTAATAGGTTCCTCAAAGCAGCCTTCTCAAAGAGCATAGAAGCAGATGCCCTCTCCAGTGTCCTATCCACAAAAGAAGCACCTTGAAGCTGGCTGCGAATGCACAGCTTAGGAGGAAAGCAGTACGCGCATGCTACGAATGTGATCTCTTGATGGTGCTCCAGAAAGGAACTCTGGCACTTGTACTTTCCAAGTGAGCTTAGCTGCACGACATTTGCCCCACAGAGGCCAGCAGAAACATTGCTAGTGCGCAGTGAGCCACCCAATGCACCGGGGCAGTAGCACCACACACTTCTCCCAGAGAACAGAGACTTCCAAATCCGTGCGTGGTATCTTCGAATGGAGAGGGTAGTTTACTGTCTGCGAAGCACAGTCCAGGCCCACAGCGTTGCAGGAGTGCCATCTCCAAATTGAATGGGAGGCTGCCCTAACTCGAGTGGTTAAAGCCGAACACCAGCCGTGAAGGCACTTCAACGTGTGCAAAAGAAGAACAGAAAACGGATATTTTTCCCTGCAGGAATAGGGATCTTGGTTTCTCAAAAGGAAAGACAAGCTGTCACAGGGAAGGCAGTATTGTAAAGAGGCAGAAGGCTGTACGTGGCAGTGGCTCGGGTAAGAGGTTCCTCAAAGCAGCCTTCTCAAACAGCATAGACGCAGAAGCCCTCTCCAGCGGCCTCTCCACGAGAGTCTATCCACAAAAGGAGCACCTTGAAGCTGGATGCGAATGCACAGCTTAGCAAGAAAGCAGTACCCGCATGCTACGAATGTGATCTCTTGATGGTGCCCCAGAAAGGAACTCTGGCACTTGTACTTCCCAAGTGAGCTTAGCCCACAACGTTTGCCCCACAGTGGCAACCACAAAATTTCCTAGTGGGCAGTGAGCTACCCAATACACCGGCGCCTTAGTACCTAACACATCTCCCAGAGAACAGAGACATCCCATTCCATTCGTGCGCTCTTCGAATGGAGATTGTAGTTTACTGTCTGCGAAGCAGAGTCATGACCCACAGCGTTGCAGGAGTGCGATCTACAAAGTGAAAGGGAAGCTGCCCTCCCATGAGTGCTTAAAGGCTGAACACCAACTGTGAAGGCACTTCACAGTGTATAAAAGAAGAAGAGAAAACGGACACTGTTCCCTGCATGAAAAGGGCTCTTGGTCTCTCAAATGGAAAGGCATGCTGTCACAGGGAAGTCAGTATTGGAGAGAGGCAGAAGGCTGTACTTGGCAGAGGCTAGGGTAAGAGGTTCCTCAAAGCAGCCTTCTCAGAGAGCAAAGAAGCAGAGGCCCTCTCCAGCGGCCTCTCCACGAGAGTCTATCCACAAAAGGAGCACCTTGAAGCTGGCTGCGAATGCACAGTTTAGGAGGAAAGCAGTACACGCATGCTACGAATGTGATATCTTGATGTTGCCCCAGAAAGGAACTCGGGCTCTTGTACTTCCCATGTGAGCTTAGCTGCACGACGTTTGCCCCACAGTGGCGAGCAGAACCATTGCTAGTGGGCAGTGAGCCACCCAATACACCAGGGCAGTAGCACCACACACTTCTCCCAGAGACAAGGGACTTACCATTCCGTGCCTGCCCTCCTCGCATTCAGAGGGTAGTTTACTGTCTGCGAAGCCCAGTCATGGCCCACAGCATGGCAGGAGTTCCATCTACAAAGTGAATGGGAAGCTGATCTCCCTCAAGTGGGTAAAGGCCGATCACCAGCCGTGAAAGCACTTCACCGTGTGCAAAAGAAGAACAGAAAACGGAGATTTTTCCCTGCAAGAAAGGGCTCTTGGTTTCCCAAACGGAAAGACAAGCTGGCACAGGTAAGTCAGTATTGGACAGAGGCAGAAGGCTGTACTTGGCAGAGGCAAGGGTAAGAGGTTCCTCAAAGAAGCCTTCTCAAAGAGCATAGAAGAAGACTCCCTTTCCAGCGGCATCTCCACGATAGTCTATCCACAAAAGGAACACCTTGAAGCTGGCTGTGAATGCACAGCTTAGCAGGAAAGCAGTACCCGCATGCTACGAATGTGACCTCTTGATGGTGCTCCCGAAAGGAACTCTGGCAGTTGTACTTCCCAAGTGAGCTTAGCTGCACGACATTTGCCCCACAGTGGCCAGCAGAATCATTGCTAGTGGTCAGACAGCCACCCAATACCCCGGGGCAGTAGCACCACACACTTCTCCCAGAGAAAAGGGACTTCCCATTCCGTGCGTGCCCTCTTCGAATGGAGAGGGTAGTTTACGGTCTGCGAAGCACAGTCCTGGCCCACAGCGTTGCAGGAGTGCCATCTCCAAATTGAATGGGAAGCTGCCCTTCCTTGACTGCTCAAAGGCCGAACACCAGCCGTGAAAGCACTTCACCATGTGCAAAAGAAGAACAGAAAACGGATATTTTTCATGGAGGAAAAGGGCTCTTGGTTTTTCAAAAGGAAAGACAAGCTGTCACAGGTAAGTCAGTCTTGCAGAAAGGCAGAAGGCTGTACTTGGCAGAGGCTAGGGCAAGAGGTTCCTCAAAGCAGCCTTCTCAAAGAGCATAGAAGCAGAGGCCCTCTCCAGTGGCCTCTTCACGAGAGCCTATCAACAAATGCTGGCTTGAAGCTGGCTGCGAATGCACAGCTTAGCAGGAATGCAGTACCCCCATGCTACTAATGTGATCTCTTGATGGTGTCCCAGAAGGGAACTCTGGCACTTGTACTTCCCAAGTGAGCTTAGCTGCACAACGTTTGCCCCAGAGTGGCCAGCAGAAACATTGCTAGTGGGCAGTGAGGCACCCAATACACCCGGGCAGTAGCACCACACACTTCTCCCAGAGAACAGAGACTTCCAATTCCGTGCATCCCCTCTTCGAATGGAGAGGGTAGTTTACTCTCTGCGAAGCACAGTCCAGGCCCACAGCGTGGCAGAAGTGCCATCTCCAAATTAAATGGGAAGCTGCCCTAACTCGAGTGGTTGAAGGCCGAACACCAGCCGTGAAGTCACTTCACCGTGTGCAAAAGAAGAACAGAAAACGGACATTTTTCCCTGCAGGAAAAGGGCTCTTGGTTTCTCAATCGGAAAGACAAGCTGTCACAGGAAAGTCAGTATTGGAGAGAGGCAGAAGGCTGTACTTGGCAGAGGCAAGTGTAAGAGGTTCCTCAAAGCAGCCTTCTCAAAGAGCATAGAAGCAGAGTCCTTCTCCAGCGGCATCTCCACGAGAATCTATCCACAAAAGGAACACCTTGAATCTGTCTGAGAATGCACAGCTTAGGAGGAAAGCAGTACCCGCATGCTACGAATGTGATCTCAGGTTGGTGCCCCAGGAAGGAACTCTGGCACTTGTACTTCCCAAGTGAGCTTAGCTGCACGACATTTGCCCCACAGTGGCCAGTAGAAACATTGCTAGTGGGCAGTGAGCCACCCAATACACCGGGGCAGTAGCACCACACACTTCTCCCAGAGACAAGAAACTTCCCATTCCCTGCATGCACTCTTCAAATGGAGAGGGTAGTTTACGGTCTGCGAAGCACAGTCATGGCCCACAGCGTTGCAGGAGTGCCATCTCCAAATTGAATGGGAGGCTGCCCTAACTCGAGTGGTTAAAGGCCGAACACCAGCCGTGAAGGCACTTCACCGTGTGCAAAAGAAGAACAGAAAACAGATATTTTTCCCTGCAGGAATAGGGATCTTGGTTTCTCAAAAGGAAAGACAAGCTGTCACAAGGAAGTCAGTATTGGACAGAGGCAGAAGGCTGTACGTGGCAGAGGCTTGGGTAAGAGGTTCCTCAAAGCAGCCTTCTCAAAGAGCATAGACGCAGAGGCGCTCTCCAGCGGCCTCTCCACGAGAGTCTATCCACAAAAGGAGCACCTTGAAGCTGGCTGCGATTGCACAGCTTAGCAAGAAAGCAGTACCCGCATGCTACGAATGTGATCTCTTGATGGTGCCCCAGAAAGGAACTCTGGCACTTGTACTTCCGAAGTGAGCTTAGCTGCACGACATTTGCCCCACAGTGGCCAGTAGAAACATTGCTAGTGGGCAGTGAGCCACCCAATACACCGGGACAGTAGCACCACACACTTCTCCCAGAGACAAGAAACTTCCCATTCCCTGCATGCACTCTTCGAATGGAGAGGGTATTTTACGGTCTGCGAAGCACATTCCTGGCCCACAGCGTTGCAGGAGTGCCATCTCCAAATTGAATGGGAAGCTGCCCTCCCTCGAGTGGTTTAAGGCCGAACACCAGCTGTGAAGGCACTTCACCATGTGCAAAACAAGCACAGAAAACGGACATTTTTCCCTTCAGGAAAAGGGCTCTTGGTTTTCTCAAACGGAAAGACAAGCTGTCACAGAGAAGTCAGTATTGGAGAGAGGCAGAAGGCTGTACGTGGCAGAGGCTAGGGTAAGAGGTTCCTCAAAGCAGCCTTCTCAAAGAGCATAGACGCAGAGGCCCTCTCCAGCGGCCTCTCCAGGAGAGTCTATCCACAAAAGGAGCACCATGAAGCTGGCTGTGAATGCACAGCTTAGCCGGAAAGCATAACCCGCATGCTACGAATGTGATCTCAGGATGGTGCCCCAGGAAGAAACTCTGGCACTTGTACTTCCCAAGTGAGCTTAGCCCACAACGTTTGCCCCACAGTGGCGACCACAAACCTTGCTAGTGGGGAGTGAGCTACCCAATACACCGGCGCCTTAGTACCAACACATCTCCCAGAGAACAGAGACATCCCATTCCGTTCGTGCGCTCTTTGAATGGAGATTGTAGTTTACTGTCTGCGAAGCACAGTCATGACCCACAGCGTTGCAGGAGTGCGATCTACAAAGTGAATGGGAAGCTGCCCTCCCACGAGTGCTTAAAGGCTGACCACCAGCTGTGAAGGCACTTCACAGTGTATAAAAGAAGAACAGAAAACGGACATTGTTCCCTGCATGAAAAGGGCTCTTGGTCTCTCAAATGGAAAGACATGCTGTCACAGGGAAGTCAGTATTGGAGAGAGGCAGAAGGCTGTACTTGGCAGAGGCTAGGGTAATAGGTTCCTCAAAGCAGCCTTCTGAAAGAGCATAGAAGCAGATGCCCTCTCCAGTGGCCTATCCACAAAAGAAGCACCTTGAAGCTGGCTGCAAATGCACAGCTTAGGAGGAAAGCAGTACGCGCATGCTACGAATGTGATCTCTTGATGGTGCCAAAGTAAAGAACCCTGGAACTTGTACTTCCCAAGTGCGCGTCTCTGCACAACGTTTGCCCCACAGTGGCGAGCAGAAACATTGCTAGTGGGCAGTGAGCCACCCAATATACCGGGTCAGTAGACCACATACTTCGCCCAGAGAAAAGAGACTTCTCACTTCTTGCATGCCCTCTTCGAATGGAGATGGTAGTTTAAGGTCTGCGAAGCACAGTCATGGCACACAGCTTTGCAGGAGTGCCATCTCCAAAGTGAATGGGAAGCTTCCCTCGCTCGAGTTGTTGAAGGCGGAACACCAGCCGTAAAGGCACTTCACCGTGTGCAAAAGAAGCACAGAAAACGGACATTTTTCCCTGCAGGAAAAGGGCTCTTGTTTTCTCAAACGGAAAGACAAGCTGTCACAGGTAAGTCAGTAGTGGAGAGAGGCAGAAGGCTGTACGTGGCAGAGGCTAGGGTAAGAGGTTCCTAAAAGCAGCCTTCTCAAAGAGCTTAGACGCAGAGACCCTCTCCAGCGTCCTCTCCACGAGAGTCTATCCAAAAAAGGAGCACCTTGAAGCTGGCTTTGAATGCACAGCTTAGGAGGAAAGCAGTACTTGCACGCTACGAAGGTGATCTCTTGATGGTGCCCCAGAAAGGAACTCTGGCACTTGTAATTCCCAAGTGAGATTAGCTGCACAACGTTTGCCCCTCAGTGGCGAGCAGAAATATTGTTATTGGGTAGTGAGCCACCCAATACACCGGGTCAGTAGCACCACATACTTCTCCCAGAGAAAAGAGACTTCCCATTTCGTGCGTGACCTCTTCAAATGGAGAGGGGAGTTTACGGTCTGCAAAGCACGGTCATGGCCCACAGCGCTGCAGGAGTGCCATCACCAAAGTGAATGGGAAGCTGCCTTCCCTCGATTGGGTAAAGGCAGAACACCAGCCGTGAAGGCACTTCACCGTGTGCAAAAGAAGAACAGAAAAGTGACATTTCTCCCTGCAGGAAAAGGGCTCTTGGTTTCTCAAACGGAAAGACAAGCTTTCACAGGTAAGTCAATATTGGAGAGAGGCAGACGGCTGTACTTGGCAGAGGCTATGGTAAGAGATTCCTCAAAGCAGCCTTCTCAATGAGCATAGAAGCAGAGGCCATCTCCAGCGGCCTCTCCACGAGAGTCTATCCCCAAAAGAGCACCTTGAAGCTGGCTGCGAATGTACAGCTTAGGAGGAAAGCAGTACACGCATGCTACGAATGGGACCTCTTGATGGTGCCCCAGAAAGGAACTCTGGCAATTGGACTTCCCAAGTGAGCTTAGCGTCACAGCGTTTGCCCCACAGTGGCGAGCAGAAACATTGCTAGTGGGCAGTGAGCCACCCAATACACCAGCGCCGTAGTACCACACACATCACCCAGAGGACAGAGACTTCCCATTCCATTCATGCCCTCCTCAAAAGGAGAGGATAGTTTACTGTCTGCAAAGCACAGTTATGGCCACAGCGCTAAAGGAGTGCCATCTCCAAAGTGAATGGGAAGCTTCCGTCCCTCGAGTGCTGGAAGGCCGAACACCAGCCGTGAAGTCATTTCACCGTGTGCAAAAGAAGAACAGGAAATGGACATTTTTCCCTGCAGGAAAAGGGCTCTTGGTTTCTCAAAAGGAAAGACAAGCTGTCACAGGTAAGTCAGTATTGGAGAGAGGCAGACGGCTGTACTTGGCAGAGGCTAGGGTAAGAGGTTCCTCAAAGCAGCCTTCTCAAAGAGCAAAGAAGCAGAGGACGTCTCCAGCGGCCTCTCCACGAGAGTCTATCCACAAAAGGAGCACCTTGAACCTGGCTGAGAATGCACAGCTTAGGAGGAAAGCAGTACCAGCATGCTACGAATGTGATCTCATCATGGTGCCAAAGGAATGAACCCTGGTACTGGTACTTCCCAAGTGAGCTTCTCTGCACAACGTTTGCCCCACAGTGTCGAGCAGAAACATTGCAAGTGGGCAGTGAGCGACCCAATACACCGGGTCAGTAGCACCACATACTTCTCCCAGAGAAAAGAGACTTCCCACTTCGTGCGTGCCCTCTTCGAATGGAGAGGGTAGTTTAAGGTCTGCGAAGCACAGTCATGGCCCACAGCTTTGCAGGAGTGCCATCTCCAAAGTGAATGGGAAGCTTCCATCCCTCGAGTGGTTGAAGGCCGAACACCAGCCGTGAAGGCACTTCACTGTGTGAAAAAAAAGCACAGAAAACGGACATTTTTCCCTGCAGGAGAAGTGCTCTTGGTTTCTCAAACGGAAAGACAAGCTGTCACAGGTAAGTCAGTATTGGAGACAGGCAGAAGGCTTTACTTGGCAGAGGCTAGGGTAAGAGGTTCCTCAAAGCAGCCTTCTCACAGAGCATAGACGCAGAGACCCTCTCCGGCTGACTCTCCACGAGAGTCTATCCAAAAAAGGAGCACCTTGAAGCTGGCTGCGAATGCACAGCTTAGGGGGAAATCAGAACCCGCATGCTATGAATGTGATCGCTTGATGGTGCCCCAGAAAGGAACTCTGGCACTTGTACTTCCCAAGTGAGCTTAGCTGCACAACGTTTGTCCCACAGTGGCGAGCAGGAACATTGCTAGTGGGCAGTGAGCCACCCAACACACCGGCGCAGTAGTACCACACACATCACCCAGAAAACAGGGACTTCCCATTCCGTGCATGCCCTGTTCAAAAGGAGAGGGTAGTTTACTGTCTGTGAAGTACAGTCATAGCCCACAGCGCTGCAGAAGTGCCATCTCCAAAGGGAATGAGAAGCAGCCCTCCCTGGGTTGGGTAAAGGCCGAACACCAGCCGTGAAGGCACTTCACCGTGTGCAAAAGAAGCACAGAAAACTGATATTTTTCCCTGCAGGAAAAGGTCTCTTGGTATCGCAAATGGAAAGACAAGCTGTCACAGGTAAGTCAGTATTAGAGAGTGGCAGAAGGCTGTAGTTGGCAGAGGATAGGGTAAGAGGTTCCTAAAAGCAGCCTTCTCAAAGAGCATAGACGCAGAGGCCGTCTCCAGCGGCCTCTCAACGAGAGTCTATCCACAAAAGGAGCACCTTGAAGCTTGCTGCGAATGCACAGCTTAGGAGGAAAGCAGTACCCGCATTCTACGAATGGAACCACTTGATGGTGCACCAGAAAGGAACTCTGGTACTTGTACTTCCCAAGTGAGCTTAGCGGCACAGCGTTTGCCCCACACTGGCGAGCAGAAACATTGCTAGTGGGCAGTGAGCCACCCAATACACCGGCGCAGTAGTAGAACACACATCACCCAGAGAACAGAGATTTCCCATTCCGTGCATGCCCTCTTATAAAGGAAAGGGTAGTTTACTGTCTGCAAAGCACAGTCATGGCCCACAGCGCTGCAGGAGGGCCATCTCCAAAGTGAATGGGAAGCTTCCGACCCTCGAGTGGTTGAAGGCCGAACACCAGCCGTGAAGTCACTTCACCCTGTGCAAAAGAAGAACAGAAAATGGACATTTTTCCCTGCAGGAAAAGGGCTCTTGGTTTCTGAAATGGAAAGACAAGCTGTCACAGGTAAGTCAGTATTGGAGAGAGGCAGACGGCAGTACTTGGCAGAGGCTAGGGTAAGAGGTCCCTGAAAGCAGCCCTCTCAAAGAGCAAAGAAGCAGAGGCCGTCTCCAGGGGCCTCTCAACGAGAGTCTATCCACAAAAGGAGCACCTTGAATCTGGCTGAGAATGCACAGCTTAGGAGGAAAGCAGAACCAGCATGCTACGAATGTGATCTTTGATGGTGCCCGAGAAAGGAACTCTGGCACTTGTACTTCCCAAGTGAGCTTAGCTGCACAACGTTTGCCCCACAGTGGAGAGCAGAAATATTGCTAGTGGGCAGTGAGCCACCCAATACACCGGGTCAGTAGCACCACAAACTTCTCCCAGAGAAAAGAGACTTCCCACTTCTTGCATGCCCTCTTCGAATGGCGAGGGTAGTTTAAGGTCTGCGAAGCACAGTCATGGCCCACAGCTTTGCAGGAGTGCCATCTCCAAAGTGAATGGGAAGCTTCCGTCCCTCGAGTGGTTGAATGCCGAACACCAGCCGTGAAAGCACTTCCCCGTGTGCCAAAGAAGCACAGAAAACGGACATTTTTCCCTGCAGGAAAAGGGCTCTTGGTTTCTCAAACGGAAAGACAACCTGTCACAGGTAGTCAGTACTGGAGAGAGGCAGAAGGCTGTACGTGGCAGAGGCTAGGGTAAGAGGTTCCTCAAAGAAGCCTTCTCAAAGAGCAAAGAAGCAGAGGACGTCTCCAGCGGCCTCTCCAAGAGAGTCTATCCACAAAAGGAGCACCTTGAACCTGGCTGAGAATGCACAGCTTAGGAGGAAAGCAGTACCAGCATGCTACGAATGTGATCTCCTCATGGTGCCAAAGGAAGGAACCCTGGAACTTGTACTTCCCAAGTGAGCTTCTCTGCACAACGTTTGCCCCACAGTGGCGAGCAGAAACATTGCTAGTGGGCAGTGAGTCACCCAATACACCGGGTCTGTAGCACCACATACTTCTCCCAGAGAAAAGAGACTTCCCACTTCGTGCGTGCCCTCTTCGAATGGAGAGGGTAGTTTAAGGTCTGCGAAGCACAGTCATGTCCCACAGCTTTGCAGGAGTGCCATCTCCAAAGTGAATCGGAAGCTTCCGTCCCTCGAGTGGTTGAAGGCCGAACACCAGCCGTGAAGGCACTTCACTGTGTGAAAAAAAAGCACAGAAAACGGACATTTTTCCCTGCAGAAAAGGGCTCTTGGTTTCTAAAACGGAAAGACAAGCTGTCACAGGTAAGTCAGTATTGGAGACAGGCAGAAGACTTTACTTGGCAGAGGCTAGGGTAAGAGGTTCCTCAAAGCAGCCTTCTCACAGAGCATAGAGGCAGAGGCCCTCTCAAGCGACCTCTCCATGAGAGTCTATCCAAAAAAGGAGCACCTTGAAGCTGGCTGCGAATGCACAGCTTAGGGTGAAAGCAGTACCGCATGCTACGAATGTGATCTCTTGATGGTGCCCCAGAAAGGAACTCTGGCAATTGGACTTCCCAAGTGAGCTTAGCTGCACAACTTTTGCCCCACAGTGGCCAGCAGAAACATTGCTAGCGGGCAGTGAGCCACGCAATACACCGGCGCAGTAGTACCACACACATCACCCAGAGAACAGAGACTTTCCATTCCGTGCATGCCCTCTTCGAAAGGAGAAGGTAGTTTACTGTCAGCAAAGCACAGTCATGGCCCACAGCGCTCCAGGAGTGCCATCTCCAAAGTGAATGGGAAGCTGCCTTCCCTCGACTGGGTAAAGGCCGAACACCAGCCCTGAAGGCACTTCACCGTGTGCAAAAGAAGAACAGAAAACGGACATTTTTCCCTGCAGGAAAAGGGTTCTTTGTTTTTCAAAGGGAAAGACAAGCTGTCACAGGTAAGTCAGTATTGGAGAGAGGCAGAAGGCTGTACGTGGCAAAAACTAGGGTAAGAAGTTCCTCAAAGCAGCCTTCTCAAAGAGCGTAGACGCAGAGGCCCTCTCCAGCGGCCTCTCCACGAGAGTCTATCCAAAAAAGGAGCACCTTGAACCTGGCTGCGAATGCACAGCTTAGGAGGAAAGCAGTACCAGCATGCTACGAATGTGATCTTTGATGGTGCCCGAGAAAGGAACTCTGGCACTTGTACTTCCCAAGTGAGCTTAGCTGCACAACGTTTGGCCCACAGTGGAGAACAGAAATATTGCTAGTGGGCAGTGAGCCACCCAATACACCGGGTCAGTAGCACCACATTCTTCTCCCAGAGAAATCAGACTTCCCACTTCATGCGTGCCCTCTTCGAATGGCGAGGGTAGTTTAAGGTCTGCGAAGCACAGTCATGGCCGACAGCTTTGCAGGAGTGCCATCTCCAAAGTGAATGTGAAGCTTTCGTCCCTCGAGTGGTTGAAGGCCGAACACCAGGCGTGAAGTCACTTCACCGTGTGCAAAAGAGGCACAGAAAACGGACATTTTTCCCTGTAGGAAAAGGACTCTTGGTTTCTCAAACGGAAAGACAAGCTCTCACAGGTAAGTCAGTATTGGAGAGAGGCAGAAGGCTGTACTTGGCAGAGGCTAGGGTAAAAGGTTCCTCAAAGCAGCCTTCTCAAAGAGCATAGACGCAGAGGCCCTCTCCAGCGGCCTCTCCACAAGAGTCTATCCACAAAAGGAGCACCTTGAAGCTGGCTGCAAATTCACAGCTTAGGAGGAAAGCAGTACCAGCATGCTACGAATGGGACCTCTTGATGGTGCCCCAGAATGGAACTCTGGCACTTGTACTTCCCAAGTGAGCTTAGCAGCACAGCGTTTGCCCCACACTGGCCAGCAGAAAAATTGGTAGTGGGCAGTGAGCCACACAATGAACCGGCGCCGTAGTACCACACACATCAACCAGAGAACAGAGACTTCCCATTCCGTGCATACCCTCTGCGAAAGGAGAGGGTAGTTTACTGTCAGCAAAGCACAGTCATGGCCCAGAGCGCTGCAGGAGTGCCATCTCCAAAGTGAATGGGAAGCTTCCGTCCCTCGAGTGGTTGAAGGCCGAACACCAGGCATGAAGTCACTTCACCATGTGCAAAAGAGGCACAGAAAACGGACATTTTTCCCTGCAGGAAAAGGGCTCTTGGTTTCTCAAACGGAAAGACAAGCTGTCACAGGTAAGTCAGTATTGGAGACAGGCAGAAGGCTGTACTTGGCAGAGGCTATGTTAAGAGGTTCCTCAAAGCAGCCTTCTCACAGAGCATAGACGCAGAGGCCCTCTCCAGCGGCCTCTCCACGAGAGTCTATCCACAAAAGGAGCACCTTGAAGCTGGCTGCGAATGCACAGCTTAGGGGGAAAGCAGTACCCGCATGCTATGAATGGGACCTCTTGATGGTGCCCCAGAAAGGAACTCTGGCACTTGTACTTCCCAAGTGAGCTTAGGTGCACAACATTTGTCCCACAGCGGCGAGCAGAAACATTGCTAGTGGGCAGTGAGCCACCCAATACACCGGCACAGTAGTACCACACACATCAGCTGGAAAACAGAGACTTCCAAATCCGTGCGTGCCTTCTTCGAAAGGAGAGGGTAGTTTACTGTCTGAGAAGCACAGTCACAGCCCACAGCCCTGCAGAAGTGCCATCTCCAAAGTGTATGAGAAGCTGCCCTACCTGGGTTGGGTAAAGGCGGAACAGCAGCCGTGAAGGCACTTCACCGTGTGCAAAAGAAGCACAGAAAACTGATATTTTTCCCTGCAGGAAAATGGCTCTTGATTTCTCAAACGTAAAGACAAGCTGTCACAGGTAAGTCAGTATTGGAGACAGGCAGAAGGCTGTAGTTGGCAGCGGATAGGGTAAGAGGTTCCTAAAAGCAGCCTTCTCAAAGAGCATAGATGCAGATGCCCTCTCCATCGGCCTCTCCACGAGAGTCTATCCAAAAAAGGAGCACCTTGAAGCTGGCTGCGAATGCACAGCTTAGCGGGAAAGCAGTACTTGCATGCTACGAATGTGATCACTTGATGGAGCCCCAGAAAGGAACTCTGGCAATTGGACTTCCCAAGTGAGCTTAGCTGCACAACGATTGCCCCACAGTGGCTAGCAGAAACATTGCTAGTGGGCAGTGAGCCACCCAATACACCGGCGCAGTAGTACCAAACACATCACCCAGAGAACAGAGACTTCCCGTTCCATGCATGCCCTCTTCGAAAGGAGAGGGTTGTTTACTGTCTGCGAAGCACAGTCATGGCCCACAGCACTGCAGGAGTGCCATCTCCAAAGTGAATGGGAAGCTGCCTTCCCTCGAGTGGGTAAAGGCCGAACACCAGCCATGAAGGCACTTCACCGTGTGCAAAAGAAGAACAGAAAACGAACATTTTTCCCTGCAAGAAAAGGGTTCTTTCTTTTTCAAACGGAAAGACAACCTGTCACAGGGAAGTCAGTATTGGAGAGAGGCAGAAGGCTGTACGTGGCAAAAACTAGAGTAAGAAGTTCCTCAAAGCAGCCTTCTCAAAGAGCGTAGACGTGGAGGCCCTCTCCAGCGGCCTCTCCACGAGAGTCTAGCCAAAAAAGGAGAACTTTGAAGCTGGCTGCGAATGCACAGCTTACGAGGAAAGCAGTACCCGCATGCTACGAATGTGATCTCTTGATGTTGCCCCACTAAGGAACTCTGGAACTTGTACTTCCCACGTGAGCTTCTCTGCACAACGTTTGCCCCACAGTGGCGAGCAGAAACATTGCTAGTGGCCAGTGAGCCGCCCAATACACCGGGTCAGTAGCACCACATACTTCTCCCAGAGAAAAGACACTTCCCACTTCGTGCGTGCCCTCTTCGAATGGAGAGGGTAGTTTACGGTCTGCAAAGCACTGTCATGTCCCACAGCGCTGCAGGAGTGCCATCTCCAAAGTGAATTGGAAGCTTCCGTCCCTCAAATGGTTGAAGGCTGATCACCAGCCGTGAAGGCACTTCACCGTGTGAAAAAGAAGAATAGAAAATGGACATTTTTCCCTGCAGGAAAAGGGCTCTTGGTTTCTCAAACAGAAAGACAAGCAGTCACAGGAAAGTCAGTATTGGAGAGAGGCAGACGGCTGTACTTGGCAGAAGCTAGGGTAAGAGGT
The DNA here is from genome assembly GCF_026419965.1 of Kogia breviceps. Classification (NCBI taxonomy): domain Eukaryota; kingdom Metazoa; phylum Chordata; class Mammalia; order Artiodactyla; family Physeteridae; genus Kogia; species Kogia breviceps. The sequence goes on from NC_081317.1 coordinate 99,867,677, forward strand.
TCCTCAAAGCAGCCTTCTCAAAGAGCAAAGAAGCAGAGGCCCTCTCCAGGGCCTCTCCACGAGAGTCTATCCACAAAAGGATCTCCTTGAAGCTGGCTGAGAATGCACAGCTTTGGAGGAAAACAGTACCAGCATGCTACGAAAGTGATCTTTTGATGGTGCCCGAGAAAGGAACTCTGGCACTTGTACTTCCCAAGTGACCTTAGCTGCACAACGTTTGCCCCACAGTGGAGAGCAGAAATATTGCTAGTGGGCAGTGAGCCACCCAATACACCGGCGCAGTAGTACCACACACATCTCCCAGAGAAGAGACACTTCCCATTCCTTGCGTGCCCTCTTCGAATGGAGAGGGTAGTTTACTGTCTGTGAAGCACAGTTATGGCCCACAGCGCTGCAGGAGTGCCATCTAAAAAGTGAATGGGAAGCTGCCCTTTCTCGAGTGGGTAAAGGCCGAACACCATCCGTGAAGGCACTTCACAGTGTGCAAAAGAAGCACAGAAAACGGACATTTTCCCTGCAGAAAAAGGGCTCTTGGTTTCTCAAAAGGAAAGACAAGCCGTCACAGATAAGTCAGTATTGGAGAGAGGCAGAAGGCTGTACGTGGCAGAGGCTAGGGTCAGAGGTTCCTCAAAGCAGCCTTCTCAAAGAGCAGAGAAGCAGAGGCCCTCTCCAGCGGCCTCGCCACGAGAGTCTATCCAAAAAGGAAGCACCTTGAATCTGTCTGCGAATGCACAGCTTAGGAGGAAAGCAGTACGCGCATGCTACGAATGTGATCTCTTGATGGTGCCCCAGAAAGGAACTCTGGCACTTGTCCTTCCCATGTGAGCTTAGCTGCACGTCGTTTGGCCCACAGTGGCGAGCAGAAACATTGCTAGTGGGCAGTGAGCCACCCAATACACCAGGGCCGTAGCACCACCCACTTCTCCCAGAGACAAGGGACTTACCATTCCGTGCGTGCCCTCTTCGCATTCAGAGGGTAGTTTACTGTCTGCGAAGCCCAGTCATGGCCCACAGCGTGGCAGGAGTTCCATCTACAAAGTGAATGGGAAGCTGCCCTCCCTCGAGTGGGTAAAGGCCGATCGCCAGCCATGAAAGCACTTCACCGTGTGCAAAAGAAGAACAGAAAACGGATATTTTTCATGGAGGAAAAGAGCTCCTGGTTTTTCAAAAGGAAAGACAAGCTGTCACAGGTAAGTCAGTATTGGAGAAAGGCAGAAGGCTGTACTTGGCAGCGGCTAGGGTAAGAGGTTCCTCAAAGCAGCCTTCTCAAAGAGCATAGAAGCAGAGGCCCTCTCCAGTGGCCTCTCCACGGGAGCCTATCCACAAAAGGAGCACCTTGAAGCTGGCTGCGAATGCACAGCTTCGCAGGAATGCAGTACCCGCATGCTACGAATGTGATCTCTTCATGGTGTCCCAGAAAGGAACTCTGGCACTTGTACCTCCCAAGTGAGCTTAGCTGAACAACGTTTGCCCCAGAGTTGCGAGCAGAAACATTGCTAGTGGGCAGTGAGCCACCCAATACACCGGGGCAGTACCACCACATACTTCTACTAGAGAAGAGACTCCCCATTCCGTGCATGCCCTCTTCGAATGTAGAGGGTAGTTTACTGTCTGCGAAACACAGTCATGGCCCACAGCATTGCAGGAGTGCCATCTCCAAAGTCAATGGGAGGCGGCCCTATCTTGAGTGGTTAAATGCCGAACGCCAGCCATGAAGGCACTTCACCGTGTGCAAAAGAAGAACAGAAAACGGACGTTTTTCCCTGCAGAAAAGGGCTCTTGATTTCTCAAACGGAAAGACAAGCTGTCACAGGGAAGTCAGTATTGAGGAGAGGCACAAGGATGTACTTGGCAGAGGCTATGGTAACAGGTTCCTCAAAGCAGCCTTCTTAAAGAGCATAGATGCAGAGGCCCTCTCCAGCGGCCATTCCACGAGAGTCTATCCACAAAAGGAGCACCTTGAAGCTGGCTGCGAATGCACAGCTTAGGAGGAAAGCAGTACCGCATGCTACGAATGTGATCTCTTGATGGTGCCCCAGAAAGGAACTCTGGCACTTGTACTTCCCAAGTGAGCTTAGCTGCACAAAGTTGGCCCCACAGTGGCGAGCAGAAACATTGCGAGTGGGCAGTAAGCCACCAAAAACACAGGGGCAGTAGCACCCCACACTTCTCCCAGACAACAGAGACGTCCAATTCCGTGCGTGCCCTCTTCGAATGGAGAGGGTAGTTTACTCTCTGTGAAGCCCAGTCATGGCCCATAGCGTTGCAGGAGTGCCATCTCCAAATTGAATGGGAGGCTGCCCTAACTCCAGTGGTTAAAGGCCGTACACCTGCCATGAAATCACTTCGCCGTGTGCAAAAGAAGCACAGGAAACGGTCATTTTTCCCTGCAGGAAAAGGGCTCTTGGTTTCTCTAACGGAAGGACAATCTGTCACAGGGAAGTCAATATAGGAGAGAGGCAGAAGGCTGTACTTTGCAGTGGCTACGGTAATTGGTTCCTCAAAGCAGCCTTCTCAAAGAGCATAGAAGCAGAGGCCCTCTGCAGCGGCCTCTCCACGAGAGTCTATCCAGAAAAGGAACACCTTGAAGCTGGCTGCGAATGCACAGCTTAGGAGGACAGCATTACCCGTATGCTACTAATGTGATCTCAGGATGGTGCCCCAGGAAGGAACTCTGGCACTTGTACTTCCCAAGTGAGCTTAGCCCACGACGTTTGCCCCACAGTGGCGACCACACAACTTGCTAGTGGGCAGTGAGCTCCCCATTACACCGGCGCCGTTGTACCAACACATCTCCCAGAGAACAGAGACATCCCATTCCATTCGTGCACTCTTCGAATGGCGATTGTAGTTTAGTGTCTGCGAAGCACAATCATGACCCACAGTGTTGCAGGAGTGCCATCTACAAAGTGAATGGGAAGCTGCCCTCCCACGAGTGCTTAAAGGCTGAACACCAGCCGTGAAGGCACTTCACCGTGTGCAAAAGAAGAACAGAAAACGGACATTTTTCCCTGCATGAAAAGGGCTCTTGGTTTCTCAAACGGAAAGACAAGCTGTCACAGGGAAGTCAGTATTGGAGAGAGGCAGAAGGCTGTACTTGGCAGAGGCAAGTGTAAGAGGTTCTTCAAAGCAGCCTTCTCAAAGAGCATAGAAGCAGAGGCCCTCTCCAGCGGCCTCTCTACGAGAGTCTATCCAAAAAAGGAGCACCTTGAAGCTGGCTGCGAATGCACAGCTTAGGAGGAAAGCAGTACGCGCATGCTACGAATGTGTTCTCTTGATGGTGCCCCAGAAAGGAACTCTGGCACTTGTACTTCCCATGTGAGCTTAGCTGCACGTCGTTTGGCCCACAGTGGCGAGCAGAAACATTGCTAGTAGGCAGTGAGCCACCCAATACACCAGGGCAGTAGCACCACCCACTTCTCCCAGAGACAAGGGACTTACCATTCCGTGCGTGCCCTCTTCGCATTCAGAGGGTAGTTTACTGTCTGCGTAGCCCAGTCATGGCCCACAGCGTGGCAGGAGTTCCATCTACAAAGTGAATGGGAAGCTGCCTTCCCTCGAGTGGGTAAAGGCCGATCACCAGCCGTGAAACCACTTCACCGTGTGCAAAAGAAGAACAGAAAACGGACATTTTTCCCTGCAAGAAAGGGCTCTCGGTTTCTCAAACGGAAAGACAAGCTGGCACAGGTAAGTCAGTATTGGACAGAGGCAGAAGGCTGTACCTGGCAGAGGCTAGGGTCAGAGGTTCCTCAAAGCAGCCTTCTCAAAGAGCAAAGAAGCAGAGGCCCTCTCCAGCGGCCTCTCCACGAGAGTCTATCCACAAAAGGAGAACCTTGAAGCTGGCTGCGAATGCACAGCTTAGCAGGAAAGCAGTACGCGCATGCTACGAATGTGTTCTCTTGATGGTGCCCCAGAAAGGAACTCTGGCACTTGTACTTCCAATGTGAGCTTAGCTGCACGTCGTTTGGCCCAAAGTGGCGAGCAGAAACATTGCTAGTAGGCAGTGAGCCACCCAATACACCAGGGCAGTAGCACCACCCACTTCTCCCAGAGACAAGGGACTTACCATTCCGTGCGTGCCCTCTTCGCATTCAGAGGGTAGTTTACTGTCTGCGAAGCCCAGTCATGGCCCACAGCGTGGCAGGAGTTCCATCTACAAAGTGAATGGGAAGCTGCCTTCCCTCGAGTGGGTAAAGGCCGATCACCAGCCGTGAAACCACTTCACCGTGTGCAAAAGAAAAACAGAAAACGGACATTTTTCCCAGCAAGAAAGGGCTCTCGGTTTCTCAAACGGAAAGACAAGCTGGCACAGGTAAGTCAGTATTGGACAGAGGCAGAAGGCTGTATGTGGCAGAGGCTAGGGTCAGAGGTTCCTCAAAACAGCCTTCTCAAAGAGCAAAGAAGCAGAGGCCCTCTCCAGCGGCCTCTCCACGAGAGTCTATCCACGAAAGGAGCACCTTGAAGCTGGCTGCGAATGCACAGCTTAGCAGGAAAGCAGTACGCGCATGCTACGAATGTGATCTCTTGATGGTGTCCCAGAAAGGAACTCTGGCACTTGTAGTTCCCAAGTGAGCTTAGCTGCACAACGTTTGCCCCAGAGTGGCGAGCAGAAACATTGCTAGGAAGCAGTGACCCACCCAATTCACCGGGGCAATACCACCATATACTTCTACTAGAGAAAAGAGACTCCCCATTCCGTGCGTGCCCTCTTCGCATTCAGAGGGTAGTTTAAGGTCTGCGAAGCACAGTCATGGCCCATAGCGTTGCAGGACTGCCATCTCCAAATTGAATGGGAGGCTGCCCTAACTCGAGTGGTTAAAGGCCGAACACAAGCCGTGAAGGCACTTCACCGTGTGCAAAAGAAGCACAGAAAACGGACATTTTTCCCTGCAGGAAAAGGGTTCTTGGTTTCTCAAACGGAAAGACAATCTGTCACAGAGAAGTCAGTATTGGAGAGAGGCAGAAGGCTGTACTTGGCAGAGGCAAGTGTAAGAGTTTCCTCAAAGCAGCCTTCTCAAAGAGGATAGAAGCAGAGTCCTTGTCCAGTGGCCTCTCCACGAGAGTCTATCCACAAAAGGAACACCTTGAATCTATCTGCGAATGCACAGCTTAGGAGGAAAGCAGTACGCGCATGCTACGAATGTGGTCTCTTGATGGTGCCCCAGAAAGGAACTCTGGCACTTGTACTTCCCATGTGAGCTTAGCTGTACGACGTTTGCCCCACAGTGGAGAGCGGAAACATTGCTAGTGGGCAGTGAGCCACCCAATACACCAGGGCAGTAGCACCACACACTTCTCCCAGAGACAAGGGACTTACCATTCCGTGCGTGCCCTCTTCGCATTCAGAGGGTAGTTTACTGTCTGCGAAGCCCAGTCATGGCCCACAGCGTGGCAGGAGTTCCATCTACAAAGTGAATGGGAAGCTGCCCTCCCTCGAGTGGGTAAAGGCCGATCGCCAGCCATGAAAGCACTTCACCGTGTGCAAAAGAAGAACAGAAAACGGATATTTTTCCCTGCAAGAAAGGGCTCTTGGTTTCTCAAACGTAAAGACAAGCTGTCACAGGTAAGTCAGTATTGGACAGAGGCAGAAGGCTGTACTTGGCAGAGGCAAGGGTAAGAGGTTCCTCAAAGAAGCCTTCTCATAGAGCATAGAAGAAGACTCCCTCTCCAGCGGCATCACCACGAGAGTCTATCCACCAAAGGAACACCTTGAAGATGGCTGCGAATGCACAGCTTAGCAGGAAAGCATACCGGCATGCTACGAATGTGATCTCTTGATGGTGCTCCAGAAAGGAACTCTGGTACTTGTACTTCCAAAGTGAGCTTAGCTGCACGACATTTGGCCCACAGTGGCCAGCAGAAACATTGCTAGTGGGCAGTGAACCACCCAATACACTGGGGCAGTAGCACCACACACTTCTCCCAGAGAAAAGAGACTTCCCATTCCGCGCGTGCCCTATTAGAATGGAGACGGTAGTTTACTGTCTGCGAAGCACAGTCCTGGCCCACAGCGTTGCAGGAGTGCCATCTCCAAATTGAATGGGAAGCTGCCCTCCCTCGAGTGGTTAAAGGCCGAACACCAGCCGTGAAGGCACCTCAACGTGTGCAAAAGAAGAGAATATGGATATTTTTCATGGAGGAAAAGAGCTCCTGGTTTTTCAAAAGGAAAGACAAGCTGTCACAGGTAAGTCAGTATTGGAGAAAGGCAGAAGGCTGTACTTGGCAGAGGCTAGGGTAAGAGGTTCCTCAAAGCAGCCTTCTCAAAGAGCATAGAAGCAGAGGCCCTCTCCAGTGGCCTCTCCACGGGAGCCTATCCACAAAAGGAGCACCTTGAAGCTGGCTGCGAATGCACAGCTTCGCAGGAATGCAGTACCCGCATGCTACGAATGTGATCTCTTCATGTTGTCCCAGAAATGAACTCTGGCACTTGTACCTCCCAAGTGAGCTTAGCTGAACAACGTTTGCCCCAGAGTTGCGAGCAGAAACATTGCTAGTGGGCAGTGAGCCACCCAATACACCGGGGCAGTACCACCACATACTTCTACTAGAGAAAAGAGACTCCCCATTCCGTGCATGCCCTCTTTGAATGTAGAGGGTAGTTTACTGTCTGCGAAACACAGTCATGGCCCACAGCGTTGCAGGAGTCCCATCTCCATAGTCAATGGGAGGCGGCCCTAACTTGAGTGGTTAAAGGCCGAACGCCAGCCGTGAAGGCACTTCACCGTGTGCAAAAGAAGAACAGAAAACGGACGTTTTTCCCTGCAGAAAAGGGCTCTTGATTTCTCAAACGGAAAGACAAGCTGTCACAGGGAAGTCAGTATTGAGGAGAGGCACAAGGATGTACTTGGCAGAGGCTATGGTAACAGGTTCCTCAAAGCAGCCTTCTTAAAGAGCATAGATGCAGAGGCCCTCTCCAGCGGCCATTCCACGAGAGTCTATCCACAAAAGGAGCACCTTGAAGCTGGCTGCGAATGCACAGCTTAGGAGGAAAGCAGTACCGCATGCTACGAATGTGATCTCTTGATGGTGCCCCAGAAAGGAACTCTGGCACTTGTACTTCCCAAGTGAGCTTAGCTGCACAAAGTTGGCCCCACAGTGGCGAGCAGAAACATTGCGAGTGGGCAGTAAGCCACCAAAAACACAGGGGCAGTAGCACCACACACTTCTCCCAGACAACAGAGACGTCCAATTCCGTGCGTGCCCTCTTCGAATGGAGAGGGTAGTTTACTCTCTGTGAAGCCCAGTCATGGCCCATAGCGTTGCAGGAGTGCCATCTCCAAAGTGAATGGGAAGCTGCCTTCTCTCGAGTGGTTAAAGGCCATACACCTGCCGTGAAATCACTTCGCCGTGTGCAAAAGAAGCACAGGAAACGGTCATTTTTCCCTGCAGGAAAAGGGCTCTTGGTTTCTCTAACGGAAGGACAATCTGTCACAGGGAAGTCAATATAGGAGAGAGGCAGAAGGCTGTACTTTGCAGTGGCTACGGTAATTGGTTCCTCAAAGCAGCCTTCTCAAAGAGCATAGAAGCAGAGGCCCTCTGCAGCGGCCTCTCCACGAGAGTCTATCCACAAAAGGAACACCTTGAAGCTGGCTGCGAATGCACAGCTTAGGAGGACAGCATTACCCGTATGCTACTAATGTGATCTCAGGATGGTGCCCCAGGAAGGAACTCTGGCACTTGTACTTCCCAAGTGAGCTTAGCCCACGACGTTTGCCCCACAGTGGCGACCACACAACTTGCTAGTGGGCAGTGAGCTCCCCAATACACCGGCGCCTTACTACCAACACATCTCCCAGAGAACAGAGACATCCCATTCCATTCGTGCACTCTTCGAATGGCGATTGTAGTTTAGTGTCTGCGAAGCACAATCATGACCCACAGTGTTGCAGGAGTGCCATCTACAAAGTGAATGGGAAGCTGCCCTCCCACGAGTGCTTAAAGGCTGAACACCAGCCGTGAAGGCACTTCACCGTGTGCAAAAGAAGAACAGAAAACGGACATTTTTCCCTGCATGAAAAGGGCTCTTGGTTTCTCAAACGGAAAGACAAGCTGTCACAGGGAAGTCAGTATTGGAGAGAGGCAGAAGGCTGTACTTGGCAGAGGCAAGTGTAAGAGGTTCCTCAAAGCAGCCTTCTCAAAGAGCATAGAAGCAGAGGCCCTCTCCAGCGGCCTCTCTACGAGAGTCTATCCAAAAAAGGAGCACCTTGAAGCTGGCTGCGAATGCACAGCTTAGGAGGAAAGCAGTACGCGCATGCTACGAATGTGTTCTCTTGATGGTGCCCCAGAAAGGAACTCTGGCACTTGTACTTCCCATGTGAGCTTAGCTGCACGTCGTTTGGCCCACAGTGGCGAGCAGAAACATTGCTAGTAGGCAGTGAGCCACCCAATACACCAGGGCAGTAGCACCACCCACTTCTCCCAGAGACAAGGGACTTACCATTCCGTGCGTGCCCTCTTCGCATTCAGAGGGTAGTTTACTGTCTGCGAAGCCCAGTCATGGCCCACAGCGTGGCAGGAGTTCCATCTACAAAGTGAATGGGAAGCTGCCTTCCCTCGAGTGGGTAAAGGCCGATCACCAGCCGTGAAACCACTTCACCGTGTGCAAAAGAAAAACAGAAAATGGACATATTTCCCAGCAAGAAAGGGCTCTCGGTTTCTCAAACGGAAAGACAAGCTGGCACAGGTAAGTCAGTATTGGACAGAGGCAGAAGGCTGTATGTGGCAGAGGCTAGGGTCAGAGGTTCCTCAAAACAGCCTTCTCAAAGAGCAAAGAAGCAGAGGCCCTCTCCAGCGGCCTCTCCACGAGAGTCTATCCACGAAAGGAGCACCTTGAAGCTGGCTGCGAATGCACAGCTTAGCAGGAAAGCAGTACGCGCATGCTACGAATGTGATCTCTTGATGGTGTCCCAGAAAGGAACTCTGGCACTTGTAGTTCCCAAGTGAGCTTAGCTGCACAACGTTTGCCCCAGAGTGGCGAGCAGAAACATTGCTAGGAAGCAGTGACCCACCCAATTCACCGGGGCAATACCACCATATACTTCTACTAGAGAAAAGAGACTCCCCATTCCGTGCGTGCCCTCTTCGCATTCAGAGGGTAGTTTAAGGTCTGCGAAGCACAGTCATGGCCCATAGCGTTGCAGGACTGCCATCTCCAAATTGAATGGGAGGCTGCCCTAACTCGAGTGGTTAAAGGCCGAACACAAGCCGTGAAGGCACTTCACCGTGTGCAAAAGAAGCACAGAAAACGGACATTTTTCCCTGCAGGAAAAGGGTTCTTGGTTTCTCAAACGGAAAGACAATCTGTCACAGAGAAGTCAGTATTGGAGAGAGGCAGAAGGCTGTACTTGACAGAGGCAAGTGTAAGAGGTTCCTCAAAGCAGCCTTCTCAAAGAGGATAGAAGCAGAGTCCTTGTCCAGTGGCCTCTCCACGAGAGTCTATCCACAAAAGGAACAACTTGAATCTATCTGCGAATGCACAGCTTAGGAGGAAAGCAGTACGCGCATGCTACGAATGTGGTCTCTTGATGGTGCCCCAGAAAGGAACTCTGGCACTTGTACTTCCCATGTGAGCTTAGCTGTACGACGTTTGCCCCACAGTGGAGAGCAGAAACATTGCTAGTGGGCAGTGAGCCACCCAATACACCAGGGCAGTAGCACCACACACTTCTCCCAGAGACAAGGGACTTACCATTCCGTGCGTGCCCTCTTCGCATTCAGAGGGTAGTTTACTGTCTGCGAAGCCCAGTCATGGCCCACAGCGTGGCAGGAGTTCCATCTACAAAGTGAATGGGAAGCTGCCCTCCCTCGAGTGGGTAAAGGCCGATCGCCAGCCATGAAAGCACTTCACCGTGTGCAAAAGAAGAACAGAAAACGGATATTTTTCCCTGCAAGAAAGGGCTCTTGGTTTCTCAAACGTAAAGACAAGCTGTCACAGGTAAGTCAGTATTGGACAGAGGCAGAAGGCTGTACTTGGCAGAGGCAAGGGTAAGAGGTTCCTCAAAGAAGCCTTCTCATAGAGCATAGAAGAAGACTCCCTCTCCAGCGGCATCACCACGAGAGTCTATCCACCAAAGGAACACCTTGAAGATGGCTGCGAATGCACAGCTTAGCAGGAAAGCATACCGGCATGCTACGAATGTGATCTCTTGATGGTGCTCCAGAAAGGAACTCTGGTACTTGTACTTCCAAAGTGAGCTTAGCTGCACGACATTTGGCCCACAGTGGCCAGCAGAAACATTGCTAGTGGGCAGTGAACCACCCAATACACTGGGGCAGTAGCACCACACACTTCTCCCAGAGAAAAGAGACTTCCCATTCCGCGCGTGCCCTCTTAGAATGGAGACGGTAGTTTACTGTCTGCGAAGCACAGTCCTGGCCCACAGCGTTGCAGGAGTGCCATCTCCAAATTGAATGGGAAGCTGCCCTCCCTCGAGTGGTTAAAGGCCGAACACCAGCCGTGAAGGCACCTCACCGTGTGCAAAAGAAGAGAAAATGGATATTTTTCATGGAGGAAAAGAGCTCCTGGTTTTTCAAAAGGAAAGACAAGCTGTCACAGGTAAGTCAGTATTGGAGAAAGGCAGAAGGCTGTACTTGGCAGAGGCTAGGGTAAGAGGTTCCTCAAAGCAGCCTTCTCAAAGAGCATAGAAGCAGAGGCCCTCTCCAGTGGCCTCTCCACGGGAGCCTATCCACAAAAGGAGCACCTTGAAGCTGGCTGCGAATGCACAGCTTCGCAGGAATGCAGTACCCGCATGCTACGAATGTGATCTCTTCATGGTGTCCCAGAAATGAACTCTGGCACTTGTACCTCCCAAGTGAGCTTAGCTGAACAACGTTTGCCCCAGAGTTGCGAGCAGAAACATTGCTAGTGGGCAGTGAGCCACCCAATACACCGGGGCAGTACCACCACATACTTCTACTAGAGAAAAGAGACTCCCCATTCCGTGCATGCCCTCTTCGAATGTAGAGGGTAGTTTACTGTCTGCGAAACACAGTCATGGCCCACAGCGTTGCAGGAGTCCCATCTCCATAGTCAATGGGAGGCGGCCCTAACTTGAGTGGTTAAAGGCCGAACGCCAGCCGTGAAGGCACTTCACCGTGTGCAAAAGAAGAACAGAAAACGGACGTTTTTCCCTGCAGAAAAGGGCTCTTGATTTCTCAAACGGAAAGACAAGCTGTCACAGGGAAGTCAGTATTGAGGAGAGGCACAAGGATGTACTTGGCAGAGGCTATGGTAACAGGTTCCTCAAAGCAGCCTTCTTAAAGAGCATAGATGCAGAGGCCCTCTCCAGCGGCCATTCCACGAGAGTCTATCCACAAAAGGAGCACCTTGAAGCTGGCTGCGAATGCACAGCTTAGGAGGAAAGCAGTACCGCATGCTACGAATGTGATCTCTTGATGGTGCCCCAGAAAGGAACTCTGGCACTTGTACTTCCCAAGTGAGCTTAGCTGCACAAAGTTGGCCCCACAGTGGCGAGCAGAAACATTGCGAGTGGGCAGTAAGCCACCAAAAACACAGGGGCAGTAGCACCCCACACTTCTCCCAGACAACAGAGACGTCCAATTCCGTGCGTGCCCTCTTCGAATGGAGAGGGTAGTTTACTCTCTGTGAAGCCCAGTCATGGCCCATAGCGTTGCAGGAGTGCCATCTCCAAAGTGAATGGGAAGCTGCCTTCTCTCGAGTGGTTAAAGGCCGTACACCTGCCATGAAATCACTTCGCCGTGTGCAAAAGAAGCACAGGAAACGGTCATTTTTCCCTGCAGGAAAAGGGCTCTTGGTTTCTCTAACGGAAGGACAATCTGTCACAGGGAAGTCAATATAGGAGAGAGGCAGAAGGCTGTACTTTGCAGTGGCTACGGTAATTGGTTCCTCAAAGCAGCCTTCTCAAAGAGCATAGAAGCAGAGGCCCTCTGCAGCGGCCTCTCCACGAGAGTCTATCCACAAAAGGAACACCTTGAAGCTGGCTGCGAATGCACAGCTTAGGAGGACAGCATTACCCGTATGCTACTAATGTGATCTCAGGATGGTGCCCCAGGAAGGAACTCTGGCACTTGTACTTCCCAAGTGAGCTTAGCCCACGACGTTTGCCCCACAGTGGCGACCACACAACTTGCTAGTGGGCAGTGAGCTCCCCAATACACCGGCGCCTTACTACCAACACATCTCCCAGAGAACAGAGACATCCCATTCCATTCGTGCACTCTTCGAATGGCGATTGTAGTTTAGTGTCTGCGAAGCACAATCATGACCCACAGTGTTGCAGGAGTGCCATCTACAAAGTGAATGGGAAGCTGCCCTCCCACGAGTGCTTAAAGGCTGAACACCAGCCGTGAAGGCACTTCACCGTGTGCAAAAGAAGAACAGAAAACGGACATTTTTCCCTGCATGAAAAGGGCTCTTGGTTTCTCAAACGGAAAGACAAGCTGTCACAGGGAAGTCAGTATTGGAGAGAGGCAGAAGGCTGTACTTGGCAGAGGCAAGTGTAAGAGGTTCCTCAAAGCAGCCTTCTCAAAGAGCATAGAAGCAGAGGCCCTCTCCAGCGGCCTCTCTACGAGAGTCTATCCAAAAAAGGAGCACCTTGAAGCTGGCTGCGAATGCACAGCTTAGGAGGAAAGCAGTACGCGCATGCTACGAATGTGTTCTCTTGATGGTGCCCCAGAAAGGAACTCTGGCACTTGTACTTCCCATGTGAGCTTAGCTGCACATCGTTTGGCCCACAGTGGCGAGCAGAAACATTGCTAGTAGGCAGTGAGCCACCCAATACACCAGGGCAGTAGCACCACCCACTTCTCCCAGAGACAAGGGACTTACCATTCCGTGCGTGCCCTCTTCGCATTCAGAGGGTAGTTTAAGGTCTGCGAAGCACAGTCATGGCCCATAGCGTTGCAGGACTGCCATCTCCAAATTGAATGGGAGGCTGCCCTAACTCGAGTGGTTAAAGGCCGAACACAAGCCGTGAAGGCACTTCACCGTGTGCAAAAGAAGCACAGAAAACGGACATTTTTCCCTGCAGGAAAAGGGTTCTTGGTTTCTCAAACGGAAAGACAATCTGTCACAGAGAAGTCAGTATTGGAGAGAGGCAGAAGGCTGTACTTGGCAGAGGCAAGTGTAAGAGGTTCCTCAAAGCAGCCTTCTCAAAGAGGATAGAAGCAGAGTCCTTGTCCAGTGGCCTCTCCACGAGAGTCTATCCACAAAAGGAACACCTTGAATCTATCTGCGAATGCACAGCTTAGGAGGAAAGCAGTACGCGCATGCTACGAATGTGGTCTCTTGATGGTGCCCCAGAAAGGAACTCTGGCACTTGTACTTCCCATGTGAGCTTAGCTGTACGACGTTTGCCCCACAGTGGAGAGCAGAAACATTGCTAGTGGGCAGTGAGCCACCCAATACACCAGGGCAGTAGCACCACACACTTCTCCCAGAGACAAGGGACTTACCATTCCGTGCGTGCCCTCTTCGCATTCAGAGGGTAGTTTACTGTCTGCGAAGCCCAGTCATGGCCCACAGCGTGGCAGGAGTTCCATCTACAAAGTGAATGGGAAGCTGCCCTCCCTCGAGTGGGTAAAGGCCGATCGCCAGCCGTGAAAGCACTTCACCGTGTGCAAAAGAAGAACAGAAAACGGACATTTTTCCCTGCAAGAAAGGGCTCTTGGTTTCTCAAACGTAAAGACAAGCTGTCACAGGTAAGTCAGTATTGGACAGAGGCAGAAGGCTGTACTTGGCAGAGGCAAGGGTAAGAGGTTCCTCAAAGAAGCCTTCTCATAGAGCATAGAAGAAGACTCCCTCTCCAGCGGCATCACCACGAGAGTCTATCCACCAAAGGAACACCTTGAAGATGGCTGCGAATGCACAGCTTAGCAGGAAAGCATACCGGCATGCTACGAATGTGATCTCTTGATGGTGCTCCAGAAAGGAACTCTGGTACTTGTACTTCCAAAGTGAGCTTAGCTGCACGACATTTGGCCCACAGTGGCCAGCAGAAACATTGCTAGTGGGCAGTGAACCACCCAATACACTGGGGCAGTAGCACCACACACTTCTCCCAGAGAAAAGAGACTTCCCATTCCGCGCGTGCCCTCTTAGAATGGAGACGGTAGTTTACTGTCTGCGAAGCACAGTCCTGGCCCACAGCGTTGCAGGAGTGCCATCTCCAAATTGAATGGGAAGCTGCCCTCCCTCGAGTGGTTAAAGGCCGAACACCAGCCGTGAAGGCACCTCACCGTGTGCAAAAGAAGAGAAAATGGATATTTTTCATGGAGGAAAAGAGCTCCTGGTTTTTCAAAAGGAAAGACAAGCTGTCACAGGTAAGTCAGTATTGGAGAAAGGCAGAAGGCTGTACTTGGCAGAGGCTAGGGTAAGAGGTTCCTCAAAGCAGCCTTCTCAAAGAGCATAGAAGCAGAGGCCCTCTCCAGTGGCCTCTCCACGGGAGCCTATCCACAAAAGGAGCACCTTGAAGCTGGCTGCGAATGCACAGCTTCGCAGGAATGCAGTACCCGCATGCTACGAATGTGATCTCTTCATGTTGTCCCAGAAATGAACTCTGGCACTTGTACCTCCCAAGTGAGCTTAGCTGAACAACGTTTGCCCCAGAGTTGCGAGCAGAAACATTGCTAGTGGGCAGTGAGCCACCCAATACACCGGGGCAGTACCACCACATACTTCTACTAGAGAAAAGAGACTCCCCATTCCGTGCATGCCCTCTTCGAATGTAGAGGGTAGTTTACTGTCTGCGAAACACAGTCATGGCCCACAGCGTTGCAGGAGTCCCATCTCCATAGTCAATGGGAGGCGGCCCTAACTTGAGTGGTTAAAGGCCGAACGCCAGCCGTGAAGGCACTTCACCGTGTGCAAAAGAAGAACAGAAAACGGACGTTTTTCCCTGCAGAAAAGGGCTCTTGATTTCTCAAACGGAAAGACAAGCTGTCACAGGGAAGTCAGTATTGAGGAGAGGCACAAGGATGTACTTGGCAGAGGCTATGGTAACAGGTTCCTCAAAGCAGCCTTCTTAAAGAGCATAGATGCAGAGGCCCTCTCCAGCGGCCATTCCACGAGAGTCTATCCACAAAAGGAGCACCTTGAAGCTGGCTGCGAATGCACAGCTTAGGAGGAAAGCAGTACCGCATGCTACGAATGTGATCTCTTGATGGTGCCCCAGAAAGGAACTCTGGCACTTGTACTTCCCAAGTGAGCTTAGCTGCACAAAGTTGGCCCCACAGTGGCGAGCAGAAACATTGCGAGTGGGCAGTAAGCCACCAAAAACACAGGGGCAGTAGCACCACACACTTCTCCCAGACAACAGAGACGTCCAATTCCGTGCGTGCCCTCTTCGAATGGAGAGGGTAGTTTACTCTCTGTGAAGCCCAGTCATGGCCCATAGCGTTGCAGGAGTGCCATCTCCAAAGTGAATGGGAAGCTGCCTTCTCTCGAGTGGTTAAAGGCCGTACACCTGCCATGAAATCACTTCGCCGTGTGCAAAAGAAGCACAGGAAACGGTCATTTTTCCCTGCAGGAAAAGGGCTCTTGGTTTCTCTAACGGAAGGACAATCTGTCACAGGGAAGTCAATATAGGAGAGAGGCAGAAGGCTGTACTTTGCAGTGGCTACGGTAATTGGTTCCTCAAAGCAGCCTTCTCAAAGAGCATAGAAGCAGAGGCCCTCTGCAGCGGCCTCTCCACGAGAGTCTATCCACAAAAGGAACACCTTGAAGCTGGCTGCGAATGCACAGCTTAGGAGGACAGCATTACCCGTATGCTACTAATGTGATCTCAGGATGGTGCCCCAGGAAGGAACTCTGGCACTTGTACTTCCCAAGTGAGCTTAGCCCACGACGTTTGCCCCACAGTGGCGACCACACAACTTGCTAGTGGGCAGTGAGCTCCCCAATACACCGGCGCCTTACTACCAACACATCTCCCAGAGAACAGAGACATCCCATTCCATTCGTGCACTCTTCGAATGGCGATTGTAGTTTAGTGTCTGCGAAGCACAATCATGACCCACAGTGTTGCAGGAGTGCCATCTACAAAGTGAATGGGAAGCTGCCCTCCCACGAGTGCTTAAAGGCTGAACACCAGCCGTGAAGGCACTTCACCGTGTGCAAAAGAAGAACAGAAAACGGACATTTTTCCCTGCATGAAAAGGGCTCTTGGTTTCTCAAACGGAAAGACAAGCTGTCACAGGGAAGTCAGTATTGGAGAGAGGCAGAAGGCTGTACTTGGCAGAGGCTATGGTAACAGGTTCCTCAAAGCAGCCTTCTTAAAGAGCATAGATGCAGAGGCCCTCTCCAGCGGCCATTCCACGAGAGTCTATCCACAAAAGGAGCACCTTGAAGCTGGCTGCGAATGCACAGCTTAGGAGGAAAGCAGTACGCGCATGCTACGAATGTGTTCTCTTGATGGTGCCCCAGAAAGGAACTCTGGCACTTGTACTTCCCATGTGAGCTTAGCTGCACGTCGTTTGGCCCACAGTGGCGAGCAGAAACATTGCTAGTAGGCAGTGAGCCACCCAATACACCAGGGCAGTAGCACCACACACTTCTCCCAGAGACAAGGGACTTACCATTCCGTGCGTGCCCTCTTCGCATTCAGAGGGTAGTTTACTGTCTGCGAAGCCCAGTCATGGCCCACAGCGTGGCAGGAGTTCCATCTACAAAGTGAATGGGAAGCTGCCCTCCCTCGAGTGGGTAAAGGCCGATCGCCAGCCATGAAAGCACTTCATCGTGTGCAAAAGAAGAACAGAAAACGGATATTTTTCCCTGCAAGAAAGGGCTCTTGGTTTCTCAAACGTAAAGACAAGCTGTCACAGGTAAGTCAGTATTGGACAGAGGCAGAAGGCTGTACTTGGCAGAGGCAAGGGTAAGAGGTTCCTCAAAGAAGCCTTCTCATAGAGCATAGAAGAAGACTCCCTCTCCAGAGGCATCACCACGAGAGTCTATCCACCAAAGGAACACCTTGAAGATGGCTGCGAATGCACAGCTTAGCAGGAAAGCATACCGGCATGCTACGAATGTGATCTCTTGATGGTGCTCCAGAAAGGAACTCTGGTACTTGTACTTCCAAAGTGAGCTTAGCTGCACGACATTTGGCCCACAGTGGCCAGCAGAAACATTGCTAGTGGGCAGTGAACCACCCAATACACTGGGGCAGTAGCACCACACACTTCTCCCAGAGAAAAGAGACTTCCCATTCCGCGCGTGCCCTCTTAGAATGGAGACGGTAGTTTACTGTCTGCGAAGCACAGTCCTGGCCCACAGCGTTGCAGGAGTGCCATCTCCAAATTGAATGGGAAGCTGCCCTCCCTCGAGTGGTTAAAGGCCGAATACCAGCCGTGAAGGCACCTCACCGTGTGCAAAAGAAGAGAAAATGGATATTTTTCATGGAGGAAAAGAGCTCCTGGTTTTTCAAAAGGAAAGACAAGCTGTCACAGGTAAGTCAGTATTGGAGAAAGGCAGAAGGCTGTACTTGGCAGAGGCTAGGGTAAGAGGTTCCTCAAAGCAGCCTTCTCAAAGAGCATAGAAGCAGAGGCCCTCTCCAGTGGCCTCTCCACGGGAGCCTATCCACAAAAGGAGCACCTTGAAGCTGGCTGCGAATGCACAGCTTCGCAGGAATGCAGTACCCGCATGCTACGAATGTGATCTCTTCATGGTGTCCCAGAAATGAACTCTGGCACTTGTACCTCCCAAATGAGCTTAGCTGAACAACGTTTGCCCCAGAGTTGCGAGCAGAAACATTGCTAGTGGGCAGTGAGCCACCCAATACACCGGGGCAGTACCACCACATACTTCTACTAGAGAAAAGAGACTCCCCATTCCGTGCATGCCCTCTTCGAATGTAGAGGGTAGTTTACTGTCTGCGAAACACAGTCATGGCCCACAGCGTTGCAGGAGTGCCATCTCCAAAGTCAATGTGAGGCGGCCCTAACTTGAGTGGTTAAAGGCCGAACGCCAGCCGTGAAGGCACTTCACCGTGTGCAAAAGAAGAACAGAAAACGGACGTTTTTCCCTGCAGAAAAGGGCTCTTGATTTCTCAAACGGAAAGACAAGCTGTCACAGGGAAGTCAGTATTGAGGAGAGGCACAAGGATGTACTTGGCAGAGGCTATGGTAACAGGTTCCTCAAAGCAGCCTTCTTAAAGAGCATAGATGCAGAGGCCCTCTCCAGCGGCCATTCCACGAGAGTCTATCCACAAAAGGAGCACCTTGAAGCTGGCTGCGAATGCACAGCTTAGGAGGAAAGCAGTACCGCATGCTACGAATGTGATCCCTTGATGGTGCCCCAGAAAGGAACTCTGGCACTTGTACTTCCCAAGTGAGCTTAGCTGCACAAAGTTGGCCCCACAGTGGCGAGCAGAAACATTGCGAGTGGGCAGTAAGCCACCAAAAACACAGGGGAAGTAGCACCACACAATTCTCCCAGACAACAGAGACGTCCAATTCCGTGCGTGCCCTCTTCGAATGGAGAGGGTAGTTTACTCTCTGTGAAGCCCAGTCATGGCCCATAGCGTTGCAGGAGTGCCATCTCCAAATTGAATGGGAGGCTGCCCTAACTCGAGTGGTTAAAGACCGAACACCTGCCGTGAAGTCACTTCGCCGTGTGCAAAAGAAGCACAGGAAACGGACATTTTTCCCTGCAGGAAAAGGGCTCTTGGTTTCTCTAACGGAAGGACAATCTGTCACAGGGAAGTCAATATAGGAGAGAGGCAGAAGGCTGTACTTTGCAGTGGCTACGGTAATTGGTTCCTCAAAGCAGCCTTCTCAAAGAGCATAGAAGCAGAGGCCCTCTGCAGCGGCCTCTCCACGAGTGTCTATCCACAAAAGGAACACCTTGAAGCTGGCTGCGAATGCACAGCTTAGGAGGACAGCATTACCCGTATGCTACTAATGTGATCTCAGGATGGTGCCCCAGGAAGGAACTCTGGCACTTGTACTTCCCAAGTGAGCTTAGCCCACGACGTTTGCCCCACAGTGGCGACCACACAACTTGCTAGTGGGCAGTGAGCTCCCCAATACACCGGCGCCTTACTACCAACACATCTCCCAGAGAACAGAGACATCCCATTCCATTCGTGCACTCTTCGAATGGCGATTGTAGTTTAGTGTCTGCGAAGCACAATCATGACCAACAGTGTTGCAGGAGTGCCATCTACAAAGTGAATGGGAAGCTGTCCTCCCTCGAGTGGGTAAAGGCCGATCACCAGCCGTGAAACCACTTCACCGTTTGCAAAAGAAGAACAGAAAACGGACATTTTTCCCTGCATGAAAAGGGCTCTTGGTTTCTCAAACGGAAAGACAAGCTGGCACAGGTAAGTCAGTATTGGACAGAGGCAGAAGGCTGTACATGGCAGAGGCTAGGGTCAGAGGTTCCTCAAAGCAGCCTTCTCAAAAAGCAAAGAAGCAGAGGCCCTCTCCAGCGGCCTCTCTACGAGAGTCTATCTACAAAAGGAGCACCTTGAAGTTGGCTGCGAATGCACAGCTTAGCAGGAAAGCAGTACGCGCATGCTACGAATGTGTTCTCTTGATGGTGCCCCAGAATGGAACTCTGGCACTTGTACTTCCAATGTGAGCTTAGCTGCACGTCGTTTGGCCCAAAGTGGCGAGCAGAAACATTGCTAGTAGGCAGTGAGCCATCCAATACACCAGGGCAGTAGCACCACACACTTCTCCCAGAGACAAGGGACTTACCATTCCGTGCGTGCCCTCTTCGCATTCAGAGGGTAGTTTACTGTCTGCGAAGCCCAGTCATGGCCCACAGCGTGGCAGGAGTTCCATCTACAAAGTGAATGGGAAGCTGCCTTCCCTCGAGTGGGTAAAGGCCGATCACCAGCCGTGAAACCACTTCACCGTGTGCAAAAGAAAAACAGAAAACGGACATTTTTCCCAGCAAGAAAGGGCTCTCGGTTTCTCAAACGGAAAGACAAGCTGGCACAGGTAAGTCAGTATTGGACAGAGGCAGAAGGCTGTACGTGGCAGAGGCTAGGGTCAGAGGTTCCTCAAAACAGCCTTCTCAAAGAGCAAAGAAGCAGAGGCCCTCTCCAGCGGCCTCTCCACGAGAGTCTATCCACAAAAGGAGCACCTTGAAGCTGGCTGCGAATGCACAGCTTAGCAGGAAAGCAGTACCCGCATGCTACGAATGTGATCTCTTGATGGTGTCCCAGAAAGGAACTCTGGCACTTGTAGTTCCCAAGTGAGCTTAGCTGCACAACGTTTGCCCCAGAGTGGCGAGCAGAAACATTGCTAGGAAGCTGTGACCCACCCAATTCACCGGGGCAATACCACCATATACTTCTACTAGAGAAAAGAGACTCCCCATTCCGTGCGTGCCCTCTTCGCATTCAGAGGGTAGTTTAAGGTCTGCGAAGCACAGTCATGGCCCATAGCGTTGCAGGACTGCCATCTCCAAATTGAATGGGAGGCTGCCCTAACTCGAGTGGTTAAAGGCCGAACACAAGCCGTGAAGGCACTTCACCGTGTGCAAAAGAAGAACAGAAAACGGACATTTTTCCCTGCAGGAAAAGGGCTCTTGGTTTCTCCAATGGAAAGACAATCTGTCACATAGAAGTCAGTATAGGAGAGAGGCAGAAGGCTGTACTTGGCAGTGGCTACGGTAATTGGTTCCTCAAAGCAGCCTTCTCAAAGAGCATAGAAGCAGAGGCCCTATCCAGCGGCCTCTCCACGAGAGTCTATCCAGAAAAAGAACACCTTGAATCTGTGTGCGAATGCACAGCTTAGGAGGAAAGCATTACCCACATGCTACGAATGTGATCTCAGGATGGTGCTCCAGGAAGGAACTCTGGCACATGTACTTCACCACTGACTGTAGCTGCACAACGTTTGTCCCACAGTGGCGAGCAGAACCATTGCTAGTGCGCAGTGACCCACCAAACACAATGGGGCAGTACCACCACATACTTCTACTAGAGAAAAGAGACTCCCCATTCCGTGCGTGCCCTCTTCGAATGGAGAGGGTAGTTTACTGTCTGCGAAACACAGTCATGGCCCCCAGCGTTGCAGGAGTGCCATCTCCAAAGTGAATGGGAGGCGGCCCTAACTCGAGTGGTTAAAGGCCGAACACAAGCCGTGAAGGCACATCACCGTGTGCAAAAGAAGAACATAAAACGGACATTTTTTCCTGCAGGAAAAGGGCTCTTGGTTTCTCAAACGGAAAGAAAAGCTGTCACAGGGAAGTCAGTATTGGAGAGAGGCAGAAGGATGTACTTGGCAGAGGCTATACTAACAGGTTCTTCAAATCAGCCTTCTCAAAGAGCATAGATGCAGAGGCCCTCTCCAGCGGCCACTCCACGAGAGTCTATCCAAAAAAGGAACACCTTGAATCTGTCTGCGAGTGCACAGCTTAGGAGGAAAGCATTACCCGCATGCTACGAATGTGATCTCAGGATGGTGCCCCAGGACGGAACTCTTGCACTTGTACTTCCCAAGTGAGCTTAGCCCACAACGTTTGCCCCACAGTGGCGACCACAAACCTTGCTAGTGGGCAGGGAGCTACCCAATACACCGGCGCCTTAGTACAAACACATCTCTCAAACGGAAAGACAAAGTTTCACAGGGAAGTCAGTATTGAGGAGAGGCACAAGGCTGTACATGGCAGAGGCTAGGGTAAGAGGTTCCTCAAAGCAGCCTTCTCAAAGAGCATAGAGGCAGAGGCCCTCTCCAGCGGCCATTCCACGAGAGTCTATCCACAAACGGAGCACCTTGCAGCTGGCTGCGAATGCACAGCTTAGGAGGAAAGCAGTACCCGCATGCTACGAATGGGACCTCTTGATCGTACCCCAGAAAGGAACTCTGGCACTTGTAGTTCCCAAGTGAGCTTAGCGGCACAGCGTGTGCCCCACAGTGCCGAGCAGAAACATTGCTAGTGGTCAGTGAGCCACCGAATATACCTGGGCAGTAGCACCACACACTTCTTCCAGAGAACAGAGACTTCCCATTCCGTGCATGCCCTCTTCGAATGGAGAGGCTAGTTTACTCTCTGCAAAACACAGTCATGGCCCACAGCGCTGCAGGAGTGTCATCTCCAAAGTGAATGGGAAGCTTCCGTCCCTCGAGTGGTTGAAGGCCGAACACCAGCCGTGAAGTCACTTCACCGTGTGCAAAAGAAGAACAGAAAACGGACATTTTTCCCTGCAGTAAAAGAGCTCTTGGTTTCTCAAACTGAAAGACAAGCTGTCACAGGTAAGTCAGTATTGGAGAAAGGCAGACGGCTGTACTTGGCAGAGGCTAGGGTAAGAGGTTCCTCAAAGCAGCCATCTCAAAGAGCAAAGAAGCAGAGGCCGTCTTCAGCGGCCTCTCCACGAGAGTCTATCCACAACAGGAGCACCTTGAAGCTGGCTCAGAATGCACAGCTTAGGAGGAAAGTAGTACCAGCATGCTACGAATGTGATCTTTTGATGGTGCCAGAGAAAGGAACTCTGGCACATGTACATCCCAAGTAAGCTTAGCTGCACAACGTTTGCCCCACAGTGGTGAGCAGAAATATTGCTAGAGGGCAGTGAGCCACGCAATACACCGGCGCAGTAGTACCACACACATCTCCCAGAGAAGAGACATTTCCCATTCCTTGCGTGCCCTCTTCGAATGGAGAGGGTAGTTTACTATCTGCGAAGCACAGTCATGGCCCACAGTGCTGCAGGTTTGCCATCTCCAAAGTGAATGGGAAGCTGCCCTGCCTCGGTTGGGTAAAGGCCGAACACCAGCCGTGAAGGCACTTCACCTTGTGCAAAAGAAGCACAGAAAACGGACATTTTTCCCTGCAGGAAAAGGGCTCTTGGTTTCTCAAAAGGAAAGACAAGCTGTCACAGGTAAGTCAGTATTGGAGAGAGGCAGAAGGCTGTACGTGGCAGAGGCTAGGGTAAGAGGTTCCTCAAAGCAGCCTTTTCAAAGAGCATAGACGCAGAGGCCCTCTGCAGCAGCATCTCCACGAGAGTCTATCCAAAACGGAGCACCTTGAGGCTGGCTGCGAAAGCACAGCTTAGGAGGAAATCAGTACCCGCATGCTACGAATGTGATCTCTTGATGGTGCCCCAGAAAGGAACCCTGGAACTTGTACTTCCCAAGTGCGCTTCTCTGCACAACGTTTGCCCCACAGTGGCGAGCAGAAACATTGCAAGTGGGCAGTGTACCACCCAATACACCGGGTCAGTAGCACCACATACTTCTCCCATCGAAAACAGACTTCCCACATCTTGCATGCCCTTTTCGAATGGCGAGGGTAGTTTAAGGTCTGAGAAGCACAGTCATGGCCCACAGCTTTGCAGGAGTGCCATCTCCAAAGTGAATGGGAAGCTTCCATCCCTCGAGTGGTTGAAGGTCGTACACCAGCCGTGAAGGCACTTCACCGTGTGCAAAAGAAGAACAGAAAACTGACATTTTTCCCTGCAGCAAAAGGATTCTTGGTTTCTCAAACGGAAAGACAAGCTGTCACAGGTAAGTCAGTATTGGAGAGAGACAGAAAGCTGTAGTTGGCAGAAGCTAGGGTAAGAGGTTCCTCAAAGGAGCCTTCTCAAAGAGCATAGACGCAGAGGCGCTATCCAGCGCCCTCTCCATGAGAGTCTATCCACAAAATGAACACCTTGAAGCTGGTTGCGAATGCACAGCTAAGGGGGAAAGCAGTACTTGCATGTTACGAATGTGATCTCGTGATGGTGCCCCAGAAAGGAATTCTGGCACTTGTACTTCCCAAGTGAGCTTAGCTGCACAACGTTTGCCCCACAGTGGCCAGCAGAAACCTTGCTAGTGGGCAGTGAGCCACCCAATACACCGGCGCAGTAGTACCACACACATCACCCAGAGAACAGAGGCTTTCCATTCCGTGCATGCCCTCTTCAAAAGGATACGGTAGTTTACTGTCTGCAAAGCACAGTCATGGCCCACAGCGCTGCAGGATTGCCATCTCCAAAGTGAATGGGAAGCTGCCTTCTCTCGAGTGGTTAAAGGCCGAACAACAGCCGTGTAGGCACTTCACCGGTTGCAAAAGAAGAACAGAATACGGACATTTTTCATGGCAGGAAAAGGGGTCTTTGTTTTTCAAACGGAAAGACAACCTGTCACAGGGAAGTCAGTATTGGAGAGAGGCAGAAGGCTGTACGTGGCAGATGCTAGGGTAAGAGGTTCCTCAAAGCAGCCTTCTCAAAGAGCAAAGAATCAGAGGCCGTCTCCAACGGCCTCTCCACGAGAGTCTATCCACAACAGGAACACCTTGAAGCTGGCTGCGAATGCACAGCTTAGGAGGAATGCAGTACCGCATGCTACGAATGTGATCTCTTGATGGTGCCCCAGAAAGGAACTCTGGCACTTGTACTTCCCAAGTGAGCTTAGCTGCACAACGTTTGTGCCACAGTGGCGAGCAGGAACATTGCTAGTGGGCAGTGAGCCACCGAATACACCGGGTCAGTAGTACCACGTACTTCGCCCAGAGAAAAGAGACTTCCCACTTCTTTCGTGCCCTTTTCGAATGGAGAGGGTAGTTTAAGGTCTGCGAAGCACAGTAATGGCCCACAGCTTTGCATGAGTGCCATCTCCAAAGTGAATGGGAAGATTCCATCCCTCGAGTGGTTGAAGGCCGAACACCAGCCGTAAAGGCACTTCACCGTGTGCAAAAGAAGCAAAGAAAACGGATATTTTTCCCCGCAGGAAAAGGGCTCTTGATTTATCAAATGGAAAGCCAGGCTTTCACAGTTAAGTCAGTATTGGAGAGACGCAGAAGGCTGTACTTGGCAGAGGCGTAGTTAAGAGGTTCCTCAAAGCAGCCTTCTCAAAGAGCAAAGAAGCAGAGGCCCTCGCCAGGGCCTCTCCACGAGAGTCTATCCACAAAAGGAGCACCTTGAAGCTGGCTGAGAATGAACAGCTTAGGAGGAAAGCAGTACCAGTATGCTACGAATGTGATCCTTTGATGGTGCCCGAGAAAGGATCTCTGGCATTTGTACTTCCCAAGTGAGCTTAGCTGCACAACGTTTGCCCCACAGTGGAGAGCAGAAATATTGCTAGTGCGCAGTGAGCCACCCAATACACCGGCGCAATAGTAACACACACATCTCCCAGAGAAGAGACACTTCCCATTCCGTGCGTGTCCTCTTCGAATGGAGAGGGTAATTTACTGTCTGCGAAGCACAGTCATGGCGCACAGCGCTGCAGGATTCCCATCTCCAATGTGAATGGGAAGCTGCCCTCCCTCGATTGGGTAAAGGCCGAACACCAGCCGTGAAGGCACTTCACCGTGTGCAAAAGAAGCACAGAAAACGGACATTTTTCCCTGCAGGAATAATGCTCTTGGTTTCTCAATCAGAAAGACAAGCTGTCACAGGTAAGTCAGTATTGGAGAGAGGCAGAAGGCTGTACGTGGTAGAGGCTAGGGTAAGAGGTTCCTCAAAGCAGCCTTTCCAAAGAGCATAGACGAAGAGGCCCTCTCCAGCGGCCTCTCAATGAGAGACTATCCAAAAAAGGAGCACCTTGAAGCTGGCTGCGAAAGCACAGCTTAGGAGGAAAGCAGTACCTGCATGCTACGAATGTGATCTCTTGATGGTGCCAAAGTAAAGAACCGTGGAACTTGTACTTCCCAAGTGCGCGTCTCTGCACAACGTTTGCCCCACAGTGGCGAGCAGAAACATTGCTAAGTGGGCAGTGAGCCACCCAATACACCGGGTCAGTAGACCACATACTTCGCCCAGAGAAAAGAGACTTCTCACTTCTTGCATGCCCTCTTCGAATGGAGATGGTAGTTTAAGGTCTGCGAAGCACAGTCATGGCCCACAGCTTTGCAGTAGTGCCATCTCCAAAGTGAATGGGAAGCTTCCCTCGCTCGAATTGTTGAAGGTGGAACACCAGCCGTAAAGGCACTTCACCGTGTGCAAAAGAAGCACAGAAAACGGACATTTTTCCCTGCAGGAAAAGGGCTCTTGTTTTCTCAAACGGAAAGACAAGCTGTCACAGGTAAGTCAGTAGTGGAGAGAGGCAGAAGGCTGTACGTGGCAGAGGCTAGGGTAAGAGGTTCCAAAAAGCAGCCTTCTCAAAGAGAATAGACGCAGAGACCCTCTCCAGCGTCCTCTCCACGACAGTCTATCCAACAAAGGAGCACCTTGAAGCTGGCTTTGAATGCACAGCTTAGGAGGAAAGCGGTACTTGCATGCTACGAATGTGATCTCTTGATGGTGCCCCAGAAAGGAACTCTGGCACTTGTACTTCCCAAGTGAGCTTAGCTGCACAACGTTTGCCCCTCAGTGGCGAGCAGAAATATTGCTATTGGGTAGTGAGCCACCGAATACACCGGGTCAGTAGCACCACATACTTCTCCCAGAGAAAAGAGACTTCCCAATTCGTGCGTGACCTCTTCAAATGGAGAGGGGAGTTTACGGTCTGTAAAGCACGGTCATGGCCCACAGCGCTGCAGGAGTGCCATCTCCAAAGTGAATGGGAAACTGCCTTCCCTCGATTGGGTAAAGGCAGAACACCAGCCGTGAAGGCACTTCACCGTGTGCAAAAGAAGCACAGAAAAGTGACATTTTTCCCTGCAGGAAAAGGGCTCTTGGTTTCTCAAACGGAAAGGCAAGCTGTCACAGGTAAGTCAATATTGGAGAGAGGCAGACGGCTGTACTTGGCAGAGGCTAGGGTAAGAGATTCCTCAAAGCAGCCTTCTCAATGAGCATAGAAGCAGAGGCCGTCTCCAGCGGCCTCTCCACGAGAGTCTATCCCCAAAAGAGCACCTTGAAGCTGGCTGCGAATGTACAGCTTAGGAGGAAAGCAGTACACGCATGCTGCGAATGGGACCTCTTGATGGTGCCCCAGAAAGGAACTCTGGCAATTGGACTTCCCAAGTGAGCTTAGCGTCACAGCGTTTGCCCCACAGTGGTGAGCAGAAACATTGCTAGTGGGCAGTGAGCCACCCAATACACCAGCGCCGTAGTACCACACACATCACCCAGAGAACAGAGACTTCCCATTCCATTCATGCCCTCCTCGAAAGGAGAGGATAGTTTACTGTCTGCAAAGCACAGTCATGGCCACAGCGCTAAAGGAGTGCGATCTCCAAAGTGAATGGGAAGCTTCCGTCCCTCGAGTGCTGGAAGGCCGAACACCAGCCGTGAAGTCACTTCACCGTGTGCAAAAGAAGAACAGGAAATGGACATTTTTCCCTGCAGGAAAAGGGCTCCTGGTTTCTCAAAAGGAAAGACAAGCTGTCACAGGTAAGTCAGTATTGGAGAGAGGCAGACGGCTGTACTTGGCAGAGGCTAGGGTAAGAGGTTCCTCAAAGCAGCCTTCTCAAAGAGCAAAGAAGCAGAGGACGTCTCCAGGCTCCTCTCCACGAGAGTCTATCCACAAAAGGAGCACCTTGAATCTGGCTGAGAATGCACACCTTAGGAGGAAAGCAGAACCAGCATGCTACGAATGTGTTCTTTGATGGTGCCCGAGAAAGGAACTCTGGCACTTGTACTTCCCAAGTGAGCTTAGCTGCACAACGTTTGCCCCACAGTGGAGAGCAGAAATATTGCTAGTGGGCAGTGAGCCACCCAATACACCGGGTCAGTAGCACCACATACTTCTCCCAGAGAAAAGAGACTTCCCACTTCTTGCATGCCCTCTACGAATGGCGAGGGTAGTTTAAGGTCTGCGAAGCACAGTCATGGCCCACAGCTTTGCAGGAGTGCCATCTCCAAAGTGAATGGGAAGCTTCCATCCCTCGAGTGGTTGAAGGCCGATCACCAGCCGTGAAGGCACTTCACCGTGTGCCAAAGAAGTACAGAAAATGGACATTATTCCCTGTAGGAAAAGGGCTCTTTTTTCTCAAACTGAAAGACAAGCTGTCACAGGTAAGTCAGTATTGGAAAGAGGCAGAAGGCTGTACGTGGCAGTGGCTAGGGTTAGAGGTTCCTCAAAGCAGCCTTCTCAAAGAGCATAGAAGCAGAGGCCATCTCTAACGGCCGCTCCATGAGAGTGTATCCACAAAAGGAGCACCTTGAAGCTGGCTGCGAATGCACAGCTTAGGAGGAAAGCAGTAACCGCATGCTACGAATGGGACCTCTTGATGGTGCCCCAGAAAGGAACTCTGGCACTTGGACTTCCCAAGTGAGCTTAGGGGCACAGCGTTTGCCCCACAGTGGCGAGCACAAACATTGCTAGTGGGCAGTGAGCCACCCAATACACCAGCGCCGTAGTACCACACACATCACCCAAAGAACAGAGACTTCCCATTCCGTTCATGCCCTCTTCGAAAGGAGAGGATAGTTTACTGTCTGCAAAGCACAGTCATGGCCCACAGTGCGGCAGGATTTCCGTCTCCGAAGTGAATGGGAAGCTTCCGTCCCTCGAGTGGTTGAAGGCCGAACACCAGCCGTGAAGTCACTTCACCGTGTGCAAAAGAAGAACAGAAAACGGACATTTTTCCCTGCAGGAAAAGGGCTCTTGGTTTCTCAAACGGAAAGACAACCTGTCACAGGTAAGTCAGTACTGGAGAGAGGCAGAAGGCTGCACGTGGCAGAGGCTAGGGTAAGAGGATCCTCAAAGAAGCCTTCTCAAAGAGCAAAGAAGCAGAGGACGTCTCCAGCGGCCTCTCCAAGAGAGTCTATCCACAAAAGGAGCACCTTGAAGCTGGCTGAGAATGCACAGCTTAGGAGGAAAGCAGTACCAGCATGCTACGAATGTGATCTCCTCATGGTGCCAAAGGAAGGAACCCTGGAACTTGTACTTCCCAAGTGAGCTTCTCTGCACAACGTTTGCCCCACAGTGGCGAGCAGAAACATTGCTAGTGGGCAGTGAGTCACCCAATACACCGGGTCTGTAGCACCACATACTTCTCCCAGAGAAAAGAGATTTCCCACTTCGTGCGTGCCCTCTCCGAATGGAGATGGTAGTTTAAGGTCTGCGAAGCACAGTCATGTCCCACAGCTTTGCAAGAGTGCAATCTCCAAAGTGAATCGGAAGCTTCCGTCCCTCGAGTGGTGGAAGGCCGAACACCAGCCGTGAAGGCACTTCACTGTGTGAAAAAAAAGCACAGAAAACGGACATTTTTCCCTGCAGAAAAGGGCTCTTGGTTTCTAAAACGGATAGACAAGCTGTCACAGGTAAGTCAGTATTGGAGACAGGCAGAAGACTTTACTTGGCAGAGGCTAGGGTAAGAGGTTCCTCAAAGCAGCCTTCTCACAGAGCATAGACGCAGAGGCCCTCTCAAGTGACCTCTCCACGAGAGTCTATCCAAAAAAGGAGCACCTTGAAGCTGGCTGCGAATGCACAGCTTAGGGTGAAAGCAGTACCCGCATGCTACGAATGTGATCTCTTGATGGTGCCCCAGAAAGGAACTCTGGCAATTGGACTTCCCAAGTGAGCTTAGCTGCACAACTTTTGCCCCACAGTGGCCAGCAGAAACATTGCTAGTGGGCAGTGAGCCACGCAATACACCGGCGCAGTAGTACCACACACATCACCCAGAGAACAGAGACTTCCCATTCCGTGCATGCCCTCTTCGAAAGGAGAGGGTAGTTTACTGTCAGCAAAGCACAGTCATGGCCCACAGCGCTCCAGGAGTGCCATCTCCAAAGTGAATGGGAAGCTGCCTTCCCTCAAGTGAGTAAAGGCCAAACACCAGCCCTGAAGGCACTTCACCGTGTGCAAAAGAAGAACAGAAAACGGACATTTTTCCCTGCAGGAAAATGGTTCTTTGTTTTTCAAACGGAAAGACAACCTGTCACAGGGAAGTCAGTATTGGAGAGAGGCAGAAGGCTGTACGTGGCAAAAACTAGGGTAAGAAGTTCCTAAAAGCAGCCTTCTCAAAGAGCGTAGATGCATAGGCCCTCTCCAGCGGCCTCTCCACGAGAGTCTATCCAAAAAAGGAGCACCTTGAACCTGGCTGCGAATGAACAGCTTAGGAGGAAATCAGTACCAGCATGCTACGAATGTGATCTCATCATGGTGCCCGAGAAAGGAACTCTGGAACTTGTACTTCCCAAGTGAGCTTAGCTGCACAAAGTTTGCCCCACAGTGGAGAACAGAAATATTGCTAGAGGGCAGTGAGCCACCCAATACACCGGGTCAGTAGCACCACATACTTCTCCCAGAGAAAAGAAACTTCCCACTTCTTGCGTGCCCTCTTCGAATGGCGAGGGTAGTTTAAGGTCTGCGAAGCACAGTCATGGCCGACAGCTTTGCAGGAGTGCCATCTCCAAAGTGAATGTGAAGCTTTGGTCCCTCGAGTGGTTGAAGGCCGAACACCAGCCGTGAAGCCACGTCATCGTGTGCCAAAGAAGCACAGAAAACGGACATTTTTCCCTGTAGGAAAAGGACTCTTGGTTTCTCAAACGGAAAGACAAGCTCTCACAGGTAAGTCAGTATCGGAGAGAGGCAGAAGGCTGTACGTGGCAGAGGCTAGGGTAAGAGTTTCCTCAAAGCAGCCTTCTCAAAGAGCATAGAAGCAGAGGCCATCTCCAGCGGCCTCTCCACGAGAGTCTATCCACAAAAGCAGCACCTTGAAGCTGGCTGCGAAAGCACAGCTTAGGAGGAATGCAGTACCCGCATGCTACGAATGTGATCTCTTGATGGTGCCCCAGAAAGGAACTCTGGCACTTGTACTTCCCAAGTGAGCTTAACTGCACAACGTTTGCCCCACAGTGGCGAGTACAAACATTGCTAGTGGGCAGTGAGCCACCCAATACACTGGCGCAGTAGTACCACACACATCACCCAGAAAACAGAGACTTCCCATTCCGTGCATGCCCTCTTCGAAAGGAGAGGGTAGTTTACTGTCTGCAAAGCACAGTCATGGCCCACAGCGCAGCAGGAGTGCCATCTCCAAAGTGAATGGGAAGCTGCCTTCCCTCGAGTGCGTAAAGGCCGAACACCAGCCATGAAGGCACTTCACCGTGTGCCAAATAAGAACAGAAAGCGGACATTTTTCCCTGCAGGAAAATGGCTCTTTGTTTTTAAAACGGAAAGACAACCTGTCACAGGGAAGTCAGTATTGGAGAGAGGCAGATGGCTGTACGTGGCAGAAACTAGGGTAAGAAGTTCCTCAAAGCAGCCTACTCAAAGAGCATAGACGCAGAGGCCCTCTCCAGCGGCCACTCCACGAGAGTCTATCCAAAAAAGGAGCACCTTGAAGCTGGGTGCGACAGCACAGCTTAGGAGGAAAGCAATACCCGCATGCTACGAATGTGATCTCTTGATGGTGCCCCAGAAAGGAACTCTGGAACTTGTACTTCCCAAGTAAGCTTCTCGGCACAACGTTTGCCCCGCAGTGGCGAGCAGAAACATTGCTAGTGGGCAGTGAGCCACCCAATACACCGGGGCAGTAGCACCACATACTTCTCCCAGAGAAAAGAGACTTCCCACATCGTGCGTGCCCTCTTCGAATGGAGAGGGTAGTTTACGGTCTGCAAAGCACAGACATGACCCACAGCGCTGCAGGAGTGCCATTTCCAAAGTGAATGGGAAGCTGCCCTCCCTCGATTGGGTAAAGGCGGAGCACCTGCCGTGAAGGTACTTCACCGTGTGCAAAGGAAGCACAGAAAACTGACATTTTTCCCTGCAGGAAAACGGCTCTTGGTTTCTCAAACGGAAAGACAAGCTGTCACAGGTAAGTCAGTATTGGAGACAGGCAGAAGGCTGTAGTTGGCAGAGGCAAGGGTAAGAGGCTCCTCAAAGCAGCCTTCTCAAAGAGCATAGACGGAGAGGCCCTATCCAGCGGCCTCTCCACGAGAGTCTATCCAAAAAAGGAGCACCTTGAAGCTGGCTGCGAATGCACAGTTTAGGGTGAAAGCAGTACCTGCATGCTACGAATGTGATCTCTTGATGGTGCCCCAGAAAGGAACTCTGGCACTTGTACTTCCCAAGTGAGCTTAGCTGCACAACGTTTGCCCCACAGTGGCGAGCAGAAACATTGCTAATGGGCAGTGAGCCACCCAATACACCGCCGCATTAGTACCACACACATCTCCCAGAGAAGAGACACTTCCCATTCCGTGCGTGCCCTCTTCGAATGGAGAGGGTAGTTTACTGTCTGCGAAGCACAGTCATGGCCCACAGCGCTGCACGATTGCCATCTCCAAAGTGAATGGGAAGCTGCACTCCCTCGAGTGGGTAAAGGCCGAACACCAGCCGTGAAGGCACTTCACAGTGTGCAAAAGAAGCACAGAAATCGGACAATTTGCCTGCAGGAAAAGGGCTCTTGGTTTCTCAAAAGGAAAGACAAGCTGTCACAGGAAAGTCAGTATTGGAGAGAGGCAGAAGGCTGTACGTGGCAGAGGCTAGGGTAAGAGTTTCCTCAAAGCAGCCTTCTCAAGGAGCATAGACGCAGAGGACCTCTCCAGCGGCCTCTCCATGAGAGTCTATCCAAAACAGGAGCACCTTGAAGCTGGCTGCAAAAGCACAGCTTTCGAGGAAAGCAGTACCCACATGCTACGAATGTGATCTCTTGATGGTGCCAAAGGAAGGAACCCTGGAACTTGTACTTCCCAAGTGAGCTTCTCTGCACAACGTTTGCCCCACAGTGGCGAGCAGAATTATTGCTAGTGGGCAGTGAGCCACCCAATACACCGGGTCAGTAGCACCACATACTTCGCCCAGAGAAAAGAGACTTCCCACTTCGTGCGTGCCCTCTTCGAATGGAGAGGGTAGTTTAAGGTCTGTGAAGCACAGTCATGGCCCACAGCTTTGCAGGAGTGCCAACTCCGAAGTGAATGGGATGCTTCCCTCCCTCGAGTGGTTGAAGGCCAAACACCAGCCGTGAAGGCACTTCACCGTGTGAAAAAGAAGCACGGAAAACTCATATTTTTCCCTGCAGGAAAAGGGCTCTTTGTTTCTCAAACGGAAGATAAGCTGTCACAGGTAAGTCAGTATTGGAGACAGGCAGAAGGCTGTAGTTGGCAGAGGCTAGGGTAAGAGGTTCCTCAAAGCAGCCTTCTCAAAGTGCATAGACGCAGAGGCCCTATCCAGTGGCCTCTCCACGAGAGTCTATCCAAAAAAGGAGCACCTTGAAGCTGGCTGCGAATGCACAGCTTAGAGGGGAAGCAGTACTTGCATGATACGAATGTGATCTCGTGATGGTGCCCCAGAAAGGAACTCTGGCACTTGGACTTCCCAAGTGAGCTTAGCTGCACAACGTTTGCCCCACAGTGGCGAGCACAAACATTGCTAGTGGGCAGTGAGCCACCCAATACACCGGCGCAGTAGTACCACACACATCACCCAGAGAACAGAGACTTCCCAGTCCGTGCATGCCCTCTTCGAAAGGAGAGGGTAGTTTACTGTCTGCAAAGCACAGTCATGGCCCACAGCGCTGCAGGAGTGCCATCTCCAAAGTGAATGGGAAGCTTCCGTCCCTCGAGTGGTTGAAGGCCAAACACCATCTGTGAAGTCACTTCACCATGTGCAAAAGAAGAACAGAAAACGGACATTTTTCCCTACAGGAAAAGGGATCTTGGTTTTTCCAACGGAAAGATAACCTGTCACAGGGAAGTCAGTATTGGAGAGACGCAGACGGCTGTACTTGGCAGAGGGTGGGTTAAGAGGTTCCTCAAAGCAGCCTTCTCAAAGAGCATAGACGCAGAGTCCCTATCCAGGGCCTCTCCACGAGAGTCTAACCACAGAAGGAGCACCTGGGAGCTGGAAGAGAATACACAGCTTAGTAGGAAAGCAGTACACGCATGCTACGAATGTGATCTATTGATGGTGCCCCAGAAAGGAACTCTGGCACTTGTACTTCGCAAGTGAGCTTAGCTGCACAACGTTTGCCCCACAGTGGAGAGCAGAAATATTGCTAGTGTGCAGTGAGCCACCCAATACTCCGGCGCAGTAGTACCACACACATCTCTCAGAGAAGAGACACTTCCCATTCCGTGCGTGCCCTCTTCGAATGGAGAGGGTAGTTTACTGTCTGCGAAGCACAGTCATGGCCCACAGCGCTGCACGATTGCCATCTCCAAAGTGAATGGGAAGCTGCACTCCCTCGAGTGGGTAAAGGCCGAACACCAGTCATGAAGGCACTTCACAGTGTGCAAAAGAAGCACAGAAATCGGACATTTTTGCCTGCAGGAAAAGGTCTCTTGGTTTCTCAAAAGGAAAGACATGCTGTCACAGGTAACTCAGTATTGGAGAGAGGCAGAAGGCTGTACGTGGCAGAGGCTAGGGTAAGAGTTTCCTCAAAGCAGCGTTCTCAAAGAGCATAGACGCAGAGGCCCTCTCCAGCGGCCTCTCCACGAGAGTCTATCCAAAAAAGGAGCACCTTGAAGCTGGCTGCGAAAGCACAGCTTTCGAGGAAAGCATTAACCACATGTTACGAATGTGATCTCTTGATGGTGCGAAAGAAAGGAAACCTGGAACTTGAACTTCCCAAGTGAGCTTCTCTGCACAACGTTTGCCACACAGTGGCGAGCAGAAACATTGCTAGTGGGCAGTGAGCCACCTAATACACCGGGTCAGTAGCACCACATACTTCTCCCAGAGAAAAGAGACTTCCCACTTCGTGCGTGCCCTCTTCGAATGGAGAGGGTAGTTTACGGTCTGCAAAGCAAGGTCATGAGCCACAGCTTTGCAGGAGTGCCATCTCCAAAGTGAATGGGAAGCTGCCTTCCCTCCAGTGGGTAAAGGCCGAACACCAGCCGTGAAGGCACTTCACCGTGTATAAAAGAAGAACAGAAAACGGACATTGTTCCCTGAATGAAAAGGGCTCTTGGTCTCTCAAATGGAAAGACATGCTATCACAGGGAAGTCAGTATTGGAGACAGGCAGAAGGCTGTACTTGGCAGAGGTTTGGGTAAGAGGCTCCTCAAAGCAGCCTTCTCAAGGAGCATAGACGCAGAGGCCCTCTCCAGCGGCATCTCCATGAGAGTCTATCCAAAAAAGGAGCACCTTGAAGGTGGCTGCGAATGCACAGCTGAGAAGGAAAGCAGTACCCGCATGCTATGAATGTGATCTCTTGATGGTGCCCCAGAAAGGAAATCTGGCAATTGTACTACCCAAATGAGCTTAGATGCACAACGTATGCCCCACAGTGGTGAGCAGAATCATTGCTAGTGGGCAGTCAGCCACCCAATACACTGGCGCAGTAGTACCACACACATCACCCAGAAAAAAGAGACTTCCCATTCCGTGCATGCCCTCTTCGAAAGGAGAGGGTAGTTTACTGTCTGCAAAGCACAGTCATGTCCCACAGCGCTGCAGGAGTGCCATCTCCAAAGTGAATGGGAAGCTTCCGTCCCTCGAGTCGTTGAAGGCAGAACACCAGCCGTGAAGTCACTTCACCGTGTGCAAAAGAAGAACAGAAAATGGACATTTTACCATGCAGCAAAAGGACTCTTGGTTTCTCAATCGGAAAGACAAGCTATCAAAGGTAAGTCAGTATTGGAGACAGGCAGACGGCTGTACTTGGCAGAGGCTAGGGTAAGAGGTTCCTCAAAGAAGCCTTCTCAAAGAGCAAAGAAGCAGAGGCCGTCCCCAGCGGCCTCTCCACGAGAGTCTATCCACAAAATGAACACCTTCAGGCTGGCTGCGAATGCACAGCATAGGAGAAAAGCTTTACCCGCATGCTACTCATTTGACCAGTTGATGGTGCCCCGGAAAGGAACTCTGGCACTTGTTCTTCCCAAGTGAGCGTAGGCGGCATTTCCATGAGAGTCTAACCACAAAAGGAACACCATGAACCTGCCTGCGAATGCACAGAGTAGGAGGAAATCTTTACCCGCATGCTACGAATTTCATCTGTAGATGGTGCCCCGGAAAGTAACTCTGGCACTTGTACTTCCCAAGTAAGCGTAGCCAGGATTTCCACGAGAGTCTATCCACAAATGGAACTCCTTGAAGTTGGCTGCGAATGCACAGCTTAGGAGGAAAGCAGTACCCGCATGCTACGAATTTGATCTCTTCATGGTGCTCCGGAAAGGAACTCTGGCACTAGTACTTCTCAAGTTAGATTAGCCGGCATCTCCACGAGAGTCTAACCACAAATGGAACACCTTGAACCTGGCTGCGAATGCAGAGCGTAGGAGGAAACCTTTACCCGCATGCTACGAATTTGATCTCTTGATGGTGCCCAGGAAAGGAACTCTGGCACTTGTACTTCTCAAGTGAGCTTAGCCGGACTCTCCACGAGACTCTATCCACAAAATGAACACCTTCAAGCTGGCTGCGAATACACAGCTTAGGAGGAAAGCGGTACCAGCATGCTATGAATTTGATCTCTTGATGGTGCCCCGGAAAGGAAATCTGGCACTTGTACTTCCTAAGTGAAGTTAGCCGGCATACCCACGAGACTATCCACAAAATGAACACCTTCAGGCTGGCTGGGAGTGCACAGCTTAGGAGGAAAGCAGTACCCACATGCTACGAATTTGATCTCTTCATGGTGCTCCGGAAAGGAACTCTGGCACTTGTACTTCTCAAGTGAGCTTAGCCGGCATCTCCATGAGAGTCTAACCACAAAAGGAACACCTTGAACCTGGCTGCGAATGCACAGCTTAGGAGGAAACATTTACCCGCATGCTACGAATTTGATCTCTTGATGGTGCCCCGGACAGGAACTCTGGCACGTCTACTTCTCAAGTGAGCTTAGCCGGCATTTCCACGAGAGTATAACCACAAAAGGAACAACTTGAAGCTGGCTGCGAATGCACAGCTTAGGAGGAAAGCGTTACCCGCATGCTACGAATTTGATCCCTTCATGGTGCCCCGGAAAGGAACTCTCGCACTTGTACTTCTCAAGTGAGCTTAGCTGGCATCTCCATGAGAGTCTAACCACAAAAGGAACACCTTTAACCTGCCTGCGAATGCACAGAGTAGGAGGAAGTCTTTCCCCGCATGCTACGAATTTGATCTCTTGAAGGAGCCCCGGAAAGGAACTCTGGCACTTTTACTTCTCAAGTGAGCTTAGCCGGCGTCTCCACCAGAGTGTAACCACAAAACAACACCTTGAAGCTGCCTGCGAATGCACAGCTTAGGAGGAAAACTTTACCCGCATGCTACGAATTTGGTCAATTGATGGTGCCCCGGCAAGGAACTCTGGCACTTGTACTTCCCAAGTGAGCTTAGCCGGAATCTCCACGAGACACTATCCACAAAATGAACACCTTCAAGCTGGCTGCGAATGCACAGATTAGGAGGAAATCGGTACCCGCATGCAACGAATTTGATCTCTTGACGGTGCCCCGGAAAGGAACTCTGGCACTTTTACTTCCCAAGTGAGCTTAGCCGGCATCCCCACGAGACTCTATCCACAAAATGAACACCTTCAGGCTGGCTGCGAGTGCACAGCTTAGGAGGAAGCAGTACCCGCATGCTACGAATTTGATCCCTTCATGGTGCCCCGGAAAGGAACTCTGGAACTTATACTTCTCAAGTGAGCTTAGCCGGCATCTCCACGAGAGTCTAACCACAAAAGGAACACCTTGAACCTGGCTGCGATTGCATAGCATAGGAGGAAAGTGGTACCCGCATGCTACGAATTTGATATCTTGATGGTGCCCCAGAAAGGAACTCTGGCACTTGTACTTCCCAAGTGAGCTTAGCCGGGATCCCCACGAGTCTCTATACACAAAATGAACACCTTCAGGCTGGCTGCGAATGCACAGCGTAGGAGGAAACCTTTACCCGCATGCAACGAATTTGATCTCTTGATGGTGCCCCGGAAGGGAACTCTGGCACTTGCTCTTCCCAAGTGAGCTTAGCCGGCATTTCCACGAGAGTCTAACCACAAAAGGAACACCTTGAACCTGCCTGCGAATGCACAGAGTAGGAGGAAATCTTTACCCGCATGCTACGAATTTCATCTGTTGATGGTGCCCCGGAAAGGAACTCTGGCACTTGTACTTCCCAAGAAAGCTTCGCCAGGATCTCCATGAGAGTCTCTCCACAAATGGAACTCCTTGAAGCTGGCTGCAAATGCACAGCTTAGGAGGAAAGCAGTACCCGCATGCTACGAATTTGATGACTTCATGGTGCCCTGGAAAGGAACTCTGGCACTTGTACTTCTCAAGTGAGCTTAGCCGGCATCTCCACGAGAGTCTAACCACAAATGGAAATCCTTGAACTTGGCTGCGAATGCACAGCGTAGGAGGAAACCTTTACCCGCATGCTACGAATTTGATCTCTTGAAGGTGCCCCGGAAAGGAACTCTGGCACTTGTACTTCTCAAGTGAGCTTAGCCGTCCTCTCCACGAGAGTATAACCACAAAAAAACACCTTCAAGCTGGCTGCGAATGCACAGCTTTGGAGGAACGCCATACCCGCATGCTACGAATTTGGTCTCTTGATGGTGCCCCGGAAAAGAACGCTGGCACTTGTACTTCCCAAGTGAGCTTAGCCGGCATCCCCACGAGACTCTATCCACAAAATGAACACCTTCAGGCTGGCTGCGAATGCACAGCATAGGAGGAAACCTTTACCCGCATGCAACGAATTTGATCACTTGATGGTGCCCCGGAAAGGAACTCTGGCTCTTGTACTTCTCACGTGAGCTTAGCCGGCATTTCCACGAGAGTAAAACCACAAAAGGAACACCTTGAAGCTGGCTGCGAATGCACAGGTTAGGGGAAAAGCTTGACCCGCATGCTACGAATTTCATCTCTTGATTGTGCCCCGGAAAGGAACTCTGGCACTTGTACTTCCCGAGAAAGCTTCGCCAGCATCTCCACGAGAGTCTATCCACCAATGGAACTCCTTAAAGCTGGCTGCGAATGCACAGCTTAGGAGGAAATCAGTACCCGCATGCTACGAATTTGATCTCTTGATGGTGCCCCGGAAAGGAACTATGGCACTTCTATTTCCCAAGTGAGCTTAGCTGGCATTTCCACGAGAGTCTAACCACAAAAGGAACACCCTGAACCAGCCTGCGAATGCACAAAGTAGGAGGAAATATTTACCCGCATGCTACGAATTTGGTCACTTGATGGTGCCCCGGAAAGGAACTCTGGAACTTGTACTTCCCAAGTGAGCTTAGCCGGCATCTCCACGAGATTCTATCCACAAAATGAACACCTTCAGGCTGGCTGCGAATGCCCAGCTTAGGAGGAAAACGGTACCCCAAGGCTACGAATTTTATCTCTTGATGGTGCCCCGGAAAGAAACTCTGCCACTTGTACTTCTCAAGTGAGCTTAGCCGGCCTCTCCACGTGAGTGTAACAACAAAACAACACCTTGAAGCTGCTTGTGAATGCACAGTTTTGGAGGAAAGCTTTACCCGCATGCTACGAATTTGGTCACTTGATGGTGACCCGGAAAGGAACTCTGGCACTTGTACTTCCCATGTGAGCTTAGCCGGCATCTCCACGAGACTCCATCCGCAAAATGAACACCTTCAAGCTGGCTGCGAATGCACAGCATAGGAGGAAATCGGTTCCCACATGCAACGAATTTGATCTCTTGAAGGTGCCCCGGAAAGGAACTCTGGCACTTGTACTTCCCAAGTGAGTTTAGCCAGCATCCCCATGAGACTCAATCCACAAAATGAACAACTTCAGGCTGGCTGCGAATGCACAGCTTAGGAGAAAGCAGGACCCGCATGCTACGAATTTGATCCCTTCATGGTGCCCCGGAAAGGAACTCTGGCACTTCTACTTCCCAAGTGAGCTTAGCCGGCATTTCCACGAGAGTCTAACCACAAAAGGAACACCTTTAACCTGCCTGCGAATGCACAGAATAGGAGGAAATCATTACCCGCATGCCACGAATTTCATCTGTTGATGGTGCCCCGGAAAGAAACTGTGGCACTTGTACTTCCCAAGAAAGCTGCGCCAGCATCTCCATGAGAGTCTATCCACAAATGGAACTCCTTGAAGCTGGCTGCAAATGCACAGCTTGAGAGGAAAGCAGTACCCGCATGCTACGAATTTGATCTCTTGATGGTGCCCCGGAAAGGAACTCTGGCACTTGTACTTCTCAAGTGAGCTTAGCCGGCATGTCCACGAGAGTCTAACCACAAAAGGAACACCTTAAACCTGGCTGCGAATGCACAGCGTAGGAGGAAACCTTTACCCGCATGCTACGAATTTTATCTCTTGATTGTGCCCAGGAAAGGAACTCTGGCACTTGTACTTCTCAAGTGAGCTTAGCCGGCCTCTCAACGAGAGTATAACCACAAAACCACACCTTGAAACTGCCTGCGAATGCACAGCTTAGGAGGAAAGCTTTACCCGCATGCTGCGAATTTGATCCCTTGTTGGTGCCCTGGAAAGGAA
The DNA here is from genome assembly GCF_026419965.1 of Kogia breviceps. Classification (NCBI taxonomy): domain Eukaryota; kingdom Metazoa; phylum Chordata; class Mammalia; order Artiodactyla; family Physeteridae; genus Kogia; species Kogia breviceps. Next base: position 99,907,831 of record NC_081317.1, read on the forward strand.
ATCAAGGACTTGTACTTACCAAGTGAGCTTAGCCGGCATCTCCACGAGAGTATATCCACAAAAGGAACACCATGAAACTGGCTGCGAATGCACAGCTTAGGAGGAAAGCGGTACCCGCATGCAACGAATTTGATCTCTTGATGGTGCCCCGGAAAGGAACTCTGGCACTTGTACTTCCCAAGTGAGCTTAGCCGGCATCCCCACGAGACTCTATGCACAAAATGAACACCTTCAGGCTGGCTGCGAATGCACAGCGTAGGAGGAAACCTTTACCCGCATGCAACGAATTAGATCTCTTGATGGTGCCCCGGAAAAGAACTCTGGCAATTGTACTTCTCAAGTGAGCTTAGCCGGAATTTCCAGGAGAGTCTAACCACAAAAGGAACACCTTGAAGCTGGCTGCGAATGCAGAGCTTAGGAGAAAAGCTTTACTCGCATGCTACGAATTTGATCTCTTGATGGTGCCCCGGAAAGGAACTCTGGCACTTGCTCTTCCCAATTGAGCTTAGCAGGCCTCCCCACGAGACTCTATCCACAAAATGAACACCTTCAGGCTGGCTGCGAATGCACAGTGTAGGAGGAAAACTTTACCCGCATGCAACGAATTGGATCACTTGATGGTGCCCCGGAAAGGAACTCTGGCTCTTGTACTTCTCACGTGAGCTTAGCCGGCATATCCACGTGAGTCTAACCACGAAAGGAACACCTTTAACCTGCCTGCGAATGCACAGAGTAGCAGGAAATCTTTACCCGCATGCTACGAATTTGATCTCTTGAAGGTGCCCCGGAAAGGAACTCTGGCACTTGTACTTCTCAAGTGAGCTTAGCCGGACACTCCACGAGAGAGTAACCACAAAACAACACCTTGAAGCTGCCTGCGAATGCACAGCTTAGTAGGAAAGCTTTACCCGCATGCTACGAATTTGGTCACTTAATGGTGCCCCGGAAAGGAACTCTGGAACTTCTACTTCCCAAATGAGCTTAGCCGGCATATCCACAAGACACTATCCACAGAATGAACACCTTCAAGCTGGCTGCGAATGCACAGATTAGGAGGAAATCGGTACCCGCATGCAACGAATTTGATCTCTTGACGGTGCCCCGGAAAGGAACTCTGGCACTTGTATTTCCCAAGTGAGCTTAGCCGTCATCCCCACGAGACTCTATCCACAAAATGAACACCTTCAGGCTGGCTGCGAGTGCACAGCTTAGGAGGAAAGCGGTACCCGCATGCTACGAATTTTATCTCTTGATGGTGCCCCGGAAAGGAACTCTGGCACTTGTACTTCCCAAGTGAGCTTAGCCGGCATCCCCACGAGACTCTATCCACAAAATGAACACCTTCAGGCTGGCTGCGAGTGCAGAGCTTAGGAGGAAGCAGTACCCGCATGCTACAAATTTGATCACTTCATGGTGCCCCGGAAAGGAACTCTGGCACTTGTACTTCTCAAGTGAGCTTAGCCGGCATCTCCACGAGAGTCTAACCACAAAAGGAACACCTTGAACCTGGCTGCAAATGCACAGCATAGGAGGAAACCTTTACCCGCATGCTACGAATATGATCTCTTGATGGTGCACCAGAAAGTAACTCTGGCACTTGTACTTCTCAAGTGAGCTTAGCCGGCCTCTCCACGAGAGTATAACCACAAAAAAACACCTTCAAGCTGGCTGCGAATGCACAGCTTTGGAGGAACGCCGTACCCGCATGCTACGAATTTGATCTCTTGATGGTGCCCCGGAAAAGTACGCTGGCACTTGTACTTCCCAAGTGAGCTTAGCCGGCATCCCCACGAGACTCTATCCACAAAATGAACACCTTCAGGCTGGCTGCGAATGCACAGCATAGGAGGAAACCTTTACCCGCATGCAACGAATTTGATCACTTGATGGTGCCCCGGAAAGGAACTCTGGCTCTTGTACTTCTCACGTGAGCTTAGCCGGCATTTCCACGAGAGTAAAACCACAAAAGGAATACCTTGAAGCTGGCTGCGAATGCACAGCTTAGGGGAAAAGCTTGACCCGCATGCTACGAATTTCATCTGTTGATGGTGCCCCGGAAAGGAACTCTGGCACTTGTACTTCCCAAGAAAGCTTCGCCAGCATCTCCACGAGAGTCTATCCACCAATGGAACTCCTTTAAGCTGGCTGCGAATGCACAGCTTAGGAGGAAATCAGTACCCGCATGCTACGAATTTGATCTCTTGATGGTGCCCCGGAAAGGAACTATGGCACTTCTATTTCCCAAGTGAGCTTAGCTGGCATTTCCACGAGAGTCTAACCACAAAAGGAACACCCTGAACCAGCCTGCGAATGCACAGAGTAGGAGGAAATATTTACCCGCATGCTACCAATTTGGTCACTAGATGGTGCCCTGGAAAGGAACTCTGGCCCTTGTACTTCCCAAGTGATCTTAGCCGGCATCTCCACGAGATTCTATCCACAAAATGAACACGTTCAAGCTGGCTGCGAATGCACAGCTTAGGAGGAAAGCGGTACCCGCATGCAATGAATTTGATCTCTTGATGGTGCCCTGGAAAGGAACTCTGGCACTTGTACTTCCCAAGTGAGCTTAGCCGGCATCCCCACCAGACTCTATCCACAAAATGAACACCTTCAGGCTGGCTGCGAATGCCCAGCTTAGGAGGAATACGGTACCCCAAGGCTACGAATTTTATCTCTTGATGGTGCCCCGGAAAGGAACTCTGCCACTTGTACTTCTCAAGTGAGCTTACCCGGCCTCTCCATGAGAGTGTAACCACATAACAACACCTTGGAGCTGCCTGTGAATGCACAGTTTATGAGGAAAGCTTTACCCACATGCTACGAATTTGGTCACTTGATGGTGACCCGGAAAGGAACTCTGGCACTTGTACTTCCCAAGTGAGCTTAGCCGGCATCTCCAGGAGACTCTATCCACAAAATGAACACCTTCAAGCTGGCTGCGAATGCACAGCTTAGGAGGAAATCGGTTCCCACATGCAACGAATTTGATCTCTTGACGGTGCCCCGGAAAGGAACTCTGGCACTTGTACTTCCCAAGTGAGTTTAGCCAGCATCCCCACGAGACTCAAGCCACAAAATGAACAACTTCAGGCTGGCTGCGAATGCACAGCTTAGGAGAAAGCAGGACCCGCATGCTACGAATTTGATCCCTTCATGGTGCCCCGGAAAGGAACTCTGGCACTTGTACTTCCCAAGTGAGCTTAGCCGGCATCCCCACGAGACTCTATCCACAAAATGAACACCTTCAGGCTGGCTGCGAGGGAACAGCTTAGGAGGAAGCAGTACCCGCATGCTACGAATTTCATCACTTCATGGTGCCCCGGAAAGGAACTCTGGCACTTGTACTTCTCAAGTGAGCTTAGCCGGCATCTCCACGAGAGTCTAACCACAAAAGGAACACCTTGAACCTGGCTGCGAATGCATAGCATAGGAGGAAACCTTATCCGCATGCTACGAATATGATCTCTTGATGGTGCACCAGAAAGTAACTCTGGCACTTGTACCTCTCAAGTGAGCTTAGCCGGCCTCTATACGAGAGTATAACCACAAAAAAACACCTTCAAGCTGGCTGCGAATGCACAGCGTAGGAGGAAAACTTTACCCGCATGCTACGAATTTGATCTCTTCATTGTGCCCAGGAAAGGAACTCTGGCACTTGTACTCCTCAAGTGAGCTTAGCCGGCCTCTCAACGAGAGTATAACCACAAAACAACACCCTGAAACTGCCTGCGAATGCACAGCTTAGGAGGAAAGCTTTACCCGCATGCTGCGAATTTGATCCCTTGATGGTGCCCTGGAAAGGAAATCAAGGACTTGTACTTCCCAAGTGAGCTTAGCCGTCATCTCCACGAGACTCTATCCACAAAATGAACACCTTCAATCTGGCTGCGAATGCACAGCTTAGGAGGAAAACCGTACGCGCATGCTACGAATTTGATCTGTTGCTGGTGTCCCGGAAAGGAACTCTGGCACTTGTACTTCCCAAGTGAGCTTAGCCGGCATCTCCACGTGAGTCTAACCACAAAAGGAACACCTTTAACCTGCCTGCGAATGCACAGAGTAGGAGGAAATCTTTACCCGCATGCTACGAATTGGATCTCTTGACGGTGCCCTGGAAAGGAACTCTGGCACTTGTACTTCTCAAGTGAGCTTAGCCGGACTCTCCACGAGAGTGTAACCACAAAACAACACCTTGAAGCTGCCTGTGAATGCACAGCTTTGGAGGAAACTTTACCCGCATGCTACAAATTTCATCTGTTGATGGTGCCCCGGAAAGGAACTCTGGCACTTGTACTTCTCAAGTGAGCTTAGCTGGCATCTCCACGAGAGTCTAACCACAAAAGGAACACCTTGAACCTGGCTGCGAATGCACAGCATAGGAGGAAACCTTTACCCGCATGCTACGAATATGATCTCTTGATGGTGCACCGGAAAGTAACTCTGGCACTTGTACTTCTCAAGTGAGCTTAGCCGGCATATCCACGAGAGTATAAACACAAAAGGAACACCTTGAAGCTGGCTGCGAATGCACAGCTTAGGAGGAATGCTTTACCCGCATGCTACGAATTTGATCTCTTGATGGTGCCCCAGAAAGGAACTCTGGCACTTGTACTTCCCAAGTGAGCTTAGCCGGCATCCCCACGAGACTCTATACACAAAATGAACACCTTCGACTCTGGCTGCGAATGCACAGCGTAGGAGGAAACCTTTACCCGCATGCAACGAATTTGATCTCTTGGTGGTGCCCCGTAAAGGAACTCTAGCACTTGTACTTCTCAAGTGAGCTTAGCCGGCATTTCCACGAGAGTCTAACCACAAAAGGAACACCTTGAAGCTGGCTGCGAATGCACAGCTTAGGGGAAAAGCTTTACCCGCATGCTACGAATTTGATCTCTTGATGGTGCCCCGGAAAGGAACTCTGGCACTTGCTCTTCCCAAGTGAGCTTAGCCGGAATTTCCACGAGAGTCTAACCACAAAAGGAACACCTTCTACCTGCCTGCGAATGCACAGAGTAGGAGGAAATCTTTACCCGCATGCTACGAATTTCATCTGTTGATGGTGCCCCGGAAAGGAACTCTGGCACTTGTACTTCCCAAGAAAGCTTCGCCAGGATCTCCATGAGAGTCTATCCACAAATGGAACTCCTTGAAGCTGGCTGCAAATGCACAGCTTAGGAGGTAAGCAGTACCCGCATGCTACGAATTTGATCACTTCATGGTGCCCTGGAAAGGAACTCTGGCACTTGTACTTCTCAAGTGAGCTTAGCCGGCATCTCCACGAGAGTCTAACCAAAAAAGGAACACCTTGAACCTGGCTGCGAATGCACAGCACAGGAGGAAACCTTTACCCGCATGCTACGAATTTGATCTCTTGATGGTGCCCCGTAAAGTAACTCTGGCACTTGTACTTCTCAAGTGAGTTAGCCGGCATTTCTACGAGAGTATAACCACATAAGGAACACCTTGAAGCTGGTTGCGAATGCGCAGCGTAGGAGGAAAGTGGTACCTGCATGCTACGAATTTGATCTCTTGATTGTGCCCCGGAAAGGAACTCTGGCACTTGTACTTCCCAAGTGAGCTTAGCCGGCATCCCCACGAGACTCTATCCACAAAATGAACACCTTCAGGCTGGCTGCGAATGCACAGCGTAGGAGGAAACCTTTACCCGCATGCAACGAATTTGATCTCTTCATGGTGCCCCGGAAAAGAACTCTGGCAATTGTACTTCTCAAGTGAGCTTAGCCGGCATTTCCACGAGAGTCTAACCACAAAAGGAACACCTTGAAGCTGGCTGTGAATGCACAGCTTAGGAGAAAAGCTTTACTCGCATGCTACGAATTTGATCTCTTGATGGGGCCCCGGAAAGGAACTCTGGCACTTGCTCTTCCCAAGTGAGCTTAGCCGGCATTTCCACGTGAGTCTAACCACAAAAGGAACACCTTTAACCTGCCTGCGAATGCACAGAGGAGGAGGAAATCTTTACCCGCATGCTACGAATTTGATCTCTTGAAGGTGCCCCGGAAAGGAACTCTGGCACTTGTACTTCTCAAGTGAGCTTAGCCGGACTCTCCACGAGAGTGTAACCACAAAACAACACCTTGAAGCTGCCTGCGAATGCACAGCTTAGGAGGAAAGCTTTACTCGCATGCTACGAATTTGATCTCTTGATGGTGCCCCGGAAAGGAACTCTGACACTTGCTCTTCCCAAGTGAGCTTAGCCGGCATCTCCACGTGAGTCTAACCACAAAAGGAACACCTTTAACCTGCCTGCGAATGAACAGAGTAGGAGGAAATCTTTACCCGCATGCTACGAATTTGATCTCTTGAAGGTGCCCTGGAAAGGAACTCTGGCACTTGTACTTCTCAAGTGAGCTTAGCCGGACTCTCCACGAGAGTGTAACCACAAAACAACACCTTGAAGCTGCCTGTGAATGCACAGCTTTGGAGGAAACTTTACCCGCATGCTACAAATTTCATCTGTTGATGGTGCCCCGGAAAGGAACTCTGGCACTTGTACTTCTCAAGTGAGCTTAGCTGGCATCTCCACGAGAGTCTATCCACAAAAGGAACACCTTGAACCTGGCTGCGAATGCACAGCATAGGAGGAAACCTTTACCCGCATGCTACGAATATGATCTCTTGATGGTGCACCGGAAAGTAACTCTGGCACTTGTACTTCTCAAGTGAGCTTAGCCGGCATATCCACGAGAGTATAACCACAAAAGGAACACCTTGAAGCTGGCTGCGAATGCACAGCTTAGGAGGAAAGCTTTACCCGCATGCTACGAATTTGATCTCTTGATGGTGCCCCGGAAAGAACACTGGCACTTGTACTTCCCAAGTGAGCTTAGCCGGCATCCCCACGAGACTCTATGCACAAAATGAACACCTTCAAGCTGGATGCGAATGCACAGCTTAAGAGGAAAGCGGTACCCGCATGCTACGAATTTGATCTCTTGATGGTGCCCCAGAAAGGAACTCTGGCACTTGTACTTCCCAAGTGAGCTTAGCCGGCATCCCCACGAGACTCTAAACACAAAATGAACACCTTCGACTCTGGCTGCGAATGCACAGCGTAGGAGGAAACCTTTACCCGCATGCAACGAATTTGATCTCTTGATGGTGCCCCGGAAAGCAACTCTAGCACTTGTACTTCTCAAGTGAGCTTAGCCGGCATTTCCACGAGAATCTAACCACAAAAGGAACACCTTGAAGCTGGCTGCGAATGCACAGCTTAGGGGAAATGCTTTACCCGCATGCTACGAATTTGATCTCTTGATGGTGCCCCGGAAAGGAACTCTGGCACTTGCTCTTCCCAAGTGAGCTTAGCCGGAATTTCCACGAGAGTCTAACCACAAAAGGAACACCTTCTACCTGCCTGCGAATGCACAGAGTAGGAGGAAATCTTTACCCGCATGCTACGAATTTCATCTGTTGATGGTGCCCCGGAAAGGAACTCTGGCACTTGTACTTCCCAAGAAAGCTTCGCCAGGATCTCCATGAGAGTCGATCCACAAATGGAACTCCTTGAAGCTGGCTGCAAATGCACAGCTTAGGAGGTAAGCAGTACCCGCATGCTACGAATTTGATCACTTCATGGTGCCCCGGAAAGGAACTCTGGCACTTGTACTTCTCAAGTGAGCTTAGCCGGCATCTCCACGAGAGTCTAACCAAAAAAGGAACACCTTGAACCTGGCTGCGAATGCACAGCACAGGAGGAAACCTTTACCCGCATGCTACGAATTTGATCTCTTGATGGTGCCCCGTAAAGTAACTCTGGCACTTGTACTTCTCAAGTGAGTTAGCCGGCATTTCCACGAGAGTATAACCACAAAAGGAACACCTTGAAGCTGGCTGCGAATGTGCAGCGTAGGAGGAAAGTGGTACCCGCATGCTACGAATTTGATCTCTTGATTGTGCCCCGGAAAGGAACTCTGGCACTTGTACTTCCCAAGTGAGCTTAGCCGGCATCCCCAGGAGACTCTATGCACAAAATGAACACCTTCAGGCTGGCTGCGAATGCACAGTGTAGGAGGAAACCTTTACCCGCATGCAACGAATTTGATCTCTTGATGGTGCCCCGGAAAAGAACGGTGGCACTTGTACTTCCCAAGTGAGCTTAGCCGGCATCCCCACGAGACTCTATCCACAAAATGAACACCTTCAGGCTGGCTGCGAGTGCACTGCTTAGGAGGAAGCAGTACCCGCATGCTACGAATTTGATCACTTCATGGTGCCCCGGAAAGGAACTCTGGCACTTGTACTTCTCAAGTGAGCTTAGCCGGCATCTCCACGAGAGTCTAACCACAAAAGGAACACCTTGAACCTGGCTGCGAATGCACAGCATAGGAGGAAACCTTTACCCGCATGCTACGAATATGATCTCTTGATGGTGCACCAGAAAGTAACTCTGGCACTTGTACTTCTCAAGTGAGCTTAGCCGGCCTCTCCACGAGAGTATAACCACAAAAAAACACCTACAAGCTGGCTGCGAATGCACAGCTTTGGAGGAACGCCGTACCCGCATGCTACGAATTTGATCTCTTGATGGTGCCCCGGAAAAGAACGCTGGCACTTGTACTTCCCAAGTGAGCTTAGCCGGCATCCCCACGAGACTCTATCCACAAAATGAACACCTTCAGGCTGGCTGCGAATGCACAGCATAGGAGGAAACCTTTACCCGCATGCAACGAATTTGATCACTTGATGGTGCCCCGGAAAGGAACTCTGGCTCTTGTACTTCTCACGTGAGCTTTGCCGGCATTTCCACGAGAGTAAAACCACAAAAGGAATACCTTGAAGCTGGCTGCGAATGCACAGCTTAGGGGAAAAGCTTGACCCGCATGCTACGAATTTCATCAGTTGATGGTGCCCCGGAAAGGAACTCTGGCACTTGTACTTCCCAAGAAAGCTTCGCCAGCATCTCCATGAGAGTCTATCCACCAATGGAACTCCTTAAAGCTGGCTGCGAATGCACAGCTTAGGAGGAAATCTGTACCCGCATGCTACCAATTTGATCTCTTGATGGTGCCCCGGAAAGGAACTATGGCACTTCTATTTCCCAAGTGAGCTTAGCTGGCATTTCCACGAGAGTCTAACCACAAAAGGAACACCCTGAACCAGCCTGCGAATGCACAGAGTAGGAGGAAATATTTACCCGCATGCTACGAATTTGGTCACTAGATGGTGCCCCGGAAAGGAACTCTGGCCCTTGTACTTCCCAAGTGAGCTTAGCCGGCATCTCCACGAGATTCTATCCACAAAATGAACACGTTCAAGCTGGCTGCGAATGCACAGCTTAGGAGGAAAGCGGTACCCGCATGCAACGAATTTGATCTCTTGATGGTGCCCCGGAAAAGAACTCTGGCACTTGTACTTCTCAAGTGAGCTTAGCCGGACTCTCCACGAGAGTGTAACCACAAAACAACACCTTGAAGCTGCCTGCGAATGCACAGCTTAGGAGGAAAGCTTTACCCGCATTCTACGAATTTGGTCACTTAATGGTGCCCCAGAAAGGAACTCTGGAACTTCTACTTCCCAAATGAGCTTAGCCGGCATATCCACGAGACACTATCCACAAAATGAACACCTTCAAGCTGGCTGCGAATGCACAGATTAGGAGGAAATCGGTACCCGCATGCAACGAATTTGATCTCTTGACGGTGCCCCGGAAAGGAACTCGGGCACTTGTACTTCCCAAGTGAGCTTAGCCGTCATCCCCACGAGACTCTATCCACAAAATGAACACCTTCAGGTTGGCTGCGAGTGCACAGCTTAGGAGGAAAGCGGTACCCGCATGCTACGAATTTTATCTCTTGATAGTGCCCCGGAAAGGAACTCTGGCACTTGTACTTCCCAAGTGAGCTTAGCCGGCATCCCCACGAGACTCTATTCACAAAATGAACACCTTCAGGCTGGCTGCGAGTGCACAGCTTAGGAGGAAGCAGTACCCGCATGCTACGAATTTGATCACTTCATGGTGCCCCGGAAAGGAACTCTGGCACTTGTACTTGTCAAGTGAGCTTAGCCGGCATCTCCACGAGAGTCTAACAACAAAAGGAACACCTTGAACCTGGCTGCGAATGCACAGCTTAGGAGGAAAGCTTTACCCGCATGCTACGAATTTGATCTCTTGATGGTGCCCCGGAAAGAACTCTGGCACTTGTACTTCCCAAGTGAGCTTAGCCGGCATCCCCACGAGACTCTATCCACAAAATAAACACCTTCAGGCTGGCTGCGAATGCACAGCGTACGAGGAAACCTTTTCCCGCATGCAACGAATTTGATCTCTTGAAGGTGCCCTGGAAAGGAACTCTGGCACTTGTACTTCTCAAGTGAGCTTAGCCGGACTCTCCACGAGAGTGTAACCACAAAACAACACCTTGAAGCTGCCTGTGAATGCACAGCTTTGGAGGAAACTTTACCCGCATGCTACAAATTTCATCTGTTGATGGTGCCCCGGAAAGGAACTCTGGCACTTGTACTTCTCAAGTGAGCTTAGCTGGCATCTCCACGAGAGTCTATCCACAAAAGGAACACCTTGAACCTGGCTGCGAATGCACAGCATAGGAGGAAACCTTTACCCGCATGCTGCGAATATGATCTCTTGATGGTGCACCGGAAAGTAACTCTGGCACTTGTACTTTTCAAGTGAGCTTAGCCGGTATATCCACGAGAGTATAACCACAAAAGGAACACCTTGAAGCTGGCTGCGAATGCACAGCTTAGGAGGAAAGCTTTACCCGCATGCTACGAATTTGATCTCTTGATGGTGCCCCGGAAAGAACACTGGCACTTGTACTTCCCAAGTGAGCTTAGCCGGCATCCCCACGAGACTCTATGCACAAAATGAACACCTTAAAGCTGGCTGCGAATGCACAGCTTAGGAGGAAATCAGTACCCGCATGCTACGAATTTGATCTCTTGATGGTGCCCCGGAAAGGAACTATGGCACTTCTATTTCCCAAGTGAGCTTAGCTGGCATTTCCACGAGAGTCTAACCACAAAAGGAACACCCTGAACCAGCCTGCGAATGCACAGAGTAGGAGGAAATATTTACCCGCATGCTACGAATTTGGTCACTAGATGGTGCCCCGGAAAGGAACTCTGGCCCTTGTACTTCCCAAGTGAGCTTTGCCGGCATCTCCACGAGATTCTATCCACAAAATGAACACGTTCAAGCTGGCTGCGAATGCACAGCTTAGGAGGAAAGCGGTACCCGCATGCAACGAATTTGATCTCTTGATGGTTCCCTGGAAAGGAACTCTGGCACTTGTACTTCCCAAGTGAGCTTAGCCGGCATCCCCACCAGACTCTATCCACAAAATGAACACCTTCAGGCTGGCTGCGAATGCCCAGCTTAGGAGGAATACGGTACCCCAAGGCTACGAATTTTATCTCTTGATGGTGCCCCGGAAAGGAACTCTGCCACTTGTACTTCTCAAGTGAGCTTAGCCGGCCTCTCCACGAGAGTGTAACCACATAACAACACCTTGGAGCTGCCTGTGAATGCACAGTTTAGGAGGAAAGCTTTACCCGCATGCTACGAATTTGGTCACTTGATGGTGACCCGGAAAGGAACTCTGGCACTTGTACTTCCCAAGTGAGCTTAGCCAGCATCTCCACGAGACTCCATCCACAAAATGAACACCTTCAAGCTGGCTGCGAATGCACAGCATAGGAGGAAATCGGTTCCCACATGCAACGAATTTGATCTCTTGACGGTGCCCTGGAAAGGAACTCTGGCACTTGTACTTCCCAAGTGAGTTTAGCCAGCATCCCCACGAGACTCAATCCACAAAATGAACAACTTCAGGCTTGCTGCGAATGCACAGCTTAGGTGGAAGCAGGACCCCCATGCTACGAATTTGATCCCTTCATGGTGCCCCGGAAAGGAACTCTGGCACTTGTACTTCCCAAGTGAGCTTAGCCGGCATCCCCACGAGACTCTATCCACAAAATGAACACCTTCAGGCTGGCTGCGAGTGCACAGCTTAGGAGGAAGCAGTACCCGCATGCTACGAATTTCATCACTTCATGGTGCCCCGGAAAGGAACTCTGGCACTTGTACTTCTCAAGTGAGCTTAGCCGGCATCTCCACGAGAGTCTAACCACAAAAGGAACACCTTGAACCTGGCTGCGAATGCACAGCATAGGGGGAAACCTTTACCCGCATGCTACGAATATGATCTCTTGATGGTGCACCAGAAAGTAACTCTGGCACTTGTACCTCTCAAGTGAGCTTAGCCGGCCTCTCCACGAGAGTATAACCACAAAAAAACACCTTCAAGCTGGCTGCGAATGCACAGCGTAGGAGGAAAACTTTACCCGCATGCTACGAATTTGATCTCTTCATTGTGCCCAGGAAAGGAACTCTGGCACTTGTACTCCTCAAGTGAGCTTAGCCGGCCTCTCAACGAGAGTATAACCACAAAACAACACCCTGAAACTGCCTGCGAATGCACAGCTTAGGAGGAAAGCTTTACCCGCATGCTGCGAATTTGATCCCTTGATGGTGCCCTGGAAAGGAAATCAAGGACTTGTACTTCCCAAGTGAGCTTAGCCGGCATCTCCACGAGACTCTATCCACAAAATGAACACCTTCAATCTGACTGCGAATGCACAGCTTAGGAGGAAAACCGTACGCGCATGCTACGAATTTGATCTGTTGATGGTGCCCCGGAAAGGAACTCTGGCACTTGTACTTCCCAAGTGAGCTTAGCCGGCCTCCCCACGAGACTCTATCCACAAAATGAACACCTTCAGGCTGGCTGCGAATGCACAGCGTAGGAGGAAAACTTTACCCGCATGCAACGAATTGGATCACTTGATGGTGCCCCGGAAAGGAACTCTGGCTCTTGTACTTCTCACGTGAGCTTAGCCGGCATTTCCACAAGAGTATAACCACAAAAGGAACACCTTGAAGCTGGCTGCGAATGCACAGATCAGGAGGAAAGCTTTACCCGCATGCTACGAATTTGTTCAATTGATTGTGCCCCGGAAAGGAACTCTGGCACTTGTACCACCAAAATAAGCTTAGCCGGCATATCCACGAGACTCTATCCACAAAATGAACACCTTCAAGCTGGCTGCGAATGCACAGATTAGGAGGAAATCGGTACCCGCATGCAACGAATTTGATCTCTTGACGGTGCCCCGGAAAGGAACTCTGGCACTTGTACTTCCCAAGTGAGCTTAGCCGTCATCCCCACAAGACTCTATCCACAAAATGAACACCTTCAGGCTGGCTGCGAGTGCACAGCGTAGGAGGAAAGTGGTACCCGCATGCTACGAATTTTATCTCTTGATGGTGCCCCGGAAAGGAACTCTGGCACTTGTACTTCCCAAGTGAGCTTAGCCGGCATCCCCACGAGACTCTATCTACAAAATGAACACCTTCAGGCTGGCTGCGAGTGCACAGCTTAGGAGGAAGCAGTACCCGCATGCTACGAACTTGATCACTTCATGGTGCCCCGGAAAGGAACTCTGGCACTTGTACTTCTCAAGTGAGCTTAGCCGGCATCTCCACGAGAGTCTAACCAAAAAAGGAACACCTTGAACCTGGCTGCGAATGCACAGCATAGGAGGAAACCTTTACCCGCATGCTACGAATATGATCTCTTGATGGTGCACCGGAAAGTAACTCTGGCACTTGTACTTCTCAAGTGAGCTTAGCCGGCCTCTCCACGAGAGTATAACCACAAAAAAACACCTTCAAGCTGGCTGCGAATGCACAGCTTTGGAGGAACGCCGTACCCGCATGCTACGAATTTGATCTCTTGATGGTGCCCCAGAAAAGAACGCTGGCACTTGTACTTCCCAAGTGAGCTTAGCCGGCATCCCCATGAGACTCTATCCACAAAATGAACACCTTCAGGCTGGCTGCGAATGCACAGCATAGGAGGAAACCTTTACCCGCATGCAACGAATTTGATCACTTGATGGTGCCCCGGAAAGGAACTCTGGCTCTTGTACTTCTCACGTGAGCTTTGCCGGCATTTCCACGAGAGTAAAACCACAAAAGGAACACCTTGAAACTGGCTGCGAATGCACAGCTTAGGGGAAAAGCTTGACCCGCATGCTACGAATTTCATCTGTTGATGGTGCCACGGAAAGGAACTCTGGCACTTGTACTTCTCAAGTGAGCTTAGCCGGACTCTCCACGAGAGTGTAACCACAAAACAACACCTTTAAGCTGCCTGCGAATGCACAGCTTAGGAGGAGAGCTTTACCCGCATGCTACGAATTTGGTCACTTAATGGTGCCCCGGAAAGGAACTCTGGAACTTCTACTTCCCAAATGTGCTTAGCCGGCATATCCACGAGACACTATCCACAAAATGAACACCTTCAAGCTGGCTGCGAATGCACAGATTAGGAGGAAATCGGTACCCGCATGCAACGAATTTGATCTCTTGACGGTGCCCCGGAAAGGAACTCTGGCACTTGTACTTCCCAAGTGAGCTTAGCCGTCATCCCCACGAGACTCTATCCACAAAATGAACACCTTCAGGCTGGCTGCGAGTGCACAGCTTAGGAGGAAAGCGGTACCCGCATGCTACGAATTTTATCTCTTGATGGTGCCCCGGAAAGGAACTCTGGCACTTGTACTTCCCAAGTGAGCTTAGCCGGCATCCCCACGAGACTCTATCCACAAAATGAACACCTTCAGGCTGGCTGCGAGTGCACAGCTTAGGAGGAAGCAGTACCCGCATGCTACGAATTTGATCACTTCATGGTGCCCCGGAAAGGAACTCTGGCACTTGTACTTCTCAAGTGAGCTTAGCCGGCATCTCCACGAGAGTCTAACCACAAAAGGAACACCTTGAACCTGGCTGCGAATGCACAGCATAGGAGGAAACCTTTACCCGCATGCTAGGAATATGATCTCTTGATGGTGCACCAGAAAGTAACTCTGGCACTTGTACTTCTCAAGTGAGCTTAGCCGGCCTCTCCACGAGAGTATAACCACAAAAAAACACCTTCAAGCTGGCTGCGAATGCACAGCTTTAGAGGAACGTCGTACCCAAATGCTACGAATTTGATCTCTTGATGGTGCCCCGGAAAAGTACGCTGGCACTTGTACTTCCCAAGTGAGCTTAGCCGGCATCCCCACGAGACTCTATCCACAAAATGAACACCTTCAGGCTGGCTGCGAATGCACAGCATAGGAGGAAGCAGTACCCCCATGCTACGAATTTGATCACTTCATGGTGCCCCGGAAAGGAACTCTGGCACTTGTACTTCTCAAGTGAGCTTAGCCGGCATCTCCACGAGAGTCTAACCACAAAAGGAACACCTTGAACCTGGCTGCGAATGCACAGCTTAGCAGGAAAGCTTTACCCGCATGCTACGAATTTGATCTCTTGATGGTGCCCCGGAAAGAACTCTGGCACTTGTACTTCCCTAGTGAGCTTAGCCGGCATCCCCACGAGACTCTATCCACAAAATAAACACCTTCAGGCTGGCTGCGAATGCACAGCGTACGAGGAAACCTTTTCCCGCATGCAACGAATTTGATCTCTTGATGGTGCCCCGGAAAAGAACTCTGGCAATTGTACTTCTCAAGTGAGCTTAGCCGCCATTTCCAGGAGAGTCTAACCACAAAAGGAAAACCTTGAAGCTGGCTGGGAATGCACAGCTTAGGAGAAAAGCTTTACTCGCATGCTACGAATTTGATCTCTTGATGGTGCCCCGGAAAGGAACTCTGGCACTTGCTCTTCCCAAGTGAGCTTAGCCGGCATCTCCACGTGAGTCTAACCACAAAAGGAACACCTTTAACCTGCCTGCGAATGCACAGAGTAGGAGGAAATCTTTACCCGCATGCTACGAATTTGATCTCTTGAAGGTGCCCTGGAAAGGAACTCTGGCACTTGTACTTCTCAAGTGAGCTTAGCCGGACTCTCCACGAGAGTGTAACCACAAAACAACACCTTGAAGCTGCCTGTGAATGCACAGCTTTGGAGGAACTTTACCCGCATGCTACAAATTTCATCTGTTGATGGTGCCCTGGAAAGGAACTCTGGCACTTGTACTTCTCAAGTGAGCTTAGCTGGCATCTCCACGAGAGTCTATCCACAAAAGGAACACCTTGAACCTGGCTGCGAATGCACAGCATAGGAGGAAACCTTTACCCACATGCTACGAATATGATCTCTTGATGGTGCACCGGAAAGTAACTCTGGCACTTGTACTTTTCAAGTGAGCTTAGCCGGCATATCCACGAGAGTATAACCACAAAAGGAACACCTTGAAGCTGGCTGCGAATGCACAGCTTAGGAGGAAAGCTTTACCCGCATGCTACGAATTTGATCTCTTGATGGTGCCCCGGAAAGAACACTGGCACTTGTACTTCCCAAGTGAGCTTAGCCGGCATCCCCACGAGACTCTATGCACAAAATGAACACCTTAAAGCTGGCTGCGAGTGCACAGCTTAGGAGGAAAGTGGTACCCGCATGCTACGAATTTTATCTCTTGATGGTGCCCCGGAAAGGAACTCTGGCACTTGTACTTCCCAAGTGAGCTTAGCCGGCATCCCCACGAGACTCTATCTACAAAATGAACACCTTCAGGCAGGCTGCGAGTGCACAGCTTAGGAGGAAGCAGTACCCGCATGCTACGAACTTGATCACTTCATGGTGCCCCGGAAAGGAACTCTGGCACTTGTACTTCTCAAGTGAGCTTAGCCGGCCTCTCCACGAGAGTATAACCACAAAAAAACACCTTCAAGCTGGCTGTGAATGCACAGCTTTGGAGGAACGCCGTACCCGCATGCTACGAATTTGATCTCTTGATGGTGCCCCGGAAAAGAACGCTGGCACTTGTACTTCCCAAGTGAGCTTAGCCGGCATCCCCACGAGACTCTATCCACAAAATGAACACCTTCAGGCTGGCTGCGAATGCACAGCATAGGAGGAAAGCTTTACCCGCATGCAACGAATTTGATCACTTGATGGTGCCCCGGAAAGGAACTCTGGCTCTTGTACTTCTCACGTGAGCTTTCCCGGCATTTCCACGAGAGTAAAACCACAAAAGGAACACCTTGAAACTGGCTGCGAATGCACAGCTTAGGGGAAAAGCTTGACCCGCATGCTACGAATATGATCTCTTGATGGTGCACCAGAAAGTAACTCTGGCACTTTTTCTTCCCAAGTGAGCTTAGTGGGCATTTCACCGAGAGTCTAACCACAAAAAGAACACCTTTAGCCTGCCTGCGAATGCACAGAGTAGCAGGAAATCTTTACCCGCATGCTACGAATTTCATCTGTTGATGGTGCCCCGGAAAGGAACTCTGGCACTTGTACTTCCCAAGAAAGCTTCGCCAGCATCTCCACGAGAGTCTATCCACCAATGGAACTCCTTAAACCTGGCTGCGAATGCACAGCTTAGGAGGAAATCAGTACCCGCATGCTACCAATTTGATCTCTTGATGGTGCCCCGGAAAGGAACTATGGCACTTCTATTTCCCAAGTGAGCTTAGCTGGCATTTCCACGAGAGTCTAACCACAAAAGGAACACCCTGAACCAGCCTGCGAATGCACAGAGTAGGAGGAAATATTTACCCGCATGCTACGAATTTGGTCACTAGATGGTGCCCCGGAAAGGAACTCTGGCCCTTGTACTTCCCAATTGAGCTTAGCCGGCATCTCCACGAGATTCTATCCACAAAATGAACACGTTCAAGCTGGCTGCGAATGCACAGCTTAGGAGGAAAGCGGTACCCGCATGCAACGAATTTGATCTCTTGATGGTGCCCCGGAAAAGAACTCTGGCACTTGTACTTCTCAAGTGAGCTTAGCCGGACTCTCCACGAGAGTGTAACCACAAAACAACACCTTGAAGCTGCCTGCGAATGCACAGCTTAGGAGGAAAGCTTTACCCGCATTCTACGAATTTGGTCACTTAATGGTGCCCCGGAAAGGAACTCTGGAACTTCTACTTCCCAAATGAGCTTAGCCGGCATATCCACGAGACACTATCCACAAAATGAACACCTTCAAGCTGGCTGCGAATGCACAGATTAGGAGGAAATCGGTACCCGCATGCAACGAATTTGATCTCTTGACGGTGCCCCGGAAAGGAACTCGGGCACTTGTACTTCCCAAGTGAGCTTAGCCGTCATCCCCACGAGACTCTATCCACAAAATGAACACCTTCAGGTTGGCTGCGAGTGCACAGCTTAGGAGGAAAGCGGTACCCGCATGCTACGAATTTTATCTCTTGATAGTGCCCCGGAAAGGAACTCTGGCACTTGTACTTCCCAAGTGAGCTTAGCCGGCATCCCCACGAGACTCTATTCACAAAATGAACACCTTCAGGCTGGCTGCGAGTGCACAGCTTAGGAGGAAGCAGTACCCGCATGCTACGAATTTGATCACTTCATGGTGCCCCGGAAAGGAACTCTGGCACTTGTACTTCTCAAGTGAGCTTAGCCGGCATCTCCACGAGAGTCTAACCACAAAAGGAACACCTTGAACCTGGCTGCGAATGCACAGCTTAGGAGGAAAGCTTTACCCGCATGCTACGAATTTGATCTCTTGATGGTGCCCCGGAAAGAACTCTGGCACTTGTACTTCCCAAGTGAGCTTAGCCGGCATCCCCACGAGACTCTATCCACAAAATAAACACCTTCAGGCTGGCTGCGAATGCACAGCGTACGAGGAAACCTTTTCCCGCATGCAACGAATTTGATCTCTTGATGGTGCCCCGGAAAAGAACTCTGGCAATTGTACTTCTCAAGTGAGCTTAGCCGCCATTTCCAGGAGAGTCTAACCACAAAAGGAAAACCTTGAAGCTGGCTGCGAATGCACAGCTTAGGAGAAAAGCTTTACTCGCATGCTACGAATTTGATCTCTTGATGGTGCCCCGGAAAGGAACTCTGGCACTTGCTCTTCCCAAGTGAGCTTAGCCGGCATCTCCACGTGAGTCTAACCACAAAAGGAACACCTTTAACCTGCCTGCGAATGCACAGAGTAGGAGGAAATCTTTACCCGCATGCTACGAATTTGATCTCTTGAAGGTGCCCTGGAAAGGAACTCTGGCACTTGTACTTCTCAAGTGAGCTTAGCCGGACTCTCCACGAGAGTGTAACCACAAAACAACACCTTGAAGCTGCCTGTGAATGCACAGCTTTGGAGGAAACTTTACCCGCATGCTACAAATTTCATCTGTTGATGGTGCCCCGGAAAGGAACTCTGGCACTTGTACTTCTCAAGTGAGCTTAGCTGGCATCTCCACGAGAGTCTATCCACAAAAGGAACACCTTGAACCTGGCTGCGAATGCACAGCATAGGAGGAAACCTTTACCCGCATGCTACGAATATGATCTCTTGATGGTGCACCGGAAAGTAACTCTGGCACTTGTACTTTTCAAGTGAGCTTAGCCGGCATATCCACGAGAGTATAACCACAAAAGGAACACCTTGAAGCTGGCTGCGAATGCACAGCTTAGGAGGAAAGCTTTACCCGCATGCTACGAATTTGATCTCTTGATGGTGCCCCGGAAAGAACACTGGCACTTGTACTTCCCAAGTGAGCTTAGCCGGCATCCCCACGAGACTCTATGCACAAAATGAACACCCTAAAGCTGGCTGCGAATGCACAGCTTAGGAGGAAATCAGTACCCGCATGCTACGAATTTGATCTCTTGATGGTGCCCCGGAAAGGAACTATGGCACTTCTATTTCCCAAGTGAGCTTAGCTGGCATTTCCACGAGAGTCTAACCACAAAAGGAACACCCTGAACCAGCCTGCGAATGCACAGAGTAGGAGGAAATATTTACCCGCATGCTACGAATTTGGTCACTAGATGGTGCCCTGGAAAGGAACTCTGGCCCTTGTACTTCCAAAGTGAGCTTAGCCGGCATCTCCTCGAGATTCTATCCACAAAATGAACACGTTCAAGCTGGCTGCGAATGCACAGCTTAGGAGGAAAGCGGTACCCGCATGCAACGAATTTGATCTCTTGATGGTTCCCTGGAAAGGAACTCTGGCACTTGTACTTCCCAAGTGAGCTTAGCCGGCATCCCCACCAGACTCTATCCACAAAATGAACACCTTCAGGCTGGCTGCGAATGCCCAGCTTAGGAGGAATACGGTACCCCAAGGCTACGAATTTTATCTCTTGATGGTGCCCCGGAAAGGAACTCTGAGACTTGTACTTCTCAAGTGAGCTTAGCCGGCCTCTCCACGAGAGTGTAACCACATAACAACACCTTGGAGCTGCCTGTGAATGCACAGTTTAGGAGGAAAGCTTTACCCGCATGCTACGAATTTGGTCACTTGATGGTGACCCGGAAAGGAACTCTGGCACTTGTACTTCCCAAGTGAGCTTAGCCGGCATATCCACGAGACTCTATCCACAAAATGAACACCTTCAGGCTGGCTGCGAGTGCACAGCTTAGGAGGAAGCAGTACCCGCATGCTACGAATTTCATCACTTCATGGTGCCCCGGAAAGGAACTCTGGCACTTGCACTTCTCAAGTGAGCTTAGCCGGCATCTCCACGAGAGTCTAACCACAAAAGGAACACCTTGAACCTGGCTGCGAATGCACAGCATAGGGGGAAACCTTTACCCGCATGCTACAAATATGATCTCTTGATGGTGCACCAGAAAGTAACTCTGGCACTTGTACCTCTCAAGTGAGCTTAGCCGGCCTCTCCACGAGAGTATAACCACAAAAAAACACCTTCATGCTGGCTGCGAATGCACAGCGTAGGAGGAAAACTTTACCCGCATGCTACGAATTTGATCTCTTCATTGTGCCCAGGAAAGGAACTCTGGCACTTGTACTCCTCAAGTGAGCTTAGCCGGCCTCTCAACGAGAGTATAACCACAAAACAACACCCTGAAACTGCCTGCGAATGCACAGCTTAGGAGGAAAGCTTTACCCGCATGCTGCGAATTTGATCCCTTGATGGTGCCCTGGAAAGGAAATCAAGGACTTGTACTTCCCAAGTGAGCTTAGCCGGCATCTCCACGAGACTCTATCCACAAAATGAACACCTTCAATCTGGCTGCGAATGCACAGCTTAGGAGGAAAACCGTACACGCATGCTACGAATTTGATCTGTTGATGGTGCCCCGGAAAGGAACTCTGGCACTTGTACTTCCCAAATGAGCTTAGCCGGCCTCCCCACGAGACTCTATCCACAAAATGAACACCTTCAGGCTGGCTGCGAATGCACAGCGTAGGAGGAAAACTTTACCCGCATGCAACGAATTGGATCACTTGATGGTGCCCCGGAAAGGAACTCTGGCTCTTGTACTTCTCACGTGAGCTTAGCCGGCATTTCCACAAGAGTATAACCACAAAAGGAACACCTTGAAGCTGGCTGAGAATGCACAGATCAGGAGGAAAGCTTTAGCCGCATGCTACGAATTTGTTCAATTGATTGTGCCCCGGAAAGGAACTCTGGCACTTGTACCACCAAAATAAGCTTAGCCGGCATATCCACGAGACTCTATCCACAAAATGAACACCTTCAAGCTGGCTGCGAATGCACAGATTAGGAGGAAATCGGTACCCGCATTCAACGAATTTGATCTCTTGACGGTGCCCCGGAAAGGAACTCTGGCACTTGTACTTCCCAAGTGAGCTTAGCCGTCATCCCCACGAGACTCTATCCACAAAATGAACACCTTCAGGCTGGCTGCGAGTGCACAGCTTAGGAGGAAAGTGGTACCCGCATGCTACGAATTTTATCTCTTGATGGTGCCCCGGAAAGGAACTCTGGCACTTGTACTTCCCAAGTGAGCTTAGCCGGCATCCCCACGAGACTCTATCCACAAAATGAACACCTTCAGGCTGGCTGCGAGTGCACAGCTTAGGAGGAAGCAGTACCCGCATGCTACGAACTTGATCACTTCATGGTGCCCCGGAAAGGAACTCTGGCACTTGTACTTCCCAAGTGAGCTTTGCCGGCATCTCCACGAGAGTCTAACCACAAAAGTAACACCTTGAACCTGGCTGCGAATGCACAGCATAGGAGGAAACCTTTACCCGCATGCTACGAATATGATCTCTTGATGGTGCACCGGAAAGTAACTCTGGCACTTGTACTTCTCAAGTGAGCTTAGCCGTCCTCTCCACGAGAGTATAACCACAAAAAAACACCTTCAAGCTGGCTGCGAATGCACAGCTTTGGAGGAACGCCGTACCCGCATGCTACGAATTTGATCTCTTGATGGTGCCCCGGAAAAGAACGCTGGCACTTGTACTTCCCAAGTGAGCTTAGCCAGCATCCCCACGAGACACTATCCACAAAATGAACACCTTCAGGCTGGCTGCGAATGCACAGCATAGGAGGAAACCTTTACCAGCATGCAACGAATTTGATCACTTGATGGTGCCCCGGAAAGGAACTCTGGCTCTTGTACTTCTCACGTGAGCTTTGCTGGCATTTCCACGAGAGTAAAACCACAAAAGGAACACCTTGAAACTGGCTGCGAATGCACAGCTTAGGGGAAAAGCTTGACCCGCATGCTACGAATTTCATCTGTTGATGGTGCCCCGGAAAGGAACTCTGGCACTTGTACTTCCCAAGAAAGCTTCGCCAGCATCTCCACGAGAGTCTATCCACCAATGGAACTCCTTAAAGCTGGCTGCGAATGCACAGCTTAGGAGGAAATCAGTACCCGCATGCTACGAATTTGATCTCTTGATGGTGCCCCGGAAAGGAACTATGGCACTTCTATTTCCCAAGTGAGCTTAGCTGGCATTTCCACGAGAGTCTAACCACAAAAGGAACACCCTGAACCAGCCTGCGAATGCACAGAGTAGGAGGAAATATTTACCCGCATGCTACGAATTTGGTCACTAGATGGTGCCCCGGAAAGGAAATCTGGCCCTTGTACTTCCCAAGTGAGCTTAGCCGGCATCTCCACGAGATTCTATCCACAAAATGAACACGTTCAAGCTGGCTGCGAATGCACAGCTTAGGAGGAATGCGGTACCCGCATGCAACGAATTTGATCTCTTGATGGTGCCCCGGAAAATAACTCTGGCACTTGTACTTCTCAAATGAGCTTAGCCGGACTCTCCACGAGAGTGTAACCACAAAACAACACCTTGAAGCTGCCTGCGAATGCACAGCTTAGGAGGAAAGCTTTACCCGCATGCTACGAATTTGGTCACTTAATGGTGCCCCGGAAAGGAACTCTGGAACTTCTACTTCCCAAATGAGCTTAGCCGGCATATCCACGAGACACTATCCACAAAATGAACACCTTCAAGCTGGCTGCGAATGCACAGATTAGGAGGAAATCGGTACCCGCATGCAATGAATTTGATCTCTTCATGGTGCCCCGGAAAGGAACTCTGGCACTTCTACTTCCCAAGTGAGCTTAGCCGGCATCCCCACGAGACTCTATCCACAAAATGAACACCTTCAGGCTGGCTGCGAGTGCACAGCTTAGGAGGAAGCAGTACCTGCATGCTACGAATTTGATCACTTCATGGTGCCCCGGAAAGGAACTCTGGCCCTTGTACTTCCCAAGTGAGCTTAGCCGGCATCTCCACGAGAGTCTAACCACAAAAGGAACACCTTGAACCTGGCTGCGAATGCACAGCTTAGGAGGAAAGCTTTACCCGCATGCTACGAATTTGATCTCTTGATGGTGCCCTGGAAAGAACTCTGGCACTTGTACTTCCCAAGTGAGCTTAGCCGGCATCCCCACGAGACTCTATCCACAAAATGAACACCTTCAGGCTGGCTGCGAATGCACAGCGTAGGAGGAAACCTTTTCCCGCATGCAACGAATTTGATCTCTTAATGGTGCCCTGGAAAAGAACTCTGGCAATTGTACTTCTCAAGTGAGCTTAGCCGCCATTTCCAGGAGAGTCTAACCACAAAAGGAAAACCTTGAAGCTGGCTGCGAATGCACAGCTTAGGAGAAAAGCTTTACTCGCATGCTACGAATTTGATCTCTTGATGGTGCCCCGGAAAGGAACTCTGGCACTTGCTCTTCCCAAGTGAGCTTAGCCGGCATCTCCACGTGAGTCTAACCACAAAAGGAAAACCTTTAACCTGCCTGCGAATGCACAGAGTAGGAGGAAATCTTTACCCGCATGCTACGAATTTGATCTCTTGAAGGTGCCCTAGAAAGGAACTCTGGCACTTGTACTCCTCAAGTGAGCTTAGCCGGACTCTCCACGAGAGTGTAACCACAAAACAACACCTTGAAGCTGCCTGTGAATGCACAGCTTTGGAGGAAACTTTACCAGCATGCTACAAATTTCATCTGTTGATGGTGCCCCGGAAAGGAACTCTGGCACTTGTACTTCTCAAGTGAGCTTAGCTGGCATCTCCACGAGAGTCTAACCACAAAAGGAACACCTTGAACCTGGCTGCGAATGCACAGCATAGGAGGAAACCTTTACCCGCATGCTACGAATATGATCTCTTGATGGCGCACTGGAAAGTAACTCTGGCACTTGTACTTCTCAAGTGAGCTTAGCCGGCATATCCACGAGAGTATAACCACAAAAGGAACACCTTGAAGCTGGCTGCGAATGCACAGCTTAGGAGGAAAGCTTTACCCGCATGCTACGAATTTGATCTCTTGATGGTGCCCCGGAAAGAACACTGGCACTTGTACTTCCCAGGTGAGCTTAGCCGGCATCCCCACGAGACTCTATGCACAAAATGAACACCTTCAAGCTGGATGCGAATGCAGAGCGTAGGAGGAAACCTTTACCCGCATGCAACGAATTTGATCCCTTGATGGCACCCCGGAAAGGAACTCTAGCACTTGTACTTCTCAAGTGAGCTTAGCCGGCATTTCCACGAGAGTCTAACCACAAAAGGAACACCTTGAAGCTGGCTGCGAATGCACAGCTTAGGGGAAAAGCTTTACCCGCATGCTACGAATTTGATCTCTTGATGGTGCCCCGGAAAGGAACTCTGGCACTTGCTCTTCCCAAGTGAGCTTAGACGGAATTTCCACGAGAGTCTAACCACAAAAGGAACACCTTCTACCTGCCTGCGAATGCACAGAGTAGGAGGAAATCTTTACCCGCATGCTACGAATTTCATCTGTTGATGGTCCCCGGAAAGGAACTCTGGCACTTGTACTTCCCAAGAAAGCTTCGCCAGGATCTCCATGAGAGTCTATCCACAAATGGAACTCCTTGAAGCTGCCTGCAAATGCACAGCTTAGGAGGTAAGCAGTACCCGATGGTACGAATTTGATCACTTCATGCTGCCCCGGAAAGGAACTCTGGCACTTGTACTTCTCAAGTGAGCTTAGCCGGCATCTACACGAGAGTCTAACCACAAACGGAACACCTTGAACCTGGCTGCGAATGCACAGCATAGGAGGAAACCTTTACCCGCATGCTACGAATTTGATCTCTTGATTGTGCCCAGGAAAGGAACTCTGGCACTTGTACTTCTCAAGTGAACTTAGCAGTCCTGTCAACGAGAGTATAACCACAAAAAGACACCTTGAAGCTGCCTGCGAATGCACAGCTTAGGAGGAAAGCTTTACCCGCATTCTACGAATTTGATCTCTTCATGGTGCCCCGGAAAGGAACTCTGGCACTTGTACTACTCAAGTGAGTTTAGCCGGCATCTCCACGAGAGTCTAACCACAAAAGGAACACCTTGAAGCTGGCTGCGAATGCACAGATCAGGAGGAAAGCTTTAGCCGCATGCTACGAATTTGTTCAATTGATTGTGCCCCGGAAAGGAACTCTGGCACTTGTACCACCAAAATAAGCTTAGCCGGCATATCCACGAGACTCTATCCACAAAATGAACACCTTCAAGCTGGCTGCGAATGCACAGATTAGGAGGAAATCGGTACCCGCATGCAACGAATTTGATCTCTTGACGGTGCCCCGGAAAGGAACTCTGGCACTTGTACTTCCCAAGTGAGCTTAGCCGTCATCCCCACGAGACTCTATCCACAAAATGAACACCTTCAGGCTGGCTGCGAGTGCACAGCTTAGGAGGAAAGTGGTACCCGCATGCTACGAATTTTATCTCTTGATGGTGCCCCGGAAAGGAACTCTGGCACTTGTACTTCCCAAGTGAGCTTAGCCGGCATCCCCACGAGACTCTATCCACAAAATGAACACCTTCAGGCTGGCTGCGAGTGCACAGCTTAGGAGGAAGCAGTACCCGCATGCTACGAACTTGATCACTTCATGGTGCCCCGGAAAGGAACTCTGGCACTTGTACTTCCCAAGTGAGCTTTGCCGGCATCTCCACGAGAGTCTAACCACAAAAGGAACACCTTGAACCTGGCTGCGAATGCACAGCATAGGAGGAAACCTTTACCCGCATGCTACGAATATGATCTCTTGATGGTGCACCGGAAAGTAACTCTGGCACTTGTACTTCTCAAGTGAGCTTAGCCGTCCTCTCCACGAGAGTATAACCACAAAAAAACACCTTCAAGCTGGCTGCGAATGCACAGCTTTGGAGGAACGCCGTACCCGCATGCTACGAATTTGATCTCTTGATGGTGCCCCGGAAAAGAACGCTGGCACTTGTACTTCCCAAGTGAGCTTAGCCAGCATCCCCACGAGACACTATCCACAAAATGAACACCTTCAGGCTGGCTGCGAATGCACAGCATAGGAGGAAACCTTTACCAGCATGCAACGAATTTGATCACTTGATGGTGCCCCGGAAAGGAACTCTGGCTCTTGTACTTCTCACGTGAGCTTTGCTGGCATTTCCACGAGAGTAAAACCACAAAAGGAACACCTTGAAACTGGCTGCGAATGCACAGCTTAGGGGAAAAGCTTGACCCGCATGCTACGAATTTCATCTGTTGATGGTGCCCCGGAAAGGAACTCTGGCACTTGTACTTCCCAAGAAAGCTTCGCCAGCATCTCCACGAGAGTCTATCCACCAATGGAACTCCTTAAAGCTGGCTGCGAATGCACAGCTTAGGAGGAAATCAGTACCCGCATGCTACGAATTTGATCTCTTGATGGTGCCCCGGAAAGGAACTATGGCACTTCTATTTCCCAAGTGAGCTTAGCTGGCATTTCCACGAGAGTCTAACCACAAAAGGAACACCCTGAACCAGCCTGCGAATGCACAGAGTAGGAGGAAATATTTACCCGCATGCTACCAATTTGGTCACTAGATGGTGCCCCGGAAAGGAACTCTGGCCCTTGTACTTCCCAAGTGAGCTTAGCCGGCATCTCCACGAGATTCTATCCACAAAATGAACACGTTCAAGCTGGCTGCGAATGCACAGCTTAGGAGGAATGCGGTACCCGCATGCAACGAATTTGATCTCTTGATGGTGCCCCGGAAAATAACTCTGGCACTTGTACTTCTCAAATGAGCTTAGCCGGACTCTCCACGAGAGTGTAACCACAAAACAACACCTTGAAGCTGCCTGCGAATGCACAGCTTAGGAGGAAAGCTTTACCCGCATGCTACGAATTTGGTCACTTAATGGTGCCCCGGAAAGGAACTCTGGAACTTCTACTTCCCAAATGAGCTTAGCCGGCATATCCACGAGACACTATCCACAAAATGAACACCTTCAAGCTGGCTGCGAATGCACAGATTAGGAGGAAATCGGTACCCGCATGCAATGAATTTGATCTCTTCATGGTGCCCCGGAAAGGAACTCTGGCACTTCTACTTCCCAAGTGAGCTTAGCCGTCATCCACACGAGACTCTATCCACAAAATGAACACCTTCAGGTTGGGTGCGAGTGCACAGCTTAGGAGGAAAGCGGTACCCACATGCTACGAATTTTATCTCTTGATGGTGCCCCGGAAAGGAACTCTGGCACTTGTACTTCCCAAGTGAGCTTAGCCGGCATCCCCACGAGACTCTATCCACAAAATGAACACCTTCAGGCTGGCTGCGAGTGCACAGCTTAGGAGGAAGCAGTACCCGCATGCTACGAATTTGATCACTTCATGGTGCCCCGGAAAGGAACTCTGGCCCTTGTACTTCCCAAGTGAGCTTAGCCGGCATCTCCACGAGAGTCTAACCACAAAAGGAACACCTTGAACCTGGCTGCGAATGCACAGCTTAGGAGGAAAGCTTTACCCGCATGCTACGAATTTGATCTCTTGATGGTGCCCTGGAAAGAACTCTGGCACTTGTACTTCCCAAGTGAGCTTAGCCGGCATCCCCACGAGACTCTATCCACAAAATGAACACCTTCAGGCTGGCTGCGAATGCACAGCGTAGGAGGAAACCTTTTCCCGCATGCAACGAATTTGATCTCTTAATGGTGCCCTGGAAAAGAACTCTGGCAATTGTACTTCTCAAGTGAGCTTAGCCGCCATTTCCAGGAGAGTCTAACCACAAAAGGAAAACCTTGAAGCTGGCTGCGAATGCACAGCTTAGGAGAAAAGCTTTACTCGCATGCTACGAATTTGATCTCTTGATGGTGCCCCGGAAAGGAACTCTGGCACTTGCTCTTCCCAAGTGAGCTTAGCCGGCATCTCCACGTGAGTCTAACCACAAAAGGAAAACCTTTAACCTGCCTGCGAATGCACAGAGTAGGAGGAAATCTTTACCCGCATGCTACGAATTTGATCTCTTGAAGGTGCCCTAGAAAGGAACTCTGGCACTTGTACTTCTCAAGTGAGCTTAGCCGGACTCTCCACGAGAGTGTAACCACAAAACAACACCTTGAAGCTGCCTGTGAATGCACAGCTTTGGAGGAAACTTTACCAGCATGCTACAAATTTCATCTGTTGATGGTGCCCCGGAAAGGAACTCTGGCACTTGTACTTCTCAAGTGAGCTTAGCTGGCATCTCCACGAGAGTCTAACCACAAAAGGAACACCTTGAACCTGGCTGCGAATGCACAGCATAGGAGGAAACCTTTACCCGCATGCTACGAATATGATCTCTTGATGGCGCACTGGAAAGTAACTCTGGCACTTGTACTTCTCAAGTGAGCTTAGCCGTCCTCTCCACGAGAGTATAACCACAAAAGGAACACCTTGAAGCTGGCTGCGAATGCACAGCTTAGGAGGAAAGCTTTACCCGCATGCTACGAATTTGATCTCTTGATGGTGCCCCGGAAAGAACACTGGCACTTGTACTTCCCAGGTGAGCTTAGCCGGCATCCCCACGAGACTCTATGCACAAAATGAACACCTTCAAGCTGGATGCGAATGCACAGCTTAGGAGGAAAGCGGTACCTGCATGCTACGAATTTGATCTCTTGATGGTGCCCCTGAAAGGAACTCTGGCACTTGTACTTCCCAAGTGAGCTTAGCCAGCATCCCCACGAGACTCTATACACAAAATGAACACCTTCGACTCTGGCTGCGAATGCAGAGCGTAGGAGGAAACCTTTACCCGCATGCAACGAATTTGATCCCTTGATGGCACCCCGGAAAGGAACTCTAGCACTTGTACTTCTCAAGTGAGCTTAGCCGGCATTTCCACGAGAGTCTAACCACAAAAGGAACACCTTGAAGCTGGCTGCGAATGCACAGCTTAGGGGAAAAGCTTTACCCGCATGCTACGAATTTGATCTCTTGATGGTGCCCCGGAAAGGAACTCTGGCACTTGCTCTTCCCAAGTGAGCTTAGACGGAATTTCCACGAGAGTCTAACCACAAAAGGAACACCTTCTACCTGCCTGCGAATGCACAGAGTAGGAGGAAATCTTTACCCGCATGCTACGAATTTCATCTGTTGATGGTGCCCCGGAAAGGAACTCTGGCACTTGTACTTCCCAAGAAAGCTTCGCCAGGATCTCCATGAGAGTCTATCCACAAATGGAACTCCTTGAAGCTGCCTGCAAATGCACAGCTTAGGAGGTAAGCAGTACCCGATGGTACGAATTTGATCACTTCATGCTGCCCCGGAAAGGAACTCTGGCACTTGTACTTCTCAAGTGAGCTTAGCCGGCATCTACACGAGAGTCTAACCACAAACGGAACACCTTGAACCTGGCTGCGAATGCACAGCATAGGAGGAAACCTTTACCCGCATGCTACGAATTTGATCTCTTGATTGTGCCCAGGAAAGGAACTCTGGCACTTGTACTTCTCAAGTGAACTTAGCAGTCCTGTCAACGAGAGTATAACCACAAAAAGACACCTTGAAGCTGCCTGCGAATGCACAGCTTAGGAGGAAAGCTTTACCCGCATTCTACGAATTTGATCTCTTCATGGTGCCCCGGAAAGGAACTCTGGCACTTGTACTACTCAAGTGAGTTTAGCCGGCATCTCCACGAGAGTCTAACCACAAAAGGAACACCTTGAAGCTGGCTGCGAATGCACAGATCAGGAGGAAAGCTTTAGCCGCATGCTACGAATTTGTTCAATTGATTGTGCCCCGGAAAGGAACTCTGGCACTTGTACCACCAAAATAAGCTTAGCCGGCATATCCACGAGACTCTATCCACAAAATGAACACCTTCAAGCTGGCTGCGAATGCACAGATTAGGAGGAAATCGGTACCCGCATGCAACGAATTTGATCTCTTGACGGTGCCCCGGAAAGGAACTCTGGCACTTGTACTTCCCAAGTGAGCTTAGCCGTCATCCCCACGAGACTCTATCCACAAAATGAACACCTTCAGGCTGGCTGCGAGTGCACAGCGTAGGAGGAAAGTGGTACCCGCATGCTACGAATTTTATCTCTTGATGGTGCCCCGGAAAGGAACTCTGGCACTTGTACTTCCCAAGTGAGCTTAGCCGGCATCCCCACGAGACTCTATCCACAAAATGAACACCTTCAGGCTGGCTGCGAGTGCACAGCTTAGGAGGAAGCAGTACCCGCATGCTACGAACTTGATCACTTCATGGTGCCCCGGAAAGGAACTCTGGCACTTGTACTTCCCAAGTGAGCTTTGCCGGCATCTCCACGAGAGTCTAACCACAAAAGGAACACCTTGAACCTGGCTGCGAATGCACAGCATAGGAGGAAACCTTTACCCGCATGCTACGAATATGATCTCTTGATGGTGCACCGGAAAGTAACTCTGGCACTTGTACTTCTCAAGTGAGCTTAGCCGTCCTCTCCACGAGAGTATAACCACAAAAAAACACCTTCAAGCTGGCTGCGAATGCACAGCTTTGGAGGAACGCCGTACCCGCATGCTACGAATTTGATCTCTTGATGGTGCCCCGGAAAAGAACGCTGGCACTTGTACTTCCCAAGTGAGCTTAGCCAGCATCCCCACGAGACACTATCCACAAAATGAACACCTTCAGGCTGGCTGCGAATGCACAGCATAGGAGGAAACCTTTACCAGCATGCAACGAATTTGATCACTTGATGGTGCCCCGGAAAGGAACTCTGGCTCTTGTACTTCTCACGTGAGCTTTGCTGGCATTTCCACGAGAGTAAAACCACAAAAGGAACACCTTGAAACTGGCTGCGAATGCACAGCTTAGGGGAAAAGCTTGACCCGCATGCTACGAATTTCATCTGTTGATGGTGCCCCGGAAAGGAACTCTGGCACTTGTACTTCCCAAGAAAGCTTCGCCAGCATCTCCACGAGAGTCTATCCACCAATGGAACTCCTTAAAGCTGGCTGCGAATGCACAGCTTAGGAGGAAATCAGTACCCGCATGCTACGAATTTGATCTCTTGATGGTGCCCCGGAAAGGAACTATGGCACTTCTATTTCCCAAGTGAGCTTAGCTGGCATTTCCACGAGAGTCTAACCACAAAAGGAACACCCTGAACCAGCCTGCGAATGCACAGAGTAGGAGGAAATATTTACCCGCATGCTACCAATTTGGTCACTAGATGGTGCCCCGGAAAGGAACTCTGGCCCTTGTACTTCCCAAGTGAGCTTAGCCGGCATCTCCACGAGATTCTATCCACAAAATGAACACGTTCAAGCTGGCTGCGAATGCACAGCTTAGGAGGAATGCGGTACCCGCATGCAACGAATTTGATCTCTTGATGGTGCCCCGGAAAATAACTCTGGCACTTGTACTTCTCAAATGAGCTTAGCCGGACTCTCCACGAGAGTGTAAGCACAAAACAACACCTTGAAGCTGCCTGCGAATGCACAGCTTAGGAGGAAAGCTTTACCCGCATGCTACGAATTTGGTCACTTAATGGTGACCCGGAAAGGAACTCTGGAACTTCTACTTCCCAAATGAGCTTAGCCGGCATATCCACGAGACACTATCCACAAAATGAACACCTTCAAGCTGGCTGCGAATGCACAGATTAGGAGGAAATCGGTACCCGCATGCAATGAATTTGATCTCTTCATGGTGCCCCGGAAAGGAACTCTGGCACTTCTACTTCCCAAGTGAGCTTAGCCGTCATCCCCACGAGACTCTATCCACAAAATGAACACCTTCAGGTTGGGTGCGAGTGCACAGCTTAGGAGGAAAGCGGTACCCACATGCTACGAATTTTATCTCTTGATGGTGCCCCGGAAAGGAACTCTGGCACTTGTACTTCCCAAGTGAGCTTAGCCGGCATCCCCACGAGACTCTATCCACAAAATGAACACCTTCAGGCTGGCTGCGAGTGCACAGCTTAGGAGGAAGCAGTACCCGCATGCTACGAATTTGATCACTTCATGGTGCCCCGGAAAGGAACTCTGGCCCTTGTACTTCCCAAGTGAGCTTAGCCGGCATCTCCACGAGAGTCTAACCACAAAAGGAACACCTTGAACCTGGCTGCGAATGCACAGCTTAGGAGGAAAGCTTTACCCGCATGCTACGAATTTGATCTCTTGATGGTGCCCTGGAAAGAACTCTGGCACTTGTACTTCCCAAGTGAGCTTAGCCGGCATCCCCACGAGACTCTATCCACAAAATGAACACCTTCAGGCTGGCTGCGAATGCACAGCGTAGGAGGAAACCTTTTCCCGCATGCAACGAATTTGATCTCTTAATGGTGCCCCGGAAAAGAACTCTGGCTATTGTACTTCTCAAGTGAGCTTAGCCGCCATTTCCAGGAGAGTCTAACCACAAAAGGAAAACCTTGAAGCTGGCTGCGAATGCACAGCTTAGGAGAAAAGCTTTACTCGCATGCTACGAATTTGATCTCTTGATGGTGCCCCGGAAAGGAACTCTGGCACTTGCTCTTCCCAAGTGAGCTTAGCCGGCATCTCCACGTGAGTCTAACCACAAAAGGAAAACCTTTAACCTGCCTGCGAATGCACAGAGTAGGAGGAAATCTTTACCCGCATGCTACGAATTTGATCTCTTGAAGGTGCCCTAGAAAGGAACTCTGGCACTTGTACTTCTCAAGTGAGCTTAGCCGGACTCTCCACGAGAGTGTAACCACAAAACAACACCTTGAAGCTGCCTGTGAATGCACAGCTTTGGAGGAAACTTTACCAGCATGCTACAAATTTCATCTGTTGATGGTGCCCCGGAAAGGAACTCTGGCACTTTTACTTCTCAAGTGAGCTTAGCTGGCATCTCCACGAGAGTCTAACCACAAAAGGAACACCTTGAACCTGGCTGCGAATGCACAGCATAGGAGGAAACCTTTACCCGCATGCTACGAATATGATCTCTTGATGGCGCACTGGAAAGTAACTCTGGCACTTGTACTTCTCAAGTGAGCTTAGCCGGCATATCCACGAGAGTATAACCACAAAAGGAACACCTTGAAGCTGGCTGCGAATGCACAGCTTAGGAGGAAAGCTTTACCCGCATGCTACGAATTTGATCTCTTGATGGTGCCCCGGAAAGAACACTGGCACTTGTACTTCCCAGGTGAGCTTAGCCGGCATCCCCACGAGACTCTATGCACAAAATGAACACCTTCAAGCTGGATGCGAATGCACAGCTTAGGAGGAAAGCGGTACCCGCATGCTACGAATTTGATCTCTTGATGGTGCCCCTGAAAGGAACTCTGGCACTTGTACTTCCCAAGTGAGCTTAGCCAGCATCCCCACGAGACTCTATACACAAAATGAACACCTTCGACTCTGGCTGCGAATGCAGAGCGTAGGAGGAAACCTTTACCCGCATGCAACGAATTTGATCCCTTGATGGCACCCCGGAAAGGAACTCTAGCACTTGTACTTCTCAAGTGAGCTTAGCCGGCATTTCCACGAGAGTCTAACCACAAAAGGAACACCTTGAAGCTGGCTGCGAATGCACAGCTTAGGGGAAAAGCTTTACCCGCATGCTACGAATTTGATCTCTTGATGGTGCCCCGGAAAGGAACTCTGGCACTTGCTCTTCCCAAGTGAGCTTAGACGGAATTTCCACGAGAGTCTAACCACAAAAGGAACACCTTCTACCTGCCTGCGAATGCACAGAGTAGGAGGAAATCTTTACCCGCATGCTACGAATTTCATCTGTTGATGGTGCCCCGGAAAGGAACTCTGGCACTTGTACTTCCCAAGAAAGCTTCGCCAGGATCTCCATGAGAGTCTATCCACAAATGGAACTCCTTGAAGCTGCCTGCAAATGCACAGCTTAGGAGGTAAGCAGTACCCGATGGTACGAATTTGATCACTTCATGCTGCCCCGGAAAGGAACTCTGGCACTTGTACTTCTCAAGTGAGCTTAGCCGGCATCTACACGAGAGTCTAACCACAAACGGAACACCTTGAACCTGGCTGCGAATGCACAGCATAGGAGGAAACCTTTACCCGCATGCTACGAATTTGATCTCTTGATTGTGCCCAGGAAAGGAACTCTGGCACTTGTACTTCTCAAGTGAACTTAGCAGTCCTGTCAACGAGAGTATAACCACAAAAAGACACCTTGAAGCTGCCTGCGAATGCACAGCTTAGGAGGAAAGCTTTACCCGCATTCTACGAATTTGATCTCTTCATGGTGCCCCGGAAAGGAACTCTGGCACTTGTACTACTCAAGTGAGTTTAGCCGGCATCTCCACGAGAGTCTAACCACAAAAGGAACACCTTGAACCTGGCAGCGAATGCACAGCATAGGAGGAAACCTTTACCCGCATGCTACGAATTTGATCTCTTGATGGTGCCCCGGAAAAACTCTGGCACTTGTACTTCTCAAGTGAGCTTAGCCGGCATTTCCACAAGAGTATAACCACAAAATGAACACCTTGAAGCTGGCTGCGAATGCACAGCTTATGAGGAAAGCTTTACCCGCATGCTACGAATTTGATCTCTTGATGGTGCCCCGGAAAGGAACTCTGGCACTTGTAACTCCCAA
Organism: Kogia breviceps; assembly: GCF_026419965.1. Taxonomy (NCBI): domain Eukaryota; kingdom Metazoa; phylum Chordata; class Mammalia; order Artiodactyla; family Physeteridae; genus Kogia; species Kogia breviceps. The sequence continues at coordinate 99,942,910 of NC_081317.1, forward strand.
GTGAGCTTAGCAGGCATCGCTACGAGACTCTATCCACAAAATGAACACCTTCAGGCTGGCTGCGAAAGCACAGCGTAGGAGGAAACCTTTACCATCATGCAACGAATTTGATCTATTGATGGTGCCCCGGAAGGGAACTCTGGCTCTTGTACTTCTCACGTGAGCTTAGCCGGCATTTCCACGAGAGTATAACCACAAAAGGAACACTTTGAAGCTGGCTGCGAATGCACAGCGTAGGAGAAAAGCTTTACACGCATGCTATGAATTTGATCTGTTGATGATTCCCCGGAAAGGAACTCTAGCACTTGTACTTCGCAAGTGAGCTTAGCCGGCATCCCCACGAGACTCTATCCACAAAATGAACACCTTCAGGCTGGCTGCGAATGCCCAGCTTAGGAGGAAAGCGATAGACGCATGCTACGAATTTGATCTCTTGATGGTACCCCGGAAAGGAACTCGGGCACTTGTACTTCCCAAGTGAGCTTAGCCGGCATCCCCACGAGACTCTATGCACAAAATGAACACCTTCAGGCTGGCTGCGAATGCACAGGTAGGAGGAAACCTTTACCCGCACGCAACGAATTTGATCTCTTGATGGTGCCCCGGAAAAGAACTCTGGCAATTGTACTTCTCAAGTGAGCTTAGCCGGCATTTCCACGAGAGTCTCACCACAAAAGGAACACCTTGAAGCTGGCTGTGAATGCACAGCTTAGGAGAAAAGCTTTACTCGCATGCTAGGAATTTGATCTCTTGATGGTGCCCCGGAAAGGAACTCTGGCACTTGCTCTTCCCAAGTGAGCTTAGCCGGCATTTCCACGTGAGTCTAACCACAAAAGGAACACCTTTAACCTGCCTGCGAATGCACAGAGGAGGAGGAAATCTTTACCCGCATGCTACGAATTTGATCTCTTGAAGGTGCCCCGGAAAGGAACTCTGGCACTTGTACTTCTCAAGTGAGCTTAGCCGGACTCTCCACGAGAGTGTAACCACAAAACAACACCTTGAAGCTGCCTGCGAATGCACAGCTTAGGAGGAAAGCTTTACCCGCATGTTACGAATTTGGTCACTTAATGGTGCCCCGGAAAGGAACTCTGGAACTTCTACTTCCCAAATGAGCTTAGCCGGCATTTCCACGAGACACTATCCACAAAATGAACACCTTCAAGCTGGCTGCGAATGCACAGATTAGGAGGAAATCGGTATCCGCATGCAACGAATTTGATCTCTTGACGGTTCCCCGGAAAGGAACTCTGGCACTTGTACTTCCCAAGTGAGCTTAGCCGTCATCCCCAGGAGACTCTATCCACAAAATGAACACCTTCAGGCTGGCTGGGAGTGCACAGCTTAGGAGGAATGCTTTACCTGCATGCTACGAATTTTATCTCTTGATGGTGCCCCGGAAAGGAACTCTGCCACTTGTACTTCTCAAGTGAGCTTAGCCGGCCTCTCCACGAGAGTGTAACCACAAAACAACACCTTGGAGCTGCCTGTGAATGCACAGTTTTGGAGGAAAGCTTTACCCGCATGCTACGAATTTGGTCACTTGATGGTGACCCGGAAAGGAACTCTGGCACTTGTACTTCCCAAGTGAGCTTAGCCGGCATCTCCACGAGACTCTATCCACAAAATGAACACCTTCAACCTGGCTGCGAATGCACAGCTTAGGAGGAAATCGGTTCCCACATGCAACGAATTTGATCTCTTGATGGTGCCCAGGAAAGGAACTCTGGCACTTGTACTTCCCAAGTGAGTTTAGCCAGCATCCCCACGAAACTCAATCCACAAAATGAACAACTTCAGGCTGGCTGCGAATGCACAGCTTAGGAGGAAGCAGGACCCGCAGGCTACGAATTTGATCCCTTCATGGTGCCCCGGAAAGGAACTCTGGCACTTGTACATCCCAAGTGAGCTTAGCCGGCATTTCCACGAGAGTCTAACCACAAAAGGAACACCTTTAACCTCCCTGCGAATGCACAGAGTAGGAGGAAATCATTACCCGCATGCCACGAATTTCATCTGTTGATGGTGCCCCGGAAAGAAACTGTGGCACTTGTACTTCCCAAGAAAACTTCGCCAGCATCTCCATGAGAGTCTATCCACAAATGGAACACCTTGAAGCTGGCTGCAAATGCACAGCTTGAGAGGAAAGCAGTACCCGCATGCTACGAATTTGATCCCTTCATGGTGCCCCGGAAAGGAACTCTGGCACTTGTACTTCTCAAGTGAGCTTAGCCGGCATGTCCACGAGAGTCTAACCACAAAAGGAACACCTTGAACCTGGCTGCGAATGCACAGCACAGGAGGAAACCTTTACCCGCATGCTACGAATTTGATCTCTTGATTGTGCCCAGGAAAGGAACTCTGGCACTTGTACTTCTCAAGTGAGCTTAGCCGGCCTCTCAACGAGAGTATAACCACAAAACAACACCCTGAAACTGCCTGCGAATGCACAGCTTAGGAGGAAAGCTTTACCCGCATGCTGCGAATTTGATCCCTTGATGGTGCCCTGGAAAGGAAATCAAGGACTTGTACTTCCCAAGTGAGCTTAGCCGGCATCTCCAAGAGACTCTATCCACAAAATGAACACCTTCAATCTGGCTGCGAATGCACAGCTTAGGAGGAAAACCGTACGCGCATGCTACGAATTTGATATGTTGATGGTGCCCCAGAAAGGAACTCTGGCACTTGTACTTCCCAAGTGAGCTTAGCCGGCCTCCCCACGAGACTCTATCCACAAAATGAACACCTTCAGGCTGGCTGCGAATGCACAGCGTAGGAGGAAAACTTTACCATCATGCAACGAATTTGATCTATTGATGGTGCCCCGGAAGGGAACTCTGGCTCTTGTACTTCTCACGTGAGCTTAGCCGGCATTTCCACGAGAGTATAACCACAAAAGGAACACTTTGAAGCTGGCTGCGAATGCACAGCTTAGGAGAAAAGCTTTACACGCATGCTATGAATTTGATCTCTTGATGGTGCCCCGGAAAGGAACTCTGGCACTTGTACTTCTCAAGTGAGCTTAGCCGGCATCCCCACGAGACTCTATCCACAAAATGAACACCTTCAGGCTGGCTGCGAATGCCCAGCTTAGGAGGAAAGCGATAGCCGCATGCTACGAATTTGATCTCTTGATGGTACCCCGGAAAGGAACTCTGGCACTTGTACTTCCCAAGTGAGCTTAGCCGGCATCCCCACGAGACTCTATCCACAAAATGAACACCTTCAGGCTGGCTGGGAGTGCACAGCTTAGGAGGAAGCAGTACCCGCATGCTACGAATTTGATCCCTTCATGGTGCCCAGGAAAGGAACTCTGGCACTTGTACTTCTCAAGTGAGTTAGCCGGCATTTCCACGAGAATACAACCACAAAAGGAACACCTTGAAGTTGGCTGCAAATGCACAGCGTAGGAGGAATGTGGTACCCGCATGCTACGAATTTGATCTCTTGATGGTGCCCCGGAAAGGAACTCTGTCACTTGTACTTCTCAAGTGAGCTTAGCCGGCATCTCCACGAGAGTCTAACCACAAATGGAACACCTTGAACCTGGCTGCGAATGCACAGCGTAGGAGGAAACCTTTACACGCATGCTACGAATTTGATCTCTTGATGGTGCCCAGGAAAGGAACTCTGGCACTTGTACTTCTCAACTGAGCTTTGCCAGCCTCTCCACGAGAGTCTAACCACAAAAGGAACACCTTGAACCTGGCTGCGAATGCACAGCATAGGAGGAAACCTTTACCCGCATGCTACGAATATGATCTCTTGATGGTGCACCGGAAAGTAACTCTGGCAGTTGTACTTCTCAAGTGAGCTTAGCCGGCATATCCACGAGAGTATAACCACAAAAGGAACACCTTGAAGCTGGCTGCGAATGCACAGCTTAGGAGGAAAGCTTTACTCGCATGCTACGAATTTGATCTCTTGATGGTGCCCCGGAAAGAACTCTGGCACTTGTACTTCCCAAGTGAGCTTAGCCAGCATCCCCACGAGACTCTATGCACAAAATGAACACCTTCAAGCTGGCTGCGAATGCACAGCTTAGGAGGAAAGCGGTACCCTCATGCTACGAATTTGATCTGTTGATGGTGCCCCGGAAAGGAACTCTGGCACTTGCTCTTCCCAAGTGAGCTTAGCCGGCATTTCCACGAGAGTCTAACCACAAAAGGAACACCTTCTACCTGCCTGCGAATGCACAGTGTAGGAGGAAATCTTTACCCGCATGCTACGAATTTCATCTGTTGATGGTGCCCCGGAAAGGAACTCTGGCACTTATACTTCCCAAGAAAGCTTCGCCAGGATCTCCATGAGAGTATATCCACAAATTGAACTCCTTGAAGCAGGCAGCAAATGCACAGCTTGAGAGGAAAGCAGTAACCGCATGCTACGAATTTGATCACTTCATGGTGCCCCGGAAAGGAACTCTGGCACTTGTACTTCTCAAGTGAGCTTAGCCGGCATCTCCAAGAGAGTCTAACCACAAATGGAACACCTTGAACCTGGCTGCGAATGCACAGCATAGGAGGAAACCTTTACCCGCATGCTACGAATTTGATCTCTTGATTGTGCCCAGGAAAGGAAATCGGGCACTTGTACTTCTCAAGTGTGCTTAGCCGGCCTGTCAACGAGAGTATAACCACAAAAAAACACCTTGAGGCTGCCTGCGAATGCACAGCTTAGGAGGAAAGCTTTACCCGCATGCTGCGAATTTGATCCCTTGATGTTGCCCTGGAAAGGAACTCTGGGACGTGTACTTCCCAAGTGAGCTTAGCCGGCATACCCACGAGACTCTATCCACAAAATGAACACCTTCAGGCTGGCTGCGAATGCCCAGCTTAGGAGGAAAGCGATAGCCGCATGCTATGAATTTGATCGCTTGATGGTACCCCAGAAAGGAACTCTGGCTCTTGTACTTCCCACGTGAGCTTAGCCGGCATCCCCACGAGACTCTATCCACAAAATGAACACCTTCAGGCTGGCTGTGAGTGCACAGCTTAGGAGGAAGCAGTACCCGCATGCTACGAATTTGATCCCTTCATGGTGCCCAGGAAAGGAACTCTGGCACTTGTACTTCTCAAGTGAGCTTAGCCGGCATCTCCACGAGAGTCTAACCAAAAAAGGAACACCTTGAACCTGGCTGCGAATGCACAGCACAGGAGGAAAACTTTACCCGCATGCTACGAATTTGATCTCTTGATGGTGCCCCGTAAGGTAACTCTGTCACTTGTACTTCTCAAGTGAGTTAGCCGGCATTTCCACGAGAGTATAACCACAAAAGGAACACCTTGAACCTGGCTGCGAATGCACAGGGTAGGAGGAAAGTGGTACCCGCATGCTACGAATTTGATCTCTTCATTGTGCCCCGGAAAGGAACTCTGGCACTTGTACTTCCCAAGGGAGCTTAGCCGGCATCCCCACGAGACTCTATGCACAAAATGAACACCTTCAGGCTGGCTGCGAATGCACAGCGTAGGAGGAAACCTTTACCCGCATGCAACGAATTTGATCTCTTGATGGTGCCCCGGAAAGGAACTCTTTCACTTGTACTTCCCAAGTGAGCTTAGCCGGCATTTCCACGAGAGTCTAACCACAAAACGAACACCTTGAAGCTGGCTGTGAATGCACAGCTTAGGAGAAAAGCTTTACTCGCATGCTACGAATTTGATCTCTTGATGGTGCCCCGGAAAGGAACTCTGGCACTTGTACTTCTCAAGTGAGCTTAGCCAGCATTTCCACGTGAGTCTAACCACAAAAGGAACACCTTTAACCTGCCTGCGAATGCACAGAGTAGGAGGAAACCTTTACCCGCATGCTACGAATTTCATCTGTTGATGGTGCCGCGGAAAGGAACTCTGGCCCTTGTACTTCCCAAGAAATCTTCGCCAGCATCTCAATGAGAGTCTATCCACAAATGGAACTCCTTGAAGCTGGCTGCGAATGCACAGCTTAGGAGGAAAGCAGTACCCGCATGCTACGAATTTGATCTTTTCATGGTGCCCCAGAAAGGAAGTCTGGAACTTGTACTTTTCAAGTGAGATTAGCCGGCATCTCCACGAGAGCATAACCACAAAAGGAACACCTTGAAGCTGGCTGCGAATGCACAGCATAGGCGGAAACCTTTTCCCGCATGCTACGAATTTGATCTCTCGATGGTGCACCGGGAAGGAACTCTGGCTCTTGTACTTCTCACGTGAGCTTAGCCGGCATTTCCACGAGAGTATAACCACAAAAGGAACACCTTGAAACTGGCTGCGAATGCACAGGTTATGAGAAAAGCTTTACACGCATGCTACGAACTTGATACCTTGATGGTGCCCCTGAAAGGAGCTATGGCACTTGTATTTCCCAAGTGAGCTTAGCCGGCATTTCCACGAGAGTATAACCACAAAAGGAACACCTTGCAGCTGGCTGCGAATGCACAGCTTAGGAGAAAAGCTTTACACGCATGCTACGAATTTGATCTCTTGATGGTGCCCCGGAAAGGAACTCTGGCACTTGTACTTCCCAAGTGAGCTTAGGCGGCATCCCCACGAGACTCTATGCACAAAATGAACACGTTCAAGCTGGCTGCGAATGCACAGGTAGGAGGAAACCTTTACCCGCACGCAACGAATTTGATCTCTTGATGGTGCCCCGGAAAGGAACTCTTTCACTTGTACTTCCCAAGTGAGCTTAGCCGGCATCCCCACGAGACTCTATGCACAAAATGAACACGTTCAAGCTGGCTGCGAATGCACAGCTTAGGAGGAAAGCGGTACCCGCATGCTACGAATTTGATCTCTTGATGGTGCCCCGGAAAGGAACTCTGGCACTTGTACGTCTCAAGTGAGCTTAGCCGGCCTCTCCACGAGAGTATAACCATAAAACAACACCTTGAAGCTGCCTGCGAATGCACAGATTAGGAGGAAAGCTTTACCCGCATGCTGCGAATTTGTTCCCTTCAGGGTGCCCTGGAAAGGAACTCTGGCACTTGTACTTCCCAAGTGAGCTTAGCCGGCATGTCCACGAGTCTCTATCCACAAAAGGTACACCTTCAAGCTGGCTGCGAATGCACAGCATAGGAGGAAAGCTTTACCCGCATGCTGCGAATTTGATCCCTTGATGGTTCCCTGGAAAGGAACTCTGGCACTTGTACTTCCCAAGTGAGCTTAGCCGGCATCTCCACGAGAGTCTAACCACAAATGGAACACCTTGAACCTGGCTGCGAATGCACAGCATAGGCGGAAACCTTTTCCCGCATGCTACGAATTTGATCTCTCGATGGTGCACCGGGAAGGAACTCTGGCTCTTGTACTTCTCACGTGAGCTTAGCCGGCATTTCCACGAGAGTATAACCACAAAAGGAACACCTTGAACCTGGCTGCGAATGCACAGCGTAGGAGTAAACCTTTACCCGCATGCTACGAATTTCATCTGTTGATGGTGCCCCGGAAAGGAACTCTGGCACATCTTCTTCTCAAGTGAGCTTAGCCGGCAACTAGACGAGAGTATAACCACAAAAGGAACACCCTGAAGCTGGCTGCGAATGCACAGCTTAGGAGAAAATCTTTACCCGCCTGCTACGAATTTGATCTCTTGATGGTGCCCCGGAAAGGAACTCTGGCACTTTTTCTTCCCAAGTGAGCTTAGCGGGCCTTTCCACGAGAGTCTAACCACAAAGGGACCACCTTTAACCTGCCTGCGAATGCACAGCTTAGGAGGAAAGCTGTACCCGCATGCTACGAATTTGATCTCTTCATGGTGCCCCGGAAAGGAACTCTGGCACTTGTACTACTCAAGTGAGTTTAGCCGGCATCTCCACGAGAGTCTAACCACAAAAGGAACACCTTGAACCTGGCTGCGAATGCACAGCATAGGAGGAAACCTTTACCCGCATGCTACGAATTTGATCTCTTGATGGTGCCCCAGAAAAACTCTGGCACTTGTACTTCTCAAGTGAGCTTAGCCGGCATTTCCACAAGAGTATAACCACAAAAGGAACACCTTGAAGCTGGCTGCGAATCCACAGCTTAGGAGGAATGCTTTACCCGCATGCTACGAATTTGATCTCTTTATGGTGCCCCGGAAAGGAACTCTGGCACTTGTACTTCCCAAGTGAGCTTAGGTGGCATCCCTACGAGACTCTATCCACAAAATGAACACCTTCAGGCTGGCTGTGAATGCACAGTGTAGGAGGAAACCTTTTCCCGCATGCAACGAATTTGATCTGTTGATGGTGCCCCGGAAAGGAACTCTGGCACTTGTTCTTCCCAAGTGAGCTTAGTGGGCATTTCCACGAGAGTCTAACCACAAAAAGAACACCTTTAGCCTGCCTGCGAATGCACAGCGTAGCAGGAAATCTTTACCCGCATGCTACGAATTTCATCTCTTGATTGTGCCCCGGAAAGGAACTCTGGCAGTTGTACTTCCCAAGAAAGCTTCGCCAGCATCTCCACGAGAGTCTATCCACAAATGGAACTCCTTGATGCTGGCTGCGAATGCACAGCTTAGGAGGAAAGCGGTACCCGCATGCTACGAATTTGATCTCTTCATGGTGCCCCGGAAAGGAACTCTGGCACTTGTACTTCTCAGGTGAGCTTAGCCGGCATCTCCACGAGAGGCTAACCACAAATGGAACACCTTGAACCTGGCTGCGAATGCACAGCGTAGGAGGAAAACTTTACCCGCATGCTACGAATTTGATCTCTTTATGGTGCCCCGGAAAGGAACTCTGGCACTTCTACTTCTCAAGTGAGCTTAGCCGGCATCTCCACGAGAGTATAACCACAAAAGGAACACCCTGAAGCTGGCTGCGAATGCACAGCTTAGGAAGAATGCTTTACACGCATGCTACGAATTTGATCTCCTGATGGTGCCCCCGAAAGGAACTCTGGCACTCGTACTTCCCAAGTGAGCTTACCCGGCATCCCCATGAGACTCTATGCACAAAATGAACACGTACAAGCTGCCTGCGAATGCACAGCTTAGGAGGAAAGCGGTACCCGCATGCTACGAATTTGATCTCTTGATGGTGCCCCGGAAAGGAACTCTGGCACTTGTACTTCTCAAGTGAGCTTAGCCGGCCTCTCCACGAGAGTATAACCATAAAACAACACCTTGAAGCTGCCTGCGAATGCACAGCTTAGGAGGAAAGCTTTACCCGCATGCTGCGAATTTGATCCCTTCATGGTGCCCTGGAAAGGAACTCTGGCACTTGTACTTCCCAACTGAGCTTAGCCGGCATGTCCACGAGACTCTATCACCAAAATGTACACCTTCAAGCTGGCTGCGAATGCACAGCATAGGAGGAAAGCTTTACCCGCATGCTGCGAATTTGATCCCTTGATGGTGCCCTGGAAAGGAAATCTGGCACTTGTACTTCCCAAGTGAGCTTACCCGGCATCTCCACGAGACTCTACCCACAAAATGAACACCTTCAGGCTGGCTGCGAATGCACAGCGTAGGAGGAAACCTTTACCCGCATGCAACGAATTTGATCTCTTGATGGTGCACCGGAAAGGAACTCTGGCTCTTGTACTTCTCACGTGAGCTTAGCCAGCATTTCCACGAGTGTATAACCACAAAAGGAACACCTTGAAGCTGGCTGCGAATGCACAGCTTAGGAGGAAAGCTGTACCCGCATGCTACGAAGTTGATCCCTTCATGGTGCCCCGGAAAGGAACTCTGGCACTTGTACTACTCAAGTGAGTTTAGCCGGCATCTCCACGAGAGTCTAACCACAAAAGGAACACCTTGAACCTGGCAGCGAATGCACAGCATAAGAGGAAAACTTTACCCGCATGCAACGAACTTGATCACTTGATGGTGCCCCGGAAAGGAACTATGGCCCTTGTATTTCCCAAGTGAGCTTAGCCGGCATTTCCACGAGAGTCTAACCACAAATGGAACACCTTGAACCTGGCTGCGAATGCACAGCGTAGGAGGAAACTTTTACTCGCATGCTACGAATTTGATCTCTTGAAGGTTCCCCGGAAAGGAACTCTGGCACTTTTACTTCTCAAGTGAGCTTAGCCGGCCTCTCCACGACAGTGTAACCACAAAACAACAACGTGAAGGTGCCTGCGAATGCACAGCTTAGGAGGAAAGCTGTACCCGCATGCTACAAATTTGATCTCTTCATGGTGCCCCGGAAAGGAACTCTGGCACTTGTACTACTCAAGTGAGTTTAGCCGGCATCTCCACGATAGTCTAACCACAAAAGGAACACCTTGAACCTGGCAGCGAATGCACAGCATAGGAGGAAACCTTTACCCGCATGCTACGAATTTGATCTCTTGATGGTGCCCCAGAAAAACTCTGGCACTTGTACTTCTCAAGTGAGCTTAGCCGGCATTTCCACAAGAGTATAACCACAAAAGGAAGACCTTGAAGCTGGCTGCGAATGCACAGCTTATGAGGAAAGCTTTACCCGCATGCTACGAATTTGATCTCTTGATGGTGCCCCGGAAAGGAACTCTGGCACTTGTACTTCCCAAGTGAGCTTAGCAGGCATCCCTACGAGACACTATCCACAAAATGAACACCTTCAGGCTGGCTGCGAATGCACAGCGTAGGAGGAAACCTTTTCCCGCATGCTAAGAATTTGATCTCTTGATGGTGCCCCGGAAAGGATCTCTGGCACTTGTACTTCTCAAGTGTGCTTAGCCGGCCTCTCCACGAGAGTATAACCATAAAACAACACCTTGAAGCTGCCTGCAAATGCACAGATTAGGAGGAAAGCTTTACCCGCATGCTGCGAATTTGATCACTTCATGGTGCCCTGGAAAGGAACTCTGGCACTTGTACTTCGCAAGTGAGCTTAGCCGGCATGTCCACGAGACTCTATCCACAAAATGTACACCTTCAAGCTGGCTGCGAATGCACAGCATAGGAGGAAAGCTTTACCCGCATGCTGCGAATTTGATCCCTTGATGGTGCCCTGGAAAGGAACTCTGGCACTTGTACTTCCCAAGTGAGCTTACCCGGCATCTCCACGAGACTCTACCCACAAAATGAACACCTTCAGGCTGGCTGCGAATGCACAGCGTAGGAGGAAACCTTTACCCGCATGCAACGAAGTTGATATCTTGATGGTGCACCGGAAAGGAACTCTGGCTCTTGTACTTCTCACGTGAGCTTAGCCGGCATTTCCACGAGAGTATAACCACAAAAGGAACACCTTGAAGCTGGCTGCGAATGCACAGCTTAGGAGAAAATCTTTACACACATGCTACGAACTTGATATCTTGATGGTGCCCCGGAAAGGAACTATGGCACTTGTATTTCCCAAGTGAGCTTAGCCAGCATTTCCACGAGAGTTTAACCACAAATGGAACACCTTGAACCTGGCTGCGAATGCACAGCGTAGGAGGAAACTTTTACCCGCATGCTACGAATTTGATCTCTTGAAGGTTCCCCGGAAAGGAACTCTGGCACTTTTACTTCTCACGTGAGCTTAGCCGGCTTCTCCACAACAGTGTAACCACAAAACAACAACTTGAAGCTGCCTGCGAATGCACAGCTTAAGAGGAAAGCTGTACCCGCATGCTACGAATTTGATCTCTTCATGGTGCCCCGGAAAGGAACTCTGGCACTTGTACTACTCAAGTGAGTTTAGCCGGCATCTCCACGAGAGTCTAACCACAAAAGGAACACATTGAACCTGGCTGCGAATGCACAGCATAGGAGGAAAACTTTACCCGCATGCTACGAATTTGATCTCTTGATGGTTCCCCGGAAATTAACTCTGGTACTTGTACTTCTCAAGTGAGCTTAGCTGGCATTTCCACGAGAGTATAACCATAAAAGGAACACCTTGAAGCTGGTTGCGAATCCACAGCTTAGGAGGAATGCTTTACCCGCATGCTACGAATTTGATCTCTTGATGGTGCCCCGGAAAGGAACTATGGCACTTGTACTTCCCATGTGAGCTTAGCCGGCATCCCCACGAGACTCTATGCACAAAATGAACACGTTCAAGCTGGCTGCGAATGCACAGCTTAGGAGGAAAGCGGTACCTGCATGCTACGAATTTGATATCTTGATGGTGCCCCGGGAAGGAACTCTGGCACTTGTACTTCTCAAGTGAGCTTAGCCGGCCTCTCCATGAGAGTATAACCATAAAACAACACTTTGAAGCTTCCTGCGGATGCACAGCTTAGGAGCAAAGATTTACCCGAATGCTGCGAATTTGATCCCTTGATGGTGCCCTGGAAAGGAACTCTGGCATTTATACTTCCCAAATGAGCTTAGCCGGCATCTCCACGAGACTCTATCCACAAAATGAACACCTTCAAGCTGGCTGCGAATGCACAGCTTAGGAGGAAAGCAGTACCCGCATGCTCCAAATTTGATCTCTTGATGCTGCCCCGGAAAGGAACTCTGGCACTTGTACTTCACAAGTGAGCTTAGCCGGCATCCCTTCGAGACTCTATCCACAAAATGAACACCTTCAGGCTGGCTGCGAATGCACAGCGTAGGAGGAAACCTTTTCCCACATGCAACGAATTTGATCTCTTGATGGTTCCCCGGAAAGGAACTCTGGCACTTTTTCTTCCCAAGTGAGCTTAGGGGGCATTTCCACGAGAGTCTAACCACAAAGGGAACACCTTTAACCTGCCTGCGAATGCACAGAGTAAGAGGAAATCTTTACCCGCATGCTACGAATTTCATCTGTTAATGGTGCACCGGAAAGGAACTCTGGCACTTGCACTTCCCAAGAAAGCTTCGCCAGCATTTCCACGAGAGTCTATCCACAAATGGAACTCCTTGAACCTGGCTGCGAATGCACAGCGTAGGAGGAAACCTTTACCCGCATGCTACGAATCTGATCCCTTGATGGTGCCCCGGAAAGGAACTCTGGCACTTGTACTTCTCAAGTGAGCTTAGCCGGCATCTCCACGAGAGTCTAAGCACAAAAGGAACACATTGAACCTGGCTGCGAATGCACAGCATAGGAGGAAACTTTTACCCGCATGCTACGAATTTGATCTCTTGAAGGTTCCCCGGAAAGGAACTCTGGCACTTTTACTTCTCAAGTGAGCTTAGCCGGCATTTCCAAGAGAGTATAACCACAAAAGGAACACCTTGAAGCTGGCTGCGAATCCACAGCTTAGGAGGAATGCTGTACCCGCATGCTACGAATTTGATCTCTTGATGGTGCCCCGGAAAGGAACTCTGGCACTTGTACTTCCCAAGTGAGCTTAGCCAGCATCCCCAGGAGAGTCTAACCACAAAAGGAACACCTTAAACCTGGCAGCGAATGCACAGCATAGGAGGAAACCTTTACCCGCATGCTACGAATTTGATCTCTTGATGGTGCCCCGGAAAAACTCTGGCACTTGTACTTCTCAAATGAGCTTAGCCGGCATTTCCACAAGAGTATAACCACAAAATGAACACCTTGAAGCTGGCTGCGAATGCACAGCTTATGAGGAAAGCTTTACCCGCATGCTACGAATTTGATCTCTTGATGGTGCCCCGGAAAGGAACTCTTGCACTTGTAACTCCCAAGTGAGCTTAGCAGGCATCCCTACGAGACTCTATCCACAAAATGAACACCTTCAGGCTGGCTGTGAATGCACAGCGTAGGAGGAAATCTTTTCCCGCATGCAACGAATTTGATCTCTTGATGGTGCCCCGGAAAGGAACTCTGGCACTTGTTCTTCCCAAGTGAGCTTAGTGGGCATTTCCACGAGAGTCTAACCACAAAAACAACACCTTTAGCCTGCCTGCGAATGCACAGCATAGCAGGAAATCTTTACCCGCATGCTACGAATTTCAACTGTTTATGGTGCCCCGGAAAGGAACTCTGGCAGTTGTACTTCCCAAGAAAGCTTCGCAAGCATCTCCACGAGAGTCTATCCACAAATGGAACTCCTTGATGCTGGCTGCGAATGCACAGCTTAGGAGGAAAGCGGTACCCGCATGCTACGAATTTGATCTCTTGATGGTGCCCCGGAAAGGAACTCTGGCACTTGTACTTCCCAAGTGAGCTTAGCCAGCATCCCCAGGAGAGTCTAACCACAAAAGGAACACCTTAAACCTGGCAGCGAATGCACAGCATAGGAGGAAACCTTTACCCGCATGCAACGAATTTGATCTCTTGATGGTGCCCCGGAAAGGAACTCTTTCACTTGTACTTCCCAAGTGAGCTTAGCCGGCATTTCCACGAGAGTCTAACCACAAAACGAACACCTTGAAGCTGGCTGTGAATGCACAGCTTAGGAGAAAAGCTTTACTCGCATGCTACGAATTTGATCTCTTGATGGTGCCCCGGAAAGGAACTCTGGCACTTGTACTTCTCAAGTGAGCTTAGCCAGCATTTCCACGTGAGTCTAACCACAAAAGGAACACCTTTAACCTGCCTGCGAATGCACAGAGTAGGAGGAAACCTTTACCCGCATGCTACGAATTTCATCTGTTGATGGTGCCGCGGAAAGGAACTCTGGCCCTTGTACTTCCCAAGAAATCTTCGCCAGCATCTCAATGAGAGTCTATCCACAAATGGAACTCCTTGAAGCTGGCTGCGAATGCACAGCTTAGGAGGAAAGCAGTACCCGCATGCTACGAATTTGATCTTTTCATGGTGCCCCAGAAAGGAAGTCTGGAACTTGTACTTTTCAAGTGAGATTAGCCGGCATCTCCACGAGAGCATAACCACAAAAGGAACACCTTGAAGCTGGCTGCGAATGCACAGCATAGGCGGAAACCTTTTCCCGCATGCTACGAATTTGATCTCTCGATGGTGCACCGGGAAGGAACTCTGGCTCTTGTACTTCTCACGTGAGCTTAGCCGGCATTTCCACGAGAGTATAACCACAAAAGGAACACCTTGAAACTGGCTGCGAATGCACAGGTTATGAGAAAAGCTTTACACGCATGCTACGAACTTGATACCTTGATGGTGCCCCTGAAAGGAGCTATGGCACTTGTATTTCCCAAGTGAGCTTAGCCGGCATTTCCACGAGAGTATAACCACAAAAGGAACACCTTGCAGCTGGCTGCGAATGCACAGCTTAGGAGAAAAGCTTTACACGCATGCTACGAATTTGATCTCTTGATGGTGCCCCGGAAAGGAACTCTGGCACTTGTACTTCCCAAGTGAGCTTAGGCGGCATCCCCACGAGACTCTATGCACAAAATGAACACGTTCAAGCTGGCTGCGAATGCACAGGTAGGAGGAAACCTTTACCCGCACGCAACGAATTTGATCTCTTGATGGTGCCCCGGAAAGGAACTCTTTCACTTGTACTTCCCAAGTGAGCTTAGCCGGCATCCCCACGAGACTCTATGCACAAAATGAACACGTTCAAGCTGGCTGCGAATGCACAGCTTAGGAGGAAAGCGGTACCCGCATGCTACGAATTTGATCTCTTGATGGTGCCCCGGAAAGGAACTCTGGCACTTGTACGTCTCAAGTGAGCTTAGCCGGCCTCTCCACGAGAGTATAACCATAAAACAACACCTTGAAGCTGCCTGCGAATGCACAGATTAGGAGGAAAGCTTTACCCGCATGCTGCGAATTTGTTCCCTTCAGGGTGCCCTGGAAAGGAACTCTGGCACTTGTACTTCCCAAGTGAGCTTAGCCGGCATGTCCACGAGTCTCTATCCACAAAAGGTACACCTTCAAGCTGGCTGCGAATGCACAGCATAGGAGGAAAGCTTTACCCGCATGCTGCGAATTTGATCCCTTGATGGTTCCCTGGAAAGGAACTCTGGCACTTGTACTTCCCAAGTGAGCTTAGCCGGCATCTCCACGAGAGTCTAACCACAAATGGAACACCTTGAACCTGGCTGCGAATGCACAGCATAGGCGGAAACCTTTTCCCGCATGCTACGAATTTGATCTCTCGATGGTGCACCGGGAAGGAACTCTGGCTCTTGTACTTCTCACGTGAGCTTAGCCGGCATTTCCACGAGAGTATAACCACAAAAGGAACACCTTGAACCTGGCTGCGAATGCACAGCGTAGGAGTAAACCTTTACCCGCATGCTACGAATTTCATCTGTTGATGGTGCCCCGGAAAGGAACTCTGGCACATCTTCTTCTCAAGTGAGCTTAGCCGGCAACTAGACGAGAGTATAACCACAAAAGGAACACCCTGAAGCTGGCTGCGAATGCACAGCTTAGGAGAAAATCTTT
Organism: Kogia breviceps; assembly: GCF_026419965.1. NCBI lineage: Eukaryota > Metazoa > Chordata > Mammalia > Artiodactyla > Physeteridae > Kogia > Kogia breviceps. The sequence continues at coordinate 99,959,033 of NC_081317.1, forward strand.
ACCCGCCTGCTACGAATTTGATCTCTTGATGGTGCCCCGGAAAGGAACTCTGGCACTTTTTCTTCCCAAGTGAGCTTAGCGGGCCTTTCCACGAGAGTCTAACCACAAAGGGACCACCTTTAACCTGCCTGCGAATGCACAGCTTAGGAGGAAAGCTGTACCCGCATGCTACGAATTTGATCTCTTCATGGTGCCCCGGAAAGGAACTCTGGCACTTGTACTACTCAAGTGAGTTTAGCCGGCATCTCCACGAGAGTCTAACCACAAAAGGAACACCTTGAACCTGGCTGCGAATGCACAGCATAGGAGGAAACCTTTACCCGCATGCTACGAATTTGATCTCTTGATGGTGCCCCAGAAAAACTCTGGCACTTGTACTTCTCAAGTGAGCTTAGCCGGCATTTCCACAAGAGTATAACCACAAAAGGAACACCTTGAAGCTGGCTGCGAATCCACAGCTTAGGAGGAATGCTTTACCCGCATGCTACGAATTTGATCTCTTTATGGTGCCCCGGAAAGGAACTCTGGCACTTGTACTTCCCAAGTGAGCTTAGGTGGCATCCCTACGAGACTCTATCCACAAAATGAACACCTTCAGGCTGGCTGTGAATGCACAGTGTAGGAGGAAACCTTTTCCCGCATGCAACGAATTTGATCTGTTGATGGTGCCCCGGAAAGGAACTCTGGCACTTGTTCTTCCCAAGTGAGCTTAGTGGGCATTTCCACGAGAGTCTAACCACAAAAAGAACACCTTTAGCCTGCCTGCGAATGCACAGCGTAGCAGGAAATCTTTACCCGCATGCTACGAATTTCATCTCTTGATTGTGCCCCGGAAAGGAACTCTGGCAGTTGTACTTCCCAAGAAAGCTTCGCCAGCATCTCCACGAGAGTCTATCCACAAATGGAACTCCTTGATGCTGGCTGCGAATGCACAGCTTAGGAGGAAAGCGGTACCCGCATGCTACGAATTTGATCTCTTCATGGTGCCCCGGAAAGGAACTCTGGCACTTGTACTTCTCAGGTGAGCTTAGCCGGCATCTCCACGAGAGGCTAACCACAAATGGAACACCTTGAACCTGGCTGCGAATGCACAGCGTAGGAGGAAAACTTTACCCGCATGCTACGAATTTGATCTCTTTATGGTGCCCCGGAAAGGAACTCTGGCACTTCTACTTCTCAAGTGAGCTTAGCCGGCATCTCCACGAGAGTATAACCACAAAAGGAACACCCTGAAGCTGGCTGCGAATGCACAGCTTAGGAAGAATGCTTTACACGCATGCTACGAATTTGATCTCCTGATGGTGCCCCCGAAAGGAACTCTGGCACTCGTACTTCCCAAGTGAGCTTACCCGGCATCCCCATGAGACTCTATGCACAAAATGAACACGTACAAGCTGCCTGCGAATGCACAGCTTAGGAGGAAAGCGGTACCCGCATGCTACGAATTTGATCTCTTGATGGTGCCCCGGAAAGGAACTCTGGCACTTGTACTTCTCAAGTGAGCTTAGCCGGCCTCTCCACGAGAGTATAACCATAAAACAACACCTTGAAGCTGCCTGCGAATGCACAGCTTAGGAGGAAAGCTTTACCCGCATGCTGCGAATTTGATCCCTTCATGGTGCCCTGGAAAGGAACTCTGGCACTTGTACTTCCCAACTGAGCTTAGCCGGCATGTCCACGAGACTCTATCACCAAAATGTACACCTTCAAGCTGGCTGCGAATGCACAGCATAGGAGGAAAGCTTTACCCGCATGCTGCGAATTTGATCCCTTGATGGTGCCCTGGAAAGGAAATCTGGCACTTGTACTTCCCAAGTGAGCTTACCCGGCATCTCCACGAGACTCTACCCACAAAATGAACACCTTCAGGCTGGCTGCGAATGCACAGCGTAGGAGGAAACCTTTACCCGCATGCAACGAATTTGATCTCTTGATGGTGCACCGGAAAGGAACTCTGGCTCTTGTACTTCTCACGTGAGCTTAGCCAGCATTTCCACGAGTGTATAACCACAAAAGGAACACCTTGAAGCTGGCTGCGAATGCACAGCTTAGGAGGAAAGCTGTACCCGCATGCTACGAAGTTGATCCCTTCATGGTGCCCCGGAAAGGAACTCTGGCACTTGTACTACTCAAGTGAGTTTAGCCGGCATCTCCACGAGAGTCTAACCACAAAAGGAACACCTTGAACCTGGCAGCGAATGCACAGCATAAGAGGAAAACTTTACCCGCATGCAACGAACTTGATCACTTGATGGTGCCCCGGAAAGGAACTATGGCCCTTGTATTTCCCAAGTGAGCTTAGCCGGCATTTCCACGAGAGTCTAACCACAAATGGAACACCTTGAACCTGGCTGCGAATGCACAGCGTAGGAGGAAACTTTTACTCGCATGCTACGAATTTGATCTCTTGAAGGTTCCCCGGAAAGGAACTCTGGCACTTTTACTTCTCAAGTGAGCTTAGCCGGCCTCTCCACGACAGTGTAACCACAAAACAACAACGTGAAGGTGCCTGCGAATGCACAGCTTAGGAGGAAAGCTGTACCCGCATGCTACAAATTTGATCTCTTCATGGTGCCCCGGAAAGGAACTCTGGCACTTGTACTACTCAAGTGAGTTTAGCCGGCATCTCCACGATAGTCTAACCACAAAAGGAACACCTTGAACCTGGCAGCGAATGCACAGCATAGGAGGAAACCTTTACCCGCATGCTACGAATTTGATCTCTTGATGGTGCCCCAGAAAAACTCTGGCACTTGTACTTCTCAAGTGAGCTTAGCCGGCATTTCCACAAGAGTATAACCACAAAAGGAAGACCTTGAAGCTGGCTGCGAATGCACAGCTTATGAGGAAAGCTTTACCCGCATGCTACGAATTTGATCTCTTGATGGTGCCCCGGAAAGGAACTCTGGCACTTGTACTTCCCAAGTGAGCTTAGCAGGCATCCCTACGAGACACTATCCACAAAATGAACACCTTCAGGCTGGCTGCGAATGCACAGCGTAGGAGGAAACCTTTTCCCGCATGCTAAGAATTTGATCTCTTGATGGTGCCCCGGAAAGGATCTCTGGCACTTGTACTTCTCAAGTGTGCTTAGCCGGCCTCTCCACGAGAGTATAACCATAAAACAACACCTTGAAGCTGCCTGCAAATGCACAGATTAGGAGGAAAGCTTTACCCGCATGCTGCGAATTTGATCACTTCATGGTGCCCTGGAAAGGAACTCTGGCACTTGTACTTCGCAAGTGAGCTTAGCCGGCATGTCCACGAGACTCTATCCACAAAATGTACACCTTCAAGCTGGCTGCGAATGCACAGCATAGGAGGAAAGCTTTACCCGCATGCTGCGAATTTGATCCCTTGATGGTGCCCTGGAAAGGAACTCTGGCACTTGTACTTCCCAAGTGAGCTTACCCGGCATCTCCACGAGACTCTACCCACAAAATGAACACCTTCAGGCTGGCTGCGAATGCACAGCGTAGGAGGAAACCTTTACCCGCATGCAACGAAGTTGATATCTTGATGGTGCACCGGAAAGGAACTCTGGCTCTTGTACTTCTCACGTGAGCTTAGCCGGCATTTCCACGAGAGTATAACCACAAAAGGAACACCTTGAAGCTGGCTGCGAATGCACAGCTTAGGAGAAAATCTTTACACACATGCTACGAACTTGATATCTTGATGGTGCCCCGGAAAGGAACTATGGCACTTGTATTTCCCAAGTGAGCTTAGCCAGCATTTCCACGAGAGTTTAACCACAAATGGAACACCTTGAACCTGGCTGCGAATGCACAGCGTAGGAGGAAACTTTTACCCGCATGCTACGAATTTGATCTCTTGAAGGTTCCCCGGAAAGGAACTCTGGCACTTTTACTTCTCACGTGAGCTTAGCCGGCTTCTCCACAACAGTGTAACCACAAAACAACAACTTGAAGCTGCCTGCGAATGCACAGCTTAAGAGGAAAGCTGTACCCGCATGCTACGAATTTGATCTCTTCATGGTGCCCCGGAAAGGAACTCTGGCACTTGTACTACTCAAGTGAGTTTAGCCGGCATCTCCACGAGAGTCTAACCACAAAAGGAACACATTGAACCTGGCTGCGAATGCACAGCATAGGAGGAAAACTTTACCCGCATGCTACGAATTTGATCTCTTGATGGTTCCCCGGAAATTAACTCTGGTACTTGTACTTCTCAAGTGAGCTTAGCTGGCATTTCCACGAGAGTATAACCATAAAAGGAACACCTTGAAGCTGGTTGCGAATCCACAGCTTAGGAGGAATGCTTTACCCGCATGCTACGAATTTGATCTCTTGATGGTGCCCCGGAAAGGAACTATGGCACTTGTACTTCCCATGTGAGCTTAGCCGGCATCCCCACGAGACTCTATGCACAAAATGAACACGTTCAAGCTGGCTGCGAATGCACAGCTTAGGAGGAAAGCGGTACCTGCATGCTACGAATTTGATATCTTGATGGTGCCCCGGGAAGGAACTCTGGCACTTGTACTTCTCAAGTGAGCTTAGCCGGCCTCTCCATGAGAGTATAACCATAAAACAACACTTTGAAGCTTCCTGCGGATGCACAGCTTAGGAGCAAAGATTTACCCGAATGCTGCGAATTTGATCCCTTGATGGTGCCCTGGAAAGGAACTCTGGCATTTATACTTCCCAAATGAGCTTAGCCGGCATCTCCACGAGACTCTATCCACAAAATGAACACCTTCAAGCTGGCTGCGAATGCACAGCTTAGGAGGAAAGCAGTACCCGCATGCTCCAAATTTGATCTCTTGATGCTGCCCCGGAAAGGAACTCTGGCACTTGTACTTCACAAGTGAGCTTAGCCGGCATCCCTTCGAGACTCTATCCACAAAATGAACACCTTCAGGCTGGCTGCGAATGCACAGCGTAGGAGGAAACCTTTTCCCACATGCAACGAATTTGATCTCTTGATGGTTCCCCGGAAAGGAACTCTGGCACTTTTTCTTCCCAAGTGAGCTTAGGGGGCATTTCCACGAGAGTCTAACCACAAAGGGAACACCTTTAACCTGCCTGCGAATGCACAGAGTAAGAGGAAATCTTTACCCGCATGCTACGAATTTCATCTGTTAATGGTGCACCGGAAAGGAACTCTGGCACTTGCACTTCCCAAGAAAGCTTCGCCAGCATTTCCACGAGAGTCTATCCACAAATGGAACTCCTTGAACCTGGCTGCGAATGCACAGCGTAGGAGGAAACCTTTACCCGCATGCTACGAATCTGATCCCTTGATGGTGCCCCGGAAAGGAACTCTGGCACTTGTACTTCTCAAGTGAGCTTAGCCGGCATCTCCACGAGAGTCTAAGCACAAAAGGAACACATTGAACCTGGCTGCGAATGCACAGCATAGGAGGAAACTTTTACCCGCATGCTACGAATTTGATCTCTTGAAGGTTCCCCGGAAAGGAACTCTGGCACTTTTACTTCTCAAGTGAGCTTAGCCGGCATTTCCAAGAGAGTATAACCACAAAAGGAACACCTTGAAGCTGGCTGCGAATCCACAGCTTAGGAGGAATGCTGTACCCGCATGCTACGAATTTGATCTCTTGATGGTGCCCCGGAAAGGAACTCTGGCACTTGTACTTCCCAAGTGAGCTTAGCCAGCATCCCCAGGAGAGTCTAACCACAAAAGGAACACCTTAAACCTGGCAGCGAATGCACAGCATAGGAGGAAACCTTTACCCGCATGCTACGAATTTGATCTCTTGATGGTGCCCCGGAAAAACTCTGGCACTTGTACTTCTCAAATGAGCTTAGCCGGCATTTCCACAAGAGTATAACCACAAAATGAACACCTTGAAGCTGGCTGCGAATGCACAGCTTATGAGGAAAGCTTTACCCGCATGCTACGAATTTGATCTCTTGATGGTGCCCCGGAAAGGAACTCTTGCACTTGTAACTCCCAAGTGAGCTTAGCAGGCATCCCTACGAGACTCTATCCACAAAATGAACACCTTCAGGCTGGCTGTGAATGCACAGCGTAGGAGGAAATCTTTTCCCGCATGCAACGAATTTGATCTCTTGATGGTGCCCCGGAAAGGAACTCTGGCACTTGTTCTTCCCAAGTGAGCTTAGTGGGCATTTCCACGAGAGTCTAACCACAAAAACAACACCTTTAGCCTGCCTGCGAATGCACAGCATAGCAGGAAATCTTTACCCGCATGCTACGAATTTCAACTGTTTATGGTGCCCCGGAAAGGAACTCTGGCAGTTGTACTTCCCAAGAAAGCTTCGCAAGCATCTCCACGAGAGTCTATCCACAAATGGAACTCCTTGATGCTGGCTGCGAATGCACAGCTTAGGAGGAAAGCGGTACCCGCATGCTACGAATTTGATCTCTTCATGGTGCCCCGGAAAGGAACTCTGGCACTTGTACTTCTCAGGTGAGCTTAGCCGGCATCTCCACGAGAGGCTAACCACAAATGGAACACCTTGAACCTGGCTGCGAATGCACAGCGTAGGAGGAAACCTTTACCCGCATGCTACGAATTTGATCTCTTTATGGTGCCCCGGAAAGGAACTCTGGCACTTGTACTTCTCAGGTGAGCTTAGCCGGCCTCTCCACGAGAGAATAACCATAAAACAACACCTTGAAGCTGCCTGCGAATGCACAGCTTAGGAGGAAAGCTTTACCCGCATGCTGCGAATTTGATCCCTTCATGGTGCCCTGGAAAGGAACTCAGGCACTTGTACTTCCCAACTGAGCTTAGCCGGCATGTCCACGAGACTCTATCACCAAAATGTACACCTTCAAGCTGGCTGCGAATGCACAGCATAGGAGGAAAGCTTTACCCGCATGCTGCGAATTTGATCCCTTGATGGTGCCCTGGAAAGGAACTCTGGCACTTGTACTTCCCAAGTGAGCTTACCCGGCATCTCCACGAGACTCTACCCACAAAATGAACACCTTCAGGCTGGCTGCGAATGCACAGCGTAGGAGGAAACCTTTACCCGCATGCAACGAATTTGATCTCTTGATGGTGCCCCGGAAAGGAACTCTGGCACTTGTACTTCTCACGTGAGCTTAGCCAGCATTTCCACGAGAGTATAACCACAAAAGGAACACCTTGAAGCTGGCTGCGAATGCACAGCTTAGGAGGAAAGCTGTACCCTCATGCTACGAAGTTGATCTCTTCATGGTGCCCCAGAAAGGAACTCTGGCACTTGTACTTCCCAAGAAAGCTTCGCCAGCATCTCCACGAGAGTCTATACACAAATGGAACTCCTTGATGCTGGCTGCGAATGCACAGCTTAGGAGGAAAGCGGTACCCGCATGCTACGAATTTGATCTCTTCATGGTGCCACGGAAAGGAACTCTGGCACTTGTACTTCTCAGGTGAGCTTAGCCGGCATCTCCACGAGAGTCTAACCACAAATGGAACACCTTGAACCTGGCTGCGAATGCACAGCGTAGGAGGAAACCTTTACCCGCATGCTACGAATTTCATCTGTTGATGGTGCCCCGGAAAGGAACTCTGGCACTTCTACTTCTCAAGTGAGCTTAGCCGGCATCTCCACGAGAGTATAACCACAAAAGGAACACCCTGAAGCTGGCTGCGAATGCACAGCTTAGGAGGAATGATTTACCCGCATGCTACGAATTTGATCTCTTGATGGTGCCCCGGAAAGGAACTCTGGCACTTGTACTTCCCAAGTGAGCTTAGGCGGCATCCCCACGAGACTCTATGCACAAAATGAACACGTTCAAGCTGGCTGCGAATGCACAGCTTAGGAGGAAAGCTGTACCCGCATGCTACGAATTTGATCTCTTGATGGTGCACCGGGAAGGAACTCTGGCACTTGTTCTTCTCAAGTGAGCTTAGCCGGCCTCTCCACGAGAGTATAACCATAAAACGACACGTTGAAGCTGCCTGCGAATGCACAGCTTAGGAGGAAAGATTTACCCGAATGCTGCGAATTTGATCCCTTGATGGTGCCCTGGAAAGGAACTCTGGCATTTGTACTTCCCAAGTGAGCTTAGGCGGCATCTCCACGAGACTCTAACCACAAAATGAACACCTTCAAGCTGGCTGCGAATGCACAGCTTAGGAGGAAAGCGGTACCCGCTTGCTCCGAATTTGATCTCTTGATGCTGCCCCGGAAAGGAACTCTGGCACTTTTTCTTCCCAAGTGAGCTTAGCGGGCATTTCCACGAGAGTCTAACCACAAAAGGAACACCTTGAACCTGGCTGCGAATGCACAGCTTATGAAGAAAGCTGTACCCGCATGCTACGAATTTGATCTCTTCATGGTGCCCCGGAAAGGAACTCTGGCACTTGTACTACTCAAGTGAGTTTAGCCGGCATCTCCACGAGAGTCTAACCACAAAAGGAACACCTTGAACCTGGCAGCGAATGCACAGCATAGGAGGAAACCTTTACCCGCATGCTACGAATTTGATCTCTTGATGGTGCCCCAGAAAAACTCTGGCACTTGTACTTCTCAAGTGAGCTTAGCCGGCATTTCCACAAGAGTATAACCACAAAAGGAACACCTTGAAGCTGGCTGCGAATGCACAGCTTATGAGGAAAGCTTTACCCGCATGCTACGAATTTGATATCTTGATGGTGCCCCGGAAAGGAACTCTGGAACTTATACTTCCCAAGTGAGCTTAGCAGGCATCCCTACGAGACTCTATCCACAAAATGAACACCTTCAGGCTGGCTGCGAATGTACAGCGTAGGAGGAAACCTTTTCCCGCATGCAACGAATTTGATCTCTTGATGGTGCCCCGGAAAGGAACTCTGGCACTTGTTCTTCCCAAGTGAGCTTAGTGGGCATTTCCACGAGAGTCTAACCACAAAAAGAACACCTTTAGCCTGCCTGCGAATGCACAGAGTAGCAGGAAAACTTTACCCGCATGCTACGAATTTCAACTGTTGATGGTGCCCCGGAAAGGAACTCTGGCAGTTGTACTTCCCAAGAAAGCTTCGCCCGCATCTCCACGAGAGTCTATCCACAAATGGAACTCCCTGATGCTGGCTGTGAATGCACAGCTTAGGAGGAAAGCGGTACCCGCATGCTACGAATTTGATCTCTTCATGGTTCCCCGGAAAGGAACTCTGGCACTTGTACTTCTCAGGTGAGCTTAGCCGGCATCTCCACGAGAGTCTAACCACAAATGGAACACCTTGAACCTGGCTGCGAATGCACAGCGTAGGAGGAAACCTTTACCCGCATGCTATGAATTTGACCTCTTCATGCTGTCCCGGAAAGGATCTCTGGCACTTGTACTTCTCAAGTGAGCTTAGCCGGCCTCTCCACGAGAGTATAACCACAAAAGGAACACCCTGAAGCTGGCTGCGATTGCTCAGCTTAGGAGGAATGCTTTACCCGCATGCTACGAATTTGATCTCTTGATGGTGCCCCGGAAAGGAACTCTGGCACTTGTACTTCCCACGTGAGCTTAGCCGGCATCCCCACGAGACTCTATGCACAAAATGAACACGTTCAAGCTGGCTGCGAATGCACAGCTTAGGAGGAAAGCGGTACCCGCATGCTACGAATTTGATCTCTTGATGGTGCACCGGGAAGGAACTCTGGCACTTGTACTTCTCAAGTGAGCTTAGCCGGCCTCTCCACGAGAGTATAACCATAAAACAACAGGTTGAAGCTGCCTGCGAATGCACAGCTTAGGAGGAAAGATTTACCCGAATGCTGCGAATTTGATCCCTTGATGGTGCCCTGGAAAGGAACTCTGGCATTTGTACTTCCCAAGTGAGCTTAGCCGGCATCTCCACGAGACTCTAACCACAAAATGAACACCTTCAAGCTGGCTGCGAATGCACAGCTTAGGAGGAAAGCGGTACCCGAGTGCTCCGAATTTGATCTCTTGATGCTGCCCCGGAAAGGAACTCTGGCACTTCTACTTCTCAAGTGAGCTCAGCCGGCATTTCCACGAGAGTCTAACCACAAAAGGAACACCTTGAACCTGGCTGCGAATGCACAGCGTAGGAGGAAACTTTTACCCGCATGCTACGAATTTGATCTCTTGAAGGTTCCCCGGAAAGGAACTCTGGCACTTTTACTTCTCACGTGAGCTTAGCCGGCTTCTCCACGACACTGTAACCACAAAACAACAACTTGAAGCTGCCTGCGAATGCACAGCTTAAGAGGAAAGCTGTACCCGCATGCTACGAATTTGATCTCTTCATGGTGCCCCGGAAAGGAACTCTGGCACTTGTACTACTCAAGTGAGTTTAGCCGACATCTCCACGAGAGTCTAACCACAAAAGGAACACATTGAACCTGGCTGCGAATGCACAGCATAGGAGGAAAACTTTACCCGCATGCTACGAATTTGATCTCTTGATGGTTCCCCGGAAATTAACTCTGGTACTTGTACTTCTCAAGTGAGCTTAGCTGGCATTTCCACGAGAGTATAACCATAAAAGGAACACCTTGAAGCTGGCTGCGAATCCACAGCTTAGGAGGAATGCTTTACCCGCATGCTACGAATTTGATCTCTTGATGGTGCCCCGGAAAGGAACTATGGCACTTGTACTTCCCATGTGAGCTTAGCCGGCATCCCCACGAGACTCTATGCACAAAATGAACACGTTCAAGCTGGCTGCGAATGCACAGCTTAGGAGGAAAGCGGTACCTGCATGCTACGAATTTGATCTCTTGATGGTGCCCCGGGAAGGAACTCTGGCACTTGTACTTCTCAAGTGAGCTTAGCCGGCCTCTCCATGAGAGTATAACCATAAAACAACACGTTGAAGCTGCCTGCGGATGCACAGCTTAGGAGCAAAGATTTACCCGAATGCTGCGAATTTGATCCCTTGATGGTGCCCTGGAAAGGAACTCTGGCATTTATACTTCCCAAATGAGCTTAGCCGGCATCTCCACGAGACTCTATCCACAAAATGAACACCTTCAAGCTGGCTGCGAATGCACAGCTTAGGAGGAAAGCGGTACCCGCATGCTCCAAATTTGATCTCTTGATGGTGCCCCGGAAAGGAACTCTGGCACTTGTACTTCCCAAGTGAGCTTAGCCGGCATCCCTACGAGACTCTATCCACAAAATGAACACCTTCAGGCTGGCTGCGAATGCACAGCGTAGGAGGAAACCTTTTCCCACATGCAACGAATTTGATCTCTTGATGGTGCCCCGGAAAGGAACTCTGGCTCTTGTACTTCTCACGTGAGCTTAGCCGGCATTTCCACGAGAGTATAACCACAAAAGGAACACCTTGAAGCTGGCTGCGAATGCACAGCTTAGGAGAAAATCTTTACACACATGCTACGAACTTGATATCTTGATGGTGCCCCGGAAAGGAACTATGGCACTTGTATTTCCCAAGTGAGCTTAGCCAGCATTTCCACGAGAGTTTAACCACAAATGGAACACCTTGAACCTGGCTGCGAATGCACAGCGTAGGAGGAAACTTTTACCCGCATGCTACGAATTTGATCTCTTGAAGGTTCCCCGGAAAGGAACTCTGGCACTTTTACTTCTCACGTGAGCTTAGCCGGCTTCTCCACAACAGTGTAACCACAAAACAACAACTTGAATCTGCCTGCGAATGCACAGCTTAAGAGGAAAGCTGTACCCGCATGCTACGAATTTGATCTCTTCATGGTGCCCCGGAAAGGAACTCTGGCACTTGTACTACTCAAGTGAGTTTAGCCGGCATCTCCACGAGAGTCTAACCACAAAAGGAACACATTGAACCTGGCTGCGAATGCACAGCATAGGAGGAAAACTTTACCCGCATGCTACGAATTTGATCTCTTGATGGTTCCCCGGAAATTAACTCTGCTACTTGTACTTCTCAAGTGAGCTTAGCTGGCATTTCCACGAGAGTATAACCATAAAAGGATCACCTTGAAGCTGGCTGCGAATCCACAGCTTAGGAGGAATGCTTTACCCGCATGCTACGAATTTGATCTCTTGATGGTGCCCCGGAAAGGAACTATGGCACTTGTACTTCCCATGTGAGCTTAGCCGGCATCCCCACGAGACTCTATGCACAAAATGAACACGTTCAAGCTGGCTGCGAATGCACAGCTTAGGAGGAAAGCGGTACCTGCATGCTACGAATTTGATATCTTGATGGTGCCCCGGGAAGGAACTCTGGCACTTGTACTTCTCAAGTGAGCTTAGCCGGCCTCTCCATGAGAGTATAACCATAAAACAACACGTTGAAGCTTCCTGCGGATGCACAGCTTAGGAGCAAAGATTTACCCGAATGCTGCGAATTTGATCCCTTGATGGTGCCCTGGAAAGGAACTCTGGCATTTATACTTCCCAAATGAGCTTAGCCGGCATCTCCACGAGACTCTATCCACAAAATGAACACCTTCAAGCTGGCTGCGAATGCACAGCTTAGGAGGAAAGCAGTACCCGCATGCTCCAAATTTGATCTCTTGATGCTGCCCCGGAAAGGAACTCTGGCACTTGTACTTCACAAGTGAGCTTAGCCGGCATCCCTTCGAGACTCTATCCACAAAATGAACACCTTCAGGCTGGCTGCGAATGCACAGCGTAGGAGGAAACCTTTTCCCACATGCAACGAATTTGATCTCTTGATGGTTCCCCGGAAAGGAACTCTGGCACTTTTTCTTCCCAAGTGAGCTTAGGGGGCATTTCCACGAGAGTCTAACCACAAAGGGAACACCTTTAACCTGCCTGCGAATGCACAGAGTAAGAGGAAATCTTTACCCGCATGCTACGAATTTCATCTGTTAATGGTGCACCGGAAAGGAACTCTGGCACTTGCACTTCCCAAGAAAGCTTCGCCAGCATTTCCACGAGAGTCTATCCACAAATGGAACTCCTTGAACCTGGCTGCGAATGCACAGCGTAGGAGGAAACCTTTACCCGCATGCTACGAATCTGATCCCTTGATGGTGCCCCGGAAAGGAACTCTGGCACTTGTACTTCTCAAGTGAGCTTAGCCGGCATCTCCACGAGAGTCTAAGCACAAAAGGAACACATTGAACCTGGCTGCGAATGCACAGCATAGGAGGAAACTTTTACCCGCATGCTACGAATTTGATCTCTTGAAGGTTCCCCGGAAAGGAACTCTGGCACTTTTACTTCTCAAGTGAGCTTAGCCGGCATTTCCAAGAGAGTATAACCACAAAAGGAACACCTTGAAGCTGGCTGCGAATCCACAGCTTAGGAGGAATGCTGTACCCGCATGCTACGAATTTGATCTCTTGATGGTGCCCCGGAAAGGAACTCTGGCACTTGTACTTCCCAAGTGAGCTTAGCCAGCATCCCCAGGAGAGTCTAACCACAAAAGGAACACCTTAAACCTGGCAGCGAATGCACAGCATAGGAGGAAACCTTTACCCGCATGCTACGAATTTGATCTCTTGATGGTGCCCCGGAAAAACTCTGGCACTTGTACTTCTCAAGTGAGCTTAGCCGGCATTTCCACAAGAGTATAACCACAAAATGAACACCTTGAAGCTGGCTGCGAATGCACAGCTTATGAGGAAAGCTTTACCCGCATGCTACGAATTTGATCTCTTGATGGTGCCCCGGAAAGGAACTCTTGCACTTGTAACTCCCAAGTGAGCTTAGCAGGCATCCCTACGAGACTCTATCCACAAAATGAACACCTTCAGGCTGGCTGTGAATGCACAGCGTAGGAGGAAATCTTTTCCCGCATGCAACGAATTTGATCTCTTGATGGTGCCCCGGAAAGGAACTCTGGCACTTGTTCTTCCCAAGTGAGCTTAGTGGGCATTTCCACGAGAGTCTAACCACAAAAACAACACCTTTAGCCTGCCTGCGAATGCACAGCATAGCAGGAAATCTTTACCCGCATGCTACGAATTTCAACTGTTTATGGTGCCCCGGAAAGGAACTCTGGCAGTTGTACTTCCCAAGAAAGCTTCGCAAGCATCTCCACGAGAGTCTATCCACAAATGGAACTCCTTGATGCTGGCTGCGAATGCACAGCTTAGGAGGAAAGCGGTACCCGCATGCTACGAATTTGATCTCTTCATGGTGCCCCGGAAAGGAACTCTGGCACTTGTACTTCTCAGGTGAGCTTAGCCGGCATCTCCACGAGAGGCTAACCACAAATGGAACACCTTGAACCTGGCTGCGAATGCACAGCGTAGGAGGAAACCTTTACCCGCATGCTACGAATTTGATCTCTTTATGGTGCCCCGGAAAGGAACTCTGGCACTTGTACTTCTCAGGTGAGCTTAGCCGGCCTCTCCACGAGAGAATAACCATAAAACAACACCTTGAAGCTGCCTGCGAATGCACAGCTTAGGAGGAAAGCTTTACCCGCATGCTGCGAATTTGATCCCTTCATGGTGCCCTGGAAAGGAACTCAGGCACTTGTACTTCCCAACTGAGCTTAGCCGGCATGTCCACGAGACTCTATCACCAAAATGTACACCTTCAAGCTGGCTGCGAATGCACAGCATAGGAGGAAAGCTTTACCCGCATGCTGCGAATTTGATCCCTTGATGGTGCCCTGGAAAGGAACTCTGGCACTTGTACTTCCCAAGTGAGCTTACCCGGCATCTCCACGAGACTCTACCCACAAAATGAACACCTTCAGGCTGGCTGCGAATGCACAGCGTAGGAGGAAACCTTTACCCGCATGCAACGAATTTGATCTCTTGATGGTGCCCCGGAAAGGAACTCTGGCACTTGTACTTCTCACGTGAGCTTAGCCAGCATTTCCACGAGAGTATAACCACAAAAGGAACACCTTGAAGCTGGCTGCGAATGCACAGCTTAGGAGGAAAGCTGTACCCTCATGCTACGAAGTTGATCTCTTCATGGTGCCCCAGAAAGGAACTCTGGCACTTGTACTTCCCAAGAAAGCTTCGCCAGCATCTCCACGAGAGTCTATACACAAATGGAACTCCTTGATGCTGGCTGCGAATGCACAGCTTAGGAGGAAAGCGGTACCCGCATGCTACGAATTTGATCTCTTCATGGTGCCACGGAAAGGAACTCTGGCACTTGTACTTCTCAGGTGAGCTTAGCCGGCATCTCCACGAGAGTCTAACCACAAATGGAACACCTTGAACCTGGCTGCGAATGCACAGCGTAGGAGGAAACCTTTACCCGCATGCTACGAATTTCATCTGTTGATGGTGCCCCGGAAAGGAACTCTGGCACTTCTACTTCTCAAGTGAGCTTAGCCGGCATCTCCACGAGAGTATAACCACAAAAGGAACACCCTGAAGCTGGCTGCGAATGCACAGCTTAGGAGGAATGATTTACCCGCATGCTACGAATTTGATCTCTTGATGGTGCCCCGGAAAGGAACTCTGGCACTTGTACTTCCCAAGTGAGCTTAGGCGGCATCCCCACGAGACTCTATGCACAAAATGAACACGTTCAAGCTGGCTGCGAATGCACAGCTTAGGAGGAAAGCTGTACCCGCATGCTACGAATTTGATCTCTTGATGGTGCACCGGGAAGGAACTCTGGCACTTGTTCTTCTCAAGTGAGCTTAGCCGGCCTCTCCACGAGAGTATAACCATAAAACGACACGTTGAAGCTGCCTGCGAATGCACAGCTTAGGAGGAAAGATTTACCCGAATGCTGCGAATTTGATCCCTTGATGGTGCCCTGGAAAGGAACTCTGGCATTTGTACTTCCCAAGTGAGCTTAGGCGGCATCTCCACGAGA
Source organism: Kogia breviceps (assembly GCF_026419965.1). Lineage (NCBI taxonomy): Eukaryota > Metazoa > Chordata > Mammalia > Artiodactyla > Physeteridae > Kogia > Kogia breviceps. The sequence goes on from NC_081317.1 coordinate 99,974,687, forward strand.
CTCTAACCACAAAATGAACACCTTCAAGCTGGCTGCGAATGCACAGCTTAGGAGGAAAGCGGTACCCGCTTGCTCCGAATTTGATCTCTTGATGCTGCCCCGGAAAGGAACTCTGGCACTTTTTCTTCCCAAGTGAGCTTAGCGGGCATTTCCACGAGAGTCTAACCACAAAAGGAACACCTTGAACCTGGCTGCGAATGCACAGCTTATGAAGAAAGCTGTACCCGCATGCTACGAATTTGATCTCTTCATGGTGCCCCGGAAAGGAACTCTGGCACTTGTACTACTCAAGTGAGTTTAGCCGGCATCTCCACGAGAATCTAACCACAAAAGGAACACCTTGAACCTGGCAGCGAATGCACAGCATAGGAGGAAACCTTTACCCGCATGCTACGAATTTGATCTCTTGATGGTGCCCCAGAAAAACTCTGGCACTTGTACTTCTCAAGTGAGCTTAGCCGGCATTTCCACAAGAGTATAACCACAAAAGGAACACCTTGAAGCTGGCTGCGAATGCACAGCTTATGAGGAAAGCTTTACCCGCATGCTACGAATTTGATATCTTGATGGTGCCCCGGAAAGGAACTCTGGAACTTATACTTCCCAAGTGAGCTTAGCAGGCATCCCTACGAGACTCTATCCACAAAATGAACACCTTCAGGCTGGCTGCGAATGTACAGCGTAGGAGGAAACCTTTTCCCGCATGCAACGAATTTGATCTCTTGATGGTGCCCCGGAAAGGAACTCTGGCACTTGTTCTTCCCAAGTGAGCTTAGTGGGCATTTCCACGAGAGTCTAACCACAAAAAGAACACCTTTAGCCTGCCTGCGAATGCACAGAGTAGCAGGAAAACTTTACCCGCATGCTACGAATTTCAACTGTTGATGGTGCCCCGGAAAGGAACTCTGGCAGTTGTACTTCCCAAGAAAGCTTCGCCCGCATCTCCACGAGAGTCTATCCACAAATGGAACTCCCTGATGCTGGCTGTGAATGCACAGCTTAGGAGGAAAGCGGTACCCGCATGCTACGAATTTGATCTCTTCATGGTTCCCCGGAAAGGAACTCTGGCACTTGTACTTCTCAGGTGAGCTTAGCCGGCATCTCCACGAGAGTCTAACCACAAATGGAACACCTTGAACCTGGCTGCGAATGCACAGCGTAGGAGGAAACCTTTACCCGCATGCTATGAATTTGACCTCTTCATGCTGTCCCGGAAAGGATCTCTGGCACTTGTACTTCTCAAGTGAGCTTAGCCGGCCTCTCCACGAGAGTATAACCACAAAAGGAACACCCTGAAGCTGGCTGCGATTGCTCAGCTTAGGAGGAATGCTTTACCCGCATGCTACGAATTTGATCTCTTGATGGTGCCCCGGAAAGGAACTCTGGCACTTGTACTTCCCACGTGAGCTTAGCCGGCATCCCCACGAGACTCTATGCACAAAATGAACACGTTCAAGCTGGCTGCGAATGCACAGCTTAGGAGGAAAGCGGTACCCGCATGCTACGAATTTGATCTCTTGATGGTGCACCGGGAAGGAACTCTGGCACTTGTACTTCTCAAGTGAGCTTAGCCGGCCTCTCCACGAGAGTATAACCATAAAACAACACGTTGAAGCTGCCTGCGAATGCACAGCTTAGGAGGAAAGATTTACCCGAATGCTGCGAATTTGATCCCTTGATGGTGCCCTGGAAAGGAACTCTGGCATTTGTACTTCCCAAGTGAGCTTAGCCGGCATCTCCACGAGACTCTAACCACAAAATGAACACCTTCAAGCTGGCTGCGAATGCACAGCTTAGGAGGAAAGCGGTACCCGAGTGCTCCGAATTTGATCTCTTGATGCTGCCCCGGAAAGGAACTCTGGCACTTCTACTTCTCAAGTGAGCTCAGCCGGCATTTCCACGAGAGTCTAACCACAAAAGGAACACCTTGAACCTGGCTGCGAATGCACAGCGTAGGAGGAAACTTTTACCCGCATGCTACGAATTTGATCTCTTGAAGGTTCCCCGGAAAGGAACTCTGGCACTTTTACTTCTCACGTGAGCTTAGCCGGCTTCTCCACGACACTGTAACCACAAAACAACAACTTGAAGCTGCCTGCGAATGCACAGCTTAAGAGGAAAGCTGTACCCGCATGCTACGAATTTGATCTCTTCATGGTGCCCCGGAAAGGAACTCTGGCACTTGTACTACTCAAGTGAGTTTAGCCGGCATCTCCACGAGAGTCTAACCACAAAAGGAACACATTGAACCTGGCTGCGAATGCACAGCATAGGAGGAAAACTTTACCCGCATGCTACGAATTTGATCTCTTGATGGTTCCCCGGAAATTAACTCTGGTACTTGTACTTCTCAAGTGAGCTTAGCTGGCATTTCCACGAGAGTATAACCATAAAAGGAACACCTTGAAGCTGGCTGCGAATCCACAGCTTAGGAGGAATGCTTTACCCGCATGCTACGAATTTGATCTCTTGATGGTGCCCCGGAAAGGAACTATGGCACTTGTACTTCCCATGTGAGCTTAGCCGGCATCCCCACGAGACTCTATGCACAAAATGAACACGTTCAAGCTGGCTGCGAATGCACAGCTTAGGAGGAAAGCGGTACCTGCATGCTACGAATTTGATCTCTTGATGGTGCCCCGGGAAGGAACTCTGGCACTTGTACTTCTCAAGTGAGCTTAGCCGGCCTCTCCATGAGAGTATAACCATAAAACAACACGTTGAAGCTGCCTGCGGATGCACAGCTTAGGAGCAAAGATTTACCCGAATGCTGCGAATTTGATCCCTTGATGGTGCCCTGGAAAGGAACTCTGGCATTTATACTTCCCAAATGAGCTTAGCCGGCATCTCCACGAGACTCTATCCACAAAATGAACACCTTCAAGCTGGCTGCGAATGCACAGCTTAGGAGGAAAGCGGTACCCGCATGCTCCAAATTTGATCTCTTGATGGTGCCCCGGAAAGGAACTCTGGCACTTGTACTTCCCAAGTGAGCTTAGCCGGCATCCCTACGAGACTCTATCCACAAAATGAACACCTTCAGGCTGGCTGCGAATGCACAGCGTAGGAGGAAACCTTTTCCCACATGCAACGAATTTGATCTCTTGATGGTGCCCCGGAAAGGAACTCTGGCACTTGTACTTCTCAAGTGAGCTCAGCCGGCATTTCCACGAGAGTCTAACCACAAAAGGATCACCTTGAACCTGGCTGCGAATGCACAGCTTAGGAGAAAATCTTTACCCGCATGCTACGAATTTGATCTCTTGATGGTTCCCCGGAAAGGAACTCTGGCACTTTTTCTTCCCAAGTGAGCTTAGGGGGCATTTCCACGAGGGTCTAACCACAAAGGGAACACCTTTAACCTGCCTGCGAATGCACAGAGTAGGAGGAAATCTTTACCCGCATGCTACGAATTTCATCTGTTAATGGTGCACCGGAAAGGAACTCTGGCTCTTGTACTTCTCACGTGAGCTTAGCCGGCATTTCCACGAGTTTATAACCACAAAAGGAACAGCTTGAAGCTGGCTGCGAATGCACAGCTTAGGAGAAAATCTATACACACATGCTACGAACTTGATATCTTGATGGTGCCCCGGAAAGGAACTATGGCACTTGTATTTCCCACGTGAACTTAGCCGGCATTTTCACGAGAGTCTAACCACAAATGGAACACCTTGAACCTGGCAGCGAATGCACAGCATAGGAGGAAACCTTTACCCGCATGCTACGAATTTGATCTCTTGATGGTGCCCCGGAAAAACTCTGGCACTTGTACTTCTCAAGTGAGCTTAGCCGGCATTTCCGCAAGAGTATAACCACAAAATAAACACCTTGAAGCTGGCTGCGAATGCACAGCTTATGAGGAAAGCTTTACCCGCATGCTACGAATTTGATCTCTTGATGGTGCCCCGGAAAGGAACTCTGGCACTTGTAACTCCCAAGTGAGCTTAGCAGGCATCCCTACGAGACTCTATCCACAAAATGAACACCTTCAGGCTGGCTGTGAATGCACAGCGTAGGAGGAAACCTTTTCCCGCATGCAACGAATTTGATCTCTTGATGGTGCCCCGGAAAGGAACTCTGGCACTTGTTCTTCCCAAGTGAGCTTAGTGGGCATTTCCACGAGAGTCTAACCACAAAAAGAACACCTTTAGCCTGCCTGCGAATGCACAGCATAGCAGGAAATCTTTACCCGCATGCTACGAATTTCATCTGTTGATGGTGCCCCGGAAAGGAACTCTGGCAGTTGTACTTCCCAAGAAAGCTTCGCCAGCATCTCCACGAGAGTCTATCCACAAATGGAACTCCTTGATGCTGGCTGCGAATGCACAGCTTAGGAGGAAAGCGGTACCCGCATGCTACGAATTTGATCTCTTCATGGTGCCCCGGAAAGGAACTCTGGCACTTGTACTTCTCAGGTGAGCTTAGCCGGCATCTCCACGAGAGGCTAACCACAAATGGAACACCTTGAACCTGGCTGCGAATGCACAGCGTAGGAGGAAACCTTTACCCGCATGCTATGAATGTGATCTCTTTATGGTGCCCCGGAAAGGAACTCTGGCACTTGTACTTCTCAAGTGAGCTTAGCCGGCCTCTCCACGAGAGAATAACCATAAAACAACACCTTGAAGCTGCCTGCGAATGCACAGCTTAGGAGGAAAGCTTTACCCGCATGCTGCGAATTTGATCCCTTCATGGTGCCCTGGAAAGGAACTCAGGCACTTGTACTTCCCAACTGAGCTTACCCGGCATGTCCACGAGACTCTATCACCAAAATGTACACCTTCAAGCTGGCTGCGAATGCACAGCATAGGAGGAAAGCTTTACCCGCATGCTGCGAATTTGATCCCTTGATGGTGCCCTGGAAAGGAACTCTGGCACTTGTACTTCCCAAGTGAGCTTACCCGGCATCTCCACGAGACTCTACCCACAAAATGAACACCTTCAGGCTGGCTGCGAATGCACAGCGTAGGAGGAAACCTTTACCCGCATGCAACGAATTTGATCTCTTGATGGTGCCCCGGAAAGGAACTCTGGCACTTGTACTTCTCACGTGAGCTTAGCCAGCATTTCCACGAGAGTATAACCACAAAAGGAACACCTTGAAGCTGGCTGCGAATGCAAAGCTTAGGAGGAAAGCTGTACCCTCATGCTACGAAGTTGATCTCTTCATGGTGCCCCAGAAAGGAACTCTGGCACTTGTACTTCCCAAGAAAGCTTCGCCAGCATCTCCACGAGAGTCTATACACAAATGGAACTCCTTGATGCTGGCTGCGAATGCACAGCTTAGGAGGAAAGCGGTACCCGCATGCTACGAATTTGATCTCTTCATGGTGCCACGGAAAGGAACTCTGGCACTTGTACTTCTCAGGTGAGCTTAGCCGGCATCTCCACGAGAGTCTAACCACAAATGGAACAGCTTGAACCTGGCTGCTAATGCACAGCGTAGGAGGAAACCTTTACCCGCATGCTACGAATTTCATCTGTTGATGGTGCCCCGGAAAGGAACTCTGGCACTTGTACTTCCCAAGTGAGTTTAGCCGGCATCTCCACGAGAGTATAACCACAAAAGGAACACCCTGAAGCTGGCTGCGAATGCACAGCTTAGGAGGAATGCTTTACCCGCATGCTACGAATTTGATCTCTTGATGGTGCCCCGGAAAGGAACTCTGGCACTTGTACTTCCCAAGTGAGCTTAGGCGGCATCCCCACGAGACTCTATGCACAAAATGAACACGTTCAAGCTGGCTGCGAATGCACAGCTTAGGAGGAAAGCGGTACCCGCATGCTACGAATTTGATCTCTTGATGGTGCACCGGGAAGGAACTCTGGCACTTGTACTTCTCAAGTGAGCTTAGCCGGCCTCTCCACGAGAGTATAACCATAAAACAACACCTTGAAGCTGCCTGCGAATGCACAGCTTAGGAGGAAAGATTTACCCGAATGCTGCGAATTTGATCCCTTGATGGTGCCCTGAAAAGGAACTCTGGCATTTGTACTTCCCAAGTGAGCTTAGGCGGCATCTCCACGAGACTCTAACCACAAAATGAACACCTTCAAGCTGGCTGTGAATGCACAGCTTAGGAGGAAAGCGGTACCCACATGCTCCGAATTTGATCTCTTGATGCTGCCCCGGAAAGGAACTCTGGCACTTCTACTTCTCAAGTGAGATCAGCCGGCATTTCCACGAGAGTCTAACCACAAAAGGAACACCTTGAACCTGGCTGCGAATGCACAGCTTAGGAGAAAATCTTTACCTGCCTGCTACGAATTTGATCTCTTGATGGTGCCCCGGAAAGGAACTCTGGCACTTTTTCTTCCCAAGTGAGCTTAGCGGGCATTTCCACGAGAGTCTAACCACAAAGGGACCACCTTTAACCTGCCTGCGAATGCACAGCTTAGGAGGAAAGCTGTACCCGCATGCTACGAATTTGATCTCTTGATGGTGCCCCGGAAAGGAACTCTGGCACTTGTACTTCCCAAGTGAGCTTAGCCAGCATCCCCACGAGACTCTATCCACAAAATGAACATATTCAGGCTGGCTGCGAATGCACAGCGTAGGAGGAAACCTTTACCCGCATGCAACGAACTTGATCACTTGATGGTCCACCGGAAAGGAACTCTGGCTCTTGTACTTCTCACGTGAGCTTAGCCTGCATTTCCACGAGAGTATAACCACAAAAGGAACACCTTGAACCTGGCTGCGAATGCACAGCTTAGGAGAAAAGCTTTACACGCATGCTACGAACTTGATACCTTGATGGTGCCCCTGAAAGGAGCTATGGCACTTGTATTTCCCAAGTGAGCTTAGCCGGCATTTCCACGAGAGTATAACCACAAAAGGAACACCTTGAAGCTGGCTGCGAATGCACAGCTTAGGAGAAAATCTTTACACGCATGCTACGAATTTGATCTCTTGATGGTGCCCCGGAAAGGAACTCTGGCACTTGTACTTCCCAAGTGAGCTTAGGCGGCATCCCCACGAGACTCTATGCACAAAATGAACACGTTCAAGCTGCCTGCGAATGCACAGATTAGGAGGAAAGCGGTACCCGCATGCTACGAATTTGATCTCTTGATGGTGCCCCGGAAAGGAACTCTGGCACTTGTACTTCTCAAGTGAGCTTAGCCGGCCTCTCCACGAGAGTATAACCATAAAACAACACCTTGAAGCTGCCTGCGAATGCACAGATTAGGAGGAAAGCTTTACCCGCATGCTGCGAATTTGTTCCCTTCAGGGTGCCCTGGAAAGGAACTCTGGCACTTGTACTTCCCAAGTGAGCTTTGCCGGCATGTCCACGAGTCTCTATCCACAAAATGTACACCTTCAAGCTGGCTGCGAATGCACAGCATAGGAGGAAAGCTTTACCCGCATGCTGCGAATTTGATCCCTTGATGGTGCCCTGGAAAGGAACTCTGGCATTTATACTTCCCAAATGTGCCTAGCCAGCATCTCCACGAGACTCTATCCACAAAATGAACACCTTCAAGCTGGCTGCGAATGCACAGCTTAGGAGGAAAGCGGTACCCGCATGCTCCGAATTTGATCTCTTGATGCTGCCCCGGAAAGGAACTCTGGCACTTATACTTCCCAAGTGAGCTTAACCGGCATCCCTACGAGACTCTATCCACAAAATGAACACCTTCAGGCTGGCTGCGAATGCACAGCGTAGGAGGAAACCTTTTCCCACATGCAACGAATTTGATCTCTTGATGGTGCCCCGGAAAGGAACTCTGGCACTTGTACTTCTCAAGTGAGCTCAGCCGGCATTTCCACGAGAGTCTAACCACAAAAGGAACACCTTGAACCTGGCTGCGAATGCACAGCTTAGGAGAAAATCTTTATCCGCATGCTACGAATTTGATCTCTTGATGGTTCCCCGGAAAGGAACTCTGGCACTTTTTCTTCCCAAGTGAGCTTAGGGGGCATTTCCACGAGAGTCTAACCACAAAGGGAACACCTTGAACCTGCCTGCGAATGCACAGAGTAGGAGGAAATCTTTACCCGCATGCTACGAATTTCATCTGTTAATGGTGCACCGGAAAGGAACTCTGGCACTTGAACTTCCCAAGAAAGGTTCGCCATCATCTCCACGAGAGTCTATCCACAAATGGAACTCCTTGAACCTGGCTGCGAATGCACAGCTTAGGAGGAAAGCAGTACCCGCATGCTACGAATTTGATCTCTTCATGGTGCACCGGAAAGGAACTCTGGCACTTGTAATTCTCAAGTGAGCTTAGCCGGCATCTCCACGAGAGTCTAACCACAAATGGATCACCTTGAACCTAGCTGCGAATGCACAGCGTAGGAGGAAACCTTTACCCGCATGCTACGAATTTGATCCCTTAATGGTGCCCCGGAAAGGAACTCTGGCACTTGTACTTCTCAAGTGAGCTTAGCCGGCATCTCCACGAGAGTTTAAGCACAAAAGGAACACATTGAACCTGGCTGCGAATGCACAGCATAGGAGGAAACCTTTACCCGCATGCTACGAATTTGATCTCTTGATGGTGCCCCGGAAAGGAACTCTGGCACTTGTACTTCCCAAGTGAGCTTAGCCAGCATCCCCACGAGACTCTATCCACAAAATGAACATATTCAGGCTGGCTGCGAATGCACAGCGTAGGAGGAAACCTTTACCCGCATGCAACGAACTTGATCACTTGATGGTCCACCGGAAAGGAACTCTGGCTCTTGTACTTCTCACGTGAGCTTAGCCGGCATTTCCACGAGAGTATAACCACAAAAGGAACACCTTGAACCTGGCTGCGAATGCACAGCTTAGGAGAAAAGCTTTACACGCATGCTACGAACTTGATACCTTGATGGTGCCCCTGAAAGGAGCTATGGCACTTGTATTTCCCAAGTGAGCTTAGCCGGCATTTCCACGAGAGTATAACCACAAAAGGAACACCTTGAAGCTGGCTGCGAATGCACAGCTTAGGAGAAAAGCTTTACACGCATGCTACGAATTTGATCTCTTGATGGTGCCCCGGAAAGGAACTCTGGCACTTGTACTTCCCAAGTGAGCTTAGGCGGCATCCCCACGAGACTCTATGCAAAAAATGAACACGTTCAAGCTGGCTGCGAATGCACAGCTTTGGAGGAAAGCGGTACCCGCATGCTACGAATTTGATCTCTTGATTGTGCCCCGGAAAGGAACTCTGGCACTTGTACTTCCCAAGTGAGCTTAGCCGGCATCCCCACGAGACTCTATGCACAAAATGAACACGTTCAAGCTGCCTGCGAATGCACAGCTTAGGAGGAAAGCGGTACCCGCATGCTACGAATTTGATCTCTTGATGGTGCCCCGGAAAGGAACTCTGGCACTTTTACTTCTCAAGTGAGCTTAGCCGGCCTCTCCACGAGAGTATAACCATAAAACAACACCTTGAAGCTGCCTGCGAATGCACAGATTAGGAGGAAAGCTTTACCCGCATGCTGCGAATTTGTTCCCTTCAGGGTGCCCTGGAAAGGAACTCTGGCACTTGTACTTCCCAAGTGAGCTTAGCCGGCATGTCCACGAGTCTCTATCCACAAAATGTACACCTTCAAGCTGGCTGCGAATGCACAGCATAGGAGGAAAGCTTTACCCGCATGCTGCGAATTTGATCCCTTGATGGTGCCCTGGAAAGGAACTCTGGCACTTGTACTTCCCAAGTGAGCTTACCCGGCATCTCCACGAGACTCTACCCACAAAATGAACACCTTCAGGCTGGCTGCGAATGCACAGCGTCGGACGAAACCTTTACCCGCATGCAACGAATTTGATCTCTTGATGGTGCACCGGAAAGGAACTCTGGCTCTTGTACTTCTCACGTGAGCTTAGCCGGCATTTCCACGAGTTTATAACCACAAAAGGAACACCTTGAAGCTGGCTGCGAATGCACAGCTTAGGAGAAAATCTTTACACACATGCTACGAACTTGATATCTTGATGGTGCCCCGGAAAGGAACTATGGCACTTGTATTTCCCAAGTGAGCTTAGCCGGCATATGCACGAGAGTCTAACCACAAATGGAACACCTTGAACCTGGCTGCGAATGCACAAGGTAGGAGGAAACTTTTACCCGCATGCTACGAATTTGATCTCTTGAAGGTTCCCCGGAAAGGAACTCTGGCACTTTTACTTCTCAAGTGAGCTTAGCCGGCCTCTCCACGACAGTGTAACCACAAAACAACAACTTGAAGCTGCCTGCGAATGCACAGCTTAGGAGGAAAGCTGTACCCGCATTCTACGAATTTGATCTCTTCATGGTGCCCCGGAAAGGAACTCTGGCACTTGTACTACTCAAGTGAGTTTAGCCGGCATCTCCACGAGAGTCTAACCACAAAAGGAACACCTTGAACCTGGCAGCGAATGCACAGCATAGAAGGAAACCTTTACCCGCATGCTACGAATTTGATCTCTTGATGGTGCCCCGGAAAGGAACTCTGGCACTTGTAACTCCCAAGTGAGCTTAGCAGGCATCCCTACGAGACACTATCCACAAAATGAACACCTTCAGGCTGGCTGTGAATACACAGCGTAGGAGGAAACCTTTTCCCGCATGCAACGAATTTGATCTCTTGATGGTGCCCCGGAAAGGAACTCTGGCACTTGTTCTTCCCAAGTGAGCTTAGTGGGCATTTCCACGAGAGTCTAACCACAAAAACAACACCTTTAGCCTGCCTGCGAATGCACAGCGTAGCAGGAAATCTTTACCCACATGCTACGAATTTCATCTGTTGATTGTGCCCCGGAAAGGAACTCTGGCAGTTGTACTTCCCAAGAAAGTTTCGCCAGCATCTCCACGAGAGTCTATCCACAAATGGAACTCCTTGATGCTGGCTGCGAATGCACAGCTTAGGAGGAAAGCGGCACCCGCATGCTACGAATTTGATCTCTTCATGGTGCCCCGGAAAGGAACTCTGGCACTTGTACTTCTCAGGTGAGCTTAGCCGGCATCTCCACGAGAGTCTAAGCACAAAAGGAACACATTGAACCTGGCTGCGAATGCACAGCATAGGAGGAAACCTTTACCTGCATGCTACGAATTTGATCTCTTGATGGTGCCCCGGAAAGTAACTCTGGAACTTGTACTTCTCAAGTGAGCTTAGCCGGCATTTCCAAGAGAGTATAACCACAAAAGGAACACCTTGAAGCTGGCTGCGAATCCACAGCTTAGGAGGAATGCTTTACCCGGATGCTACGAATTTGATCTCTTGATGGTGCCCCGGAAAGGAACGCTGGCACTTGTACGTCCCAAGTGAGCTTAGCCAGCATCCCCACGAGACTCTATCCACAAAATGAACATATTCAGGCTGGCTGCGAATGCACAGCGTAGGAGGAAACCTTTACCCGCATGCAACGAACTTGATCACTTGATGGTCCACCGGAAAGGAACTCTGGCTCTTGTACTTCTCACGTGAGCTTAGCCGGCATTTCCACGAGAGTATAACCACAAAAGGAACACCTTGAACCTGGCTGCGAATGCACAGCTTAGGAGAAAAGCTTTACACGCATGCTACGAATTTGATCTCTTGATGGTGCCCCGGAAAGGAACTCTGGCACTTGTACTTCCCAAGTGAGCTTAGCCGGCATCCCCACGAGACTCTATGCACAAAATGAACACGTTCAAGCTGCCTGCGAATGCACAGCTTAGGAGGAAAGCGGTACCCGCATGCTACGAATTTGATCTCTTGATGGTGCCCCGGAAAGGAACTCTGGCACTTGTACTTCTCAAGTGATCTTCGCCGGCCTCTCCACGAGAGTATAACCATAAAACAACACCTTGAAGCTGCCTGCGAATGCACAGATTAGGAGGAAAGCTTTACCCGCATGCTGCGAATTTGTTCCCTTCAGGGTGCCCTGGAAAGGAACTCTGGCACTTGTACTTCCCAATTGAGCTTAGCCGGCATGTCCACGAGTCTCTATCCACAAAATGTACACCTTCAAGCTGGCTGCGAATGCACAGCATAGGAGGAAAGCTTTACACGCATGCTGCGAATTTGTTCCCTTGATGGTGCCCTGGAAAGGAACTCTGGCACTTGTACTTCCCAAGTGAGCTTACCCGGCATCTCCACGAGACTCTACCCACAAAATGAACACCTTCAGGCTGGCTGCGAATGCACAGCGTAGGAGGAAACCTTTACCCGCATGCAACGAATTTGATCTCTTGATGGTGCACCGGAAAGGAACTCTGGCTCTTGTACTTCTCACGTGAGCTTAGCCGGCATTTCCACGAGTTTATAACCACAAAAGGAACACCTTGAAGCTGGCTGCGAATGCACAGCTTAGGAGAAAATCTTTACACACATGCTACGAACTTGATATCTTGATGGTGCCCCAGAAAGGAAGTATGGCACTTGTATTTCCCAAGTGAGCTTAGCCGGCATTTGCACGAGAGTCTAACCACAAATGGAACACCTTGAACCTGGCTGCGAATGCACAAGGTAGGAGGAAACTTTTACCCGCATGCTACGAATTTGATCTCTTGAAGGTTCCCCGGAAAGGAACTCTGGCACTTTTACTTCTCAAGTGAGCTTAGCCGGCCTCTCCACGACAGCGTAACCACAAAACAACAACTTGAAGCTGCCTGCGAATGCACAGCTTAGGAGGAAAGCTGTACCCGCATTCTACGAATTTGATCTCTTCATGGTGCACCGGAAAGGAACTCTGGCACTTGTACTACTCAAGTGAGTTTAGCTGGCATCTCCACGAGAGTCTAACCACAAAAGGAACACCTTGAACCGGGCAGCGAATGCACAGCATAGGAGGAAACCTTTACCCGCATGCTACGAATTTGATCTCTTGATGGTGCCCCGGAAAAACTCTGGCACTTGTACTTCTCAAGTGAGCTTAGCCGGCATTTCCACAAGAGTATAACCACAAAATGAACACCTTGAAGCTGGCTGCGAATGCACAGCTTATGAGGAAAGCTTTACCCGCATGCTACGAATTTGATCTCTTGATGGTGCCCCGGAAAGGAACTCTGGCACTTGTAACTCCCAAGTGAGCTTAGCAGGCATCCCTACGAGACTCTATCCACAAAATGAACACCTTCAGGCTGGCTGCGAATGCACAGCATAGGAGGAAACCTTTTCCCGCATGCAACGAATTTGATCTCTTGATGGTGCCCCGGAAAGGAACTCTGGCACTTGTTCTTCCCAAGTGAGCTTAGTGGGCATTTCCACGAGAGTCTAAACACAAAAAGAACACCTTTAGCCTGCCTGCGAATGCACAGTGTAGCAGGAAATCTTTACCCGCATGCTACGAATTTCATCTGTTGATTGTGCCCCGGAAAGGAACTCTGGCAGTTGTACTTCCCAAGAAAGCTTCGCCAGCATCTCCACGAGAGTCTATCCACAAATGGAACTCCTTGATGCTGGCTGCGAATGCACAGCTTAGAAGGAAAGCGGTACCCGCATGCTACGAATTTGATCTCTTCATGGTGCCCCGGAAAGGAACTCTGGCACTTGTACTTCTCAGGGAGCTTAGCCGGCATCTCCACGAGAGGCTAACCACAAATGGAACACCTTGAACCTGGCTGCGAATGCACAGCGTAGGAGGAAATCTTTACCCGCATGCTATGAATTTGATCTCTTTATGGTGCCCCGGAAAGGAACTCTGGCACTTGTACTTCTCAAGTGAGCTTAGCCGGCATTTCCACGAGAGTATAACCACAAAAGGAACACCCTGAAGCTGGCTGCGAATGCACAGCTTAGGAGGAATGCTTTACCCGCATGCTACGAATTTGATCTCCTGATGGTGCCCCGGAAAGGAACTCTGGCACTTGTACTTCCCAAGTGAGCTTAGCCGCCATCCCCACGAGACTCTATGCACAAAATGAACACGTTCAAGCTGCCTGCGAATGCACAGCTTAGGAGGAATGCGGTACCCGCATGCTACGAATTTGATCTCTTGATGATGCCCCGGAAAGGAACTCTGGCACTTGTACTTCCCAAGTGAGCTTAGCCGGCATCCCTACGAGACTCTATCCACAAAGTGAACACCTTCAGGCTGGCTGCGAATGCACAGCGTAGGAGGAAACCTTTTCCCACATGCAACGAATTTGATCTCTTGATGGTGCCCCGGAAAGGAACTCTGGCACTTGTACTTCTCAAGTGAGCTCAGCCGGCATTTCCACGAGAGTCTAACCACAAAAGGAACACCTTGAACCTGGCTGCGAATGCACAGCTTAGGAGAAAATCTTTACCCGCATGCTACGAATTTGATCTCTTGATGGTTCCCCGGAAAGGAACTCTGGCACTTTTTCTTCCCAAGTGAGCCTAGGGGGCATTTCCACGAGAGTCTAACCACAAAGGGAACACCTTTAACCTGCCTGCGAATGCACAGAGTAGGAGGAAATCTTTACCCGCATGCTACGAATTTCATCTGTTAATGGTGCACCGGAAAGGAACTCTGGCACTTGCACTTCCCAAGAAAGCTTCGCCAGCATCTCCACGAGAGTCTATCCACAAATGGAACTCCTTGAACCTGGCTGCGAATGCACAGCTTAGGAGGAAAGCAGTACTCGCATGCTACGAATTTGATCTCTTCATGGTGCCCCGGAAAGGAACTCTGGCACTTGTAATTCTCAAGTGAGCTTAGCCGGCATTTCCACGAGAGTATAACCACAAAAGGAACACCTTGAACCTGGCTGCGAATGCACAGCTTAGGAGAAAAGCTTTACACGCATGCTACGAACCTGATACCTTGATGGTGCCCCTGAAAGGAGCTATGGCACTTGTATTTCCCAAGTGAGCTTAGCCGGCATTTCCACGAGAGTATAACCACAAAAGGAACACCTTGAAGCTGGCTGCGAATGCACAGCTTAGGAGAAAAGCTTTACACGCATGCTACGAATTTGATCTCTTGATGGTGCCCCGGAAAGGAACTCTGGCACTTGTACTTCCCAAGTGAGCTTAGGCGGCATCCCCACGAGACTCTATGCAAAAAATGAACACGTTCAAGCTGGCTGCGAATGCACAGCTTAGGAGGAAAGCGGTACCCGCATGCTACGAATTTGATCTCTTGATGGTGCCCCGGAAAGGAACTCTGGCACTTGTACTTCCCAAGTGAGCTTAGCCGGCATCCCCACGAGACTCTATGCACAAAATGAACACGTTCAAGCTGCCTGCGAATGCACAGCTTAGGAGGAAAGCGGTACCCGCATGCTACGAATTTGATCTCTTGATGGTGCCCCGGAAAGGAACTCTGGCACTTGTACTTCTCAAGTGATCTTCGCCGGCCTCTCCACGAGAGTATAACCATAAAACAACACCTTGAAGCTGCCTGCGAATGCACAGATTAGGAGGAAAGCTTTACCCGCATGCTGCGAATTTGATCCCTTGATGGTGCCCTGGAAAGGAACTCTGGCACTTGTACTTCCCAAGTGAGCTTACACGGCATCTCCACGAGACTCTACCCACAAAATGAACACCTTCAGGCTGGCTGCGAATGCACAGCGTAGGAGGAAACCTTTACCCGCATGCAACGAATTTGATCTCTTGATGGTGCACCGGAAAGGAACTCTGGCTCTTGTACTTCTCACGTGAGCTTAGCCAGCATTTCCACGAGTTTATAACCACAAAAGGAACAGCTTGAAGCTGGCTGCGAATGCACAGCTTAGGAGAAAATCTTTACACACATGCTACGAACTTGATATCTTGATGGTGCCCCGGAAAGGAACTATGGCACTTGTATTTCCCAAGTGAGCTTAGTCTGCATTTGCACGAGAGTCTAACCACAAATGGAACACCTTGAACCTGGCTGCGAATGCACAAGGTAGGAGGAAACTTTTACCCGCATGCTACGAATTTGATCTCTTGATGGTTCCCCGGAAAGGAACTCTGGCACTTTTACTTCTCAAGTGAGCTTAGCCGGCCTCTCCACGACAGTGTAACCACAAAACAACAACTTGAAGCTGCCTGCGAATGCACAGCTTAGGAGGAAAGCTGTACCCGCATTCTACGAATTTGATCTCTTCATGGTGCCCCGGAAAGGAACTCTGGCACTTCTACTACTCAAGTGAGTTTAGCCGGCATCTCCACGAGAGTCTAACCACAAAAGGAACACCTTGAACCTGGCAGCGAATGCACAGCATAGGAGAAAACCTTTACCCGCATGCTACGAATTTGATCTCTTGATGGTACCCCGGAAAAACTCTGGCACTTGTACTTCTCAAGTGAGCTTAGCCGGCATTTCCACAAGAGTATAACCACAAAATGAACACCTTGAAGCTGGCTGCGAATGCACAGCTTATGAGGAAAGCTTTACCCGCATGCTACGAATTTGATCTCTTGATGGTGCCCCGGAAAGGAACTCTGGCACTTGTAACTCCCAAGTGAGCTTAGCAGGCATCCCTACGAGACACTATCCACAAAATGAACACCTTCAGGCTGGCTGTGAATGCACAGCGTAGGAGGAAACCTTTTCCCGCATGCAACGAATTTGATCTCTTGATGGTGCCCCGGAAAGGAACTCTGGCACTTGTTCTTCCCAAGTGAGCTTAGTGGGCATTTCCACGAGAGTCTAACCACAAAACGAACACCTTTAGCCTGCCTGCGAATGCACAGCGTAGCAGGAAATCTTTACCCGCATGCTACGAATTTCATCTGTTGATTGTGCCCCGGAAAGGAACTCTGGCAGTTGTACTTCCCAAGAAACCTTCGCCAGCATCTCCACGAGAGTCTATCCACAAATGGAACTCCTTGATGCTGGCTGCGAATGCACAGCTTTAGGAGGAAAGCGGTACCCGCATGCTACGAATTTGATCTCTTCATGGTGCCCCGGAAAGGAACTCTGGCACTTGTACTTCTCAGGTGAGCTTAGCCGGCATCTCCACGAGAGTCTAAGCACAAAAGGAACACATTGAACCTGGCTGCGAATGCACAGCATAGGAGGAAACCTTTACCTGCATGCTACGAATTTGATCTCTTGATGGTGCCCCGGAAAGTAACTCTGGAACTTGTACTTCTCAAGTGAGCTTAGCCGGCATTTCCAAGAGAGTATAACCACAAAAGGAACACCTTGAAGCTGGCTGCGAATCCACAGCTTAGGAGGAATGCTTTACCCGCATGCTACGAATTTGATCTCTTGATGGTGCCCCGGAAAGGAACTCTGGCACTTCTACTTCCCAAGTGAGCTTAGCCAGCATCCCCACGAGACTCTATCCACAAAATGAACATATTCAGGCTGGCTGCGAATGCACAGCGTAGGAGGAAACCTTTACCCGCATGCAACGAACTTGATCACTTGATGGTCCACAGGAAAGGAACTCTGGCTCTTGTACTTCTCACGTGAGCTTAGCCGGCATTTCCACGAGAGTATAACCACAAAAGGAACACCTTGAACCTGGCTGCGAATGCACAGCTTAGGAGAAAAGCTTTACACGCATGCTACGAACTTGATACCTTGATGGTGCCCCTGAAAGGAGCTATGGCACTTGTATTTCCCAAGTGAGCTTAGCCGGCATTTCCACGAGAGTATAACCACAAAAGGAACACCTTGAAGCTGGCTGCGAATGCACAGCTTAGGAGAAAAGCTTTACACGCATGCTACGAATTTGATCTCTTGATGGTGCCCCGGAAAGGAACTCTGGCACTTGTACTTCCCAAGTGAGCTTAGGCGGCATCCCCACGAGACTCTATGCACAAAATGAACACGTTCAAGCTGGCTGCGAATGCACAGCTTAGAAGGAAAGCGGTACCCGCATGCTACGAATTTGATCTCTTGATGGTGCCCCGGAAAGGAACTCTGGCACTTGTACTTCCCAAGTGAGCTTAGCCGGCATCCCCACGAGACTCTATGCACAAAATGAACACGTTCAAGCTGCCTGCGAATGCACAGCTTAGGAGGAAAGCGGTACCAGCATGCTACGAATTTGATCTCTTGATGGTGCCCCGGAAAGGAACTCTGGCACTTGTACTTCTCAAGTGAGCTTAGCCGGCCTCTCCACGAGAGTATAACCATAAAACAACACCTTGAAGCTGCCTGCGAATGCACAGATTAGGAGGAAAGCTTTACCCGCATGCTGCGAATTTGTTCCCTTCAGGGTGCCCTGGAAAGGAACTCTGGCACTTGTACTTCCCAAGTGAGCTTAGCCGGCATGTCCACGAGTCTCTCTCCACAAAATGTACACCTTCAAGCTGGCTGCGAATGCACAGCATAGGAGGAAAGCTTTACCCGCATGCTGCGAATTTGATCCCTTGATGGTGCCCTGGAAAGGAACTCTGGCACTTGTACTTCCCAAGTGAGCTTACCCGGCATCTCCACGAGACTCTACCCACAAAATGAACACCTTCAGGCTGGCTGCAAATGCACAGCGTAGGAGGAAACCTTTACCCGCATGCAACGAATTTGATCTCTTGATGGTGCACCGGAAAGGAACTCTGTCTCTTGTACTGCTCACGTGAGCTTAGCCGGCATTTCCACGAGTTTATAACCACAAAAGGAACACCTTGAAGCTGGCTGCCAATGCACAGCTTAGGAGAAAATCTTTACACACATGCTACGAACTTGATATCTTGATGGTGCCCCGGAAAGGAACTATGACACTTGTATTTCCCAAGTGAGCTTAGCCGGCATTTGCACGAGAGTCTAACCACAAATGGAACACCTTGAACCTGGCTGCGAATGCACAAGGTAGGAGGAAACTTTTACCCGCATGCTACGAATTTGATCTCTTGAAAGTTCCCCGGAAAGGAACTCTGGCACTTTTACTTCTCAAGTGAGCTTAGCCGGCCTCTCCACGACAGTGTAACCACAAAACAACAACTTGAAGCTGCCTGCGAATGCACAGCTTAGGAGGAAAGCTGTACCCGCATTCTACGAATTTGATCTCTTCATGGTGCCCCGGAAAGGAACTCTGGCACTTCTACTACTCAAGTGAGTTTAGCCGGCATCTCCAAGAGAGTCTAACCACAAAAGGAACACCTTGAACCTGGCAGCGAATGCACAGCATAGGAGGAAACCTTTACCCGCATGCTACGAATTTGATCTCTTGATGGTGCCCCGGAAAAACTCTGGCACTTGTACTTCTCAAGTGAGCTTAGCCGGCATTTCCACAAGAGTATAACCACAAAATGAACACCTTGAAGCTGGCTGCGAATGCACAGCTTATGAGGAAAGCTTTACCCGCATGCTACGAATTTGATCTCTTGATGGTGCCCGGGAAAGGAACTCTGGCACTTGTAACTCCCAAGTGAGCTTAGCAGGCATCCCTACGAGACTCTATCCACAAAATGAACACCTTCAGGCTGGCTGTGAATGCACAGCATAGGAGGAAACCTTTTCCCGCATGCAACGAATTTGATCTCTTGATGGTGCCCCGGAAAGGAACTCTGGCACTTGTTCTTCCCAAGTGAGCTTAGTGGGCATTTCCACGAGAGTCTAACCACAAAAAGAACACCTTTAGCCTGCCTGCGAATGCACAGCGTAGCAGGAAATCTTTACCCGCATGCTACGAATTTCATCTGTTGCTTGTGCCCCGGAAAGGAACTCTGGCAGTTGTACTTCCCAAGAAAGCTTCGCCAGCATCTCCACGAGAGTCTATCCACAAATGGAACTCCTTGATGCTGGCTGCGAATGCACAGCTTAGGAGGAAAGCGGTACCCGCATGCTACGAATTTTATCTCTTAATGGTGCTCCGGAAAGGAACTCTGGCACTTGTACTTCTCAGGTGAGCTTAGCCGGAATCTCCACGAGAGGCTAACCACAAATGGAACACCTTGAACCTGGCTGCGAATGCACAGCGTAGGAGGAAACCTTTACCCGCATGCTATGAATTTGATCTCTTTATGGTGCCCCGGAAAGGAACTCTGGCACTTGTACTTCTCAAGTGAGCTTAGCCGGCATTTCCACGAGAGTATAACCACAAAAGGAACACCCTGAAGCTGGCTGCGAATGCACAGCTTAGGAGGAATGCTTTACCCGCATGCTACGAATTTGATCTCCTGATGGTGCCCCGGAAAGGAACTCTGGCACTTGTACTTCCCAAGTGAGCTTAGCCGGCATCCCCACGAGACTCTATGCACAAAATGAACACGTTCAAGCTGCCTGCGAATGCACAGCTTAGGAGGAAAGCGGTACCCGCATGCTACGAATTTGATCTCTTGATGGTGCCCCGGAAAGGAACTCTGGCACTTGTACTTCTCAAGTGAGCTTAGCCGGCCTCTCCACGAGAGAATAACCATAAAACAACACCTTGAAGCTGCCTGCGAATGCACAGCTTAGGAGGAAAGCTTTACCCGCATGCTGCGAATTTGATCCCTTGATGGTGCCCTGGAAAGGAACTCTGGCACTTGTACTTCCCAAGTGTGCTTACCCGGCATCTCCACGAGACTCTACCCACAAAATGAAGACCTTCAGGCTGGCTGCGAATGCACAGCGTAGGAGGAAACCTTTACCTGCATGCAACGAATTTGATCTCTTGATGGTGCACCGGAAAGGAACTCTGGCACTTCTACTTCTCAAGTGAGCTTAGCCGGCATCTCCACGAGAGTATAACCACAAAAGGAACACCCTGAAGCTGGCTGCGAATGCACAGCTTAGGAGGAATGCTTTACCCGCATGCTACGAATTTGATCTCTTGATGGTGCACCGGAAAGGAACTCTGGCACTTGTACTTCCCAAGTGAGCATTGCCGGCATCCCCACGAGACTCTATGCACAAAATGAACACGTTCAAGCTGGCTGCGAATGCACAGCTTAGGAGGAAAGCTGTACACGCATGCTACGAATTTGATCTCTTGATGGTGCACCGGGAAGGAACTCTGGCACTTGTTCTTCTCAAGTGAGCTTAGCCGGCCTCTCCACGAGAGTATAACCATAAAACAACACGTTGAAGCTGCCTGCGAATGCACAGCTTAGGAGGAAAGATTTACCCGAATGCTGCGAATTTGATCCCTTGATGGTGCCCTGGAAAGGAACTCTGGCATTTGTACTTCCCAAGTGAGCTTAGCCGGCATCTCCACGAGACTCTAACCACAAAATGAACACCTTCAAGCTGGCTGCGAATGCACAGCTTAGGAGGAAAGCGGAACCCACATGCTCCGAATTTGATCTCTTGATGGTGCCCCGGAAAGGAACTCTGGCACTTGTACTTCTCAAGTGAGCTCAGCTGGCATTTCCACGAGAGTCTAACCACAAAAGGAACACCTTGAACCTGGCTGCGAATGCACAGCTTAGGAGAAAATCTTTACCCGCCTGCTACGAATTTGATCTCTTGATGGTGCCCCGGAAAGGAACTCTGGCACTTTTTCTTCCCAAGTGAGCTTAGCGGGCATTTCCACGAGAGTCTAACCACAAAGGGACCACCTTTAACCTGCCTGCGAATGCACAGCTTAGGAGGAAAGCTGTACCCGCATGCTACGAATTTGATCTCTTCATGGTGCCCCGGAAAGGAACTCTGGCACTTGTACTACTCAAGTGAGTTTAGCCGGCATCTCCACGAGAGTCTAACCACAAAAGGAACACCTTGAACCTGGCTGCGAATGCACAGCTTAGGAGAAAAGCTTTACACGCATGCTACGGACTTGATACCTTGATGGTGCCCCGGAAAGGAGCTATGGCACTTGTATTTCCCAAGTGAGCTTAGCCGGCATTTCCACGAGAGTATAACCACAAAAGGAACACCTTGAAGTTGGCTGCGAATGCACAGCTTAGGAGAAAAGCTTTACCCGCATGCTGCGAATTTGATCCCTTGATGGTGCCCTGGAAAGGAACTCTGGCACTTGTACTTCCCAAGTGTGCTTACCCGGCATCTCCACGAGACTCTACCCACAAAATGAACACCTTCAGGCTGGCTGCGAATGCACAGCGTAGGAGGAAACCTTTACCCGCATGCAACGAATTTGATCTCTTGATGGTGAACCGGAAAGGAACTCTGGCACTTGTACTTCTCACGTGAGCTTAGCCAGCATTTCCACGAGAGTATAACCACAAATGGAACTCCTTGATGCTGGCTGCGAATGCACAGCTTAGGAGGAAATCGGTACCCGCATGCTACGAATTTGATCTCTTCATGGTGCCGTGGAAAGGAACTCTGGCACTTGTACTTCTCAGGTGAGCTTAGCCGGCATCTCGACGAGAGTCTAACCACAAATGGAACACCTTGAACCTGGCTGCGAATGCACAGCGTAGGAGGAAACATTTACCCGCATGCTACGAATTTCATCTGTTGATGGTGCCCCGGAAAGGAACTCTGGCACTTCTACTTCTCAAGTGAGCTTAGCCGGCATCTCCACGAGAGTATAACCACAAAAGGAACACCCTGAAGCTGGCTGCGAATGCACAGCTTAGGAGGAATGCTTTACCCGCATGCTACGAATTTGATCTCTTGATGGTGCCCCGGAAAGGAACTCTGGCACTTGTACTTCCCAAGTGAGCATAGCCGGCATCCCCACGAGACTCTATGCACAAAATGAACACGTTCAAGCTGGCTGCGAATGCACAGCTTAGGAGGAAAGCTGTACCCGCATGCTACGAATTTGATCTCTTGATGGTGCACCGGGAAGGAACTCTGGCACTTGTTCTTCTCAAGTGAGCTTAGCCGGCCTCTCCACGAGAGTATAACCATAAAACAACACGTTGAAGCTGCCTGCGAATGCACAGCTTAGGAGGAAAGATTTACCCGAATGCTGCGAATTTGATCCCTTGATGGTGCCCTGGAAAGGAACTCTGGCATTTGTACTTCCCAAGTGAGCTTAGCCGGCATCTCCACGAGACTCTAACCACAAAATGAACACCTTCAAGCTGGCTGCGAATGCACAGCTTAGGAGGAAAGCGGAACCCACATGCTCCGAATTTGATCTCTTGATGGTGCCCCGGAAAGGAACTCTGGCACTTGTACTTCTCAAGTGAGCTCAGCTGGCATTTCCACGAGAGTCTAACCACAAAAGGAACACCTTGAACCTGGCTGCGAATGCACAGCTTAGGAGAAAATCTTTACCCGCCTGCTACGAATTTGATCTCTTGATGGTGCCCCGGAAAGGAACTCTGGCACTTTTTCTTCCCAAGTGAGCTTAGCGGGCATTTCCACGAGAGTCTAACCACAAAGGGACCACCTTTAACCTGCCTGCGAATGCACAGCTTAGGAGGAAAGCTGTACCCGCATGCTACGAATTTGATCTCTTCATGGTGCCCCGGAAAGGAACTCTGGCACTTGTACTACTCAAGTGAGTTTAGCCGGCATCTCCACGAGAGTCTAACCACAAAAGGAACACCTTGAACCTGGCTGCGAATGCACAGCATAGGAGGAAACCTTTACCCGCATGCTACGAATTTGATCTCTTGATGGTGCCCCAGAAAAACTCTGGCACTTGTACTTCTCAAGTGAGCTTAGCCGGCATTTCCACAAGAGTATAACCACAAAAGGAACACCTTGAAGCTGGCTGCGAATGCACAGCTTATGAGGAAAGCTTTACCCGCATGCTACGAATTTGATATCTTGATGGTGCCCCGGAAAGGAACTCTGGCACTTGTACTTCCCAAGTGAGCTTAGCAGGCATCCCTACGAGACTCTATCCACAAAATGAACACCTTCAGGCTGGCTGCGAATGTACAGCATAGGAGGAAACCTTTTCCCGCATGCAACGAATTTGATCTCTTGATGGTGCCCCGGAAAGGAACTCTGGCACTTGTTCTTCCCAAGTGAGCTTAGCCGGCATCCCCACGAGACTCTTTGCACAAAATGAACACGTTCAAGCTGGCTGCGAATGCACAGCTTAGGAGGAAAGCGGTACCCGCATGCTACGAATTTGATCTCTTGATGGTGCACCGGGAAGGAACTCTGGCACTTGTACTTCTCAAGTGAGCTTAGCCGGCCTCTCCACGAGAGTATAACCATAAAACAACACCTTGAAGCTGCCTGCGAATGCACAGCTTAGGAGGAAAGATTTACCCGAATGCTGCGAATTTGATCCCTTGATGGTGCCCTGGAAAGGAACTCTGGCATTTGTACTTCCCAAGTGAGCTTAGCCGGCATCTCCACGAGACTCTAACCACAAAATGAACACCTTCAAGCTGGCTGCGAATGCACAGCTTAGGAGGAAAGCGGTACCCGCGTGCTCCGAATTTGATCTCTTGATGCTGCCCCGGAAAGGAACTCTGGCACTTCTACTTCTCAAGTGAGCTCAGCCGGCATTTCCACGAGAGTCTAACCACAAAAGGAACACCTTGAACCTGGCTGTGAATGCACAGCTTAGGAGAAAATATTTACCCGCCTGCTACGAATTTGATCTCTTGATGGTGCCCCGGAAAGGAACTCTGGCACTTTTTCTTCCCAAGTGAGCTTAGGGGGCATTTCCACGAGAGTCTAACCACAAAGGGAACACCTTTAACCTGCCTGCGAATGCACAGAGTAGGAGGAAATCTTTACCCGCATGCTACGAATTTCATCTGTTAATGGTGCACCGGAAAGGAACTCTGGCACTTGCACTTCCCAAGAAAGCTTCGCCAGCATCTCCACGAGAGTCTATCCACAAATGGAACTCCTTGAACCTGGCTGCGAATGCACAGCTTAGGAGGAAAGCAGTACCCGCATGCTACGAATTTGATCTCTTCATGGTGCCCCGGAAAGGAACTCTGGCACTTGTAATTCTCAAGTGAGCTTAGCCGGCATCTCCACGAGAGTCTAACCACAAATGGATCACCTTGAACCTGGCTGCGAATGCACAGCGTAGGAGGAAATCTTTACCCGCATGCTACGAATTTGATCTCTTGATGGTGCCCCGGAAAGGAACTCTGACACTTGTACTTCTCAAGTGAGCTTAGCCGGCATCTCCACGAGAGTCTAAGCACAAAAGGAACACATTGAACCTGGCTGCGAATGCACAGCATAGGAGGAAACCTTTACCCGCATGCTACGAATTTGATCTCTTGATGGTGCCCCGGAAAGTAACTCTGTCACTTGTACTTCTCAAGTGAGCTTAGCCGGCATTTCCAAGAGAGTATAACCACAAAAGGAACACCTTGAAGCTGGCTGCGAATGCACAGCTTAGGAGAAAAGCTTTACACGCATGCTACGGACTTGATACCTTGATGGTGCCCCGGAAAGGAGCTATGGCACTTGTATTTCCCAAGTGAGCTTAGCCGGCATTTCCACGAGAGTATAACCACAAAAGGAACACCTTGAAGTTGGCTGCGAATGCACAGCTTAGGAGAAAAGCTTTACCCGCATGCTGCGAATTTGATCCCTTGATGGTGCCCTGGAAAGGAACTCTGGCACTTGTCCTTCCCAAGTGTGCTTACCCGGCATCTCCACGAGACTCTACCCACAAAATGAACACCTTCAGGCTGGCTGCGAATGCACAGCGTAGGAGGAAACCTTTACCCGCATGCAACGAATTTGATCTCTTGATGGTGAACCGGAAAGGAACTCTGGCACTTGTACTTCTCACGTGAGCTTAGCCAGCATTTCCACGAGAGTATAACCACAAATGGAACTCCTTGATGCTGGCTGCGAATGCACAGCTTAGGAGGAAATCGGTACCCGCATGCTACGAATTTGATCTCTTCATGGTGCCGTGGAAAGGAACTCTGGCACTTGTACTTCTCAGGTGAGCTTAGCCGGCATCTCGACGAGAGTCTAACCACAAATGGAACACCTTGAACCTGGCTGCGAATGCACAGCGTAGGAGGAAACATTTACCCGCATGCTACGAATTTCATCTGTTGATGGTGCCCCGGAAAGGAACTCTGGCACTTCTACTTCTCAAGTGAGCTTAGCCGGCATCTCCACGAGAGTATAACCACAAAAGGAACACCCTGAAGCTGGCTGCGAATGCACAGCTTAGGAGGAATGCTTTACCCGCATGCTACGAATTTGATCTCTTGATGGTGCCCCGGAAAGGAACTCTGGCACTTGTACTTCCCAAGTGAGCATAGCCGGCATCCCCACGAGACTCTATGCACAAAATGAACACGTTCAAGCTGGCTGCGAATGCACAGCTTAGGAGGAAAGCTGTACCCGCATGCTACGAATTTGATCTCTTGATGGTGCACCGGGAAGGAACTCTGGCACTTGTTCTTCTCAAGTGAGCTTAGCCGGCCTCTCCACGAGAGTATAACCATAAAACAACACGTTGAAGCTGCCTGCGAATGCACAGCTTAGGAGGAAAGATTTACCCGAATGCTGCGAATTTGATCCCTTGATGGTGCCCTGGAAAGGAACTCTGGCATTTGTACTTCCCAAGTGAGCTTAGCCGGCATCTCCACGAGACTCTAACCACAAAATGAACACCTTCAAGCTGGCTGCGAATGCACAGCTTAAGAGGAAAGCGGAACCCACATGCTCCGAATTTGATCTCTTGATGCTGCCCCGGAAAGGAACTCTGGCACTTCTACTTCTCAAGTGAGCTCAGCTGGCATTTCCACGAGATTCTAACCACAAAAGGAACACCTTGAACCTGGCTGCGAATGCACAGCTTAGGAGAAAATCTTTACCCGCCTGCTACGAATTTGATCTCTTGATGGTGCCCCGGAAAGGAACTCTGGCACTTTTTCTTCCCAAGTGAGCTTAGCGGGCATTTCCACGAGAGTCTAACCACAAAGGGACCACCTTTAACCTGCCTGCGAATGCACAGCTTAGGAGGAAAGCTGTACCCGCATGCTACGAATTTGATCTCTTCATGGTGCCCCGGAAAGGAACTCTGGCACTTGTACTACTCAAGTGAGTTTAGCCGGCATCTCCACGAGAGTCTAACCACAAAAGGAACACCTTGAACCTGGCAGCGAATGCACAGCATAGGAGGAAACCTTTTCCCGCATGCTACGAATTTGATCTCTTGATGGTGCCCCAGAAAAACTCTGGCACTTGTACTTCTCAAGTGAGCTTAGCCGGCATTTCCACAAGAGTATAACCACAAAAGGAACACCTTGAAGCTGGCTGCGAATGCACAGCTTATGAGGAAAGCTTTACCCGCATGCTACGAATTTGATATCTTGATGGTGCCCCGGAAAGGAACTCTGGCACTTGTACTTCCCAAGTGAGCTTAGCAGGCATCCCTACGAGACTCTATCCACAAAATGAACACCTTCAGGCTGGCTGCGAATGTACAGCATAGGAGGAAACCTTTTCCCGCATGCAACGAATTTGATCTCTTGATGGTGCCCCGGAAAGGAACTCTGGCACTTGTTCTTCCCAAGTGAGCTTAGTGGGCATTTCCACGAGAGTCTAACCACAAAAAGAACACCTTTAGCCTGCCTGCGAATGCACAGAGTAGCAGGAAATCTTTACCCGCATGCTACGAATTTCATCTGTTGATGGTGCCCCGGAATGGAACTCTGGCAGTTGTACTTCCCAAGAAAGCTTCGCCAGCATCTCCACGAGAGTCTATCCACAAATGGAACTCCTTGATGCTGGCTGCGAATGCACAGCTTAGGAGGAAAGCGGTACCCGCATGCTACGAATTTGATCTCTTCATGGTGCCCCAGAAAGGAACTCTGGCACTTGTACTTCTCAGGTGAGCTTAGCCGGCATCTCCACGAGAGTCTAACCACAAATGGAACACCTTGAACCTGGCTGCGATTGCACAGCGTAGGAGGAAACCTTTACCCGCATGCTACGAATTTGACCTCTTCATGGTGCCCCGGAAAGGATCTCTGGCACTTGTACTTCTCAAGTGAGCTTAGCCGGCCTCTCCACGAGAGTATAACCACAAAAGGAACACCCTGAAGCTGGCTGCGAATGCACAGCTTAGGAGGAATGCTTTACCCGCATGCTACGAATTTGATCTCTTGATGGTGCCCCGGAAAGGAACTCTGGCACTTGTACTTCCCAAGTGAGCTTAGCCGGCATCCCCACGAGACTCTTTGCACAAAATGAACACGTTCAAGCTGGCTGCGAATGCACAGCTTAGGAGGAAAGCGGTACCCGCATGCTACGAATTTGATCTCTTGATGGTGCACCGGGAAGGAACTCTGGCACTTGTACTTCTCAAGTTAGCTTAGCCGGCCTCTCCACGAGAGTATAACCATAAAACAACACGTTGAAGCTGCCTGCGAATGCACAGCTTAGGAGGAAAGATTTACCCGAATGCTGCGAATTTGATCCCTTGATGGTGCCCTGGAAAGGAACTCTGGCATTTGTACTTCCCAAGTGAGCTTAGCCGGCATCTCCACGAGACTCTAACCACAAAAGGAACACCTTCAAGCTGGCTGCGAATGCACAGCTTAGGAGGAAAGCGGTACCCGCGTGCTCCGAA
This sequence comes from Kogia breviceps, assembly GCF_026419965.1. Lineage (NCBI taxonomy): Eukaryota > Metazoa > Chordata > Mammalia > Artiodactyla > Physeteridae > Kogia > Kogia breviceps. The sequence goes on from NC_081317.1 coordinate 100,002,875, forward strand.
TTTGATCTCTTGATGCTGCCCCGGAAAGGAACTCTGGCACTTCTACTTCTCAAGTGAGCTCAGCCGGCATTTCCACGAGAGTCTAACCACAAAAGGAACACCTTGAACCTGGCTGCGAATGCACAGCTTAGGAGAAAATATTTACCCGCATGCTACGAATTTGATCTCTTGATGGTGCCCCGGAAAGGAACTCTGGCACTTTTTCTTCCCAAGTGAGCTTAGGGGGCATTTCCACGAGAGTCTAACCACAAAGGGAACACCTTTAACCTGCCTGCGAATGCACAGAGTAGGAGGAAATCTTTACTCGCATGCTACGAATTTCATCTGTTAATGGTGCACCGGAAAGGAACTCTGGCACTTGCACTTCCCAAGAAAGCTTCGCCAGCATCTCCACGAGAGTCTATCCACAAATGGAACTCCTTGAACCTGGCTGCGAATGCACAGCTTAGGAGGAAAGCAGTACCCGCATGCTACGAATTTGATCTCTTCATGGTGCCCCGGAAAGGAACTCTGGCACTTGTAATTCTCAAGTGAGCTTAGCCGGCATCTCCACGAGAGTCTAACCACAAATGGATCACCTTGAACCTGGCTGAGAATGCACAGCGTAGGAGGAAATCTTTACCCGCATGCTACGAATTTGATCTCTTGATGGTGCCCCGGAAAGGAACTGTGACACTTGTACTTCTCAAGTGAGCTTAGCCGGCATCTCCACGAGAGTCTAAGCACAAAAGGAACACATTGAACCTGGCTGCGAATGCACAGCATAGGAGGAAACCTTTACCCGCATGCTACGAATTTGATCTCTTGATGGTGCCCCGGAAAGTAACTCTGTCACTTGTACTTCTCAAGTGAGCTTAGCCGGCATTTCCAAGAGAGTATAACCACAAAAGGAACACCTTGAAGCTGGCTGCGAATGCACAGCTTAGGAGAAAAGCTTTACACGCATGCTACGAACTTGATACCTTGATGGTGCCCCGTAAAGGAGCTATGGCACTTGTATTTCCCAAGTGAGCTTAGCCGGCATTTCCACGAGAGTATAACCACAAAAGGAACACCTTGAAGTTGGCTGCGAATGCACAGCTTAGGAGAAAAGCTTTACCCGCATGCTGCGAATTTGATCCCTTGATGGTGCCCTGGAAAGGAACTCTGGCACTTGTACTTCCCAAGTGTGCTTACCCGGCATCTCCACGAGACTCTACCCACAAAATGAACACCTTCAGGCTGGCTGCGAATGCACAGCGTAGGAGGAAACCTTTACCCGCATGCAACGAATTTGATCTCTTGATGGTGAATCGGAAAGGAACTCTGGCACTTGTACTTCTCACGTGAGCTTAGCCAGCATTTCCACGAGAGTATAACCACAAAAGGAACACATTGAAGCTGGCTGCGAATGCACAGCTTAGGAGGAAAGCTGTACCCTCATGCTACGAAGTTGATCTCTTCATGGTGCCCCGGAAAGGAACTCTGGCACTTGTTCTTCCCAAGAAAGCTTCGCCAGCATCTCCACGAGAGTCTATCCACAAATGGAACTCCTTGATGCTGGCTGCGAATGCACAGCTTAGGAGGAAATCGTTACCCGCATGCTACGAATTTGATCTCTTCATGGTGCCCCGGAAAGGAACTCTGGCACTTGTACTTCCCAAGTGAGCTTAGCCGGCATCCCCACGAGACTCTATGCACAAAATGAACACGTTCAAGCTGCCTGCGAATGCACAGCTTAGGAGGAAAGCGGTACCCGCATGCTACGAATTTGATCTCTTGATGGTGCCCCGGAAAGGAACTCTGGCACTTGTACTTCTCAAGTGAGCTTAGCCGGCCTCTCCACGAGAGTATATCCATAAAACAACACCTTGAAGCTGCCTGCGAATGCACAGATTAGGAGGAAAGCTTTACCCGCATGCTGCGAATTTGTTCCCTTCAGGGTGCCCTGGAAAGGAACTCTGGCACTTGTACTTCCCAAGTGAGCTTAGCCGGCATGTCCACGAGTCTCTATCCACAAAATGTACACCTTCAAGCTGGCTGCGAATGCACAGCATAGGAGGAAAGCTTTACCCGCATGCTGCGAATTTGATCCCTTGATGGTGCCCTGGAAAGGAACTCTGGCACTTGTACTTCCCAAGTGAGCTTACCCAGCATCTCCACGAGACTCTACCCACAAAATGAACACCTTCAGGCTGGCTGCGAATGCACAGCGTAGGAGGAAACCTTTACCCGCATGCAACGAATTTGATCTCTTGATGGTGCACTGGAAAGGAACTCTGGCTCTTGTAATTCTCACGTGAGCTTAGCCGGCATTTCCACGAGAGTATAACCACAAAAGGAACACCTTGAAGCTGGCTGCGAATGCACAGCTTAGGAGAAAATCTTTACACACATGCTACGAACATGATATCTTGATGGTGCCCCGGAAAGGAACTATGGCACTTGTATTTCCCAAGTGAGCTTAGCCGGCATTTGCACGAGAGTCTAACCACAAATGGAACACCTTGAACCTGGCTGCGAATGCACAAGGTAGGAGGAAACTTTTACCCGCATGCTACGAATTTGATCTCTTGAAGGTTCCCCGGAAAGGAACTCTGGCACTTTTACTTCTCAAGTGAGCTTAGCCGGCCTCTCCACGACAGTGTAACCACAAAACAACAACTTGAAGCTGCCTGCGAATGCACAGCTTAGGAGGAAAGCTGTACCCGCATTCTACGAATTTGATCTCTTCATGGTGCCCCGGAAAGGAACTCTGGCACTTGTACTACTCAAGTGAGTTTAGACAGCATCTCCACGAGAGTCTAACCACAAAAGGAACACCTTGAACCTGGCAGCGAATGCACAGCATAGGAGGAAACCTTTACCCGCATGCTACGAATTTGATCTCTTGATGGTGCCCCAGAAAAACTCTGGCACTTGTACTTCTCAAGTGAGCTTAGCCGGCATTTCCACAAGAGTATAACCACAAAATGAACACCTTGAAGCTGGCTGCGAATGCACAGCTTATGAGGAAAGCTTTACCCGCATGCTACGAATTTGATCTCTTGATGGTGCCCCGGAAAGGAACTCTGGAACTTGTAACTCCCAAGTGAGCTTAGCAGGCATCCCTACGAGACTCTATCCACAAAATGAACACCTTCAGGCTGGCTGTGAATGCACAGCATAGGAGGAAAACTTTTCCCGCATGCAACAAATTTGATCTCTTGATGGTGCCCTGGAAAGGAACTCTGGCACTTGTTCTTCCCAAGTGAGATTAGTGGGCATTTCCACGAGAGTCTAACCACAAAAAGAACACCATTAGCCTGCCTGCGAATGCACAGCGTAGCAGGAAATCTTTACCCGCATGCTACGAATTTCATTTGTTGATTGTGCCCCGGAAAGGAACTCTGGCAGTTGTACTTCCCAAGAAAGCTTCGCCAGCATCTCCACGAGAGTCTATCCACAAATGGAACTCCTTGATGCTGGCTGCGAATGCACAGCTTAGGAGGAAAGCGGTACCCGCATGCTACGAATTTGATCTCTTCATGGTGCCCCGGAAAGGAACTCTGGCACTTGTACTTCTCAGGTGAGCTTAGCCGGCATCTCCACGAGAGGCTAACCACAAATGGAACACCTTGAACCTGGCTGCGAATGCACAGCGTAGGAGGAAACCTTTACCCGCATGCTACGAATTTGATCTCTTTATGGTGCCCCGGAAAGGAACTCTGGCACTTGTACTTCTCAAGTGAGCTTAGCCGGCATTTCCACGAGAGTATAACCACAAAAGGAACACCCTGAAGCTGGCTGCGAATGCACAGCTTAGGAGGAATGCTTTACCCGCATGCTACGAATTTGATCTCCTGATGGTGCCCCGGAAAGGAACTCTGGCACTTGTACTTCCCAAGTGAGCTTAGCCGGCATCCCCACGAGACTCTATGCACAAAATGAACACGTTCAAGCTGCCTGCGAATGCACAGCTTAGGAGGAAAGCGGTACCCGCATGCTACGAATTTGATCTCTTGATGGTGCCCCGGAAAGGAACTCTGGCACTTGTACTTCTCAAGTGAGCTTAGCCGGCCTCTCCACGAGAGAATAACCATAAAACAACACCTTGAAGCTGCCTGCGAATGCACAGCTTAGGAGGAAAGCTTTACCCGCATGCTGCGAATTTGATCTCTTCATGGTGCCCTGGAAAGGAACTCTGGCACTTGTACTTCCCAACTGAGCTTAGCCGGCATGTCCACGAGACTCTATCACCAAAATGTACACCTTCAAGCTGGCTGCGAATGCACAGCATAGGAGGAAAGCTTTATCCGCATGCTGCGAATTTGATCCTTTGATGGTGCCCTGGAAAGGAACTCTGGCACTTGTACTTCCCAAGTGAGCTTACCCGGCATCTCCACGAGACCCTACCCACAAAATGAACACCTTCAGGCTGGCTGCGAATGCACAGCGTAGGAGGAAACCTTTACCCGCATGCAACGAATTTGATCTCTTGATGGTGCACTGGAAAGGAACTCTGGCTCTTGTACTTCTCACGTGAGCTTAGCCAGCATTTCCACGAGAGTATAACCACAAAAGGAACACCTTGAAGCTGGCTGCGAATGCACAGCTTAGGAGGAAAGCTGTACCCGCATGCTACGAACTTGATCCCTTCATGGTGCCCCAGAAAGGAACTCTGGCACTTGTACTACTCAAGTGAGTTTAGCCGGCATCTCCACGAGAGTCTAACCACAAAAGGAACACCTTGAACCTGGCAGCGAATGCACAGCATAGGAGGAAACCTTTACCCGCATGCAACGAACTTGATCACTTGATGGTGCCCCGGAAAGGAACTATGGCACTTGTATTTCCCAAGTGAGCTTAGCCGGCATTTCCACGAGAGTCTAACCACAAATGGAACACCTTGAACCTGGCTGCGAATGCACAGCGTAGGAGGAAAATTTACCCGCATGCTACGAATTTGATCTCTTGAAGGTTCCCCGGAAAGGAACTCTGGCACTTTTACTTCTCAAGTGAGCTTAGCCGGCCTCTCCAGGACAGTGTAACCACAAAACAACAACTTGAAGGTGCCTGCGAATGCACAGCTTAGGAGGAAAGCTGTACCCGCGTGCTACGAATTTGATCTCTTCATGGTGCCCCGGAAAGGAACTCTGGCACTTGTACTACTCAAGTGAGTTTAGCCGGCATCTCCACGAGAGTCTAACCACAAAAGGAACACCTTGAACCTGGCAGCGAATGCACAGCATAGGAGGAAACCTTTACCCGCATGCTACGAATTTGATCTCTTGATGGTGCCCCAGAAAAACTCTGGCACTTGTACTTCTCAAGTGAGCTTAGCCGGCATTTCCACAAGAGTATAACCACAAAAGGAAGACCTTGAAGCTGGCTGCGAATGCACAGCTTATGAGGAAAGCTTTACCCGCATGCTACGAATTTGATCTCTTGATGGTGCCCCGGAAAGGAACTCTGGCACTTGTACTTCCCAAGTGAGCTTAGCAGGCATCCCTACGAGACTCTATCCACAAAATGAAGACCTTCAGGCTGGCTGCGAATGCACAGCGTAGGAGGAAACCTTTTCCCGCATGCAACGAATTTGATCCTTTGATGGTGCCCTGGAAAGGAACTCTGGCACTTGTACTTCCCAAGTGAGCTTAGCCGGCCTCTCCACGAGAGTATAACCATAAAACAACACGTTGAAGCTGCCTGCGAATGCACAGCTTAGGAGCAAAGATTTACCCGAATGCTGCGAATTTGATCCCTTGATGGTGCCCTGGAAAGGAACTCTGGCATTTCTACTTCCCAAGTGAGCTTAGCCGGCATCTCCACGAGACTCTATCCACAAAATGAACACCTTCAAGCTGGCTGCGAATGCACAGCTTAGGAGGAAAGCGGTACCCGCATGCTCCGAATTTGATCTCTTGATGCTGCCCCGGAAAGGAACTCTGGCACTTGTACTTCCCAAGTGAGCTTAGCCGGCATCCCGACGAGACTCTATCCACAAAATGAACACCTTCAGGCTGGCTGCGAATGCACAGCGTAGGAGGAAACCTTTTTCCGCATGCAACGAATTTGATCTCTTGATGGTGCCCCGGAAAGGAACTCTGGCACTTGTAATTCTCAAGTGAGCTCAGCCGGCATTTCCACGAGAGTCTAACCACAAAAGGAAAACCTTGAACCTGGCTGCGAATTCACAGCTTAGGAGAAAATCTTTACCCGCATGCTACGAATTTGATCTCTTGATGGTGCCCCGGAAAGGAACTCTGGCACTTTTTCTTCCCAAGTGAGCCTAGGGGGCATTTCCACGAGAGTCTAACCACAAAGGGAACATCTTGAACCTGCCTGCGAATGCACAGAGTAGGAGGAAATCTTTACCCGCATGCTACGAATTTCATCTGTTAATGGTGCACCGGAAAGGAACTCTGGCACTTGTACTTCCCAAGAAAGCTTCGCCAGCATCTCCACGAGAGTCTATCCACAAATGGAACTCCTTGAACCTGGCTGCGAATGCACAGCTTAGGAGGAAAGCAGTACCCGCATGCTACGTATTTGATCTCTTGATGGTGCCCCGGAAAGGAACTCTGGCACTTGTACTTCTCAAGTGAGCTTAGCCGGCATTTCCAAGAGAGTATAACCACAAAAGGAACACCTTGAAGCTGGCTGCGAATCCACAGCTTAGGAGGAATGCTTTACCCGCATGCTACGAATTTGATCTCTTGATGGTGCCCCGGAAAGGAACTCTGGCATTTGTCCTTCCCAAGTGAGCTTAGCCAGAATCCCCACGAGACTCTATCCACAAAATGAACATATTCAGGCTGGCTGCGAATGCACAGCATAGGAGGAAACCTTTAACCGCATGCAACGAACTTGATCACTTGATGGTCTACCGGAAAGGAACTCTGGCTCTTCTACTTCTCACGTGAGCTTAGCCGGCATTTCCACGAGAGTATAACCACAAAAGGAACACCTTGAAGCTGGCTGCGAATGCACAGCTTAGGAGGAAAGCTGTACCCGCATGCTACGAATTTGATCTCTTCATGGTGCCCCGGAAAGGAACTGTGGCACTTGTACTACTCAAGTGAGTTTAGCCGGCATCTCCACGAGAGTCTAACCGCAAAAGGAAGACCTTGAACCTGGCAGCGAATGCACAGCATAGGAGGAAACCTTTACCCGCATGCAACGAACTTGATCACTTGATGGTGCCCCGGAAAGGAACTATGGCACTTGTATTTCCCAAGTGAGCTTAGCCGGCATTTCCACGAGAGTCTAACCACAAATGGAACACCTTGAACCTGGCTGCGAATGCACAGCGTAGGAGGAAACTTTTACCCGCATGCTACGAATTTGATCTCTTGAAGGTTCCCCGGAAAGGAACTCTGGCACTTGTACTTCTCAAGTGAGCTTAGCCGGCCTCTCCACGAGAGTATAACCATAAAACAACACGTTGAAGCTGCCTGCGAATGCACAGCTTAGGAGGAAAGATTTACCCGAATGCTGCGAATTTGATCCCTTGATGGTGCCCTGGAAAGGAACTCTGGCATTTGTACTTCCCAAGTGAGCTTAGCCGGCATCTCCACGAGACTCTAACCACAAAATGAACACCTTCAAGCTGGCTGCGAATGCACAGCTTAGGAGGAAAGCGGTACCCGCGTGCTCCGAATTTGATCTCTTGATGCTGCCGCGGAACGGAACTCTGGCACTTGTACTTCTCAAGTGAGCTCAGCCGGCATTTCCACGAGAGTCTAACCACAAAAGGAACACCTTGAACCTGGCTGCGAATGCACAGCTTAGGAGAAAATCTTTACCCGCATGCTACGAATTTGATCTCTTGATGGTGCCCCGGAAAGGAACTCTGGCACTTTTTCTTCCCACGTGAGGTTAGGGGGCATTTCCACGAGAGTCTAACCACAAAGGGACCACCTTTAACCTGCCTGCGAATGCACAGAGTAGGAGGAAATCTTTACCCGGATGCTACGAATTTCATCTGTTAATGGTGCCCCGGAAGGAACTCTGGCACTTGTACTTCCCAAGAAAGCTTCGCAAGCATCTCCACGAGAGTCTATCCACAAATGGAACTCCCTGAACCTGGCTGCGAATGCACAGCTTAGGAGGAAACCTTTACCCGCATGCTACGAATTTGATCTCTTGATGGTGCCCCGGAATGTAACTCTGGCACTTGTACTTCTCAAGTGAGCTTACCCGGCATTTCCAAGAGAGTATAACCACAAAAGGAACACCTTGAAGCTGGATGCGAATCCACAGCATAGGAGGAATGCTTTACCCGCATGCTACGAATTTGATCTCTTGATGGTGCCCCAGAAAGGAACTCTGGCACTTGTACTTCCCAAGTGAGCTTAGCCAGCATCCCCACGAGACTCTATCCACAAAATGAACATATTCAGGCTGGCTGCGAATGCACAGCGTAGGAGGAAACCTTTACCCGCATGCAACGAACTTGATCTCTTGATGGTCCACCGGAAAGAAACTCTGGCTCTTGTACTTCTCACGTGAGCTTAGCGGGCATTTCCACGAGAGTATAACCACAAAAGGAACACCTTGAACCTGGCTGCGAATGCACAGCTTAGGAGAAAAGCTTTACACGCATGCTACGAACTTGATATCTTGATGGTGCCCCTGAAAGGAACTATGGCACTTGTATTTCCCAAGCGAGCTTAGCCGGCATTTCCACGAGAGTCTAACCACAAATGGAACACCTTTAACCTGTCTGCGAATGCACAGCGTAGGAGGAAACCTTTACCCGCATGCTACGAATTTGATCTCTTGATGGTGCCCCGGAAAGGAACTCTGGCACTTGTACTTCTCAAGTGAGCTTAGCCGGCATTTCCACGAGAGTATAACCACAAAAGGAACACCTTGAAGCTGGCTGCGAATGCACAGCTTAGGAGGAATGCTTTACCCGCATGCTATGAATTTGATCTCTTGATGGTGCCCCGGAAAGGAACTCTGGCACTTGTACTTCCCAAGTGAGCTTAGGCGGCATCCCCATGAGACTCTATGCACAAAATGAACACGTTCAAGCTGGCTGCGAATGCACAGCTTAGGAGGAGGGCGGTACCCGCATGCTACGAATTTGATCTCTTGATGGTGCCCCGGAAAGGAACTCTGGCACTTGTACTTCCCAAGTGAGCTTAGCCGGCATCCCCACGATACTCTATGCCCAAAATGAACACGTTCAAGCTGCCTACGAATGCACAGCTTAGGAGGAAAGCGGTACCCGCATGCTACGAATTTGATCTCTTGATGGTGCCCCGGAAAGGATCTCTGGCACTTGTACTTCTCAAGTGAGCTTAGCCGGCCTCTCCACGAGAGTATAACCATAAAACAACACCTTGAAGCTGCCTGCGAATACACAGATTAGGAGGAAAGCTTTACCCGCATGCTGCGAATTTGTTCCCTTCAGGGTGCCCTGGAAAGGAACTCTGGCACTTGTACATCCCAAGTGAGCTTACCCGGGATCTCTACGAGACTCTACCCACAAAATGAACACCTTCAGGCTGGCTGCGAATGCACAGCGTAGGAGGAAACCTTTACCCGCATGCAACGAATTTGATCTCTTGATGGTGCACCGGAAAGGAACTCTGGCTCTTGTACTTTTCACGTGAGCATAGCCGGCATTTGCACGAGAGTATAACCACAAAAGGAACACCTTGAAGCTGGCTGCGAATGCACAGCTTAGGAGAAAATCTTTACACACATGCTACGAACTTGATATCTTGATGGTGCCCCGGAAAGGAACTATGGCACTTGTATTTCCCAAGTGAGCTTAGCCGGCATTTCCACGAGAGTCTAACCACAAATGGAACACCTTGAAACTGGCTGCGAATGCACAGCGTAGGAGGAAACTTTTACCCGCATGCTACATATTTGATCTCTTGAAGGTTCCCCGGAAAGGAACTCTGGCACTTTTACTTCTCAAGTGAGCTTAGCCGGCCTCTCCACGACAGTGTAACCACAAAACAACAACTTGAAGCTGCCTGCGAATGCACAGCTTAAGAGGAAAGCTGTACCCGCATGCTACGAATTTGATCTCTTCATGGTGCCCCGGAAAGGAACTCTGGCACTTGTACTACTCAAGTGAGTTTAGACAGCATCTCCACGAGAGTCTAACCACAAAAGGAACACCTTGAACCTGGCAGCGAATGCACAGCATAGGAGGAAACCTTTACCCGCATGCTACGAATTTGATCTCTTGATGGTGCCCCAGAAAAACTCTGGCACTTGTACTTCTCAAGTGAGCTTAGCCGGCATTTCCACAAGAGTATAACCACAAAATGAACACCTTGAAGCTGGCTGCGAATGCACAGCTTATGAGGAAAGCTTTACCCGCATGCTACGAATTTGATCTCTTGATGGTGCCCCGGAAAGGAACTCTGGAACTTGTAACTCCCAAGTGAGCTTAGCAGGCATCCCTACGAGACTCTATCCACAAAATGAACACCTTCAGGCTGGCTGTGAATGCACAGCATAGGAGGAAAACTTTTCCCGCATGCAACAAATTTGATCTCTTGATGGTGCCCTGGAAAGGAACTCTGGCACTTGTTCTTCCCAAGTGAGATTAGTGGGCATTTCCACGAGAGTCTAACCACAAAAAGAACACCATTAGCCTGCCTGCGAATGCACAGCGTAGCAGGAAATCTTTACCCGCATGCTACGAATTTCATTTGTTGATTGTGCCCCGGAAAGGAACTCTGGCAGTTGTACTTCCCAAGAAAGCTTCGCCAGCATCTCCACGAGAGTCTATCCACAAATGGAACTCCTTGATGCTGGCTGCGAATGCACAGCTTAGGAGGAAAGCGGTACCCGCATGCTACGAATTTGATCTCTTCATGGTGCCCCGGAAAGGAACTCTGGCACTTGTACTTCTCAGGTGAGCTTAGCCGGCATCTCCACGAGAGGCTAACCACAAATGGAACACCTTGAACCTGGCTGCGAATGCACAGCGTAGGAGGAAACCTTTACCCGCATGCTACGAATTTGATCTCTTTATGGTGCCCCGGAAAGGAACTCTGGCACTTGTACTTCTCAAGTGAGCTTAGCCGGCATTTCCACGAGAGTATAACCACAAAAGGAACACCCTGAAGCTGGCTGCGAATGCACAGCTTAGGAGGAATGCTTTACCCGCATGCTACGAATTTGATCTCCTGATGGTGCCCCGGAAAGGAACTCTGGCACTTGTACTTCCCAAGTGAGCTTAGCCGGCATCCCCACGAGACTCTATGCACAAAATGAACACGTTCAAGCTGCCTGCGAATGCACAGCTTAGGAGGAAAGCGGTACCCGCATGCTACGAATTTGATCTCTTGATGGTGCCCCGGAAAGGAACTCTGGCACTTGTACTTCTCAAGTGAGCTTAGCCGGCCTCTCCACGAGAGAATAACCATAAAACAACACCTTGAAGCTGCCTGCGAATGCACAGCTTAGGAGGAAAGCTTTACCCGCATGCTGCGAATTTGATCTCTTCATGGTGCCCTGGAAAGGAACTCTGGCACTTGTACTTCCCAACTGAGCTTAGCCGGCATGTCCACGAGACTCTATCACCAAAATGTACACCTTCAAGCTGGCTGCGAATGCACAGCATAGGAGGAAAGCTTTATCCGCATGCTGCGAATTTGATCCTTTGATGGTGCCCTGGAAAGGAACTCTGGCACTTGTACTTCCCAAGTGAGCTTACCCGGCATCTCCACGAGACCCTACCCACAAAATGAACACCTTCAGGCTGGCTGCGAATGCACAGCGTAGGAGGAAACCTTTACCCGCATGCAACGAATTTGATCTCTTGATGGTGCACTGGAAAGGAACTCTGGCTCTTGTACTTCTCACGTGAGCTTAGCCAGCATTTCCACGAGAGTATAACCACAAAAGGAACACCTTGAAGCTGGCTGCGAATGCACAGCTTAGGAGGAAAGCTGTACCCGCATGCTACGAACTTGATCCCTTCATGGTGCCCCAGAAAGGAACTCTGGCACTTGTACTACTCAAGTGAGTTTAGCCGGCATCTCCACGAGAGTCTAACCACAAAAGGAACACCTTGAACCTGGCAGCGAATGCACAGCATAGGAGGAAACCTTTACCCGCATGCAACGAACTTGATCACTTGATGGTGCCCCGGAAAGGAACTATGGCACTTGTATTTCCCAAGTGAGCTTAGCCGGCATTTCCACGAGAGTCTAACCACAAATGGAACACCTTGAACCTGGCTGCGAATGCACAGCGTAGGAGGAAAATTTACCCGCATGCTACGAATTTGATCTCTTGAAGGTTCCCCGGAAAGGAACTCTGGCACTTTTACTTCTCAAGTGAGCTTAGCCGGCCTCTCCAGGACAGTGTAACCACAAAACAACAACTTGAAGGTGCCTGCGAATGCACAGCTTAGGAGGAAAGCTGTACCCGCGTGCTACGAATTTGATCTCTTCATGGTGCCCCGGAAAGGAACTCTGGCACTTGTACTACTCAAGTGAGTTTAGCCGGCATCTCCACGAGAGTCTAACCACAAAAGGAACACCTTGAACCTGGCAGCGAATGCACAGCATAGGAGGAAACCTTTACCCGCATGCTACGAATTTGATCTCTTGATGGTGCCCCAGAAAAACTCTGGCACTTGTACTTCTCAAGTGAGCTTAGCCGGCATTTCCACAAGAGTATAACCACAAAAGGAAGACCTTGAAGCTGGCTGCGAATGCACAGCTTATGAGGAAAGCTTTACCCGCATGCTACGAATTTGATCTCTTGATGGTGCCCCGGAAAGGAACTCTGGCACTTGTACTTCCCAAGTGAGCTTAGCAGGCATCCCTACGAGACTCTATCCACAAAATGAAGACCTTCAGGCTGGCTGCGAATGCACAGCGTAGGAGGAAACCTTTTCCCGCATGCAACGAATTTGATCCTTTGATGGTGCCCTGGAAAGGAACTCTGGCACTTGTACTTCCCAAGTGAGCTTAGCCGGCCTCTCCACGAGAGTATAACCATAAAACAACACGTTGAAGCTGCCTGCGAATGCACAGCTTAGGAGCAAAGATTTACCCGAATGCTGCGAATTTGATCCCTTGATGGTGCCCTGGAAAGGAACTCTGGCATTTCTACTTCCCAAGTGAGCTTAGCCGGCATCTCCACGAGACTCTATCCACAAAATGAACACCTTCAAGCTGGCTGCGAATGCACAGCTTAGGAGGAAAGCGGTACCCGCATGCTCCGAATTTGATCTCTTGATGCTGCCCCGGAAAGGAACTCTGGCACTTGTACTTCCCAAGTGAGCTTAGCCGGCATCCCGACGAGACTCTATCCACAAAATGAACACCTTCAGGCTGGCTGCGAATGCACAGCGTAGGAGGAAACCTTTTTCCGCATGCAACGAATTTGATCTCTTGATGGTGCCCCGGAAAGGAACTCTGGCACTTGTAATTCTCAAGTGAGCTCAGCCGGCATTTCCACGAGAGTCTAACCACAAAAGGAAAACCTTGAACCTGGCTGCGAATTCACAGCTTAGGAGAAAATCTTTACCCGCATGCTACGAATTTGATCTCTTGATGGTGCCCCGGAAAGGAACTCTGGCACTTTTTCTTCCCAAGTGAGCCTAGGGGGCATTTCCACGAGAGTCTAACCACAAAGGGAACATCTTGAACCTGCCTGCGAATGCACAGAGTAGGAGGAAATCTTTACCCGCATGCTACGAATTTCATCTGTTAATGGTGCACCGGAAAGGAACTCTGGCACTTGTACTTCCCAAGAAAGCTTCGCCAGCATCTCCACGAGAGTCTATCCACAAATGGAACTCCTTGAACCTGGCTGCGAATGCACAGCTTAGGAGGAAAGCAGTACCCGCATGCTACGTATTTGATCTCTTGATGGTGCCCCGGAAAGGAACTCTGGCACTTGTACTTCTCAAGTGAGCTTAGCCGGCATTTCCAAGAGAGTATAACCACAAAAGGAACACCTTGAAGCTGGCTGCGAATCCACAGCTTAGGAGGAATGCTTTACCCGCATGCTACGAATTTGATCTCTTGATGGTGCCCCGGAAAGGAACTCTGGCATTTGTCCTTCCCAAGTGAGCTTAGCCAGAATCCCCACGAGACTCTATCCACAAAATGAACATATTCAGGCTGGCTGCGAATGCACAGCATAGGAGGAAACCTTTAACCGCATGCAACGAACTTGATCACTTGATGGTCTACCGGAAAGGAACTCTGGCTCTTCTACTTCTCACGTGAGCTTAGCCGGCATTTCCACGAGAGTATAACCACAAAAGGAACACCTTGAAGCTGGCTGCGAATGCACAGCTTAGGAGGAAAGCTGTACCCGCATGCTACGAATTTGATCTCTTCATGGTGCCCCGGAAAGGAACTGTGGCACTTGTACTACTCAAGTGAGTTTAGCCGGCATCTCCACGAGAGTCTAACCGCAAAAGGAAGACCTTGAACCTGGCAGCGAATGCACAGCATAGGAGGAAACCTTTACCCGCATGCAACGAACTTGATCACTTGATGGTGCCCCGGAAAGGAACTATGGCACTTGTATTTCCCAAGTGAGCTTAGCCGGCATTTCCACGAGAGTCTAACCACAAATGGAACACCTTGAACCTGGCTGCGAATGCACAGCGTAGGAGGAAACTTTTACCCGCATGCTACGAATTTGATCTCTTGAAGGTTCCCCGGAAAGGAACTCTGGCACTTGTACTTCTCAAGTGAGCTTAGCCGGCCTCTCCACGAGAGTATAACCATAAAACAACACGTTGAAGCTGCCTGCGAATGCACAGCTTAGGAGGAAAGATTTACCCGAATGCTGCGAATTTGATCCCTTGATGGTGCCCTGGAAAGGAACTCTGGCATTTGTACTTCCCAAGTGAGCTTAGCCGGCATCTCCACGAGACTCTAACCACAAAATGAACACCTTCAAGCTGGCTGCGAATGCACAGCTTAGGAGGAAAGCGGTACCCGCGTGCTCCGAATTTGATCTCTTGATGCTGCCGCGGAACGGAACTCTGGCACTTGTACTTCTCAAGTGAGCTCAGCCGGCATTTCCACGAGAGTCTAACCACAAAAGGAACACCTTGAACCTGGCTGCGAATGCACAGCTTAGGAGAAAATCTTTACCCGCATGCTACGAATTTGATCTCTTGATGGTGCCCCGGAAAGGAACTCTGGCACTTTTTCTTCCCACGTGAGGTTAGGGGGCATTTCCACGAGAGTCTAACCACAAAGGGACCACCTTTAACCTGCCTGCGAATGCACAGAGTAGGAGGAAATCTTTACCCGGATGCTACGAATTTCATCTGTTAATGGTGCCCCGGAAGGAACTCTGGCACTTGTACTTCCCAAGAAAGCTTCGCAAGCATCTCCACGAGAGTCTATCCACAAATGGAACTCCCTGAACCTGGCTGCGAATGCACAGCTTAGGAGGAAACCTTTACCCGCATGCTACGAATTTGATCTCTTGATGGTGCCCCGGAATGTAACTCTGGCACTTGTACTTCTCAAGTGAGCTTACCCGGCATTTCCAAGAGAGTATAACCACAAAAGGAACACCTTGAAGCTGGATGCGAATCCACAGCATAGGAGGAATGCTTTACCCGCATGCTACGAATTTGATCTCTTGATGGTGCCCCAGAAAGGAACTCTGGCACTTGTACTTCCCAAGTGAGCTTAGCCAGCATCCCCACGAGACTCTATCCACAAAATGAACATATTCAGGCTGGCTGCGAATGCACAGCGTAGGAGGAAACCTTTACCCGCATGCAACGAACTTGATCTCTTGATGGTCCACCGGAAAGAAACTCTGGCTCTTGTACTTCTCACGTGAGCTTAGCGGGCATTTCCACGAGAGTATAACCACAAAAGGAACACCTTGAACCTGGCTGCGAATGCACAGCTTAGGAGAAAAGCTTTACACGCATGCTACGAACTTGATATCTTGATGGTGCCCCTGAAAGGAACTATGGCACTTGTATTTCCCAAGCGAGCTTAGCCGGCATTTCCACGAGAGTCTAACCACAAATGGAACACCTTTAACCTGTCTGCGAATGCACAGCGTAGGAGGAAACCTTTACCCGCATGCTACGAATTTGATCTCTTGATGGTGCCCCGGAAAGGAACTCTGGCACTTGTACTTCTCAAGTGAGCTTAGCCGGCATTTCCACGAGAGTATAACCACAAAAGGAACACCTTGAAGCTGGCTGCGAATGCACAGCTTAGGAGGAATGCTTTACCCGCATGCTATGAATTTGATCTCTTGATGGTGCCCCGGAAAGGAACTCTGGCACTTGTACTTCCCAAGTGAGCTTAGGCGGCATCCCCATGAGACTCTATGCACAAAATGAACACGTTCAAGCTGGCTGCGAATGCACAGCTTAGGAGGAGGGCGGTACCCGCATGCTACGAATTTGATCTCTTGATGGTGCCCCGGAAAGGAACTCTGGCACTTGTACTTCCCAAGTGAGCTTAGCCGGCATCCCCACGATACTCTATGCCCAAAATGAACACGTTCAAGCTGCCTACGAATGCACAGCTTAGGAGGAAAGCGGTACCCGCATGCTACGAATTTGATCTCTTGATGGTGCCCCGGAAAGGATCTCTGGCACTTGTACTTCTCAAGTGAGCTTAGCCGGCCTCTCCACGAGAGTATAACCATAAAACAACACCTTGAAGCTGCCTGCGAATACACAGATTAGGAGGAAAGCTTTACCCGCATGCTGCGAATTTGTTCCCTTCAGGGTGCCCTGGAAAGGAACTCTGGCACTTGTACATCCCAAGTGAGCTTACCCGGGATCTCTACGAGACTCTACCCACAAAATGAACACCTTCAGGCTGGCTGCGAATGCACAGCGTAGGAGGAAACCTTTACCCGCATGCAACGAATTTGATCTCTTGATGGTGCACCGGAAAGGAACTCTGGCTCTTGTACTTTTCACGTGAGCATAGCCGGCATTTGCACGAGAGTATAACCACAAAAGGAACACCTTGAAGCTGGCTGCGAATGCACAGCTTAGGAGAAAATCTTTACACACATGCTACGAACTTGATATCTTGATGGTGCCCCGGAAAGGAACTATGGCACTTGTATTTCCCAAGTGAGCTTAGCCGGCATTTCCACGAGAGTCTAACCACAAATGGAACACCTTGAAACTGGCTGCGAATGCACAGCGTAGGAGGAAACTTTTACCCGCATGCTACATATTTGATCTCTTGAAGGTTCCCCGGAAAGGAACTCTGGCACTTTTACTTCTCAAGTGAGCTTAGCCGGCCTCTCCACGACAGTGTAACCACAAAACAACAACTTGAAGCTGCCTGCGAATGCACAGCTTAAGAGGAAAGCTGTACCCGCATGCTACGAATTTGATCTCTTCATGGTGCCCCGGAAAGGAACTCTGGCACTTGTACTACTCAAGTGAGTTTAGCCGGCATCTCCACGAGAGTCTAACCACAAAAGGAACACATTGAACCTGGCTGCGAATGCACAGCATAGGAGGAAAACTTTACCCGCATGCTACGAATTTGATCTCTTGATGGTTCCCCGGAAAATAACTCTGGTACTTGTACTTCTCAAGTGAGCTTAGCTGGCATTTCCACGAGAGTATAACCATAAAAGGAACACCTTGAAGCTGGCTGCGAATCCACAGATTTGGAGGAATGCTTTACCCGCATGCTACGAATTTGATCTCTTGATGGTGCCCCGGAAAGGAACTATGGCACTTGTACTTCCCATGTGAGCTTAGCCGGCATCCCCACGAGACTCTATGCACAAAATGAACACGTTCAAGCTGGCTGCGAATGCACAGCTTAGGAGGAAAGCGGTACCTGCATGCTACGAATTTGATCTCTTGATGGTGCCCTGGGAAGGAACTCTGGCACTTGTACTTCTCAAGTGAGCTTAGACGGCCTCTCCACGAGAGTATAACCATAAAACAACACGTTGAAGCTGCCTGCGAATGCACAGCTTAGGAGCAAAGATTTACCCGAATGCTGCGAATTTGATCCCTTGATGGTGCCCTGGCAAGGAACTCTGGCATTTGTACTTCCCAAGTGAGTTAGCCGGCATCTCCACGAGACTCTATCCACAAAATGAACACCTTCAAGCTGGCTGCGAATGCATAGCTTAGGAGGAAAGCGGTACACGCATGCTCCGAATTTGATCTCTTGTTGCTGCCCCGGAAAGGAACTCTGGCACTTGTACTTCCCAAGTGAGCTTAGCCGGCATCCCTACGAGACTCTATCCACAAAATGAACACCTTCAGGCTGGCTGCGAATGCACAGCGTAGGAGGAAACCTTTTCCCGCATGCAACGAATTTGATCTCTTGATGGTGCCCCGGAAAGGAACTCTGGCACTTGTACTTCTCAAGTGAGCTCAGCCGGCATTTCCACGAGAGTCTAACCACAAAAGGAAAACCTTGAACCTGGCTGCGAATTCACAGCTTAGGAGAAAATCTTTACCCGCATGCTACGAATTTGATCTCTTGATGGTGCCCCGGAAAGGAACTCTGGCACTTTTTCTTCCCAAGTGAGCTTAGGGGGCATTTCCACGAGAGTCTAACCACAAAGGGAACACCTTGAACCTGCCTGCGAATGCACAGAGTAGGAGGAAATCTTTACCCGCATGCTACGAATTTCATCTGTTAATGGTGCATCGGAAAGGAACTCTGGCACTTGTACTTCCCAAGAAAGCTTCGCCAGCATGTCCACGAGAGTCTATCCACAAATGGAACTCCTTGAACCTGGCTGCGAATGCACAGCTTAGGAGGAAAGCAGTACCCGCATGCTACGTATTTGATCTCTTGATGGTGCCCCGGAAAGTAACTCTGGCACTTGTACTTCTCAAGTGAGCTTAGCCGGCATTTCCAAGAGAGTATAAACACAAAAGGAACACCTTGAAGCTGGCTGCGAATCCACAGCTTAGGAGGAATGCTTTACCCGCATGCTAAGAATTTGATCTCTTGATGGTGCCCCGGAAAGGAACTCTGGCACTTGTACTTCCCAAGTGAGCTTAGCCAGCATCCCCACGAAACTCTATCCACAAAATGAACATATTCAGGCTGGCTGCGAATGCACAGCGTAGGAGGAAACCTTTACCCGCATGAAACGAACTTGATCACTTGATGGTGCCCTGGAAAGGAACTATGGCACTTGTATTTCCCAAGTGAGCTTAGCCAGCATTTCCACGAGAGTCTAACCACAAATGGAACACCTTGAACCTGGCTGCGAATGCACAGCGTAGGAGGAAACTTTTACCCGCATGCTACGAATTTGATCTCTTGATGGTTCCCCGGAAAGGAACTCTGGCACCTTTACTTCTCAAGTGATCTTAGCCGGCCTCTCCACGACAGTGTAACCACAAAACAACAACTTGAAGCTGCCTGCGAATGCACAGCTTAAGAGGAAAGCTGTACCCGCATGCTACGAATTTGATCTCTTCATGGTGCCCCGGAAAGGAACTCTGGCACTTGTACTACTCAAGTGAGTTTAGCCGGCATCTCCACGAGAGTCTAACCACCAAAGGAACACCTTGAACCTGGCAGCGAATGCACAGCATAGGAGGAAACCTTTACCCGCATGCTACGAATTTGATCTCTTGATGGTGCCCCAGAAAAACTCTGGCACTTGTACTTCTCATGTGAGCTTAGCCGGCATTTCCACAAGAGTATAACCACAAAAGGAACACCTTGAAGCTGGCTGCGAATGCACAGCTTAGGAGGAAAGCTTTACCCGCATGCTACGAATTTGATCTCTTGATGGTGCCCCCGAAAGGAACTCTGGCACTTGTACTTCCCAAGTGAGCTTAGCAGGCATCCCTCCGAGACTCTATCCACAAAATGAACACCTTCAGGCTGGCTGCGAATGCACAGCGTAGGAGGAAACCTTTTCCCTCATGCAACGAATTTGATCTCTTGATGGTGCCCCGGAAAGGAACTCTGGCACTTGTTCTTCCCAAGTGAGCTTAGTGGGCATTTCCACGAGAGTCTAACCACAAAAAGAACACCTTTAGCCTGCCTGCGAATGCACAGAGAAGCAGGAAATCTTTACCCGCATGCTACGAATTTCATCTGTTGATGGTGCCCCGGAAAGGAACTCTGGCAGTTGTACTTCCCAAGAAAGCTTCGCCAGCATCTCCACGAGACTCTATCCACAAATAGAACTCCTTGATGCTGGCTGCGAATGCACAGGTTAGGAGGAAAGCGGTACCCGCATGCTACGAATTTGATCTCTTCATGGTGCCGCGGAAAGGAACTCTGGCACTTGTACTTCTCAGGTGAGCTTAGCCGGCATCTCCACGAGAGTCTAACCACAAATGGAACACCTTGAACCTGGCTGCGAATGCACAGCGTAGGAGGAAACCTTTACCCGCATGCTACGAATTTGATCTCTTGATGGTGCCCCGGAAAGGAACTCTGGCACTTCTACTTCTCAAGTGAGCTTAGCAGGCATCTCCACGAGAGTATAACCACAAAAGGAACACCCTGAAGCTGGCTGCGAATGCACAGCTTAGGAGGAAAGCGGTACCCGCATGCTCCGAATTTGATCTCTTGATGCTGCCCCGGAAAGGAACTCTGGCACTTGTACTTCTCAAGTGAGCTTAGCCGGCATTTCCACGAGAGTCTAACCACAAAAGGAACACCCTGAAGCTGGCTGCGAATGCACAGCTTACGAGGAAACCTTGTCCCGAATGCAACGAATTTGATCCCTTGATGGTGCCCCGGAAAGGAACTCTGGCACTTGTAATTCTCAAGTGAGCTTAGCCGGCATCTCCACGAGAGTCTAACCACAAATGGATCACCTTGAACCTGGCTGCGAATGCACAGCGTAGGAGGAAACCTTTACCGGCATGCTACGAATTTGATCCCTTGATGGTGCCCCGGAAAGGAACTCTGGCACTTGTACTTCTCAAGTGAGCTTAGCCGGCATCTCCACGAGAGTCCAACCACAAAAGGAACACATTGAACCTGGCTGCGAATGCACAGCATAGGAGGAAACCTTTACCCGCATGCTACGAATTTGATCTCTTGATGGTGCCCCGGAAAGTAACTCTGGCACTTGTACTTCTCACGTGAGCTTAGCCGGCATTTCCAAGAGAGTATAACCACAAAAGGAACACCTTGAAGCTGGCTGCGAATCCACAGCTTAGGAGGAATGCTTTACCCGCATGCTACGAATTTGATCTCTTGATGGTACCCCGGAAAGGAACTCTGGCACTTGTACTTCCCAAGTGAGCTTAGCCAGCATCCCCACGAGACTCTATCCACAAAATGAACATATTCAGGCTGGCTGCGAATGCACAGCGTAGGAGGAAACCTTTACCCGCATGCAACGAACTTGATCACTTGATGGTCCACCGGAAAGGAACTCTGGCTCTTGTACTTCTCACGTGAGCTTAACCGGCATTTCCACGAGAGTATAACCACAAAAGGAACACCTTGAAGCTGGCTGCGAATGCAAAGCTTAGGAGGAAAGCTGTACCCGCATGCTACGAATTTGATCTCTTCATGGTGCCCCGGAAAGGAACTCTGGCACTTGTACTACTCAAGTGAGTTTAGCCGGCATCTCCACGAGAGTCTAACCACAAAAGGAACACCTTGAACCTGGCAGCGAATGCACAGCATAGGAGGAAACCTTTACCCGCATGCAACGAACTTGATCACTTGATGGTGCCCCGGAAAGGAACTATGGCACTTGTATTTCCCAAGTGAGCTTAGCCGGCATTTCCACGAGAGTCTAACCACAAATGGAACACCTTGAACCTGGCTGCGAATGCACAGCGTAGGAGGAAACCTTTACCCGCATGCAAGGAACTTGATCACTTGATGGTCCACCGGAAAGGAACTCTGGCACTTTTACTTCTCAAGTGAGCTTAGCCGGCCTCTCCACGACAATGTAACCACAAAACAACAACTTGAAGCTGCCTGCGAATGCACAGCTTAGGAGGAAAGCTGTACCCGCATGCTACGAATTTGATCTCTTCATGGTGCCCCGGAAAGGAACTCTGGCACTTGTACTACTCAAGTGAGTTTAGCCGTCATCTCCACGAGAGTCTAACCACAAAAGGAACACCTTGAACCTGGCAGCGAATGCACAGCCTAAGAGGAAACCTTTACCCGCATGCTACGAATTTGATCTCTTGATGGTGCCCCAGAAAAACTCTGGCACTTGTACTTCTCAAGTGAGCTTAGCCGGCATTTCCTCAAGAGTATAACCACAAAAGGAACACCTTGAAGCTGGCTGCGAATGCACAGCTTATGAGGAAAGCTTTACCCGCATGCTACGAATTTGATCTCTTGATGGTGCCCCCGAAAGGAAATCTGGCACTTGTACTTCCCAAGTGAGCTTAGCAGGCATCCCTACGAGACTCTATCCACAAAAAGAACACCTTTAGCCTGCCTGCGAATGCACAGAGTAGCAGGAAATCTTTACCCGCATGCTACGAATTTAATCTGTTCATGGTGCCCCGGAAAGGAACTCTGGCAGTTGTACTTCCCAAGAAAGCTTCGCCAGCATCTCCACGAGAGTCTATCCACAAATGGAACTCCTTGATGCTGGCTGCGAATGCACAGCTTAGGAGGAAAGCGGTACCCGCATGCTACGAATTTGATCTCTTCATGGTGCCCCGGAAAGGAACTCTGGCACTTGTACTTCTCATGTGAGCTTAGCCGGCATCTCCACGAGAGTCTAACCACAAATGGAACACCTTGAACCTGGATGCGAATGCACAGCGTAGGAGGAAACCTTTACCCGCATGCTACGAATTTGATCTCTTGATGGTGCCCCAGAAAGGAACTCTGGCACTTCTACTTCTCAAGTGAGCTTAGCCGGCATCTCCACGAGAGTATATCCACAAAAGGAACACCCTGAAGCTGGCTGCAAATGCACAGCTTAGGTGGAATGCTTTACCCGCATGCTACGAATTTGATCACTTGATGGTGCCCCGGAAAGGAACTCTGGCACTTGTACTTCCCAAGTGAGCTTAGCCGGCATCCCCACGAGACTCTATGCACAAAATGAACACGTTCAAGCTCGCTGCGAATGCACGGCTTAGGAGGAAAGCGGTACCCGCATGCTACGAATTTGATCTCTTGATGGTGCACCGGGAAGGAACTCTGGCACTTGTACTTCTCAAGTGAGCTTAGCCGGCCTCTCCACGAGAGTATAACCATAAAACAACACGTTGAAGCTGCCTGCGAATGCACAGCTTAGGAGGAAAGATTTACCCGAATGCTGCGAATTTGATCCCTTGATGGTGCCCTGGAAAGGAACTCTGGCATTTGTACTTCCCAAGTGAGCTTAGCCGGCATCTCCATGAGACTCTAACCACAAAATGAACACCTTCAAGCTGGCTGCGAATGCACAGCTTAGGAGGAAAGCGGTACCCGCATGCTCCGAATTTGATCTCTTGATGCTGCCCGGGAAAGGAACTCTGGCACTTGTACTTCTCAAGTGAGCTTAGCCGGCATTTCCACGAGAGTCTAACCAAAAAGGGACCACCTTTAACCTGCCTGAGAATGCACAGAGTAGGAGGAAATCTTTACCCGCATGCTACGAATTTCATCTGTTAATGGTGCCCCGGAAAGGAACTCTGGCACTTGTACTTCCCAAGAAAGCTTCGCCAGCATCTCCACGAGAGTCTATCCACAAAAGGAACACCTTGAACCTGGCTGCGAATGCACAGCTTAGGAGGAAACCTTTACCCGCATGCTACGAATTTGATCTCTTGATGGTGCCCTGGAAAGGAACTCTGGCACTTTTTCTTCCCAAGTGAGCTTAGGGGGCATTTCCACGAGAGTCTAACCAAAAAGGGACCACCTTTAACCTGCCTGCGAATGCACAGAGTAGGAGGAAATCTTTACCCGCATGCTACGAATTTCATCTGTTAATGGTGCCCCGGAAAGGAACTCTGGCACTTGTACTTCCCAAGAAAGCTTCGCCAGCATCTCCACGAGAGTCTATCCACAAATGGAACTCCTTGAACCTGGCTGCGAATGTACAGCTTAGGAGGAAAGCAGTACCCGCATGCTACGAATTTGATCTCTTGATGGTGCCCCGGAAAGGATCTCTGGCACTTGTACTTCTCAAGTGAGCTTAGCCGGCATTTCCACGAGAGTATAACCACAAAAGGAACACCTTGAAGCTGGCTGCGAATGCACAGCTTAGGAGGAATGCTTTACCCGCATGCTATGAATTTGATCTCTTGATGGTGCCCCGGAAAGGAACTCTGGCACTTGTACTTCCCAAGTGAGCTTAGGCGGCATCCCCACGAGACTCTATGCACAAAATGAACACGTTCAAGCTGGCTGCGAATGCACAGCTTAGGAGGAAAGCGCTACCCGCATGCTCCGAATTTGATCTCTTGATGCTGCCCCGGAAAGGAACTCTGGCACTTGTACTTCCCAAGTGAGCTTAGCCGGCATCCCTACGAGACTCTATCCACAAAATGAACACCTTCAGGCTGGCTGCGAATGCACAGCGTAGGAGGAAACCTTGTCCCGAATGCAACGAATTTGATCTCTTGATGGTGCCCCGGAAAGGAACTCTGGCACTTGTAATTCTCAAGTGAGCTTAGCCGGCATCTCCACGAGAGTCTAACCACAAATGGATCACCTTGAACCTGGCTGCGAATGCACAGCGTAGGAGGAAACCTTTACCCACATGCTACGAATTTGATCCCTTGATGGTGCCCCGGAAAGGAACTCTGGCACTTGTACTTCTCAAGTGAGATTAGCCGGCATCTCCACGAGAGTCTAACCACAAAAGGAACACATTGAACCTGGCTGCGAATGCACAGCATAGGAGGAAACCTTTACCCGCATGCTACGAATTTGATCTCTTGATGGTGCCCCGGAAAGTAACTCTGTCACTTGTACTTCCCAAGTGAGCTTAGCCAGCATCCCCAAGAGACTCTATCCACAAAATGAACATATTCAGGCTGGCTGCGAATGCACAGCGTAGGAGGAAACCTTTACCCGCATGCAACGAACTTGATCACTTGATGGTCCACCGGAAAGGAACTCTGGCTCTTGTACTTCTCACGTGAGCTTAGCCGGCATTTCCACGAGAGTATAACCACAAAAGAACACCTTGAAGCTGGCTGCGAATGCACAGCTTAGGAGGAAAGCTGTACCCGCATGCTACGAATTTGATCTCTTCATGGTGCCCCGGAAAGGAACTCTGGCACTTGTACTACTCAAGTGAGTTTAGCCGGCATCTCCACGAGAGTCTAACCACAAAAGGAACACCTTGAACCTGGCAGCGAATGCACAGCATAGGAGGAAACCTTTACCCGCATGCAACGAACTTGATCACTTGATGGTGCCCCGGAAAGGAACTATGGCACTTGTATTTCCCAAGTGAGCTTAGCCGGCATTTCCACGAGAGTCTAACCACAAATGGAACACCTTGAACCTGGCTGCGAATGCACAGCGTAGGAGGAAACCTTTACCCGCATGCAACGAACTTGATCACTTGATGGTCCACCGGAAAGGAACTCTGGCACTTTTACTTCTCAAGTGAGCTTAGCCGGCCTCTCCAGGACAGTGTAACCACAAAACAACAACTTGAAGCTGCCTGCGAATGCACAGCTTAAGAGGAAAGCTGTACCCGCATGCTACGAATTTGATCTCTTCATGGTGCCCCGGAAAGGAACTCTGGCACTTGTACTTCCCAAGAAAGCTTCGCCAGCATGTCCACGAGAGTCTATCCACAAATGGAACTCCTTGAACCTGGCTGCGAATGCACAGCTTAGGAGGAAAGCAGTACCCGCATGCTACGTATTTGATCTCTTGATGGTGCCCCGGAAAGTAACTCTGGCACTTGTACTTCTCAAGTGAGCTTAGCCGGCATTTCCAAGAGAGTATAAACACAAAAGGAACACCTTGAAGCTGGCTGCGAATCCACAGCTTAGGAGGAATGCTTTACCCGCATGCTAAGAATTTGATCTCTTGATGGTGCCCCGGAAAGGAACTCTGGCACTTGTACTTCCCAAGTGAGCTTAGGCGGCATCCCCACGAGACTCTATGCACAAAATGAACACGTTCAAGCTGGTTGCGAATGCACAGCTTAGGAGGAAAGCGGTACCCGCATGCTACTAATTTGATCTCTTGATGGTGTCCCGGAAAGGAACTCTGGCACTCGTACTTCCCAAGTGAGCTTAGCCGGCATCCCCACGAGACTCTATGCCCAAAATGAACACGTTCAAGCTGCCTACGAATGCACAGCTTAGGAGGAAAGCGGTACACGCATGCTACGAATTTGATCACTTGATGGTGCCCCGGAAAGGATCTCTGGCACTTGTACTTCTCAAGTGAGCTTAGCCGGCCTCTCCACGAGAGTATAACCATAAAACAACACCTTGAAGCTGCCTGCGAATGCACAGATTAGGAGGAAAGCTTTACCCGCATGCTGCGAATTTGATCCCTTGATGGTGCCCTGGAAAGGAACTCTGGCACTTGTACTTCCCAAGTGAGCTTACCCGGCATCTCCACGAGACTCTACCCACAAAATGAACACCTTCAGGCTGGCTGCGAATGCACAGCGTAGGAGGAAACCTTTACACGCATGCAACGAATTTGATCTCTTGATGGTGCACCGGAAAGGAACTCTGGCTCTTGTACTTCTCACGTGAGCTTAGCCAGCATTTCCACGAGAGTATAACCACAAAAGGAACACCTTGAAGCTGGCTGCGAATGCACAGCTTAGGAGAAAATCTTTACACACATGCTACGAACTTGATATCTTGATGGTGCCCCGGAAAGGAACTATGGCACTTGTATTTCCCAAGTGAGCTTAGCCGGCATTTCCACGAGAGTCTAACCACAAATGGAACACCTTGAACCTGGCTGCGAATGCTCAGCGTAGGAGGAAACTTTTTTCCGCATGCTACGAATTTGATCTCTTGAAGGTTCCCCGGAAAGGAACTCTGGCACTTTTACTTCTCAAGTGAGCATAGCCGGCCTCTCCACGACAGTGTAACCACAAAACAACAACTTGAAGCTGCCTGTGAATGCACAGCTTAAGAGGAAAGCTGTACCCGCATGCTACGAATTTGATCTCTTCATGGTGCCCCGGAAAGGAACTCTGGCACTTGTACTACTCAAGTGAGTTTAGCCGGCATCTCCACGAGAGTCTAACCACAAAAGGAACACCTTGAACCTGGCAGCGAATGCACAGCATAGGAGGAAACCTTTACCCGCATGCTACGAATTTGATCTCTTGACGGTTCCCTGGAAAGGAACTCTGGCACTTGTACTTCCCAAGTGAGCTTAGCCGGCATGCCCACGAGACTCTATGCACAAAATGAACACGTTCGACCTGGCTGCGAATGCACAGCTTAGGAGGAAAGCGGTACCCGCATGCTACGAATTTGATCTCTTGATGTTGCCCCGAAAAGGAACTCCGGCACCAGTACTTCTCAAGTGAGCTTAGCCGGCCTCTCCACAAGAGTATAACCACAAAAGGAACACCTTGAAGCTGGCTGCGAATGCACAGCTTATGAGGAAAGCTTTAACCGCATGCTACGAATTTGATCTCTTGATGGTGCCCCCGAAAGGAACTCTGGCACTTGTACTTCCCAAGTGAGCATAGCAGGGATCCCTACGAGACTCTATCCACAAAATGAACACCTTCAGGCTGGCTGCGAATGCACAGCGTAAGAGGAAACATTTTCCCGCATGCAACGAATTTGATCTCTTGATGGTGCCCCGGAAAGGAACTCTGGCACTTGTTCTTCCCAAGTAAGCTTAGTGGGCATTTCCACGAGAGTCTAACCACAAAAAGAACACCTTTAGCCTGCCTGCGAATGCACAGAGTAGCAGGAAATGTTTACCCGCATGCTACGAATTTCATCTGTTGATGGTGCCCCGGAAAGGAACTCTGGCAGTTGTACTTCCCAAGAAAGCTTCACCAGCATCTCCACGAGAGTCTATCCACAAATGGAACTCCTTGATGCTGGCTGCGAATGCACAGCTTAGGAGGAAAGCGGTACCCGCATGCTACGAATTTGATCTCTTCATGGTGCCCCAGAAAGGAACTCTGGCACTTGTACTTCTCAGGTGAGCTTAGCCGGCATCTCTACAATAGTCTAACCACAAATGGAACACCTTGAACCTGGCTGCGAATGCACAGCGTAGGAGGAAACCTTTACCCGCATGCTACGAATTTGATCTCTTGATGGTGCCCCGGAAAGGAACTCTGGCACTTCTACTTCTCAAGTGAGCTTAGCTGGCCTCTCCACGAGAGTATAACCACAAAAGGAACACCCTGAAGCTGGCTGCAAATGCACAGCTTAGGAGGAATGCTTTACCCGCATGCTACGAATTTGATCTCTTGATGGTGCCCCGGAAAAACTCTGGCAGTTGTACTTCTCAAGTGAGCTGATCCGGCATTTCCACAAGAGTATAACCACAAAAGGAACACCTTGAAGCTGGATGCGAATGCACAGCTTATGAGGAAAGCTTTACCCGCATGCTACGGATTTGATCTCTTGATGGTGCCCCGGAAAGGAACTCTGGCTGTTGTACTTCCCAAGTGAGCTTAGCAGGCATCCCTACGAGACTCTATCCACAAAATGAACACCTTCAGGCTGGCTGCGAATGCACAGCGTAGGAGGAAACCTTTTCCCGCATGCAACGAATTTGATCTCTTGACGGTGCCCCGGAAAGGAACTCTGGCACTTGTTCTTCCCAAGTGAGCTTAGTGGGCATTTCACCGAGAGTCTAACCACAAAAAGAACACCTTTAGCCTGCCTGCGAATGCACAGAGTAGCAGGAAATCTTTACCCGCATGCTACGAATTTCATCTGTTGATGGTGCCCCGGAAAGGAACTCTGGCAGTTGTACTTCCCAAGAAAGCTTCGCCAGCATCTCCACGAGAGTCTATCCACAAATGGAACTCCTTGATGCTGGCTGCGAATGCACAGCTTACGAGGAAAGCGGTACCCGCATGCTAGGAAATTGATCTCTTCATGGTGCCCCGGAAAGGAACTCTGGCACTTGTACTTCTCAGGTGAGCTTAGCCGGCATCTCCATGAGAGTCTAACCACAAATGGAACACCTTGAACCTGGCTGCGAATGCACAGCGTAGGAGGAAACCTTTACCCTCATGCTACGAATTTGATCACTTGATGGTGCCCCGGAAAGGAACTCTGGCACTTGTACTTCTCAAGTGAGCTTAGCCGGCATCTCCACGTGAGTCTAACCACAAAAGGAACACATTGAACCTGGCTGCGAATGCACAGCATAGGAGGAAAAGTATACCCGCATGCTACGAATTTGATCTCTTGATGGTGCCCCGGAAAGGAACTTCGGCACTTGTACTTCTCTAGTGAGCTTAGCAGGCCTCTCCACGAGAGTATAACCATAAAACAACACGTTGAAGATGCCTGCGAATGCACAGCTTAGGAGGAAAGATTTACCCGAATGCTGCGAATTTGATCCCTTGATGGTGCCCTGGAAAGGAACTCTGGCATTTGTACTTCCCAAGTGAGCTTAGCCGGCATCCCTACGAGACTCTATCCACAAAATGAACACCTTCAGGCTGGCTGCGAATGCACAGCGTAGGAGGAAACCTTGTCCCGCATGCAACGAATTTGATCTCTTGATGGTGCCCCGGAAAGGAACTCTGGCACTTGTACTTCTCAAGTGAGCTTAGCCGGCATTTCCACGAGAGTCTAACCACAAAAGGAACACCTTGAAGCTGGCTGCAAATGCACAGCTTAGGAGAAAATCTTTACCCGCATGCTACGAATTTGATCTCTTGATGGTGCCCCGGAAAGGAACTCTGGCACTTTTTCTTCCCAAGTGAGCTTAGCGGGCATTTCCACGAGAGTCTAACCACAAAGGGAACACCTTGAACCTGCCTGCGAATGCACAGAGTAGGAGGAAATGTTTACCCGCATGCTACGAATTTTATCTGTTAATGGTGCCCCAGAAAGGAACTGTGGCACTTGTACTTCCAGGAAAGCTTCACCAGCATCTCCACGAGAGTCTATCCACAAATGGAACTCCTTGAACCTGGCTGCGAATGCACAGCTTAGGAGGAAAGCAGTACCCGCATGCTACGAATTTGATCTCTTCATGGTGCTCCGGAAAGGAACTCTGGCACTTGTAATTCTCAAGTGAGCTTAGCAGGCATCTCCACGAGAGTCTAACCACAAATGGATCACCTTGAACCTGGCTGCGAATGCACAGCGTAGGAGGAAACCTTTACCCACATGCTACGAATTTGATCTCTTGATGGTGCCCCGGAAAGAAACTCTGGCACTTGTACTTCTCAAGTGAGCTTAGCCAGCATTTCCACAAGAGTATAACCACAAAAGGAACACCTTGAAGCTGGCTGCGAATCCACAGCTTAGGAAGAATGCTTTACCCGCATGGTAGATATTTGATCTCTGATGGTGCCCCGGAAAAGAACTCTGGCACTTGTACTTCCCAAGTGAGCTTAGCCGGCATCCCCACGAGACTCTATCCACAAAATGAACACGTTCAAGCTGGCTGCGAATGCACAGCTTAGCAGGAAAGCGGTACCCGCATGCTACGAATTTGATCTCTTGATGTTGCCCGGGAAAGGAACTCTGGCACTTGTACTTCCCAAGTGAGCTTAGCCGGCATACCCACGAGACTCTATGCACAAAATGAACACCTTCAGGCTGGCTGCGAATGCACAGCGTAGGAGGAAACCTTTACCTGCATGCAACGAATTTGATCTCTTGATGGTGCACCCGAAAGGAACTCTGGATCTTGTACTTCTCACGTGAGCTTAGCCCGCATTTCCACGAGAGTATAACCACAAAAGGAACACCGTGAAGCTGGCTGCGAATGCACACCTTAGGAGAAAATCTTTACACACATGCTACGAACTTGATATCTTGATGCTGCCCCGGAAAGGAACTAGGGCACTGGTATTTCCCAATTGAGCTTAGCCGGCATTTCCACGAGAGTCTAACCACAAAAGGAACACCTTGAACCTGCCTACGAATGCACAGAGTAGGAGGAAATCTTTACCCGCATGCTACGAATTTGATCTCTTGAAGGTGCCCCGGAAAGGAACTCTGGCACTTGTACTACTCAAGTGAGCTTAGCCGGCCTCTCCACGAGAGTGTAACCACAAACAACACCTTGAAGCTGCCTGCGAATGCATAGTTTAGGAGGAAAGCTTTACCCGCATGCTATGAATTTGATCTCTTGATGGTACCCCGGAAAGGAACTCTGGCACTTGTACTTCCCAAGTGAGCTTAGCAGGCATCCCTACGAGACTCTATCCACAAAATGAACACCTTCAGGCTGGCTGCGAATGCACAGCGTAGGAGGAAACCTTTTCCGGCATGCAACGAATTTGATCTCTTGATGGTGCCCCGGAAAGGAACTCTGGCACTTGTTCTTCCCAAGTGAGCTTAGGGGGCATTTCCACAAGAGTCTAACCACAAAAGGAACACCTTTAACCTGCCTGCGAATGCACAGAGTAGCAGGAAATCTTTACCCGCATGCTACGAATTTCATCTGTTGATGGTGCCCCGGAAAGGAACTCTGGCAGTTGTACTTCCCAAGAAAGCTTCGCCAGCATCTCCACGAGAGTCTATCCACAAATGGAACTCCTTGAAGCTGGCTGCGAATGCACAGCTTAGGAGGAAAGCGGTACACGCATGCTACGAATTTGATCTCTTCATGGTGCCCCTGAAATGACCTCTGGCACTTGTACTTCTCAAGTGAGCTTAGCCGGCATCTCCACGAGAGTCTAAACACAAAAGGAACACCTTGAACCTGGCTGCGAATGCACAGCATAGGAGGAAACCTTTACCCGCATGCTACGAATTTGATCTCCTGATGGTGCCCCGGAAAGTAACTCTGGCACTTGTACTTCTCAAGTGAGCTTAGCTGGCATTTCCACGAGAGTATAATCAAAAAAGGAACACCTTGAAGCTGGCTGGAATGCACAGCTTAGGAGGAATGCTTTTCCCGCATGCTACGAATTTGATCTCTTGATGGTGCCCCGGAAAGAAACTCTGGCACTTGTACTTCCCAAGTGAGCTTAGCCGGCATGCCCACGAGATTCTATGCACAAAATGAACATGTTCAAGCTGGCTGCGAATGCACAGCTTAGGAGGAAAGCGGTACCCGCATGCTACGAATTTGATCTGTTGAAGGTGCCCTGGAAAGGAACTCCGGCACTAATACTTCTCAAGTGAGCTTAGCCGGCCTCTCCACAAGAGTATAACCACAAAAGGAACACCTTGAAGCTGGCTGCGAATGCACAGCGTAGGAGGAAACCTTTTCCCGCATGCAACGAATTTGATCTCTTGATGGTGCCCCGGAAAGGAACTCTGGCACTTGTTCTTCCCAAGTGAGCTTAGTGGGCATTTCCACGAGAGTCTAACCACAAAAAGAACACCTTTAGCCTGCCTGCGAATGCACAGAGTAGCAGGAAATGTTTACCCGCATGCTACGAATTTCATCTGTTGATGGTGCCCCGGAAAGGAACTCTGGCAGTTGTACTTCCCAAGAAAGCTTCGCCAGCATCTCCACGAGAGTCTATCCACAAATGGAACTCCTTGATGCTGGCTGCGAATGCACAGCTTAGGAGGAAAGCGGTACCCGCATGCTACGAATTTGATCTCTTCATGGTGCCCCAGAAAGGAAGTCTGGCACTTTTACTTCTCAGGTGAGCTTAGCCGGCATCTCCACGAGAGTCTAACCACAAATGGAACACGTTGAACCTGGCTGCGAATGCACAGCGTAGGAGGAATGCTTTACCGGCATGCTACGAATTTGATCTCTTGATGGTGCCCCGGAAAGGAACTCTGGCACTTCTACTTCTCAAGTGAGCTTAGACGGCCTCTCCACGAGAGTATAACCACAAAAGGAACACCCTGAAGCTGGATGTGAATGCACAGCTTAGGAGGAATGCTTTACCCGCATGCTACGAATTTGATCTCTTGATGGTGCCCCGGAAAGGAACTCTGGCACTTGTACTTCCCAAGTGAGCTTAGCCGGCATCCCCACGAGACTCTATGCACAAAATGAACACGTTCAAGCTGGCTGCGAATGCACAGCTTAGGAGGAAAGCGGTACCCGCATGCTACGAATTTGATCTCTTGATGGTGCACCGGGAAGGAACTCAGGCACTTGTACTTCTCAAGTGACCTTCGCCGGCCTCGCCACGAGAGTATAACCATAAAACAACACGTTGAAGCTGCCTGCGAATGCACAGCTTAGGAGGAAATCTTTTCCCGCATGCAACGAATTTGATCTCTTGATGGTGCCCCGGAAAGGAACTCTGGCACTTGTACTTCTCAAGTGAGCTTAGCCGGCATTTCCACGAGAGTCGAACCAAAAAACGAACACCTTGAAGCTGGCTGCGAATGCACAGCTTAGGAGAAAATCTTTACCCGCATGCTACGAATTTGATCTCTTGATGGTGCCCCGGAAAGGAACTCTGGCACTTTTTCTTCCCAAGTGAGCTTAGTGGGCATTTCCACGAGAGTCTAACCACAAAGGGAACACCATGAACCTGCCTGCGAATGCACAGAGTAGGAAGAAATCTTTACCCGCATTCTACGAGTTTCATCTGTTAATGTTGCCCCGGAAAGGAACTCTGGCACTTGTACTTCCCAAGAAAGCTTCGCCAGCATCTCCACGAGAGTCTATCCACAAATGGAACTCCTTGAACCTGGCTGCGAATGCACAGCTTAGGAGGAAAGCAGTACCCGCATGCTACGAATTTGATCTCTTCATGGTGCCCCGGAATGGAACTCTGGCACTTTACTTCTCAAGTGAGCTTAGCCGGCATCTCCACGAGAGTCTAACCACAAAAGGAACACCTTGAACCTGGCTGCGAATGCACAGCATAGGAGGAAACCTTTACCCGATTGCTACGAATTTGATCTCTTGATGGTGCCCCGGAAAGTAACTCTGGCACTTGTACTTCTCAAGTGAGCTTAGCCGGCATTTCCACTAGAGTATAACCACAAAAGGAACACCTTGAAGCTGGCTGGGAATCCACAGCTTAGGAGGAATGCTTTACCCGCATGCTACGAATTTGATCTCTTGATGGTGCCCCGGAAAGGAACTCTGGCACTTGTGCTTCCCAAGTGAGCTTAGCCGGCATTCCCACGAGACTCTATCCACAAAATGAACATCTTCAGGCTGGCTGCGAATGCACAGCGTAGGAGGAAACCTTTACACGCATGCAAGGAATTTGATCTCTTGATGGTCCACCGGAAAGGAACTCTGGCTCTTGTACTTCTCACGTGAGCTTAGCCGGCATTTCCACGAGAGTATAACCACAAATGGAACACCTTGAAGCTGGCTGCGAATGCACAGCTTAGGAGAAAAGCTTTATACGCATGCTACGAACTTGATATCTTGATGGTGCCCCGGAAAGGAACTCTGGCACTTGTATTTCCCAAGTGAGCTTCGCCGGCATTTCCATGAGAGTCTAACCACAAATCGAACACCTTTAACCTGTCTGCGAATGCACAGCGTAGGGGGAATCCTTTACCCGCATGCTACGAATTTGATCTCTTGATGGTGCCGCGGAAAGTAACTCTGGGTCTTGTACTTCTCAAGTGAGCTTAGCCGGCATTTCCACGAGAGTATAACCACAAAAGGAACACCTTGAAGCTGGCTGCGAATGCACAGCTTAGGAGGAATGCTTTACCCGCATGCTACGAATTTGATCTCTTGATGGTGCCTCGGAAAGCAACTCTGGCACTTGTACTTCCCAAGTGAGCTTAGGCGGCATCCCCACGAGACCCTATGCACAAAATGAACACGTTCAAGCTGGCTGCGAATGCACAGCTTAGGAGGAAAGCGGTACCCGCATGCTACGAATTTGATCTCTTGATGTTGCCCCGGAAAGGAACTCCGGCACTAGTACTTCTCAAGTGAGCTTTACCGGCCTCTCCACGAGAGTATAACCATAAAACAACACCTTGAGGCTGCCTGCGAATGCACAGCTTAGGAGGAAAGATTTACCGCATGCTGCGAATTTGATCTCTTCATGGTGCCCCGGAAAGGAACTCTGGCACTTGTACTTCTCAAGTGAGCTTAGCTGGCATTTCCACGAGAGGATAACCACAACAGGAACACCTTGAAGCTGGCTGCGAATCCACAGCTTAGGAGGAATGCTTTATACGCATGCTACGAACTTGATATCTTGATGGTGCCCCGGAAAGGAACTATGGTACTTGTATTTCCCAAGTGAGCTTCGCCGGCATTTCCATGAGAGTCTAACCACAAATGGAACACTTTTAACCTGTCTGCGAATTCACAGCGTAGGAGGAAACCTTTACCTGCATGCTACGAATTAGACCCCTTGATGGTGCCCCCGAAAGGAACTCTGGCTCTTCTACTTCTCAAGTGAGCTTAGCCGGCATTTCCACGAGAGTATAACCACAAAAGGAACACCTTGAAGCTGGCTGCGAATGCACAGCTTAGGAGGAATGCTTTACCCGCATGCTACGAATTTGATCTCTTGATGGTGCCCCGGAAAGGAACTCTGGCACTTGTACTTCCCAAGTGAGCTTAGCCGGCATACCCACGAGACTCTATCCACAAAATGAACACCTTCAGGCTGGCTGTGAATGCACAGCGTAGGAGGAAACCTTTACCTGCATGCAACGAATTTGATCTCTTGATGGTGCACCGGAAAGGAACTCTGGCTCTTGTACTTCTCACGTGAGCTTAGCCGGCATTTAGACGAGAGTATAACCACAAAAGGAACACCTTGAAGCTGGCTGCGAATGAACACCTTAGGAGAAAATCTTTACACGCATGCTACGAACTTGATATCTTGATGGTGCCCCGGAAAGGAACTTGGGCACTGGTATTTCCCAAGTGAGCTTAGCCGGCATTTCCACGAGACTCTAACCACAAAAGGAACACCTTGAACCTGCCTGCGAATGCACAGCGTAGGAGGAAATCTTTACCCGCATGCTACGAATTTGATTTCTTGAAGGTGCCCCGGAAAGAAACTCTGGCACTTGTACTTCTCAAGTGAGCTTAGCCGGCCTCTCCACGACAGTGTAACCACAAACAACACCTTGAAGCTGCCTGCGAATGCATAGTTTAGGAGGAAAGCTTTACCCACATGCAACGAATTTGATCTCTTGATGGTGCCCCGGAAAGTAACTCTGGCACTTGTACTTCTCAAGTGATCTTAGCCGGCATCTCCACGAGAGTCTAAGCACCAAAGGAACACCTTGAACCTGGCAGCGAATGCACAGCATAGGAGGAAACCTTTACCCGCATGCTACGAATTTCATCTGTTGATGGTGCCCGGAAAAACTCTGGCACTTCTACTTCTCAAGTGAGCTTAGCCGGCATTTCCACAAGAGTATAACCACAAAAGGAACACCTTGAAGCTGGCTGCGAATGCACAGCTTATGAGGAAAGCTTTACCCGCATGCTACGAATTTAATCTCTTGATGCTGCCCCGGAAAGTAACTCTGGCAGTTGTACTTCTCAAGAAAGTTTCGCCAGCATCTCCACGAGAGTCTATCCAAAAATGGAACTCCTTGAAGCTGGCTGCGAAGGCACAGCTTAGGAGGAAAGCGGTACCCGCTTGCTACGAATTTGATCTCTTCATGGTGCCCCGGAAAGGAACTCTGGCACTTGTACTTCTCAGGTGAGCTTAGCCGGCATCTCCACGAGAGTCTAACCACAAATGAAACACCTTGAACCTGGCTGCGAATGCACAGCGTAGGAGGAAACCTTTACCCGCATGCTACGAATTTGATCTCTTGATGGTGCCCCGGAAAGGAACTCTGGCACTTGTACGTCTCAAGTGAGCTTAGCCGGCACCTCCACGAGAGTCTAACCACAAAAGGAACACCTTGAACCTGGCTGCGAATGCACAGCATAGGAGGAAACCTTTACCCGCATGCTACGAATCTGATCTCTTGATGGTGCCCCGTGAAAGTAACTCTGGCACTTTTACTTCTCAAGTGAGCTTAGCCGGCATTTCCACGAGAGTCTAACCACAAAAGGAACACCTTGAAGCTGGCTGCGAATGCACAGCTTAGGAGAAAATATTTACCCGCATGCTACGAATTTGATCTCTTGATGGTGCCGCGGAAAGTAACTTTGGCTCTTGTACATCTCAAGTGAGCTTAGCCGGCATTTCCACGAGAGTATAACCACAAAAGGAACACCTTGAAGGTGGCTGCAAATGCACAGCTTAGGAGGAATGCTTTACCCGCATGCTGCAAATTTGATCTCTTGATGGTGCCCCGGAAAGCAACTCTGGCACTTGTACTTCCCAAGTGAGCTTAGGCGGCATCCCCACGAGACCCTATGCACAAAATGAACACGTTCAAGCTGGCTGCGAATGCACAGCTTAGGAGGAAAGCGGTACCCGCATGCTACGAATTTGATCTCTTGATGGTGCCCCGGAAAGGAACTCTGGCACTTGTACTTCTCAAGTGAGCTTAGCCGGCCTCTCCACGAGAGTATAACCATAAAACAACACCTTGAGGCTGCCTGCGAATGCACAGCTTAGGAGGAAAGATTTACCGCATGCTGCGAATTTGATCCCTTGATGGTGCCCTAGAAAGGAACTCTGGCATTTGTACTTCCCAAGTGAGCTTAGCCGGCATCTCCACGAAACTCTATCCACAAAATGAACACCTTCAAGCTGGCTGCGAATGCACAGCTTAGGAGGAAAGCGGTACCCGCATGCTACGAATTTGATCTCTTGATGGTGCCCCGGAAAGAAACTCTGGTACTTGTACTTCCCAAGTGAGCTTAGGTGGCATCCCTACGAGACTCTATCCACAAAATGAACACCTTCAGGCTGGCTGCGAATGCACAGCGTAGGAGGAAATCTTTTCCCGCATGCAACGAATTTGATCTCTTGATGGTGCCCTGGAAAGGAACTCTGGCACTTGTACTTCCCAAATGAGCTTAGCCGGCATCTCCACGAGACTCTATCCACAAAATGAACACATTCAAGCTGGCTGCGAATGCACAGATTAGGAGGAAAGCGGTACCCGCATGCTACGAATTTGATCTCTTGATGGTGCCCCGGAAAGGAACTCTGGCACTTGTACTTCCCAAGTGAGTTTCGCCGGCATCCCCACGAGACTCTATGCACAAAATGAACACCTTCAAACTGGCTGCGAATGCACAGCTTAGGAGGAAAGCGGTACCCGCATGCTACGAATTTGACCACTTCATGGTGCCCCGGAAAGGAACTCTGGCACTTGTACTTCCCAAGTGAGCTTAGCCGGCATCCCCACGAGACTCTATCCACAAAATGAACACCTTCAGGCTGGCTGCGAATGCACAGCATAGGAGGAAACCTTTAACCGCATGCAACGAATTTGATCTCTAGATGGTGCCCCGGAAAGGAACTCTGGCACTTGTACTTCTCAAGTGAGCTTCGCCGATTTTCCACGAGAGCCTAACCACAAAACGAACACATTGAAGCTGGCTGTGAATGCACAGGTTAGGAGAAAAGCTTTACCCACATGCTACGAATTTGATCTCTTGATGGTGCCCTGGAAAGGAACTCTGGCACTTGTTCTTCCTAAGTGAGCTTAGACGGCATTTCCACGAGAGTCTAACCACAAAAGGAACACCTTTAAGCTGCCTGCGAATGCACAGAGTAGTAGGAAATCTTTACCCGCATGCTACGAATTTCATCTGTGGCTGGTGCCCCGGAAAGGAACTCTGGCACTTGTACTTCCCAAGAAAGCTTCGCCAGCATCTCCACGAGAGTCTATGCACAAATGGAACTCCTTGAAGCTGGCTGCGAATGCACAGCTTAGGAAGAATGGAGTACGCGCATGCTACGAATTTGATATCTTCATGGTGCCCCGGAAAGGAACTCTGGCACTTGTCCTTCTCAAGTGAGCTTAGCCGGCATCTCCACGAGAGTCTAACCACAAATGGAACACCTTGAACCTGGTTGCGAATGCACAGCGTAGGAGGAAACCTTGACCCGCATGCTACGAATTTGATTTCTTGATTGTGCCCAGGAAAGGAACTCTGGCACTTGTACTTCTTAAGTGAGCTTAGCCGTCCTCTCCACGAGAGTATAACCACAAAACAACACCTTGAAGCTGCCTGCGAATGCACAGCTTAGGAGGAAAACTTTACCCGCATGCTGCGAATTTGATCCCTTGATGGTGCCCTGGAAAGGAACTCTGGAACTTGTACTTCCCAAGTGAGCTTAGCCTGCATTTCCACGAGAGTCTAACGACAAAAGGAACACCTTGAACCTGCCTGCGAATGCACAGGTTAGGAGGAAAGCTTTACCCGCCTGCTACGAAATTCATCTGTTGATGGTGCCCCGGAAAGGAACTATGGCACTTGTACTTCCCAAGAAAGCTTCGCTAGCATCTCCACGAGAGTCTATCCACAAATGGAACTCCTTGAAACTGGCTGTGAATGCACAGATTAGGAGGAAAGCTTTACCGGCATGCTACGAATTTGTTCACTTGATGGTGCCCCGGAAAGTAACTCTGGCAGTTGTACTTCCCAAGTGACCTTAGCCAGCATCTCCATGAGACTCTATCCACAAAATGAACACCTTCAAGCTGGCTGCGAATCCACACGTTAGGAGGGAAGCGGTACCCGCATGCTACGAATTTGATCTCTAGATGGTGCCCCAGTAAGGAACTATGGCACTTGTATTTCCCAAGTAAGATTAGCCGCCATTTCCACGAGAGTCTAACCACAAATGGAACACCTTGAACCTGGCTGCGAATGCACAGCATAAGAGGAAACCTTTACCCGAATGCTACGTATTTGATCACTTGATGGTGCCCAGGAAAGGAACTCTGGCACTTGTATTTCTCAAGTGAGCTTAGCCGGCCTCTCCACGAGAGGATAACCACAAAACAACACCTTGAAGCTGCCAGCGAATGCACAGCTTAGGAGGAAAGCTTTACCCGCATGCTGCGAATTTGATCTCTTGATGGTGCCCTGGAAAGGAACTCTGGCACTTGTCCTTACCAAGTGAGCTTAGCCGGTATCCCCACGAGACTCTATCCACAAAATGAACACCTTCAGGCTGGCTGCGAATGCCCAGCTTAGGAGGAAAGCGGTACCCGCATGCTACGAATTTTATCTATTGATGGTGCCCCGGAAAGGACCTCTGGCACTTGTCCTTATCAAGTGATCTTAGCCGTCCTCTCCACGAGAGTGTAACCACAAAACAACACCTTGAAGCTGCCTGCGAATGCACAGCTTAGGAGGAGGGCTTTACCCGCATGCTACGAATTTGGTCACTTGATGGTGCCCCGGAAAGGAACTCTGGCACTTGTCCTTCCCAAGTGAGCTTAGCCAGTATCCCCACGAGACTCTATCCACAAAATGAACACCTTCAGTCTGGCTGCGAATGCCCAGCTTAGGAGGAAAGGGGTACCCGCATGCTACGAATTTGATCTCTTGATTGTGCCCCGGAAAGGACCTCTGGCACTTGTCCTTCTCAAGTGATCTTAGCCGGCCTCTCCACGAGAGTGGAACCACAAAACAACACTTTGAAGCTGCCTGTGAATGCACAGCTTAGGAGGAAAGCTTTACCCGCATGATACGAATTTCATCTGTTGATGGTGCCCCGGAAAGGAACTCTGGCACATGTACTTCCCAAGAAAGCTTCGCCAGCATCTCCACGAGAGTGTATCCACAAATGGAACTCCTTGAACCTGGCTGTAAATGCACAGTTTAGGAGGAAAGCAGTAACCGCATGCTACGAATTTGATCGCTTCATGGTGCCCCGGAAAGGAACTCTGGAACTTGTACATCTCAAGTGAGCTTAGCTGTCATCTTCACGAGAGTCTAACCACAAACGGAACACCTTGAACCTGGCTGCGAATGCACAGCGTAGGAGGAAACATTTACCCGCATGCTACGAATTTGATCTCTTGATGGTGCCCAGGAATGGAACTCTGGAACTCGTACTTCCCAAGTGAGCTTAGGCGGCATCCCCACGAGACTCTATGCACAAAATGAACACGTTCAAGCTGGCTGCGAATGCACAGCTTAGGAGGAAAGCGGTACCCGCATGCTACGGATTTGATCTCTTGACGGTGCCCCGGAAAGGAACTCTGGCACTTGTACTTCTCAAGTGAGCTTAGCTGGCCTCTCCACGAGAGTATAACCACAAAACAACACCTTGAAGTTGCCTGCGAATGCACAGCTTAGGAGGAAAGCTTTACCCGCATGCTGCGAATTTGATCCCTTGATGGTGCCCTGGAAAGGAACTCTGGCACTTGTACTTCCCAAGTGAGCTTAGCCGGCATCTCCACGAGACTCTATCCACAAAATGAACACCTTCAAGCTGGCTGCGAATGCACAGCTTAGGAGGAAAGCGGTACCCGCATGCTACGAATTTGATCTCTTGATGGTGCCCCGGAAAGGAACTCTGGCACTTGTACTTCCCAAGTGAACTTCGCCGGCATCCCCACGAGACTCTATGCACAAAATGAACACCTTCAAACTGGCTGCGAATGCACAGCTTAGGAGAAAAGCTTTACCCACATGCTACGAATTTGATCTCTTGATGGTGCCCTGGAAAGGAACTCTGGCACTTGTTCTTCCTAAGTGAGCTTAGACGGCATTTCCACGAGAGTCTAACCAAAAAAGGAACACTTTTAACCTGCCTGCGAATGCACAGAGTAGTAGGAAATCTTTACCCGCATGCTACGAATTTCATATGTGGCTGGTGACCCGGAAAGGAACTCTGGCACTTGTACTTCCCAAGAAAGCTTCGCCAGCATCTCCACGAGAGTATATCCACAAATGGAACTCCTTGAAGCTGGCTGCGAATGCACAGCTTAGGAAGAATGCAGTACCCGCATGCTACGAATTTGATATCTTCATGGTGCCCCGGAAAGGAACTCTGGCACTTGTACTTCTCAAGTGAGCTTAGCCCGCATCTCCACGAGAGTCTAACCACAAATGGAACACCTTGAACCTGGTTGCGAATGCACAGCGTAGGAGGAAACCTTTACCCGCATGCTACGAATTTGATTTCTTGATTGTGCCCAGGAAAGGAACTCTGGCACTTGTACTTCTCAAGTGAGCTTAGCCGGCCTCTCCACGAGAGTATAACCACAAAACAACACCTTGAAGCTGCCTGCGAATGCACAGCTTAGGAGGAAAGCTTTACCCGCATGCTGCGAATTTGATCCCTTGATGGTGCCCTGGAAAGGAATTCTGGAACTTGTACTTCCCAAGTGAGCTTAGCCTGCATTTCCACGAGAGTCTAACGACAAAAGGAACACCTGGAACCTGCCTGCGAATGCACAGCTTAGGAGGAAAGCTTTACCCGCATGCTGTGAATTTGATCTCCTGATGGTGCCCTGGAAATGAACTCTGCCACTTGTACTTCCCAAGTGAGCTTATCCGGCATCTCCACGAGACTCTATCCACAAAATGAACACCTTCAAGCTGGCTGCGAATGCACAGCTTAGGAGGAAAGCGGTACCCGCGTGCTAGGAATTTGATCTCTTGATGGTGCCCCGGAAAGGAACTCTGGGACTTGTACTTCCCAAGTGAGCTTAGCCGGCATCCCCATGAGAGTCGAACTACAAATGGAACACCTTTAACCTGTCTGCGAATGCACAGCGTAGGAGGAATCCTTTACGCGCACGCTACGAATTTGATATCTTGATGGTGCCGCGGAAAGTAACTCTGGCTCTTGTACTTCTAAAGTGAGCTTAGCCGGCATTTCCACGAGAGTATAACCACAAAAGGAACACCTTGAAGCTGGCTGCGAATGCACAGCTTAGGAGGAATGCTTTACCCGCATGCTACGAATTTGATCTCTTGATGGTGCCCCGGAAAGCAACTCGGGCACTTGTACTTCCCAAGTGAGCTTAGGCGGCATCCCCACGAGACCCTATGCACAAAATGAACACGTTCAAGCTGGCTGCGAATGCACAGCTTTGGAGGAAATCGGTACCCGCATGCTACGGATTTGATCTCTTGATGGTGCCCCGGAAAGGAACTCTGGCACTTGTACTTCTCAAGTGAGCTTAGCCGGCCTCTCCACGAGAGTATAACCACAAAACAACACCTTGAAGCTGCCTGCGAATGCACAGCTTAGGAGGAAAGCTTTACCCGCATGCTGCAAATTTGATCCCTTGATGGTTCCCTGGAAAGGAACTCTGGCACTTGTACTTCCCAAGTGAGCTTAGCCGGCATCTCCACGAGACTCTATCCACAAAATGAACACATTCAAGCTGGCTGCGAATGCACAGCTTAGGAGGAAAGCGGTACCCGCATGCTACGAATTTGACCTCTTCATGGTGCCCCGGAAAGGAACTCTGGCACTTGTACTTCCCAAGTGAGCTTAGCCGGCATCCCCACGAGACTCTATCCACAAAATGAACACCTTCAGGCTGGCTGCGAATGCACAGCGTAGGAGGAAACCTTTAACCGCATGCAACGAATTTGATCTCTAGATGGTGCCCCGGAAAGGAACTCTGGCACTTGTACTTCTCAAGTGAGCTTAGCCGATTTTCCACGAGAGCCTAACCACAAAAGGAACACATTGAAGCTGGCTGCGAATGCACAGCTTAGGAGAAAAGCTTTACCCACATGCTACGAATTTGATCTCTTGATGGTGCCCTGGAAAGGAACTCTGGCACTTGTTCTTCCTAAGTGAGCTTAGACGGCATTTCCACGAGAGTCTAACCACAAAAGCAACACCTTTAAGCTGCCTGCGAATGCACAGAGTAGTAGGAAATCTTTACCCGCATGCTACGAATTTCATCTGTGGCTGGTGCCCCGGAAAGGAACTCTGGCACTTGTACTTCCCAAGAAAGCTTCGCCAGCATCTCCACGAGAGTCTATCAACAAATGGAACTCCTTGAAGCTGGCTGTGAATGCACAGCTTAGGAAGAATGAAGTACGCACATGCTACGAATTTGATATCTTCATGGTGCCCCGGAAAGGAACTCTGGCACTTGTACTTCTCAAGTGAGCTTAGCCGGCATCTCCACGAGAGTCTAACCACAAATGGAACACCTTGAACCTGGTTGCGAATGCACAGCGTAGGAGGAAAACTTTACCCGCATGCTACGAATTTGATTTCTTGATTGTGCCCAGGAAAGGAACTCTGGCACTTGTACTTCTCAAGAGAGCTTAGCCGGCCTCT
Organism: Kogia breviceps; assembly: GCF_026419965.1. Classification (NCBI taxonomy): domain Eukaryota; kingdom Metazoa; phylum Chordata; class Mammalia; order Artiodactyla; family Physeteridae; genus Kogia; species Kogia breviceps. The sequence continues at coordinate 100,046,924 of NC_081317.1, forward strand.
CCACGAGAGTATAACCACAAAACAACACCTTGAAGCTGCCTGCGAATGCACAGCTTAGGAGGAAAGCTTTACCCGCATGCTGCGAATTTGATCCCTTGATGGTGCACTGGAAAGGAACTCTGGCACTTGTACTTCCCAAGTGAGCTTAGCCTGCATTTCCACGAGAGTCTAACCACAAAAGGAACACCGTGAACCTGGCTGCGAATGCACAGCGTAGGAGGAAACAGTTATCCGCATGCTACAAATTTGATCTCTTGATGGTGCCCCGGAAATGAACTCTGGCATCTGTACTTCCCAAGTGAGCTTAGCCGGGATCCCCACGAGACTCTATCCACAAAATGAACACCTTCAGGCTGGTTGCGAATGCCCAGCCTAGGAGGAAAGCGGTACCCGCATGCTACGAATTTGATCACTTGATGGTGCCCCGGAAAGGAACTGTGGCACTTGTACTTCCCAAGTGAGCTTAGCCGGCATCCCCACGACACTATATCCACAAAACGAACACCTTCAGGCTGGCTGCGAATGCCCAGCTCAGGAGGAAAGCGGTACACCCATGCTACGAATTTGATCTCTTGATGGTGCCACGGAAAGGAACTCTGGCACTTGCATTTGCCAAGTGAGCTTAGCCGGCATGCCCACGAGACTCTATCCACAAAATGAACACCTTCAACCTGCCTGCGAATGCACAGTTTAGGAGGAAAGCGGTACCCGCATGCTACGAATTTCATCTGTTGATGGTGCCCCGGAAAGGAACTCTGGCACTTTTACTTCCCAAGTAAGCTTAGCCAGCATCTCCACGAGAGTCTATCCACAAATGTAACACCTTGAAGCTGGCTGCGAATGCATAGCTCAGGAGGAAAGCGGTACCCGCATGCTACGAATTTGATCTGTTGATGCTGCCCCGGAAATGAACTCTGGCACTTGTAGTTCTCAAGTGAGCTTAGCCGGCATCTCCACGAGAGTCTAACCACAAAAGCAACACCTTGAAGCTGGCTGCGAATGCACAGCTTAGGAGGAAACCTTTACCCGCATGCTACAAAGTTGATCCCTTGATGGTGCCCCGGAAAAGAACTCTGGCACTTGTACTTCCCAAGTGAGTTTAGCCGGATCTGCAGGAGAGTCTGTCCACAAATGGAACACCTTAAAGCTGGCTGCGAATGCACAGCTTAAGAGGAAAGCTTTACCCGCATGCTATGAACTTGATCTCCTGATGGTGCCCCGGAAAGGAACTCTGGCACTTGTACTTCTCAAGTGAGCCTATCCGGCATTTCCACGAGAGTATAACCACAAAGCAACACCTTGAAGCTGGCTGCGAATGCACAGCTTAGGAGGAAATCTTTACCCGCATGCTACGAATTTCATCTTTTGATGGTGCCCCGGAAAGGACCTCTGGCACTTGTACTTCCCAAGTAAGCTTAGCCAGGATCTCCACGCGAGTTTATCCACAAATCGAACTCCTTGAAGCTGGCTGTGAATGCACAGCTTAGGAGGAAAGCAGTACCCGCATGCTACGAATTTGATCTCTTCATTGTCCCCCGGAAGGTAACTCTGGCACTTGTACTTCTCAAGTGAGCTTAGCCGGCATTTCCACGAGAGTATAACAACAAAAGCAACACCTTGAAGCTGGCTGCTAATGCACAGCTTAGGAGGAAAGCTTTACCCTCATGCTACGAATTTGATCTGTTGATGGTGCCCTGGAAAGGAACTCTGGCACTTGAACTTCCCAAGTGAGCTTATCCGGCATCTCCACGAGACTGTACCCACAAAATGAACACCTTCAATCTGGCTGCGAATGCACAGCTTAGGAGGAAAGCGGTACCCACATGCTACGAATTTGATCTCTTGATGGTGCCCCGTAAAGGAACTCTGGTACTTGTACTTCCCAAGTGAGCTTAGCCGGCATCTCCACGAGAGTCTAACCACAAAAGCAACACCTTGAAGCTGGCTGCGAATGCACAGCTTAGGAGGAAAGCTTTACCCGCATGCTACGAATTTGATCTCTTTATGGTGCCCCAGAAAGGAACTCTGGCACTTGTCCATCTCAAGTGAGCTTAGCCGTCATATCCCAGAGAGTCTAACCACAAAAGCAACACCTTGCAGCTGAATGTGTATGCACAGCTTAGGAGGAAAGTTTTACCCACATGGTACGAATTTGATCTCTTGATGGTGCCCCGGAAAGGAACTCTGGCATTTGAACTTCCCAAGTGAGCTTAGCCGGCATCTACACGAGAGTCTAACCACAAAAGGAACACCTTGAACCTGCCTGCAAATGCACAGAGTAGGAGGAATTCTTTACCCGGATGCTACGAATTTGATCTCTTGATGGTGCCCGGGAAATGAACTCTGCCACTTGTACTTCTCAAGTGAGCTTAGCCGGCCTCTCCACGAGAGTGTAACCACAAAACCACACCTTGAAGCTGCCTGCGAATGCACAGCTTCGGAGGAAAGCGGTACCCGCATGCTACGAATTTGATCACTTGATGGTGCCCCGGAAAGGAACTATGGCATTTGTACTTCTCAAGTGAGCTTAGCCCCCCTCTCCACGAGAGTATAACCCCAAAAGGAACACCTTGTACCTGGCTGCGAATGCACAGCGTAGGAGGAAACCGTTACCCGCATGCTACAAATTTGATCTCTTGATGGTGCCCCGGATAGGAACTCTGGCACTTGTATTTTCCAAGTGAGGATAGCCGGCATGCCCATGAGACTCTATCCACAAAATGAACACCTTCAAGCTGCCTGTGAATGCACAGCTTAGGAGGAAAGCGGTACCCGCATGCTACGAATTTCATCAGTTGATGCTGCCCCGGAAAGGAACTCTGGCACTTGTACTCCCCAAGTAAGCTTAGCCAGCATCTCCACGAGAGTCTATCCACAAATGGAACACCTTAAAGCTGGGTGCGAATGCACAGCTTAGGAGGAAAACTGTACACGCATGCTACGAATTTGATCTCTTGCTGCTTCCCCGGAAATGAACTCTGGCACTTGTACTTCTCAAGTGAGCCTAGCAAGCATTTCCACGAGAGTATAACCACAAAGCAACACCTTGAAGCTGGCTTCGAATGCACAGTTTAGGAGGAAAACTTTACACACATGCTATGAATTTGATCTGTTGATGGTGCCCCGGAAAGGAACTCTGGCACTTGTTCTTCCCAAGTGAGCTTAGCCGGCATTTACACGAGAGTCTAACCACAAAAGGAACACCTTGAACCTGCCTGCGAATGCACAGAGTAGGAGGAAATCTTTAGCCGCATGCTACGAATTTCATCTGTTGATGGTGCCCCGGAAAGGAACTCTGGCACTTGTACTTCCCAAGTAAGCTTAGCCAGGATCTCCACGCGAGTTTATCCAATAATGGAACTCCTTGAAGCTGGCTGTGAATGCACAGATTAGGAGGAATGCGGTACCCGCATGATACGAATTTGATCTCTTAATGGTGCCCCTTAAAGGAACTCTGGCACTTGTGCTTCTCAAGTGAGCTTAGCCGGTATCTCCACGAGAGTCTAACCACAAAAGCAACACCTTCAAGCTGGCTGCGAATGCACAGCTTAGGAGGAAAGCTTTACCTGCATGCTTCGAAGTTGATCCCTTGATGGTGCCCCGGAAAATAACTCTGGCACTTGTACTTCCCAAGTGAGTTTCGCCGGCATCTGCACGAGAGTCTATCCACAAATGGAACACCTTAAAGCTGGCTGCGAATGCACAGCTGACGAGTAAAGCTTTACCCGCATGCTACGAATTTGATCTCTTGATGGTGGCCAGGAAAGGAACTGTGGCACTTGTACTTCTCCAGTGAGCTTAGCCGGGATTTCCACGAGAGTATAACAACAAAAGCAACACCTTGAAGCTGGCTGCTAATGCACAGCATAGGAGGAAAGCTTTACCCTCATGCTACGAATTTGATCTGTTGATGGTACCCTGGAAAGGAACTCTGGCACTTGTACTTCCCAAGTGAGCTTAGCCGGCCTCTCCACGAGAGTGTAACCACAAAACCACACCTTGAACCTGCCTGCGAATGCACAGCTTAGGAGGAAAGCGGAACCCGCATGCTACGAACTTGATCACTTGATGGTGCCCCGGAAAAGAACTCTGGCATTTGTACTTCTCAAGTGAGCTTAGCCGGCCTCTCCACGAGAGTATAACCCCAAAAGGAACACCTTGAACCTGGCTGCGAATGCACAGCGTAGGAGGAAAACGTTACCCGCATGCTACAAATTTGATCTCTTGATGGTGCCCCGGAAATGAACTCTGGCACTAGTACTTCCCAAGTGAGCTTAGCCGGGATCCCCACGAGACTCTATCCACAAAATGAACACCTTCAGGCTGGCTGTGTATGCCCAGCCTAGGAGGAAATCGGTATCCGCATGCTACGAATTTGATCTCTTGATGGTGCTCCGGAAAGGAGCTCTGGCACTTGTACTTCTCAAGTGAGCTTAGCCGGCATCTCCAGGAGAGTCAAACCACAAAGGCAACACCTTGAAGCTGGCTGCGAATGCACAGCTTAGGAGGAAAGATTTACCCGCATCCTACGAATTTGATCTCTTGATGGTGCCCCGGAAAGGAACTCTGGCACTTGTACTTCCCAAGTGAGCTTAGCCGGAATCTGCACGAGAGTCTATCCACAAATGAAACAACTTGAGGCTGGCTGCAAATGCACAGCTTAGGAGGAAAGCTTTACACGCATGCTACGAATTTGATCTCTTGATGGTGCCCCGGAAAGGAACTCTGGCATTTGTACTTCCCAAGTGAGCTTAGCCGGCATTTCCACAAGAGTCTAACCACAAAAAGAACACCTTGAACCTGCCTGCGAATGCACAGAGTAGGAGGAATTCTTTACCCGCATGCTACCAATTTGATCTCTTGATGGTGCCGCGGAAATGAACTCTGGCACTTGTACTACTCAAGTGAGCTTAGCCCGCCTCTCCACGAGAGTGTAACCACAAAACAACACCTTGAAGCTGCCTGCGAATGCACAGCTTAGGAGGAAAGCTTTACCAGCAACCTACGTATTTGATCTCTATATGGTGCCCCGGAAAGGAACTCTGCACTTGTATTTCCCAGGTGAGCTTAGCCGGCATGCCCACGAGAGTCTAAACACAAATGGAACACCTCGAACCTGTTTGCGAATGCACAGCCTAGGAGGAAACCGTTACCCGCATGCTACGAATTTGATGTCTTGATGCTGCCCCGGAAATGAACACTGGCACTTGTACATCCCAAGTGAGTTTAGCTGGCATCTGCACGAGAGTCTATCCACAAATGAAACATCTTGAACCTGGCTGCGAATGCACAGCTTAGTAGGAAAGCTTTACCCGCATCCTACGAATTTGATCTCTTGATGGTGCCCCGGAAAGGAACTCTGGCACTTGTACGTCTCAAGTGAGCTTAGCCGGCATTTCCACGAGAGTATAACCACAAAAGCAACACCTTGAAGCTGGCTGCTAATGCACAGCTTAGGAGGAAAGCTTTACCCTAATGCTACGAATTTGATCTGTTGACGGTGCCCTGGAAAGGAACTCTGGCACTTGTTCTTCCCAAGTGAGCTTAGCCGGCATCTCCACGAGACTGTATCCACAAAATGAACACCTTCAAGCTGGCTGCGAATGCACAGCTTAGGAGGAAAGCGGTACCCGCATGCTACGAATTTGATCTCTTGATGGTGCCCAGGAAAGGAACTCTGGCACTTGTACTTCCCAAGTGAACTTAGCCGGCATCCCCACGAGACTCTATCCACAAAATGAATACCTTCAGGCGGGCTGCGAATGCACAGCGTAGGAGGAAACCTTTACCCGCATGCAACGAATTTGATCTCTTGATGGTGCACCGGAAAGGAACTCTGGCACTTGTCCTTCTCAAGTGAGCTTAGCCGGCATTTCCATGAGAGTCTAACCACGAAAGGAACACCTTGAAGCTGGCTGCGAATGCACAGCTTAGGAGAAAATATTTACCCGAATGCTATGAATTTGATCTCTTGATGGTGCCCCGGAAAGGAACTCTGGCACTTGTTCTTCCCAAGTGAGCTTAGCAGGCATTTCCACGAGAGTCTATCCACAAAAGGAACACCTTTAACCTGCCTGCGTATGCACAGAGTGGGAGGAAATCTTTACCCGCATGCTACGAATTTCATCTGTTGATGGTGCCCTGGAAAGGAACTCTGGCAGTTGTACTTCCCAAGAAAGCTTCGCCAGCATCTCCACGAGATTCTATCCACAAGTGGAACTCCTTGAAGCTGGCTGCGAATGCACAGCTTAGGAGGAAAGCACTACCCGCATGCTACGAATTTGATCTCTTTATGGTGCCCCAGAAAGGAACTCTGGCACTTGTCCATCTCAAGTGAGCTTAGCCGTCATATCCCAGAGAGTCTAACCACAAAAGCAACACCTTGCAGCTGAATGTGTATGCACAGCTTAGGAGGAAAGTTTTACCCACATGGTACGAATTTGATATGTTGATGGTGCCCCGGAAAGGAACTCTGGCATTTGAACTTCCCAAGTGAGCTTAGCCGGCATCTACACGAGAGTCTAACCACAAAAGGAACACCTTGAACCTGCCTGCAAATGCACAGAGTAGGAGGAATTCTTTACCCGGATGCTACGAATTTGATCTCTTGATGGTGCCCGGGAAATGAACTCTGCCACTTGTACTTCTCAAGTGAGCTTAGCCGGCCTCTCCACGAGAGTGTAACCACAAAACCACACCTTGAAGCTGCCTGCGAATGCACAGCTTCGGAGGAAAGCGGTACCCGCATGCTACGAATTTGATCACTTGATGGTGCCCCGGAAAGGAACTATGGCATTTGTACTTCTCAAGTGAGCTTAGCCCCCCTCTCCACGAGAGTATAACCCCAAAAGGAACACCTTGTACCTGGCTGCGAATGCACAGCGTAGGAGGAAACCGTTACCCGCATGCTACAAATTTGATCTCTTGATGGTGCCCCGGATAGGAACTCTGGCACTTGTATTTTCCAAGTGAGGATAGCCGGCATGCCCATGAGACTCTATCCACAAAATGAACACCTTCAAGCTGCCTGTGAATGCACAGCTTAGGAGGAAAGCGGTACCCGCATGCTACGAATTTCATCAGTTGATGCTGCCCCGGAAAGGAACTCTGGCACTTGTACTCCCCAAGTAAGCTTAGCCAGCATCTCCACGAGAGTCTATCCACAAATGGAACACCTTAAAGCTGGGTGCGAATGCACAGCTTAGGAGGAAAACTGTACACGCATGCTACGAATTTGATCTCTTGCTGCTTCCCCGGAAATGAACTCTGGCACTTGTACTTCTCAAGTGAGCCTAGCAAGCATTTCCACGAGAGTATAACCACAAAACAACACCTTGAAGCTGGCTTCGAATGCACAGTTTAGGAGGAAAACTTTACACACATGCTATGAATTTGATCTGTTGATGGTGCCCCGGAAAGGAACTCTGGCACTTGTTCTTCCCAAGTGAGCTTAGCGGGCATTTACACGAGAGTCTAACCACAAAAGGAACACCTTGAACCTGCCTGCGAATGCACAGAGTAGGAGGAAATCTTTAGCCGCATGCTACGAATTTCATCTGTTGATGGTGCCCCGGAAAGGAACTCTGGCACTTGTACTTCCCAAGTAAGCTTAGCCAGGATCTCCACGCGAGTTTATCCAATAATGGAACTCCTTGAAGCTGGCTGTGAATGCACAGATTAGGAGGAATGCGGTACCCGCATGATACGAATTTGATCTCTTAATGGTGCCCCTTAAAGGAACTCTGGCACTTGTGCTTCTCAAGTGAGCTTAGCCGGTATCTCCACGAGAGTCTAACCACAAAAGCAACACCTTCAAGCTGGCTGCGAATGCACAGCTTAGGAGGAAAGCTTTACCTGCATGCTTCGAAGTTGATCCCTTGATGGTGCCCCGGAAAATAACTCTGGCACTTGTACTTCCCAAGTGAGTTTCGCCGGCATCTGCACGAGAGTCTATCCACAAATGGAACACCTTAAAGCTGGCTGCGAATGCACAGCTGACGAGTAAAGCTTTACCCGCATGCTACGAATTTGATCTCTTGATGGTGGCCAGGAAAGGAACTGTGGCACTTGTACTTCTCCAGTGAGCTTAGCCGGGATTTCCACGAGAGTATAACAACAAAAGCAACACCTTGAAGCTGGCTGCTAATGCACAGCATAGGAGGAAAGCTTTACCCTCATGCTACGAATTTGATCTGTTGATGGTACCCTGGAAAGGAACTCTGGCACTTGTACTTCCCAAGTGAGCTTAGCCGGCCTCTCCACGAGAGTGTAACCACAAAACCACACCTTGAACCTGCCTGCGAATGCACAGCTTAGGAGGAAAGCGGAACCCGCATGCTACGAACTTGATCACTTGATGGTGCCCCGGAAAAGAACTCTGGCATTTGTACTTCTCAAGTGAGCTTAGCCGGCCTCTCCACGAGAGTATAACCCCAAAAGGAACACCTTGAACCTGGCTGCGAATGCACAGCGTAGGAGGAAAACGTTACCCGCATGCTACAAATTTGATCTCTTGATGGTGCCCCGGAAATGAACTCTGGCACTAGTACTTCCCAAGTGAGCTTAGCCGGGATCCCCACGAGACTCTATCCACAAAATGAACACCTTCAGGCTGGCTGTGTATGCCCAGCCTAGGAGGAAATCGGTATCCGCATGCTACGAATTTAATCTCTTGATGGTGCTCCGGAAAGGAGCTCTGGCACTTGTACTTCTCAAGTGAGCTTAGCCGGCATCTCCAGGAGAGTCAAACCACAAAAGCAACACCTTGAAGCTGGCTGCGAATGCACAGCTTAGGAGGAAAGATTTACCCGCATCCTACGAATTTGATCTCTTGATGGTGCCCCGGAAAGGAACTCTGGCACTTGTACTTCCCAAGTGAGCTTAGCCGGAATCTGCACGAGAGTCTATCCACAAATGAAACAACTTGAGGCTGGCTGCAAATGCACAGCTTAGGAGGAAAGCTTTACACGCATGCTACGAATTTGATCTCTTGATGGTGCCCCGGAAAGGAACTCTGGCATTTGTACTTCCCAAGTGAGCTTAGCCGGCATTTCCACAAGAGTCTAACCACAAAAAGAACACCTTGAACCTGCCTGCGAATGCACAGAGTAGGAGGAATTCTTTACCCGCATGCTACCAATTTGATCTCTTGATGGTGCCGCGGAAATGAACTCTGGCACTTGTACTACTCAAGTGAGCTTAGCCCGCCTCTCCACGAGAGTGTAACCACAAAACAACACCTTGAAGCTGCCTGCGAATGCACAGCTTAGGAGGAAAGCTTTACCAGCAACCTACGTATTTGATCTCTATATGGTGCCCCGGAAAGGAACTCTGCACTTGTATTTCCCAGGTGAGCTTAGCCGGCATGCCCACGAGAGTCTAAACACAAATGGAACACCTCGAACCTGTTTGCGAATGCACAGCCTAGGAGGAAACCGTTACCCGCATGCTACGAATTTGATGTCTTGATGCTGCCCCGGAAATGAACACTGGCACTTGTACATCCCAAGTGAGTTTAGCTGGCATCTGCACGAGAGTCTATCCACAAATGAAACATCTTGAACCTGGCTGCGAATGCACAGCTTAGTAGGAAAGCTTTACCCGCATCCTACGAATTTGATCTCTTGATGGTGCCCCGGAAAGGAACTCTGGCACTTGTACGTCTCAAGTGAGCTTAGCCGGCATTTCCACGAGAGTATAACCACAAAAGCAACACCTTGAAGCTGGCTGCTAATGCACAGCTTAGGAGGAAAGCTTTACCCTAATGCTACGAATTTGATCTGTTGACGGTGCCCTGGAAAGGAACTCTGGCACTTGTTCTTCCCAAGTGAGCTTAGCCGGCATCTCCACGAGACTGTATCCACAAAATGAACACCTTCAAGCTGGCTGCGAATGCACAGCTTAGGAGGAAAGCGGTACCCGCATGCTACGAATTTGATCTCTTGATGGTGCCCAGGAAAGGAACTCTGGCACTTGTACTTCCCAAGTGAACTTAGCCGGCATCCCCACGAGACTCTATCCACAAAATGAACACCTTCAGGCGGGCTGCGAATGCACAGCGTAGGAGGAAACCTTTACCCGCATGCAACGAATTTGATCTCTTGATGGTGCACCGGAAAGGAACTCTGGCACTTGTCCTTCTCAAGTGAGCTTAGCCGGCATTTCCATGAGAGTCTAACCATGAAAGGAACACCTTGAAGCTGGCTGCGAATGCACAGCTTAGGAGAAAAGATTTACCCGAATGCTATGAATTTGATCTCTTGATGGTGCCCTGGAAAGGAACTCTGGCACTTGTTCTTCCCAAGTGAGCTTAGCAGGCATTTCCACGAGAGTCTATCCACAAAAGGAACACCTTTAACCTGCCTGCGTATGCACAGAGTGGGAGGAAATCTTTACCCGCATGCTACGAATTTCATCTGTTGATGGTGCCCTGGAAAGGAACTCTGGCAGTTGTACTTCCCAAGAAAGCTTCGCCAGCATCTCCACGAGATTCTATCCACAAGTGGAACTCCTTGAAGCTGGCTGCGAATGCACAGCTTAGGAGGAAAGCACTACCCGCATGATACGAATTTGATCTCTTCATGGTGCCCCGGAAAGGAACTCTGGCACATGTACTTCCCAAGTGAACTTAGCCCGCATCTTCACGAGAGTCTATCCACAAATGGAACACCTTGAAGCTGCCTGCGAATGCACAGCTTGGGAGGAAATCTTTTCCCGCATGCTACGAATTTGATCTCTTGATGGTGCCCCGGAAATCAACTCTGGCACTTGTACTTCCCAAATGAGCTTAGCCAGCATCCCCACGAGACTCTATCCACAAAATGAACACCTTCAGCCTGGCTGCGAATGCACAGCGTAGGAGGAAACATTTACTGGCATGCAACGAATTTGATCTCTTGATGGTGCCCCGGAAATCAACTCTGGCACTTGTACTTCTCAAGTGAGCTTAGCCGGCATTTCCACGAGAGTCTAACCACAAATGGAACACCTTGAACCTGGCTGCGAATGCACAGCGTAGGAGGAAACCTTTACCCGCATGCTACGAATTTGATCACATGATTGTGCCCAGGAAAGGAACACTGGCAGTTGTACTTCTCAAGTGAACTTAGCCGGCCTCTCCACGATAGTATAACCACAAAACAACACCTTGAAGCTGCCTGCGAATTCACAGCTTAGGAGGAAAGCTTTACCCGCATGCTGCGAATTTGATCCCTTGATGGTGCCCTGGAAAGGAACTCTGGCACTTGTACTTCCCAAGTGAGCTTAGCCGGCATCTCCACGAGACTCAGTCCACAAAATGAACACCTTCAAGCTGGCTGCGAATGCACAGCTTAGGAGGAAAGCCGTACCCGCATGCTACGAATTTGATCTCTTGATGGTGCCCCGCAAAAGGAACTCTGGCACTTGTACTTCCCAAGTTAGCTTAGCCGGCATCCCCACGAGACTCTATCCACAAAATGAACACCTGCAGGCTGGCTGCGAATGCACAGCGTAGGAGGAAACCTTTACCTGCATGCAACAAATTTGATCTCTTGATGGTGCCCCGGAAAGGAACTCTGGCTCTTGTACTTCTCACGTGAGCAAAGGGGGCATTTCCACGAGAGTATAACCACAAAAGGAACACCTTGAAGCTGGCTGCGAATGCACAGCTTAGGAGAAAAGCTTTACACGCATGCTACGAACTTGATCACTTGATGGTGCCCCGGAAAGGAACTATGGCACTTATATTTCCCAAGTGAGCTTACCCGGCATTTCCACGAGAGTCTAACCACAAAAGGAATACCTTGAACCTGCCTGCGAATGCACAGAGTAGGAGGAAATCTTTACCCGCATGCTACGAATTTGATCTCTTGAAGGTGCCCCGGAAAGGAACTCTGGCACTTGTACTTCTCAAGTGAGCTTAGCCGGCCTCTCCACGAGAGTGTAACCACAAAACAACACCTTGAAGCTGCCTGCGAATGCATAACTTAGGAGGAAAGCTTTACCCGCATGCTACGAATTTGGTCACTTGATGGTGCCCCGGAAAGGTACTCTGGAACTTGTACTTCCCAAGTGAGCTTAGCTGGCATCTCCACTAGACTGTATCCACAAAATGAACACCTTCAAGCTGGCTGCGACTGCACAGCTTAGGAGTAAAGCGGTACCCGCATGCAACGAATTTGACCTCTTGATGGTGCCCCGGAAAGGAACTCTGGCACTTGTACTTCCCAAGTGAGCTTAGGTGGCATCCCCACGAGACTTTATCCACAAAATGAACACCTTCAGGCTGGCTGCGAATGCCCAGCTTAGGAGGAAAGGGGTACCCGCATGCTACGAATTTGATCTCTTGATGGTGCCCCGGAAAGGACCTCTGGCACTTGTCCTTCTCAAGTGATCTTAGCCGGCCTCTCCACGAGAGTGGAACCACAAAACAACACCTTGAAGCTGCCTGTGAATGCACAGCTTAGGAGGAAAGCTTTACCCGCATGCTACGAATTTCATCTGTTGATGGTGCCCCGGAAAGGAACTCTGGCACATGTACTTCCCAAGAAAGCTTCGCCAGCATCTCCACGAGAGTCTATCCACAAATGGAACTCCTTGAACCTGGCTGTGAATGCACAGCTTAAGAGGAAAGCAGTACCCGCATGCTACAAATTTGATCGCTTCATGGGGCCCCGGAAAGGAACTCTGGCACTTGTACATCTCAAGAGAGGTTAGCTGGCATCTTCACGAGAGTCTAACCACAAATTGAACACCTTGAACCTGGCTGCGAATGCACAGCGTAGGAGGAAACCTTTACCCGCATGCTGCGAATTTGATCCCTTGATGGTGCCCTGGAAAGGAACTCTGGCACTTCTACTTCCCAAGTGAGCTTAGCCGGCATCTCCACGAGACTCTATCCACAAAATGAACACCTTCAATCTGGCTGCGAATGCACAGATTAGGAGGAAAGCGCTACCCGCATGCTACGAATTTGATCTCTTGATGGTGCCCCGGAAAGGAACTCTGGTACTTGTACTTCCCAAGTGAGCTTCGCCGGCATCCCCACGAGACTCTATGCACAAAATGAACACCTTCAAACTGGCTGCGAATGCACAGCTTAGGAGGAAAGCGGTACCCGCATGCTACGCATTTGACATCTTCATGGTGCCCCGGAAAGGAACTCTGGCACTTGTACTTCCCAAGTGAGCTTAGCCGGCATCCCCACGAGACTCTATCCACAAAATGAACACCTTCAGGCTGGCTGCGAATGCACAGCGTAGGAGGAAACCTTTAACCGCATGCAACGAATTTGATCTCTAGATGGTGCCCCGGAAAGGAACTCTGGCACTTGTACTTCTCAAGTGAGCTTAGCCGATTTTCCACGAGAGCCTAACCACAAAAGGAACACATTGAAGCTGGCTGCGAATGCACAGCTTAGGAGAAAAGCTTTACCCACATGCTACTAATTTGATCTCTTGATGGTGCCCTGGAAAGGAACTCTTGCACTTGTTCTTCCTAAGTGAGCTTAGACGGCATTTCCACGAGAGTCTAACCACAAAAGGAACACCTTGAACCTGCCTGCGAATGCACAGAGTATGAAGAATTCTGTACCTGCATGCCACGAATTTGATCTCTTGATGGTGCCCCGGAAATGAACTCTGGCACTTGTACTTCTAACGTGAGCTTATCCGGCCTCTCCACGAGAGTGTAACCACAAAACAACACCTTGAAGCTGCCTGCGAATGCACAGCTTAGGAGGAAAGCGGTACCCGCATGCTACGAATTTGATCACTTGATGGTGCCCCGTAAAGGAACTCTGGCACTTGTACTTCTCAAGTGAGCTTAGCCGGCATCTCCACGAGAGTCTAACCACAAAAGCAATACCTTGAAGCTGGCTGCGAATGCACAGCTTCTGAGGAAAGCTTTACCTGCATGCTTCGAAGTTGATCCCTTGATGGTTCCCCGGAAAAGAACTCTGGCACTTGTACTTCCCAAGTGAGTTTAGCCGGCATCTGCACGAGAGTCTATCCACAAATGGAACACCTTAAAGCTAGCTGCGAATGCACAGCTGAGGAGTAAAGCTTTACCTGCATGCTATGAATTTGATCTCTTGATGGTGGCCAGGAAAGGAACTGTGGCACTTGTACTTCTCCAGTGAGCTTAGCCGGGATTTCCACGAGAGTATAACAACAAAAGCAACAACTTGAAGCTGGCTGCTAATGCACAGCTTAGGAGGAAAGCTTTACCCTCATGCTACGAATTTGATCTGTTGATGGTACCCTGGAAAGGAACTCTGGCACTTGTACTTCCCAAGTGAGCTTAGCCGGCATCTCCACGAGACTGTAATCACAAAATGAACACCTTCAAGCTGGCTGCGAATGCACAGCTTAGGAGGAAAGCGGTACCGCATGCTACGAATTTGATCTCTTGATGGTGCCCCGGAAAGGAACTCTGGCACTTGTACTTCCCAGGTGAGCTTAGCCGGCATCTCCACGAGACTGTATCCACAAAATGAACACCTTCAAGCTGGCTGCGAATGCACAGCATAGGAGGAAAGCAGTACCCGTATGCTATGAATTTGATCTCTTCATGGTGCCCCGGAAAGGAACTCTGGCACTTGTACTTCTCAAGTGAGCTTAGCCGGCATCTCCACGAGAGTCTAACCACAAAAGCAACACCTGGAAGCTGGCTGCGAATGCACAGCTTAGGAGGAAAGATTTACCCGCATGCTACGAAGTTGATCTCTTGATGGTGCCCCGGAAAGGAACTCTGGCACTTTTACTTCCCAAGTGAGCTTAGCCGGCATCTCCACGAGACTGTATCCACAAAATGAACACCTTCAAGCTGGCTGCGAATGCACAGCTTAGGAGGAAAGCGGTACCCGCATGCTACGAATTTGATCTCTCGATGGTGCCCCGGAAAGGAACTCTGGCACTTGTACTTTTCACGTGAGCTTAGCCGATTTTCCACGAGAGCCTAACCACAAAAGGAACACATTGAAGCTGGCTGCGAATGCACAGCTTAGGAGAAAAGCTTTACCCACATGCTACGAATTTGATCTCTTGATGGTGCACCGGAAAGGAACTCTGGCACTTGTCCTTCTCAAGTGAGCTTAGCCGGCATTTCCATGAGAGTCTAACCACGAAAGGAACACCTTGAAGCTGGCTGCGAATGCACAGCTTAGGAGAAAAGATTTACCCGAATGCTATGAATTTGATCTCTTGATGTTGCCCCGGAAAGGAACTCTGGCACTTGTTCTTCCCAAGTGAGCTTAGCAGGCATTTCCACGAGAGTCTATCCACAAAAGGAACACCTTTAACCTGCCTGCGTATGCAAAGAGTGGGAGGAAATCTTTACCCGCATGCTACGAATTTCATCTGTTGATGGTGCCCTGGAAAGGAACTCTGGCAGTTGTACTTCCCAAGAAAGCTTCGCCAGCATCTCCACGAGATTCTATCCACAAGTGGAACTCCTTGAAGCTGGCTGCGAATGCACAGCTTAGGAGGAAAGCACTACCCGCATGATACGAATTTGATCTCTTCATGGTGCCCCGGAAAGGAACTCTGGCACATGTACTTCCCAAGTGAACTTAGCCCGCATCTGCACGAGAGTCTATCCACAAATGGAACACCTTGAAGCTGCCTGCGAATGCACAGCTTGGGAGGAAATCTTTTCCCGCATGCTACGAATTTGATCTCTTGATGTTGCCCCGGAAATCAACTCTGGCACTTGTACTTCCCAAATGAGCTTAGCCAGCATCCCCACGAGACTCTATCCACAAAATGAACACCTTCAGCCTGGCTGCGAATGCACAGCGTAGGAGGAAACATTTACTGGCATGCAACGAATTTGATCTCTTGATGGTGCCCCGGAAATCAACTCTGGCACTTGTACTTCTCAAGTGAGCTTAGCCGGCATTTCCACGAGAGTCTAACCACAAATGGAACACCTTGAACCTGGCTGCGAATGCACAGCGTAGGAGGAAACCTTTACCCGCATGCTACGAATTTGATCACATGATTGTGCCCAGGAAAGGAACACTGGCAGTTGTACTTCTCAAGTGAACTTAGCCGGCCTCTCCACGATAGTATAACCACAAAACAACACCTTGAAGCTGCCTGCGAATTCACAGCTTAGGAGGAAAGCTTTACCCGCATGCTGCATATTTGATCCCTTGATGGTGCCCTGGAAAGGAACTCTGGCACTTGTACTTCCCAAGTGAGCTTAGCCGGCATCTCCACGAGACTCAGTCCACAAAATGAACACCTTCAAGCTGGCTGCGAATGCACAGCTTAGGAGGAAAGCCGTACCCGCATGCTACGAATTTGATCTCTTGATGGTGCCCCGCAAAAGGAACTCTGGCACTTGTACTTCCCAAGTTAGCTTAGCCGGCATCCCCACGAGACTCTATCCACAAAATGAACACCTGCAGGCTGGCTGCGAATGCACAGCGTAGGAGGAAACCTTTACCTGCATGCAACAAATTTGATCTCTTGATGGTGCCCCGGAAAGGAACTCTGGCTCTTGTACTTCTCACGTGAGCAAAGGGGGCATTTCCATGAGAGTATAACCACAAAAGGAACACCTTGAAGCTGGCTGCGAATGCACAGCTTAGGAGAAAAGCTTTACACGCATGCTACGAACTTGATCACTTGATGGTGCCCCGGAAAGGAACTATGGCACTTATATTTCCCAAGTGAGCTTACCCGGCATTTCCACGAGAGTCTAACCACAAAAGGAATACCTTGAACCTGCCTGCGAATGCACAGAGTAGGAGGAAATCTTTACCCGCATGCTACGAATTTGATCTCTTGAAGGTGCCCCGGAAAGGAACTCTGGCACTTGTACTTCTCAAGTGAGCTTAGCCGGCCTCTCCACGAGAGTGTAACCACAAAACAACACCTTGAAGCTGCCTGCGAATGCACAACTTAGGAGGAAAGCTTTACCCGCATGCTACGAATTTGGTCACTTGATGGTGCCCCGGAAAGGTACTCTGGAACTTGTACTTCCCAAGTGAGCTTAGCTGGCATCTCCACTAGACTGTATCCACAAAATGAACACCTTCAAGCTGGCTGCGACTGCACAGCTTAGGAGTAAAGCGGTACCCGCATGCAACGAATTTGACCTCTTGATGGTGCCCCGGAAAGGAACTCTGGCACTTGTACTTCCCAAGTGAGCTTAGGTGGCATCCCCACGAGACTTTATCCACAAAATGAACACCTTCAGGCTGGCTGCGAATGCCCAGCTTAGGAGGAAAGGGGTACCCGCATGCTACGAATTTGATCTCTTGATGGTGCCCCGGAAAGGACCTCTGGCACTTGTCCTTCTCAAGTGATCTTAGCCGGCCTCTCCACGAGAGTGGAACCACAAAACAACACCTTGAAGCTGCCTGTGAATGCACAGCTTAGGAGGAAAGCTTTACCCGCATGCTACGAATTTCATCTGTTGATGGTGCCCCGGAAAGGAACTCTGGCACATGTACTTCCCAAGAAAGCTTCGCCAGCATCTCCACGAGAGTCTATCCACAAATGGAACTCCTTGAACCTGGCTGTGAATGCACAGCTTAAGAGGAAAGCAGTACCCGCATGCTACAAATTTGATCGCTTCATGGGGCCCCGGAAAGGAACTCTGGCACTTGTACATCTCAAGAGAGGTTAGCTGGCATCTTCACGAGAGTCTAACCACAAATTGAACACCTTGAACCTGGCTGCGAATGCACAGCGTAGGAGGAAACCTTTACCCGCATGCTGCGAATTTGATCCCTTGATGGTGCCCTGGAAAGGAACTCTGGCACTTCTACTTCCCAAGTGAGCTTAGCCGGCATCTCCACGAGACTCTATCCACAAAATGAACACCTTCAATCTGGCTGCGAATGCACAGATTAGGAGGAAAGCGCTACCCGCATGCTACGAATTTGATCTCTTGATGGTGCCCCGGAAAGGAACTCTGGTACTTGTACTTCCCAAGTGAGCTTCGCCGGCATCCCCACGAGACTCTATGCACAAAATGAACACCTTCAAACTGGCTGCGAATGCACAGCTTAGGAGGAAAGCGGTACCCGCATGCTACGCATTTGACATCTTCATGGTGCCCCGGAAAGGAACTCTGGCACTTGTACTTCCCAAGTGAGCTTAGCCGGCATCCCCACGAGACTCTATCCACAAAATGAACACCTTCAGGCTGGCTGCGAATGCACAGCGTAGGAGGAAACCTTTAACCGCATGCAACGAATTTGATGTCTAGATGGTGCCCCGGAAAGGAACTCTGGCACTTGTACTTCTCAAGTGAGCTTAGCCGATTTTCCACGAGAGCCTAACCACAAAAGGAACACATTGAAGCTGGCTGCGAATGCACAGCTTAGGAGAAAAGCTTTACCCACATGCTACTAATTTGATCTCTTGATGGTGCCCTGGAAAGGAACTCTTGCACTTGTTCTTCCTAAGTGAGCTTAGACGGCATTTCCACGAGAGTCTAACCACAAAAGGAACACCTTGAACCTGCCTGCGAATGCACAGAGTATGAAGAATTCTGTACCTGCATGCCACGAATTTGATCTCTTGATGGTGCCCCGGAAATGAACTCTGGCACTTGTACTTCTAACGTGAGCTTATCCGGCCTCTCCACGAGAGTGTAACCACAAAACAACACCTTAAAGCTGCCTGCGAATGCACAGCTTAGGAGGAAAGCGGTACCCGCATGCTACGAATTTGATCACTTGATGGTGCCCCGTAAAGGAACTCTGGCACTTGTACTTCTCAAGTGAGCTTAGCCGGCATCTCCACGAGAGTCTAACCACAAAAGCAATACCTTGAAGCTGGCTGCGAATGCACAGCTTCTGAGGAAAGCTTTACCTGCATGCTTCGAAGTTGATCCCTTGATGGTGCCCCGGAAAATAACTCTGGCACTTGTACTTCCCAAGTGAGTTTAGCCGGCATCTGAACGAGAGTCTATCCACAAATGGAACACCTTAAAGCTAGCTGCGAATGCACAGCTGAGGAGTAAAGCTTTACCTGCATGCTATGAATTTGATCTCTTGATGGTGGCCAGGAAAGGAACTGTGGCACTTGTACTTCTCCAGTGAGCTTAGCCGGGATTTCCACGAGAGTATAACAACAAAAGCAACAACTTGAAGCTGGCTGCTAATGCACAGCTTAGGAGGAAAGCTTTACCCTCATGCTACGAATTTGATCTGTTGATGGTACCCTGGAAAGGAACTCTGGCACTTGTACTTCCCAAGTGAGCTTAGCCGGCATCTCCACGAGACTGTAATCACAAAATGAACACCTTCAAGCTGGCTGAGAATGCACAGCTTAGGAGGAAAGCGGTACCGCATGCTACGAATTTGATCTCTTGATGGTGCCCCGGAAAGGAACTCTGGCACTTGTACTTCCCAAGTGAGCTTAGCCGGCATCTCCACGAGACTGTATCCACAAAATGAACACCTTCAAGCTGGCTGCGAATGCACAGCATAGGAGGAAAGCAGTACCCGTATGCTATGAATTTGATCTCTTCATGGTGCCCCGGAAAGGAACTCTGGCACTTGTACTTCTCAAGTGAGCTTAGCCGGCATCTCCACGAGAGTCTAACCACAAAAGCAACACCTGGAAGCTGGCTGGGAATGCACAGCTTAGGAGGAAAGATTTACCCGCATGCTACGAAGTTGATCTCTTGATGGTGCCCCGGAAAGGAACTCTGGCACTTGTACTTCCCAAGTGAGCTTAGCCGGCATCTCCACGAGACTGTATCCACAAAATGAACACCTTCAAGCTGGCTGCGAATGCACAGCTTAGGAGGAAAGCGGTACCCGCATGCTACGAATTTGATCTCTCGATGGTGCCCCGGAAAGGAACTCTGGCACTTGTACTTTTCACGTGAGCTTAGCCGATTTTCCACGAGAGCCTAACCACAAAAGGAACACATTGAAGCTGGCTGCGAATGCACAGCTTAGGAGAAAAGCTTTACCCACATGCTACGAATTTGATCTCTTGATGGTGCCCTGGAAAGGAACTCTGGCACTTGTTCTTCCTAAGTGAGCTTAGACGGCATTTCCACGAGAGTCTAACAACAAAAGGAACACCTTTAACCTGCCTGCGAATGCACAGAGTAGTAGGAAATCTTTACCCGCATGCTACGAATTTCATCTGTGGCTGGTGCCCCAGAAAGGAACTCTGGCACTTGTACTTCCCAAGAAAGCTTCGCCAGCATCTCCACGAGAGTCTATCCACAAATGGAACTCCTTGATGCTGGCTGCGAATGCACAGCTTAGGAAGAATGGAGTACCCGCATGCTACAAATTTGATATCTTCATGGTGCCCTGGAAAGGAACTCTGGCACTTGTACTTCTCAAGTGAGCTTAGCCGGCATCTCCACGAGAGTCTAACCACAAATGGAACACCTTGAACCTGGTTGCGAATGCACAGCGTAGGTGGAAACCTTTACCCGCATGCTACGAATTTGATTTCTTGATTGTGCCCAGGAAAGGAACTCTGGCACTTGTACTTCTCAAGTGAGCTTATCCGGCCTCTCCACGAGAGTATAACCACAAAACAACACCTTGAAGCTGCCTGCGAATGCACAGCTTAGGAGGAAAGCTTTACCCGCATGCTGCGAATTTGATCCCTTGATGGTGCCCTGGAAAGGAACTCTGGAACTTGTACTTCCCAAGTGAGCTTAGCCTGCATTTCCACGAGAGTCTAACGGCAAAAGGAACACCTTGAACCTGCCTGCGAATGCACAGCTTAGGAGGAAAGCTTTACCGGCATGCTGTGAATTTGATCTCCTGATGGTGCCCTGGAAAGGAACTCTGGCACTTGTACTTCCCAAGTGAGCTTAGCCGGCATCTCCACGATACTCTATCCACAAAATGAACACCTTCAAGCTGGCTGCGAATGCACAGCTTAGGAGGAAAGCGGTACCCGCATGCTAGGAATTTGATATCTTGATGGTGCCCCGGAAAGGAACTCTGGGACTTGTACTTCCCAAGTGAGCTTAGCCGGCATCTCCAGGAGAGTCTAACCAAAAAAGGAACACCTTAAACCTGGCTGCGAATGCACAGCATAGGAGGAAACCTTTACCCGCATGCAACGAATTTGATCTCTTGATGGTGCCCCGGAAAGGAAGTCTGGCACTTGTACTTATCAAGTGATTTTAGCCGGAATTTCCACGAGAGTCTAACAACAAAAGGAACACTTTGA
The DNA here is from genome assembly GCF_026419965.1 of Kogia breviceps. Lineage (NCBI taxonomy): Eukaryota > Metazoa > Chordata > Mammalia > Artiodactyla > Physeteridae > Kogia > Kogia breviceps. The sequence continues at coordinate 100,068,079 of NC_081317.1, forward strand.
AGCTGGCTGCGTATGCACAGCTTAGGAGGAAAGATTTACCTGCATGCTACGAAGTTGATCTCTTGATTGTGCACCAGGAAGGAACTCTGGCATTTGTACTTCCCAAGTGAGCTTAGCCGGCATCTCCACGAGAGTCTAACCACAAAAGGAACACCTTGAACCTGCCTGCGAATGCACAGAGTAGGAGGAATTCTTTACCCGCATGCTACGAATTTGATCTCTTGATGGTGCCCCGGAAATGCACTCTGGCACTTGTACTTCTCAAGTGAACTTAGCCGGCCTCTCCACGAGAGTGTAACCACAAAACCACACCTTGAAGCTGCCTGCGAATGCACAGCGTAGGAGGAAACCGTTACCCGCATGCTACAAATTTGATCTCTTGATGGTGCCCCGGAAATGAACTCTGGCACCTGTACTTCCCAAGTGAGCTTAGCCGGGATCCCCACGAGACTCTATCCACAAAATGAACACCTTCAGGCTGGTTGCGAAGGCCCAGCCTAGGAGGAAAGCGGTACCCGCATGCTACGAATTTGATCACTTGATGGTGCCCCGGAAAGGAACTGTGGCACTTGTACTTCCCAAGTGAGCTTAGCCGGCATCCCCACGACACTATATCCACAAAACGAAAACCTTCAGGCTGGCTGCGAATGCCCAGCTCAGGAGGAATGCGGTACACCCATGCTACGAATTTGATCTCTTGATGGTGCCCCGGAAAGGAACTCTGGCACTTGTATTTGCCAAGTGAGCTTAGCCGGCATGCCCACGAGACTCTATCCACAAAATGAACACCTTCAACCTGCCTGCGAATGCATAGTTTAGGAGGAAAGCGGTACCCGCATGCTACGAATTTCATCTGTTGATGGTGCCCCGGAAAGGAACTCTGGCACTTGTACTTCCCAAGTAAGCTTAGCCAGCATCTCCACGAGAGTCTATCCACAAATGGAACACCTTGAAGCTGGCTGCGAATGCATAGCTCAGGAGTAAAGCGGTACCCGCATGCTACGAATTTGATCTGTTGATGCTGCCCCGGAAATGAACTCTGGCACTTGTAGTTCTCAAGTGAGCTTAGCCGGCATCTCCACGAGAGTCTAACCACAAAAGCAACACCTTGAAGCTGGCTGCGAATGCACAGCTTAGGAGGAAACCTTTACCCGCATGCTACAAAGTTGATCCCTTGATGGTGCCCCGGAAAAGAACTCTGGCACTTGTACTTCCCAAGTGAGTTTAGCCGGATCTGCACGAGAGTCTGTCCACAAATGGAACACCTTAAAGCTGGCTGCGAATGCACAGCTTAAGAGGAAAGCTTTACCCGCATGCTATGAACTTGATCTCCTGATGGTGCCCCGGAAAGGAACTCTGGCACTTGTACTTCTCAAGTGAGCCTATCCGGCATTTCCACGAGAGTATAACCACAAAGCAACACCTTGAAGCTGGCTGCGAATGCACAGCTTAGGAGGAAATCTTTACCCGCATGCTACGAATTTCATCTTTTGATGATCCCCCAGAAAGGACCTCTGGCACTTGTACTTCCCAAGTAAGCTTAGCCAGGATCTCCACGCGAGTTTATCCACAAATGGAAGTCCTTGAAGCTAGCTGTGATTGCACAGCTTAGGAGGAAAGCAGTACCCGCATGCTACGAATTTGATCTCTTCATTGTCCCCCCGAAGGTAACTCTGGCACTTGTACTTCTCAAGTGAGCTTAGCCGGCATTTCCACGAGAGTATAATAACAAAAGCAACACCTTGAAGCTGGCTGCTAATGCACAGCTTAGGAGGAAAGCTTTACCCTCATGCTACGAATTTGATCTGTTGATGGTGCCCTGGAAAGGAACTCTGGCACTTGAACTTCCCAAGTGAGCTTATCCGGCATCTCCACGAGACTGTACCCACAAAATGAACACCTTCAATCTGGCTGCGAATGCACAGCTTAGGAGGAAAGCGGTACCCACATGCTACGAATTTGATCTCTTGATGGTGCCCCGTAAAGGAACTCTGGCACTTGTACTTCCCAAGTGAGCTTAGCCGGCATCTCCACGAGAGTCTAACCACAAAAGCAACACCTTGAAGCTGGCTGCGAATGCACAGCTTAGGAGGAAAGCTTTACCCGCATGCTACGAATTTGATCTCTTTATGGTGCCCCGGAAAGGAACTCTGGCACTTGTCCATCTCAAGTGAGCTTAGCCGTCATATCCCGGAGAGTCTAACCACAAAAGCAACACCTTGCAGCTGAATGTGTATGCACAGCTTAGGAGGAAATTTTTACCCGCATGCTACGAATTTCATCTGTTGATGGTGCCCCGGAAAGGAACTCTGGCATTTGAACTTCCCAAGTGAGCTTAGCCAGCATCGACACGAGAGTCTAACCACAAAAGGAAAACCTTGAACCTGCCGGCGAATGCACAGAGTAGGAGGAATTCTTTACCCGCATGCTACGAATTTGATCTCTTGATGGTGCCCCGGAAATGAACTCTGCCACTTGTACTTCTCAAGTGAGCTTAGCCGGCTTCTCCACGAGAGTGTAACCACAAAACCACACCTTGAAGCTGCCTGCGAATGCACAGCTTAGGAGGAAAGCGGTACCCGCATGCTACGAATTTGATCACTTGATGGTGCCCCGGAAAGGAACTATGGCATTTGTACTTCTGAATTGAGCTTAGCCCCCCTCTCCACCAGAGTATAACCCCAAAAGGAACACCTTGAACCTGGCTGCGAATGCACAGCGTAGGAGGAAACCGTTACCCGCATGCTACAAATTTGATCTGTTGATGGTGCCCCGGATAGGAACTCTGGCACTTGTATTTTCCAAGTGAGGTTAGCCGGCATGCCCATGAGACTCTATCCACAAAATGAACACCTTCAAGCTGCCTGCGAAAGCACAGCTTAGGAGGAAAGCGGTACCCGCATGCTACGAATTTCATCTTTTGATGGTCCCCCAGAAAGGACCTCTGGCACTTGTAATTCCCAAGTAAGCTTAGCCAGGATCTCCACGCGAGTTTATCCACAAATGGAACTCCTTGAAGCTGGCTGTGAATGCACAGCTTAGGAGGAAAGCAGTACCCGCATGCTACGAATTTGATCTCTTCATTGTCCCCCGGAAGGTAACTCTGGCTCTTGTACTTCTCAAGTGAGCCTAGCAAGCATTTCCACGAGAGTATATCCACAAAGCAACACCTTGAAGATGGCTTCGAATGCACAGCTTAGGAGGAAAACTTTACACACATGCTATGAATTTGATCTGTTGATGGTGCCCCGGAAAGGAACTCTGGCACTTGTTCTTCTCAAGTGAGCTTAGCCGGCATTTACACGAGAGTCTAACCACAAAAGGAACACCTTGAACCTGCCTGCGAATGCACAGAGTAGGAGGAAATCTTTACCCGCATGCTACGAATTTCATCTGTTGATGGTGCCCCGGAAAGGAACTCTGGCACTTGTACTTCCCAAGTAAGCTTAGCCAGGATCTCCACGCGAGTTTATCCACAAATGGAACTCCTTGAAGCTGGCTGTGAATGCACAGATTAGGAGGAAAGCGGTACCCGCATGATACGAATTTGATCGCTTAATGGTGCCCCGTAAAGGAACTCTGGCACTTGTACTTCTCAAGTGAGCTTAGCCGGCATCTCCACGAGAGTCTAACCACAAAAGCAACACCTTCAAGATGGCTGCGAATGCACAGCTTAGGAGGAAAGCTTTACCTGCATGCTTCGATGTTGATCCCTTGATGGTGCCCCGGAAAAGAACTCTGGCACTTGTACTTCCCAAGTGAGTTTCGCCGGCATCTGCACGAGAGTCTATCCACAAATGGAACACCTTAAAGCTGGCTGCGAATGCACAGCTGAGGAGTAAAGCTTTACCCGCATGCTATGAATTTGATCTCTTGATGGTGGCCAGGAAAGGAACTGTGGCACTTGTACTTCTCCAGTGAGCTTAGCCGGGATTTCCACGAGAGTATAACAACAAAAGCAACACCTTGAAGCTGGCTGCTAATGCACAGCATAGGAGGAAAGCTTTACCCTCATGCTACGAATTTGATCTGTTGATGGTACCCTGGAAAGGAACTCTGGCACTTGTACTTCCCAAGTGAGCTTAGCCGGCATCTCCACGAGACTGTATCCACAAAATGAACACCTTCAAGCTGGCTGCGAATGCACAGCTTAGGAGGAAAGCGGTACCCGCATGCTACGAATTTGATCTCTTGATGGTGCGCTGGAAAGGAACTCTGGCACTTGTACTTCCCAAGTGAGCTTAGCCGGCATCTCCACGAGACTGTATCCACAAAATGAACACCTTCAAGCTGGCTGCGAATGCACAGCATAGGAGGAAAGCAGTACTCGTATGCTACGAATTTGATCTCTTCATGGTGCCCCGGAAAGGAACTCTGGCACTTGTACTTCTCAAGTGAGCTTAGCTGGCATCTCCACGAGACTCTAACCACAAAAGCAACACATGGAAGCTGGCTGCGAATGCACAGCTTAGGAGGAAAGATTTACCCGCATGCTACGAAGTTGATCTATTGATGGTGCCCCGGAAAGGAACTCTGGCAGTTTTACTTCCCAAGTGAGCTTAGCCGGCATCTACATGAGAGTCTATCCACAAATGAAACACCTTGAAGCTGGCTGCAAATGCACAGTTTAGGAGGAAAGCTTTACCCGCATGCTACGAATTTGATCTCTTGATGGTGCCCTGGAAAGGAACTCTGGCACTTGTACTTCTCAAGTGATCTTAGCCGTCATCTCCCGGAGATTCTAACCACAAAAGCAACACCTTGCAGCTGGCTGTGAATGCACAGCTTAGGAGGAAAGTTTTACCCGTATGCTACGAATTTGATCTGTTGATGGTGCGCTGGAAAAGAACTCTGGCATTTGAACTTCCAAAGTGAGCTTAGCCGGCATCTACACGAGAGTCTAACCACAAAAGGAACACCTTGAACCTGCCTGCGAATGCACAGAGTAGGAGGAATTCTTTACCCGCATGCTACAAATTTGATCTCTTGATGGTGCCCCGGAAAGGAACTCTGGCACTTGTACTTCTCAAGTGAGCTTAGCCGGCCTCTCCACGAGAGTGTAACCACAAAACCACACCTTGAACCTGCCTGCGAATGCACAGCTTAGGAGGAAAGCGGTACCCGCATGCTACGAATTTGATCACTTGATGGTGCCCCGGAAACGAACTCTGGCATTTGTACTTCTCAAGTGAGCTTAGCCGGCCTCTCCACGAGAGTATAACCCCTAAAGGAACACCTTGAACCTGGCTGCGAATGCACAGCGTAGGAGGAAACCGTTACCCGCATGCTACAAATTTGATCTCTTGATGGTGCCCCGGAAATGAACTCTGGCACTAGTACTTCCCAAGTGAGCTTAGCCGGGATCCCCACGAGACTCTATCCACAAAATGAACACCTACAGGCTGGCTGTGTATGCCCAGCCTAGGAGGAAATCGGTATCCGCATGCTACGAATTTGATCACTTGATGGTGCTCCGGAAAGGAGCTCTGGCACTTGTACTTCTCAAGTGAGCTTAGCCGGCATCTCCAGGAGAGTCAAACCACAAAAGCAACACCTTGAAGCTGGCTGCGAATGCACAGCATAGGAGGAAAGATTTACCCGCATCCTACGAATTTGATCTCTTGATGGTGCCCAGGAAAGGAACTCTGGCACTTGTACTTCCCAAGTGAGCTTAGCCGGAATCTGCACGAGAGTCTATCCACAAATGAAACAACTTGAGGCTGGCTGCAAATGCACAGCTTAGGAGGAAAGCTTTACCCGAATGCTTCGAATTTGATCTCTTGATGGTGCCCCGGAAAGGAACTCTGGCACTTGTACTTCCCAAGTGAGCTTAGCCAGGATCTCCACGCGAGTTTATCCACAAATGGAACTCCTTGAAGCTGGCTGTGAATGCACAGATTAGGAGCAAAGCGGTACCCGCATGATACGAATTTGATCTCTTAATGGTGCCCCGTAAAGGAACTCTGGCACTTGTACTTCTCAAGTGAGCTTAGCCGGCATCTCCACGAGAGTCTAACCACAAAAGCAACACCTTCAAGATGGCTGCGAATGCACAGCTTAGGAGGAAAGCTTTACCTGCATGCTTCGATGTTGATCCCTTGATGGTGCCCCGGAAAAGAACTCTGGCACTTGTACTTCCCAAGTGAGTTTCGCCGGCATCTGCACGAGAGTCTATCCACAAATGAAACAACTTGAGGCTGGCTGCAAATGCACAGCTTAGGAGGAAAGCTTTACCCGAATGCTACGAATTTGATCTCTTGATGGTGCCCCGGAAAGGAACTCTGGCATTTGTACTTCCCAAGTGAGCTTAGCCGGCATTTCCACAAGAGTCTAACCACAAAAAGAACACCTTGAACCTGCCTGAGAATGCACAGAGTAGGAGGAATTCTTTACCCGCATGCTACGAATTTGATCTCTTGATGGTGCCGCGGAAATGAACTCTGGCACTTGTACTTCTCAAGTGAGCTTACCCCGCCTCTCCACGAGAGTGTAACCACAAAACAACACCTTGAAGCTGCCTGCGAATGCACAGCTTAGGAGGAAAGCTTTACCAGCAACCTACGAATTTGATCTCTATATGGTGCCCCGGAAAGGAACTCTGGCACTTGTATTTCCCAGGTGAGCTTAGCCGGCATGCCCACGGGAGTCTAACCACAAATGGAACACCTCGAACCTGTTTGCGAATGCACAGCCTAGGAGGAAACCGTTACCCGCATGCTACGAATTTGATGTCTTGATGCTGCCCCGGAAATGAACACTGGCACTTGTACATCCCAAGTCAGTTTAGCTGGCATCTGCACGAGAGTCTATCCACAAATGAAACACCTTGAACCTGGCTGCGAATGCACAGCTTAGTAGGAAAGCTTTACCCGCATCCTACGAATTTGATCTCTTGATGGTGCCCCAGAAAGGAACTCTGGCACTTGTACGTCTCAAGTGAGCTTAGCCGGCATTTCCACGAGAGTATAACCACAAAAGCAACACCTTGAAGCTGGCTGCTAATGCACAGCTTAGGAGGAAAGCTTTACCCTCATGCTACGAATTTGATCTGTTGACGGTGCCCTGGAAAGGAACTCTGGCACTTGTACTTCCCAAGTGAGCTTAGCCGGCATCTCCACGAGACTGTATCCACAAAATGAACACCTTCAAGCTGGCTGCGAATGCACAGCTTAGGAGGAAAGCGGTACCCGCATGCTACGAATTTGATCTCTTGATGGTGCCCAGGAAAGGAACTCTGGCACTTGTACTTCCCAAGTGAACTTAGCTGGCATCCCCACGAGACTCTATCCACAAAATGAACACCTTCAGGCTGGCTGCGAATGCACAGCGTAGGAGGAAACCTTTACCCGCATGCAACGAATTTGATCTCTTGATGGTGCACCGGAAAGGAACTCTGGCACTTGTCCTTCTCAAGTGAGCTTAGCCGGCATTTCCATGAGAGTCTAACCACAAAAGGAACACCTTGAAGCTGGCTGCGAATGCACAGCTTAGGAGAAAAGATTTACCCGAATGCTATGAATTTGATCTCTTGATGGTGCCCCGGAAAGGAACTCTGGCACTTGTTCTTCCCAAGTGAGCTTAGCAGGCATTTCCACGAGAGTCTATCCACAAAAGGAACACCTTTAACCTGCCTGCGTATGCACAGAGTGGGAGGAAATCTTTACCCGCATGCTACGAATTTCATCTGTTGATGGTGCCCTGGAAAGGAACTCTGGCAGTTGTACTTCCCAAGAAAGCTTCGCCAGCATCTCCACGAGAGTCTATCCACAAGTGGAACTCCTTGAAGCTGGCTGCGAATGCACAGCTTAGGAGGAAAGCACTACCCGCATGACACGAATTTGATCTCTTCATGGTGCCCCGGAAAGGAACTCTGGCACTTGTACTTCCCAAGTGAACTTAGCCCGCATCTGCACGAGAGTCTATCCACAAATGGAACACCTTGAAGCTGCCTGCGAATGCACAGCTTGGGAGGAAATCTTTTCCCGCATGCTACGAATTTGATCTCTTGATGGTGCCCCGGAAATCAACTCTGGCACTTGTACTTCCCAAATGAGCTTAGCCGGCATCCCCACGAGACTCTATCCACAAAATGAACACCTTCAGGCTGTCTGCGAATGCACAGCGTAGGAGGAAACATTTACCGGCATGCAACGAATTTGATCTCTTGATGGTGCCCCGGAAATGAACTCTGGCACTTGTACTTCTCAAGTGAGCTTAGCCGGCATTTCCACGAGAGTCTAACCACAAAAGGAACACCTTGAACCTGGCTGCGAATGCACAGCGTAGGAGGAAACCTTTACCCGCATGCTACGAATTTAATCACATGATTGTGCCCAGGAAAGGAACTCTGGCAGTTGTACTTCTCAAGTGAACTTAGCCAGCCTCTCCACGATAGTATAACCATAAAACAACACCTTGAAGCTGCCTGCGAATTCACAGCTTAGGAGGAAAGCTTTTCCCGCATGCTACGAATTTGACCTCTTCATGGTGCCCCGGAATTGAACTCTGGCACTTCTACTTCCCAAGTGAGCTTAGCCGGCATCTCCACGAGACTCTATCCACAAAATGAACACCTTCAAGCTGGCTGCGAATGCACAGATTAGGAGGAAAGCGGTACCCGCATGCTACGAATTTGATCTCTTGATGGTGCCCCGGAAAGGAACTCTGGCACTTGTACTTCCCAAGTGAGCTTCGCCGGCATCCCCACGAGACTCTATGCACAAAATGAACACCTTCAAACTGGCTGTGAATGCACAGCTTAGGAGGAAAGCGGTACCCGCATGCTACGAATTTGACCTCTTCATGGTGCCCCGGAAAGGAACTCTGGCACTTGTACTTCCCAAGTGAGCTTAGCCGGCATCCCCACGAGACTCTATCCACAAAATGAACACCTTCAGGCTGGCTGCCAATGCACAGCGTAGGAGGAAACCTTTAACCGCATGCAACAAATTTGATCTCTAGATGGTGCCCCGGAAAGGAACTCTGGCACTTGTACTTCTCAAGTGAGCTTAGCCGATTTTCCACGAGAGCCTAACCACAAAAGGAACACATTGAAGCTGGCTGCGAATGCACAGCTTAGGAGAAAAGCTTTACCCACATGCTACGAATTTGATCTCTTCAAGGTGCCCTGGAAAGGAACTCTGGCACTTGTTCTTCCTAAGTGAGCTTAGACGGCATTTCCACGAGAGTCTAACCACAAAAGGAACACCTTTAAGCTGCCTGCGAATGCACAGAGTAGTAGGAAATCTTTACCCGCATGGTACGAATTTCATCTGTGGCTGGTGCCCCGGAAATGAACTCTGGCACTTGTACTTCTAACGTGAGCTTATCCGGACTCTCCACGAGAGTGTAACCACAAAACAACACCTTGAAGCTGCCTGCGAATGCACAGCTTAGGAGGAAAGCTTTACCTGCATGCTTCGAAGTTGATCCCTTGATGGTGTCCCGGAAAAGAACTCTGGCACTTGTACTTCCCAAGTGAGTTTAGCCGGCATCTGCACGAGAGTCTATCCACAAATGGAACACCTTAAAGCTGGCTGCGAATGCACAGCTGAGGAGTAAAGCTTTACCTGCATGCTACGAATTTGATCTCTTGATGGTGGCCAGGAAAGGAACTGTGGCACTTGTACTTCTCCAGTGAGCTTAGCCGGGATTTCCACGAGAGTATAACAACAAAAGCAACACCTGGAAGCTGGCTGCGAATGCACAGCTTAGGAGGAAAGATTTACCCGCATGCTACGAAGTTGATCTCTTGATGGTGCCCCGGAAAGGAACTCTGGCACTTGTACTTCTCAAGTGAGCTTAGCCGTCATCTCCCGGAGAGTCTAACCACAAAAGCAACACCTTGCAGCTGGCTGTGAATGCACAGCTTAGGAGGAAAGGTTTACCCGCATGCTAAAAATTTGATCTCTTGATGGTGCCCCGGAAAGGAACTCTGGCACTTGTACTTCTCAAGTGAGCTTAGCCGGCCTCTCCACGAGAGTGTAACCACAAAACCACACCTTGAACCTGCCTGCGAATGCACAGCTTAGGAGGAAAGCGGTACCCGCATGCTACGAATTTGATCACTTGATGGTGCCCCGGAAACGAACTCTGGCATTTGTACTTCTCAAGTGAGCTTAGCTGGCCTCTCCACGAGAGTATAACCACAAAAGGAACACCTTGAACCTGGCTGCGAATGCACAGCGTAGGAGGAAACCGTTACCCGCATGCTACAAATTTCATCTCTTGATGGTGCCCCGGAAATGAACTCTGGCACTAGTACTTCCCAAGTGAGCTTAGCCCGGATCCCCACGAGACTCTATCCACAAAATGAACACCTTCAGGCTGGCTGTGTATGCCCAGCCTAGGAGGAAATCGCTATCCGCATGCTACGAATTTGATCTCTTGATGGTGCCCCGGAAAGGAGCTCTGGCACTTGTACTTCTCAAGTGAGCTTAGCCGGCATCTCCAGGAGAGTCAAACCACAAAAGCAACACCTTGAAGCTGGCTGCGAATGCACAGCTTAGGAGGAAAGATTTACCCGCATCCTACGAATTTGATCTCTTGATGGTGCCCCGGAAAGGAACTCTGGCACTTGTACTTCCCACGTGAGCTTAGCCGGAATCTGCAGGAGAGTCTATCCACAAATGAAACAACTTGAGGCTGGCTGCGAATGCACAGCTTAGGAGGAAAGCTTTACCCGCATGCTACGAATTTGATCTGTTGATGGTGCCCCGGAAAGGAACTCTGGCATTTGTACTTCCCAAGTGAGCTTAGCCGGCATTTCCACAAGAGTCTAACCACAAAAAGAACACCTTGAACCTGCCTGCGAATGCACAGAGTAGGAGGAATTCTTTACCCGCATGCTACAAATTTGATCTCTTGATGGTGCAGCGGAAATGAACTCTGGCACTTGTACTTCTCAATTGAGCTTAGCCCGCCTCTCCACGAGAGTGTAACCACAAAACAACACCTTGAAGCTGCCTGCGAATGCACAGCTTAGGAGGAAAGCTTTACCCGCGTGCTACGAATTTGGTCACATGATGGTGCCCCGGAAAAGAACTCTGGCACTTGTACTTCCCAAGTGAGCTTAGCTGGCATCTCCACGAGACACTGCCCACAAAATGAACACCTTCAAGCTGGCTGCGAATGCACAGATTGGGAGGAAATCGGTACCCGCATGCAACGAATTTGATCTCTTAACGGTGCCCCGGTAAGGAACTCTGGCACTTGTACTTCCCAAGTGAGCTTAGCCGGCATCCCCACGAGACTCTATCCACAAAATGAACACCTTGAAGCTGGCTGCGAATGCACAGCTTAGGAGGAAAGCCATACCCGCATGCTACGAATTTGATCTCTTGATGGTACCCCGGAAAGGAACTCTGGCACTTGTACTTCCAAATTGAGCTTAGCCGGCATCCCCACGAGACTCTATCCACAAAAAGAACACCTTCAGGCTGGCTGCGAGTGCACAGCTTAGGATGAAAGCAGTACCCGCTTGCTACTAATTTGATCTCTTCATGGTGCCCCGGAAAGGAACTCTGGCACTTGTACTTCTCAAGTGGGCTTAGCCGGCATCTCCACGAGAGTCTAACCACAAATGGAACACCTTGAACCTGGCTGCGAATGCACAGCGTAGGAGGAAACCTTTACCCGAACGCTACGAATTTGATCTCTTGATGGTGCCCAGGAAAGGAACTCTGGCACTTGTACTTCTCAAGTGAGCTTAGCCGGCCTCTCCACGACAGTATAACCACAAAACAACACCTTGAAGCTGCCTGCGACTGCACAGCTTAGGAGGAAAGCTTTACCCGCATGCTACGAATTTGATCTCTTGAAGGTGCCCTGCAAAGGAACTCTGGCACTTGTACTTCTCAAGTGAGCTTAGCCGGCCTCTCCACGAGAGTGTAACCACAAAACAACACCTTGAAGTTGCCTGCGAATGCACAGCTTAGGAGGAAAGCTTTACCCGCGTGCTACGAATTTGGTCACATGATGGTGCCCCGGAAAGGAACTCTGGCACTTGTACTTCCCAAGTGAGCTTAGCTGGCATCTCCACGAGACACTACCCACAAAATGAACACCTTCAAGCTGGCTGCGAATGCACAGATTGGGAGGAAATCGGTACCCGCATGCAACGAATTTGATCTCTTAACGGTGCCCCGGTAAGGAACTCTGGCACTTGTACTTCCCAAGTGAGCTTAGCCGGCATCCCCACGAGACTCTATCCACAAAATGAACACCTTCAGGCTGGCTGCGAATGCACAGCGTAGGAGGAAAGCAGTACCCGCATGCTACGAATTTGATCTCTTGATGGTGCCCAGGAAAGGAACTCTGGCACTTGTACTTCTCAAGTGAGCTTAGCCGGCATCTCCACGAGAGTATAACCACAAATGGAACACCTTGAAGCTGGCTGCGAATGCACAGCTTAGGAGAAAATTTTTACACGCATGCTACAAACTTGATCTCTTGATGGTGCCCCGGAAAGGAACTCTGGCACTTGTACTTCCCAAGTGAGCTTAGCCAGGATCTCCATGCGAGTTTATCCACAAATGGAACTCCTTGAAGCTGGCTGTGAATGCACAGATTAGGAGCAAAGCGGTACCCGCATGCTACGAATTTCATCTGTTGATGGTGCCCCGGAAAGGAACTCTGGCATTTGAACTTCCCAAGTGAGCTTAGCCAGCATCGACACGAGAGTCTAACCACAAAAGGAAAACCTTGAACCTGCCGGCGAATGCACAGAGTAGGAGGAATTCTTTACCCGCATGCTACGAATTTGATCTCTTGATGGTGCCCCGGAAATGAACTCTGCCACTTGTACTTCTCAAGTGAGCTTAGCCGGCTTCTCCACGAGAGTGTAACCACAAAACCACACCTTGAAGCTGCCTGCGAATGCACAGCTTAGGAGGAAAGCGGTACCCGCATGCTACGAATTTGATCACTTGATGGTGCCCCGGAAAGGAACTATGGCATTTGTACTTCTGAATTGAGCTTAGCCCCCCTCTCCACCAGAGTATAACCCCAAAAGGAACACCTTGAACCTGGCTGCGAATGCACAGCGTAGGAGGAAACCGTTACCCGCATGCTACAAATTTGATCTGTTGATGGTGCCCCGGATAGGAACTCTGGCACTTGTATTTTCCAAGTGAGGTTAGCCGGCATGCCCATGAGACTCTATCCACAAAATGAACACCTTCAAGCTGCCTGCGAAAGCACAGCTTAGGAGGAAAGCGGTACCCGCATGCTACGAATTTCATCTTTTGATGGTCCCCCAGAAAGGACCTCTGGCACTTGTAATTCCCAAGTAAGCTTAGCCAGGATCTCCACGCGAGTTTATCCACAAATGGAACTCCTTGAAGCTGGCTGTGAATGCACAGCTTAGGAGGAAAGCAGTACCCGCATGCTACGAATTTGATCTCTTCATTGTCCCCCGGAAGGTAACTCTGGCTCTTGTACTTCTCAAGTGAGCCTAGCAAGCATTTCCACGAGAGTATATCCACAAAGCAACACCTTGAAGATGGCTTCGAATGCACAGCTTAGGAGGAAAACTTTACACACATGCTATGAATTTGATCTGTTGATGGTGCCCCGGAAAGGAACTCTGGCACTTGTTCTTCTCAAGTGAGCTTAGCCGGCATTTACACGAGAGTCTAACCACAAAAGGAACACCTTGAACCTGCCTGCGAATGCACAGAGTAGGAGGAAATCTTTACCCGCATGCTACGAATTTCATCTGTTGATGGTGCCCCGGAAAGGAACTCTGGCACTTGTACTTCCCAAGTAAGCTTAGCCAGGATCTCCACGCGAGTTTATCCACAAATGGAACTCCTTGAAGCTGGCTGTGAATGCACAGATTAGGAGGAAAGCGGTACCCGCATGATACGAATTTGATCGCTTAATGGTGCCCCGTAAAGGAACTCTGGCACTTGTACTTCTCAAGTGAGCTTAGCCGGCATCTCCACGAGAGTCTAACCACAAAAGCAACACCTTCAAGATGGCTGCGAATGCACAGCTTAGGAGGAAAGCTTTACCTGCATGCTTCGATGTTGATCCCTTGATGGTGCCCCGGAAAAGAACTCTGGCACTTGTACTTCCCAAGTGAGTTTCGCCGGCATCTGCACGAGAGTCTATCCACAAATGGAACACCTTAAAGCTGGCTGCGAATGCACAGCTGAGGAGTAAAGCTTTACCCGCATGCTATGAATTTGATCTCTTGATGGTGGCCAGGAAAGGAACTGTGGCACTTGTACTTCTCCAGTGAGCTTAGCCGGGATTTCCACGAGAGTATAACAACAAAAGCAACACCTTGAAGCTGGCTGCTAATGCACAGCATAGGAGGAAAGCTTTACCCTCATGCTACGAATTTGATCTGTTGATGGTACCCTGGAAAGGAACTCTGGCACTTGTACTTCCCAAGTGAGCTTAGCCGGCATCTCCACGAGACTGTATCCACAAAATGAACACCTTCAAGCTGGCTGCGAATGCACAGCTTAGGAGGAAAGCGGTACCCGCATGCTACGAATTTGATCTCTTGATGGTGCGCTGGAAAGGAACTCTGGCACTTGTACTTCCCAAGTGAGCTTAGCCGGCATCTCCACGAGACTGTATCCACAAAATGAACACCTTCAAGCTGGCTGCGAATGCACAGCATAGGAGGAAAGCAGTACTCGTATGCTACGAATTTGATCTCTTCATGGTGCCCCGGAAAGGAACTCTGGCACTTGTACTTCTCAAGTGAGCTTAGCTGGCATCTCCACGAGACTCTAACCACAAAAGCAACACATGGAAGCTGGCTGCGAATGCACAGCTTAGGAGGAAAGATTTACCCGCATGCTACGAAGTTGATCTATTGATGGTGCCCCGGAAAGGAACTCTGGCAGTTTTACTTCCCAAGTGAGCTTAGCCGGCATCTACATGAGAGTCTATCCACAAATGAAACACCTTGAAGCTGGCTGCAAATGCACAGTTTAGGAGGAAAGCTTTACCCGCATGCTACGAATTTGATCTCTTGATGGTGCCCTGGAAAGGAACTCTGGCACTTGTACTTCTCAAGTGATCTTAGCCGTCATCTCCCGGAGATTCTAACCACAAAAGCAACACCTTGCAGCTGGCTGTGAATGCACAGCTTAGGAGGAAAGTTTTACCCGTATGCTACGAATTTGATCTGTTGATGGTGCGCTGGAAAAGAACTCTGGCATTTGAACTTCCAAAGTGAGCTTAGCCGGCATCTACACGAGAGTCTAACCACAAAAGGAACACCTTGAACCTGCCTGCGAATGCACAGAGTAGGAGGAATTCTTTACCCGCGTGCTACAAATTTGATCTCTTGATGGTGCCCCGGAAAGGAACTCTGGCACTTGTACTTCTCAAGTGAGCTTAGCCGGCCTCTCCACGAGAGTGTAACCACAAAACCACACCTTGAACCTGCCTGCGAATGCACAGCTTAGGAGGAAAGCGGTACCCGCATGCTACGAATTTGATCACTTGATGGTGCCCCGGAAACGAACTCTGGCATTTGTACTTCTCAAGTGAGCTTAGCCGGCCTCTCCACGAGAGTATAACCCCTAAAGGAACACCTTGAACCTGGCTGCGAATGCACAGCGTAGGAGGAAACCGTTACCCGCATGCTACAAATTTGATCTCTTGATGGTGCCCCGGAAATGAACTCTGGCACTAGTACTTCCCAAGTGAGCTTAGCCGGGATCCCCACGAGACTCTATCCACAAAATGAACACCTACAGGCTGGCTGTGTATGCCCAGCCTAGGAGGAAATCGGTATCCGCATGCTACGAATTTGATCACTTGATGGTGCTCCGGAAAGGAGCTCTGGCACTTGTACTTCTCAAGTGAGCTTAGCCGGCATCTCCAGGAGAGTCAAACCACAAAAGCAACACCTTGAAGCTGGCTGCGAATGCACAGCATAGGAGGAAAGATTTACCCGCATCCTACGAATTTGATCTCTTGATGGTGCCCAGGAAAGGAACTCTGGCACTTGTACTTCCCAAGTGAGCTTAGCCGGAATCTGCACGAGAGTCTATCCACAAATGAAACAACTTGAGGCTGGCTGCAAATGCACAGCTTAGGAGGAAAGCTTTACCCGAATGCTTCGAATTTGATCTCTTGATGGTGCCCCGGAAAGGAACTCTGGCACTTGTACTTCCCAAGTGAGCTTAGCCAGGATCTCCACGCGAGTTTATCCACAAATGGAACTCCTTGAAGCTGGCTGTGAATGCACAGATTAGGAGCAAAGCGGTACCCGCATGATACGAATTTGATCTCTTAATGGTGCCCCGTAAAGGAACTCTGGCACTTGTACTTCTCAAGTGAGCTTAGCCGGCATCTCCACGAGAGTCTAACCACAAAAGCAACACCTTCAAGATGGCTGCGAATGCACAGCTTAGGAGGAAAGCTTTACCTGCATGCTTCGATGTTGATCCCTTGATGGTGCCCCGGAAAAGAACTCTGGCACTTGTACTTCCCAAGTGAGTTTCGCCGGCATCTGCACGAGAGTCTATCCACAAATGAAACAACTTGAGGCTGGCTGCAAATGCACAGCTTAGGAGGAAAGCTTTACCCGAATGCTACGAATTTGATCTCTTGATGGTGCCCCGGAAAGGAACTCTGGCATTTGTACTTCCCAAGTGAGCTTAGCCGGCATTTCCACAAGAGTCTAACCACAAAAAGAACACCTTGAACCTGCCTGAGAATGCACAGAGTAGGAGGAATTCTTTACCCGCATGCTACGAATTTGATCTCTTGATGGTGCCGCGGAAATGAACTCTGGCACTTGTACTTCTCAAGTGAGCTTACCCCGCCTCTCCACGAGAGTGTAACCACAAAACAACACCTTGAAGCTGCCTGCGAATGCACAGCTTAGGAGGAAAGCTTTACCAGCAACCTACGAATTTGATCTCTATATGGTGCCCCGGAAAGGAACTCTGGCACTTGTATTTCCCAGGTGAGCTTAGCCGGCATGCCCACGGGAGTCTAACCACAAATGGAACACCTCGAACCTGTTTGCGAATGCACAGCCTAGGAGGAAACCGTTACCCGCATGCTACGAATTTGATGTCTTGATGCTGCCCCGGAAATGAACACTGGCACTTGTACATCCCAAGTCAGTTTAGCTGGCATCTGCACGAGAGTCTATCCACAAATGAAACACCTTGAACCTGGCTGCGAATGCACAGCTTAGTAGGAAAGCTTTACCCGCATCCTACGAATTTGATCTCTTGATGGTGCCCCAGAAAGGAACTCTGGCACTTGTACGTCTCAAGTGAGCTTAGCCGGCATTTCCACGAGAGTATAACCACAAAAGCAACACCTTGAAGCTGGCTGCTAATGCACAGCTTAGGAGGAAAGCTTTACCCTAATGCTACGAATTTGATCTGTTGACGGTGCCCTGGAAAGGAACTCTGGCACTTGTACTTCCCAAGTGAGCTTAGCCGGCATCTCCACGAGACTGTATCCACAAAATGAACACCTTCAAGCTGGCTGCGAATGCACAGCTTAGGAGGAAAGCGGTACCCGCATGCTACGAATTTGATCTCTTGATGGTGCCCAGGAAAGGAACTCTGGCACTTGTACTTCCCAAGTGAACTTAGCTGGCATCCCCACGAGACTCTATCCACAAAATGAACACCTTCAGGCTGGCTGCAAATGCACAGCGTAGGAGGAAACCTTTACCCGCATGCAACGAATTTGATCTCTTGATGGTGCACCGGAAAGGAACTCTGGCACTTGTCCTTCTCAAGTGAGCTTAGCCGGCATTTCCATGAGAGTCTAACCACAAAAGGAACACCTTGAAGCTGGCTGCGAATGCACAGCTTAGGAGAAAAGATTTACCCGAATGCTATGAATTTGATCTCTTGATGGTGCCCCGGAAAGGAACTCTGGCACTTGTTCTTCCCAAGTGAGCTTAGCAGGCATTTCCACGAGAGTCTATCCACAAAAGGAACACCTTTAACCTGCCTGCGTATGCACAGAGTGGGAGGAAATCTTTACCCGCATGCTACGAATTTCATCTGTTGATGGTGCCCTGGAAAGGAACTCTGGCAGTTGTACTTCCCAAGAAAGCTTCGCCAGCATCTCCACGAGAGTCTATCCACAAGTGGAACTCCTTGAAGCTGGCTGCGAATGCACAGCTTAGGAGGAAAGCACTACCCGCATGACACGAATTTGATCTCTTCATGGTGCCCCGGAAAGGAACTCTGGCACTTGTACTTCCCAAGTGAACTTAGCCCGCATCTGCACGAGAGTCTATCCACAAATGGAACACCTTGAAGCTGCCTGCGAATGCACAGCTTGGGAGGAAATCTTTTCCCGCATGCTACGAATTTGATCTCTTGATGGTGCCCCGGAAATCAACTCTGGCACTTGTACTTCCCAAATGAGCTTAGCCGGCATCCCCACGAGACTCTATCCACAAAATGAACACCTTCAGGCTGTCTGCGAATGCACAGCGTAGGAGGAAACATTTACCGGCATGCAACGAATTTGATCTCTTGATGGTGCCCCGGAAATGAACTCTGGCACTTGTACTTCTCAAGTGAGCTTAGCCGGCATTTCCACGAGAGTCTAACCACAAAAGGAACACCTTGAACCTGGCTGCGAATGCACAGCGTAGGAGGAAACCTTTACCCGCATGCTACGAATTTAATCACATGATTGTGCCCAGGAAAGGAACTCTGGCAGTTGTACTTCTCAAGTGAACTTAGCCAGCCTCTCCACGATAGTATAACCATAAAACAACACCTTGAAGCTGCCTGCGAATTCACAGCTTAGGAGGAAAGCTTTTCCCGCATGCTACGAATTTGACCTCTTCATGGTGCCCCGGAATTGAACTCTGGCACTTCTACTTCCCAAGTGAGCTTAGCCGGCATCTCCACGAGACTCTATCCACAAAATGAACACCTTCAAGCTGGCTGCGAATGCACAGATTAGGAGGAAAGCGGTACCCGCATGCTACGAATTTGATCTCTTGATGGTGCCCCGGAAAGGAACTCTGGCACTTGTACTTCCCAAGTGAGCTTCGCCGGCATCCCCACGAGACTCTATGCACAAAATGAACACCTTCAAACTGGCTGTGAATGCACAGCTTAGGAGGAAAGCGGTACCCGCATGCTACGAATTTGACCTCTTCATGGTGCCCCGGAAAGGAACTCTGGCACTTGTACTTCCCAAGTGAGCTTAGCCGGCATCCCCACGAGACTCTATCCACAAAATGAACACCTTCAGGCTGGCTGCCAATGCACAGCGTAGGAGGAAACCTTTAACCGCATGCAACAAATTTGATCTCTAGATGGTGCCCCGGAAAGGAACTCTGGCACTTGTACTTCTCAAGTGAGCTTAGCCGATTTTCCACGAGAGCCTAACCACAAAAGGAACACATTGAAGCTGGCTGCGAATGCACAGCTTAGGAGAAAAGCTTTACCCACATGCTACGAATTTGATCTCTTCAAGGTGCCCTGGAAAGGAACTCTGGCACTTGTTCTTCCTAAGTGAGCTTAGACGGCATTTCCACGAGAGTCTAACCACAAAAGGAACACCTTTAAGCTGCCTGCGAATGCACAGAGTAGTAGGAAATCTTTACCCGCATGGTACGAATTTCATCTGTGGCTGGTGCCCCGGAAATGAACTCTGGCACTTGTACTTCTAACGTGAGCTTATCCGGACTCTCCACGAGAGTGTAACCACAAAACAACACCTTGAAGCTGCCTGCGAATGCACAGCTTAGGAGGAAAGCTTTACCTGCATGCTTCGAAGTTGATCCCTTGATGGTGTCCCGGAAAAGAACTCTGGCACTTGTACTTCCCAAGTGAGTTTAGCCGGCATCTGCACGAGAGTCTATCCACAAATGGAACACCTTAAAGCTGGCTGCGAATGCACAGCTGAGGAGTAAAGCTTTACCTGCATGCTACGAATTTGATCTCTTGATGGTGGCCAGGAAAGGAACTGTGGCACTTGTACTTCTCCAGTGAGCTTAGCCGGGATTTCCACGAGAGTATAACAACAAAAGCAACACCTGGAAGCTGGCTGCGAATGCACAGCTTAGGAGGAAAGATTTACCCGCATGCTACGAAGTTGATCTCTTGATGGTGCCCCGGAAAGGAACTCTGGCACTTGTACTTCTCAAGTGAGCTTAGCCGTCATCTCCCGGAGAGTCTAACCACAAAAGCAACACCTTGCAGCTGGCTGCGAATGCACAGCATAGGAGGAAAGATTTACCCGCATCCTACGAATTTGATCTCTTGATGGTGCCCAGGAAAGGAACTCTGGCACTTGTACTTCCCAAGTGAGCTTAGCCGGAATCTGCACGAGAGTCTATCCACAAATGAAACAACTTGAGGCTGGCTGCAAATGCACAGCTTAGGAGGAAAGCTTTACCCGAATGCTTCGAATTTGATCTCTTGATGGTGCCCCGGAAAGGAACTCTGGCACTTGTACTTCCCAAGTGAGCTTAGCCAGGATCTCCACGCGAGTTTATCCACAAATGGAACTCCTTGAAGCTGGCTGTGAATGCACAGATTAGGAGCAAAGCGGTACCCGCATGATACGAATTTGATCTCTTAATGGTGCCCCGTAAAGGAACTCTGGCACTTGTACTTCTCAAGTGAGCTTAGCCGGCATCTCCACGAGAGTCTAACCACAAAAGCAACACCTTCAAGATGGCTGCGAATGCACAGCTTAGGAGGAAAGCTTTACCTGCATGCTTCGATGTTGATCCCTTGATGGTGCCCCGGAAAAGAACTCTGGCACTTGTACTTCCCAAGTGAGTTTCGCCGGCATCTGCACGAGAGTCTATCCACAAATGAAACAACTTGAGGCTGGCTGCAAATGCACAGCTTAGGAGGAAAGCTTTACCCGAATGCTACGAATTTGATCTCTTGATGGTGCCCCGGAAAGGAACTCTGGCATTTGTACTTCCCAAGTGAGCTTAGCCGGCATTTCCACAAGAGTCTAACCACAAAAAGAACACCTTGAACCTGCCTGAGAATGCACAGAGTAGGAGGAATTCTTTACCCGCATGCTACGAATTTGATCTCTTGATGGTGCCGCGGAAATGAACCCTGGCACTTGTACTTCTCAAGTGAGCTTACCCCGCCTCTCCACGAGAGTGTAACCACAAAACAACACCTTGAAGCTGCCTGCGAATGCACAGCTTAGGAGGAAAGCTTTACCAGCAACCTACGAATTTGATCTCTATATGGTGCCCCGGAAAGGAACTCTGGCACTTGTATTTCCCAGGTGAGCTTAGCCGGCATGCCCACGGGAGTCTAACCACAAATGGAACACCTCGAACCTGTTTGCGAATGCACAGCCTAGGAGGAAACCGTTACCCGCATGCTACGAATTTGATGTCTTGATGCTGCCCCGGAAATGAACACTGGCACTTGTACATCCCAAGTCAGTTTAGCTGGCATCTGCACGAGAGTCTATCCACAAATGAAACACCTTGAACCTGGCTGCGAATGCACAGCTTAGTAGGAAAGCTTTACCCGCATCCTACGAATTTGATCTCTTGATGGTGCCCCAGAAAGGAACTCTGGCACTTGTACGTCTCAAGTGAGCTTAGCCGGCATTTCCACGAGAGTATAACCACAAAAGCAACACCTTGAAGCTGGCTGCTAATGCACAGCTTAGGAGGAAAGCTTTACCCTAATGCTACGAATTTGATCTGTTGACGGTGCCCTGGAAAGGAACTCTGGCACTTGTACTTCCCAAGTGAGCTTAGCCGGCATCTCCACGAGACTGTATCCACAAAATGAACACCTTCAAGCTGGCTGCGAATGCACAGCTTAGGAGGAAAGCGGTACCCGCATGCTACGAATTTGATCTCTTGATGGTGCCCAGGAAAGGAACTCTGGCACTTGTACTTCCCAAGTGAACTTAGCTGGCATCCCCACGAGACTCTATCCACAAAATGAACACCTTCAGGCTGGCTGCGAATGCACAGCGTAGGAGGAAACCTTTACCCGCATGCAACGAATTTGATCTCTTGATGGTGCACCGGAAAGGAACTCTGGCACTTGTCCTTCTCAAGTGAGCTTAGCCGGCATTTCCATGAGAGTCTAACCACAAAAGGAACACCTTGAAGCTGGCTGCGAATGCACAGCTTAGGAGAAAAGATTTACCCGAATGCTATGAATTTGATCTCTTGATGGTGCCCCGGAAAGGAACTCTGGCACTTGTTCTTCCCAAGTGAGCTTAGCAGGCATTTCCACGAGAGTCTATCCACAAAAGGAACACCTTTAACCTGCCTGCGTATGCACAGAGTGGGAGGAAATCTTTACCCGCATGCTACGAATTTCATCTGTTGATGGTGCCCTGGAAAGGAACTCTGGCAGTTGTACTTCCCAAGAAAGCTTCGCCAGCATCTCCACGAGAGTCTATCCACAAGTGGAACTCCTTGAAGCTGGCTGCGAATGCACAGCTTAGGAGGAAAGCACTACCCGCATGACACGAATTTGATCTCTTCATGGTGCCCCGGAAAGGAACTCTGGCACTTGTACTTCCCAAGTGAACTTAGCCCGCATCTGCACGAGAGTCTATCCACAAATGGAACACCTTGAAGCTGCCTGCGAATGCACAGCTTGGGAGGAAATCTTTTCCCGCATGCTACGAATTTGATCTCTTGATGGTGCCCCGGAAATCAACTCTGGCACTTGTACTTCCCAAATGAGCTTAGCCGGCATCCCCACGAGACTCTATCCACAAAATGAACACCTTCAGGCTGTCTGCGAATGCACAGCGTAGGAGGAAACATTTACAGGCATGCAACGAATTTGATCTCTTGATGGTGCCCCGGAAATGAACTCTGGCACTTGTACTTCTCAAGTGAGCTTAGCCGGCATTTCCACGAGAGTCTAACCACAAAAGGAACACCTTGAACCTGGCTGCGAATGCACAGCGTAGGAGGAAACCTTTACCCGCATGCTACGAATTTAATCACATGATTGTGCCCAGGAAAGGAACTCTGGCAGTTGTACTTCTCAAGTGAACTTAGCCAGCCTCTCCACGATAGTATAACCATAAAACAACACCTTGAAGCTGCCTGCGAATTCACAGCTTAGGAGGAAAGCTTTTCCCGCATGCTACGAATTTGACCTCTTCATGGTGCCCCGGAATTGAACTCTGGCACTTCTACTTCCCAAGTGAGCTTAGCCGGCATCTCCACGAGACTCTATCCACAAAATGAACACCTTCAAGCTGGCTGTGAATGCACAGATTAGGAGGAAAGCGGTACCCGCATGCTACGAATTTGATCTCTTGATGGTGCCCCGGAAAGGAACTCTGGCACTTGTACTTCCCAAGTGAGCTTCGCCGGCATCCCCACGAGACTCTATGCACAAAATGAACACCTTCAAACTGGCTGTGAATGCACAGCTTAGGAGGAAAGCGGTACCCGCATGCTACGAATTTGACCTCTTCATGGTGCCCCGGAAAGGAACTCTGGCACTTGTACTTCCCAAGTGAGCTTAGCCGGCATCCCCACGAGACTCTATCCACAAAATGAACACCTTCAGGCTGGCTGCCAATGCACAGCGTAGGAGGAAACCTTTAACCGCATGCAACAAATTTGATCTCTAGATGGTGCCCCGGAAAGGAACTCTGGCACTTGTACTTCTCAAGTGAGCTTAGCCGATTTTCCACGAGAGCCTAACCACAAAAGGAACACATTGAAGCTGGCTGCGAATGCACAGCTTAGGAGAAAAGCTTTACCCACATGCTACGAATTTGATCTCTTCAAGGTGCCCTGGAAAGGAACTCTGGCACTTGTTCTTCCTAAGTGAGCTTAGACGGCATTTCCACGAGAGTCTAACCACAAAAGGAACACCTTTAAGCTGCCTGCGAATGCACAGAGTAGTAGGAAATCTTTACCCGCATGGTACGAATTTCATCTGTGGCTGGTGCCCCGGAAATGAACTCTGGCACTTGTACTTCTAACGTGAGCTTATCCGGACTCTCCACGAGAGTGTAACCACAAAACAACACCTTGAAGCTGCCTGCGAATGCACAGCTTAGGAGGAAAGCTTTACCTGCATGCTTCGAAGTTGATCCCTTGATGGTGTCCCGGAAAAGAACTCTGGCACTTGTACTTCCCAAGTGAGTTTAGCCGGCATCTGCACGAGAGTCTATCCACAAATGGAACACCTTAAAGCTGGCTGCGAATGCACAGCTGAGGAGTAAAGCTTTACCTGCATGCTACGAATTTGATCTCTTGATGGTGGCCAGGAAAGGAACTGTGGCACTTGTACTTCTCCAGTGAGCTTAGCCGGGATTTCCACGAGAGTATAACAACAAAAGCAACACCTGGAAGCTGGCTGCGAATGCACAGCTTAGGAGGAAAGATTTACCCGCATGCTACGAAGTTGATCTCTTGATGGTGCCCCGGAAAGGAACTCTGGCACTTGTACTTCTCAAGTGAGCTTAGCCGTCATCTCCCGGAGAGTCTAACCACAAAAGCAACACCTTGCAGCTGGCTGTGAATGCACAGCTTAGGAGGAAAGGTTTACCCGCATGCTAAAAATTTGATCTCTTGATGGTGCCCCGGAAAGGAACTCTGGCACTTGTACTTCTCAAGTGAGCTTAGCCGGCCTCTCCACGAGAGTGTAACCACAAAACCACACCTTGAACCTGCCTGCGAATGCACAGCTTAGGAGGAAAGCGGTACCCGCATGCTACGAATTTGATCACTTGATGGTGCCCCGGAAACGAACTCTGGCATTTGTACTTCTCAAGTGAGCTTAGCTGGCCTCTCCACGAGAGTATAACCACAAAAGGAACACCTTGAACCTGGCTGCGAATGCACAGCGTAGGAGGAAACCGTTACCCGCATGCTACAAATTTCATCTCTTGATGGTGCCCCGGAAATGAACTCTGGCACTAGTACTTCCCAAGTGAGCTTAGCCCGGATCCCCACGAGACTCTATCCACAAAATGAACACCTTCAGGCTGGCTGTGTATGCCCAGCCTAGGAGGAAATCGCTATCCGCATGCTACGAATTTGATCTCTTGATGGTGCCCCGGAAAGGAGCTCTGGCACTTGTACTTCTCAAGTGAGCTTAGCCGGCATCTCCAGGAGAGTCAAACCACAAAAGCAACACCTTGAAGCTGGCTGCGAATGCACAGCTTAGGAGGAAAGATTTACCCGCATCCTACGAATTTGATCTCTTGATGGTGCCCCGGAAAGGAACTCTGGCACTTGTACTTCCCACGTGAGCTTAGCCGGAATCTGCAGGAGAGTCTATCCACAAATGAAACAACTTGAGGCTGGCTGCGAATGCACAGCTTAGGAGGAAAGCTTTACCCGCATGCTACGAATTTGATCTGTTGATGGTGCCCCGGAAAGGAACTCTGGCATTTGTACTTCCCAAGTGAGCTTAGCCGGCATTTCCACAAGAGTCTAACCACAAAAAGAACACCTTGAACCTGCCTGCGAATGCACAGAGTAGGAGGAATTCTTTACCCGCATGCTACAAATTTGATCTCTTGATGGTGCAGCGGAAATGAACTCTGGCACTTGTACTTCTCAATTGAGCTTAGCCCGCCTCTCCACGAGAGTGTAACCACAAAACAACACCTTGAAGCTGCCTGCGAATGCACAGCTTAGGAGGAAAGCTTTACCCGCGTGCTACGAATTTGGTCACATGATGGTGCCCCGGAAAAGAAC
The DNA here is from genome assembly GCF_026419965.1 of Kogia breviceps. NCBI lineage: Eukaryota > Metazoa > Chordata > Mammalia > Artiodactyla > Physeteridae > Kogia > Kogia breviceps. Next base: position 100,093,736 of record NC_081317.1, read on the forward strand.
TCTGGCACTTGTACTTCCCAAGTGAGCTTAGCTGGCATCTCCACGAGACACTGCCCACAAAATGAACACCTTCAAGCTGGCTGCGAATGCACAGATTGGGAGGAAATCGGTACCCGCATGCAACGAATTTGATCTCTTAACGGTGCCCCGGTAAGGAACTCTGGCACTTGTACTTCCCAAGTGAGCTTAGCCGGCATCCCCACGAGACTCTATCCACAAAATGAACACCTTGAAGCTGGCTGCGAATGCACAGCTTATTAGGAAAGCCATACCCGCATGCTACGAATTTGATCTCTTGATGGTACCCCGGAAAGGAACTCTGGCACTTGTACTTCCAAATTGAGCTTAGCCGGCATCCCCACGAGACTCTATCCACAAAAAGAACACCTTCAGGCTGGCTGCGAGTGCACAGCTTAGGATGAAAGCAGTACCCGCTTGCTACTAATTTGATCTCTTCATGGTGCCCCGGAAAGGAACTCTGGCACTTGTACTTCTCAAGTGGGCTTAGCCGGCATCTCCACGAGAGTCTAACCACAAATGGAACACCTTGAACCTGGCTGCGAATGCACAGCGTAGGAGGAAACCTTTACCCGAACGCTACGAATTTGATCTCTTGATGGTGCCCAGGAAAGGAACTCTGGCACTTGTACTTCTCAAGTGAGCTTAGCCGGCCTCTCCACGACAGTATAACCACAAAACAACACCTTGAAGCTGCCTGCGACTGCACAGCTTAGGAGGAAAGCTTTACCCGCATGCTACGAATTTGATCTCTTGAAGGTGCCCTGCAAAGGAACTCTGGCACTTGTACTTCTCAAGTGAGCTTAGCCGGCCTCTCCACGAGAGTGTAACCACAAAACAACACCTTGAAGTTGCCTGCGAATGCACAGCTTAGGAGGAAAGCTTTACCCGCGTGCTACGAATTTGGTCACATGATGGTGCCCCGGAAAGGAACTCTGGCACTTGTACTTCCCAAGTGAGCTTAGCTGGCATCTCCACGAGACACTACCCACAAAATGAACACCTTCAAGCTGGCTGCGAATGCACAGATTGGGAGGAAATCGGTACCCGCATGCAACGAATTTGATCTCTTAACGGTGCCCCGGTAAGGAACTCTGGCACTTGTACTTCCCAAGTGAGCTTAGCCGGCATCCCCACGAGACTCTATCCACAAAATGAACACCTTCAGGCTGGCTGCGAATGCACAGCGTAGGAGGAAAGCAGTACCCGCATGCTACGAATTTGATCTCTTGATGGTGCCCAGGAAAGGAACTCTGGCACTTGTACTTCTCAAGTGAGCTTAGCCGGCATCTCCACGAGAGTATAACCACAAAAGGAACACCTTGAAGCTGGCTGCGAATGCACAGCTTAGGAGAAAATTTTTACACGCATGCTACAAACTTGATCTCTTGATGGTGCCCCGGAAAGGAACTATGGCACTTGTATTTCCCAAGTGAGCTTAGCCGGCATCTCCAGGAGAGTCTAAACACAAAAGGAACACCTTGAACCTGCCTGCGAATGCACAGAGTAGGAGGAAATCTTTATCCGCATGCTACGAATTTGATCTCTTGAAGGTGCCCTGCAAAGGAACTCTGGCACTTGTACGTCTCAAGTGAGCTTTGCCGGCCTCTCCACGAGAGTGTAACCACAAAACATCACCTTGAAGCTGCCTGCGAATGCACAACTTAGGAGGAAGGCTTTACCCGCATGCAACGAATTTGATCTCTTGATGGTGCCCCGGAAAGGAACTCTGGCACTTGTACTTCCCAAGTGAGCTTAGCCGGCATCTCCACGAGACTCTATCCACAAAATGAAAACCTTCAAGCTAGCTGCGAATGCACAGCTTAGGAGGAAAGCGGTACCCGCATGCTACGAATTTGATCTCTTGATGGTGCCCCGTAAAGGAACTCTGGCACTTGTACTTCCCAAGTGAACTTAGCCCGCATCTGCAGGAGAGTCTATCCACAAAATGAACACCTTCAGGCTGGCTGCGAATGCACAGCATAGGAGGAAACCTTTACCCGCATGCTGCGGATTTGATCTCTTGATGGTGCCCCGGAAAGGAACTCTGGCACTTGTACTTCCCAAGTGAACTTAGCCCGCAGCTGCACGAGAGTCTATCCACAAAATGAACACCTTCAAGCTGGCGGCGACCGCTCAGCTTAGGAGGAAATCTTTTCCCGCATGCTACGAATTTGATCACTTGATGGTGCCCCGGAAAAGAACTCTGGCACTTGTACTTCCCAAGTGAGCTTAGCCGGCATCTCCACGAGACACTATCCACAAAATGAACAACTTCAAGTTGGCTGGGAATGCAAAGCTTAGGAGGAAAGTCGTACCCGCATGCAACGAATTTGATCTCTTGATGGTGCCCTGGAAAGGAACTCTGGCACTTGTTCTTCCCAAGTGAGCTTAGCCGGCATTTCCAGGAGAGTCTAACCACAAAAGGAACACCTTGAACCTGCCTGCGAATGCACAGAGTAGGAGGAAATCTTTACCCGCATGGTACGAATTCCATCTCTTGATGGTGCCCCGGAAAGGAACTCTGGCAGTTGTACTTCCCAAGTAAGCTTAGCCAGCATCTCCACGAGAGTCTATCCACAAATGGAACTCCTTGAAGCTGGCTGCGAATGCACAGCTTAGGAGGAAAGCAGTACCCACATGCTACGAATTTGATCTCTTGATGGTGCCCCGGAAAGAAACTCTGGCACTTGTACTTCCCAAGTGATCTTAGCTGGCATCTCCACGAGACTCTATCCACAAAATGAACACCTTCAAGCTGGCTGCGACTGCACAGCTTAGGAGTAAAGCGGTACCCGCATGTAACGATTTTGATCTCTTGATGGTGCCCCGGAAAGGAACTCTGGCACTTGTACTTCCCAGGTGAGCTTTGCCGGAATCCCCACGAGACTCTTTCCACAAAACTAACACCTTCAGGCTGGCTGCGAATGCCCAGGTTTGGAGGAAAGCGATACCCATATGCTACGAATTTGATCTCTTGATGGTGCCCCGGAAAGGCACTCTGGCACGTGTACTTCCCAAGTGAGCTTCGCCGGCATCCCAACGAGACTCTATCCACAAAATGAACACCTTCAGGCTGGCTGCGAGTGCACAGCTTAGGAGGAAGCAGTACCCGCATGCAACGAATTTGATCTCTTGATGGTGCCCCAGAAAGGAACTCTGGCACTTGTACGTCTCAAGTGAGCTTAGCCGGCATCTCCACGAGAGTATAAGCACAAAACAACACCTTGAAGCAGCCGGCGAATGCACAGCTTATGAGGAAAGCTTTACCTGCATCTTGCTAATTTGATTTCTTGTTGGTGCCCTGGAAAGGAACTGTGGCACTTGCACTTCCCATGTGAGCTTAGCCGGCATCTCCACGAGACTCTATCCACAAAATGAACACCTTCAAGCTGGCTGCGAATTCACAGCGTAGAAGGAAACTGGTACCCGCATGCTACGAATTTGATATCTTGATGATGCCCCAGAAAGAACTCTGGCACTTGTACTTCCCAAGTGAGCTTAGCCGGCATCCCCACGAGACTCTATCCACGAAATGAATACCTTCAGGCTGGCTGCGAATGCACCGCTTAGGAGGACAGCAGTACCCACATGCTACTAATTTGATCTCTTCATTGTGCCCCGAAAAGGAACTCTGGCACTTGTACTTCTCAAGTGAGCTTAGCCGGCATCTCCACGAGAGTCTAACCACAAAATGAAAACCTTTAAGCTGGCTGCGAATGCACAGCATAGGAGGAAACTGGTACCCGCATGCTACGAATTTTATATCTTGATGATGCCCCGGAAAGAACTCTGGCACTTGTACATCCCAAGTGAGCTTAGCCGGCATCCCCACGAGACTCTATCCACAAAATGAATACCTTCAGGCTGGCTGCAAGTGCACAGCTTAGGATGAAAGCAGTACCCGCTTGCTACTAATTTGATCTCTTCATGGTGCCCCGGAAAGGAACTCTGGCACTTGTACTTCTCAAGTGGGCTTAGCCGGCATCTCCACGAGAGTCTAACCACAAATGGAACACCTTGAACCTGGCTGCGAATGCACAGCGTAGGAGGAAACCTTTACCCGAACGCTACGAATTTGATCTCTTGATGGTGCCCAGGAAAGGAACTCTGGCACTTGTACTTCTCAAGTGAGCTTAGCCGGCCTCTCCACGACAGTATAACCACAAAACAACACCTTGAAGCTGCCTGCGACTGCACAGCTTAGGAGGAAAGCTTTACCCGCATGCTACGAATTTGATCTCTTGAAGGTGCCCTGCAAAGGAACTCTGGCACTTGTACTTCTCAAGTGAGTTTAGCCGGCCTCTCCACGAGAGTGTAACCACAAAACAACACCTTGAAGCTGCCTGCGAATGCACAGCTTAGGAGGAAAGCTTTACCCGCGTGCTACGAATTTGGTCACATGATGGTGCCCCGGAAAGGAACTCTGGCACTTGTACTTCCCAAGTGAGCTTCGCCGGCATCCCCACTAGACTCTATGCACAAAATGAACACCTTCAAGCTGGCTGCGAATGCACAGATTGGGAGGAAATCGGTACCCGCATGCAACGAATTTGATCTCTTAACGGTGCCCCGGTAAGGAACTCTGGCACTTGTACTTCCCAAGTGAGCTTAGCCGGCATCCCCACGAGACTCTATCCACAAAATGAACACCTTGAAGCTGGCTGCGAATGCACAGCTTAGGAGGAATGCCGTACCCGCATGCTACGAATTTGATCACTTGATGGTACCCCGGAAAGGAACTCTGGCACTTGTACTTCCCAAGTGAGCTTCGCCGGCATCCCCACGAGACTCTATGCACAAAATGAACACCTTCAAACTGGCTGCGAATGCACAGCTTAGGAGGAAAGCGGTACCCGCATGCTACGAATTTGACCTCTTCATGGTGCCCCGGAAAGGAACTCTGGCACTTGTACTTCCCAAGTGAGCTTAGCCGGCATCCCCACGAGACTCTATCCACAAATTGAACACCTTCAGGCTGGCTGCGAATGCACAGCATAGGAGGAAACCTTTAACCGCATGCAACGAATTTGATCTCTAGATGGTGCCCCGGAAAGGAACTCTGGCACTTGTACTTCTCAAGTGAGCTTAGCCGATTTTCCACGAGAGCCTAACCACAAAAGGAACACATTGAAGCTGGCTGCGAATGCACAGCTTAGGAGAAAAACTTTACCCACATGCTACGAATTTGATCTCTTCATGGTGCCCTGGAAAGGAACTCTGGCACTTGTTCTTCCTAAGTGAGCTTAGACGGCATTTCCACGAGAGTCTAACCACAAAAGGAACACCTTGAACCTGCCTGCGAATGCACAGAGTATGAAGAATTCTGTACCTGCATGCCACGAATTTGATCTCTTGATGGTGCCCCGGAAATGAACTCTGGCACTTGTACTTCTAACGTGAGCTTATCCGGCCTCTCCACGAGAGTGTAACCACAAAACAACACCTTGAAGCTGCCTGCGAATGCACAGCTTGGGAGGAAAGCGGTACCCGCATGCTACGAATTTGATCACTTGATGGTGCCCCGTAAAGGAACTCTGGCACTTGTACTTCTCAAGTGAGCTTAGCCGGCATCTCCACGAGAGTCTAACCACAAAAGCAACACCTTGAAGCTGGCTGCGAATGCACAGCTTAGGAGGAAAGCTTTACCTGCATGCTTCGAAGTTGATCCCTTGATGGTGCCCCGGAAAAGAACTCTGGCACTTGTACTTCCCAAGTGAGTTTAGCCGGCATCTGCACGAGAGTCTATCCACAAATGGAACACCTTAAAGCTGGCTGCGAATGCACAGCTGAGGAGTAAAGCTTTACCTGCATGCTACGAATTTGATCTCTTGATGGTGGCCAGGAAAGGAACTGTGGCACTTGTACTTCTCCAGTGAGCTTAGCCGGGATTTCCACGAGTGTATAACAACAAAAGCAACATCTGGAAGCTGGCTGCGAATGCACAGCATAGGAGGAAAGATTTACCCGCATGCTACGAAGTTGATCTCTTGATGGTGCCCCGGAAAGGAATTCTGGCAGTTGTACTTCCCAAGTGAGCTTAGCCGGCATCTGCATGAGAGTCTATCCACAAATGAAACACCTTGAAGCTGGCTGCAAATGCACAGCTTAGGAGGAAAGCTTTACCCGCATGCTACGAATTTGATCTCTTGATGGTGCCCCGGAAAGGAACTCTGGCACTTGTACTTCTCAAGTAAGCTTAGCCGTCATCTCCCGGAGAGTCTAACCAGAAAAGCAACACCTTGCAGCTGGCTGTGAATGCACAGCTTAGGAGGAAAGCTTTACCCGCATGCTACAAATTTGATCTCTTGATGGTGCCCCGGAAATGAACTCTGGCACTAGTACTTCCCAAGTGAGCTTAGCCGGGATACCCACGAGACTCTATCCACAAAATGAACACCTTCAGGCTGGCTGTGTATGCCCAGCCTAGGAGGTAATTGGTATCCGCATGCTACGAATTTGATCTCTTGATGGTGGCCAGGAAAGGAACTGTGGCACTTGTACTTCTCCAGTGAGCTTAGCCGGGTTTTCCACGAGAGTATAACAACAAAAGCAACACCTGGAAGCTGGCTGCGAATGCACAGCTTAGGAGGAAAGATTTACCCGCATGCTACGAAGTTGATCTCTTGATGGTGCCCCGGAAAGGAACTCTGGCACTTGTACTTCTCAAGTAAGCTTAGCCGTCATCTCCCGGAGAGTCTAACCAGAAAAGCAACACCTTGCAGCTGGCTGTGAATGCACAGCTTAGGAGGAAAGCTTTACCCGCATGCTACAAATTTGATCTCTTGATGGTGCCCCGGAAATGAACTCTGGCACTAGTACTTCCCAAGTGAGCTTAGCCGGCATTCCCATGAGACTCTATCCACAAAATGAACATCTTCAGGCTGGCTGCGAATGCACAGCGTAGGAGGAAACCTTTACACGCATGCAAGGAATTTGATCTCTTGATGGTCCACCGGAAAGGAACTCTGGCTCTTGTACTTCTCACGTGAGCTTAGCCGGCATTTCCACGAGAGTATAACCACAAATGGAACACCTTGAAGCTGGCTGCGAATGCACAGCTTAGGAGAAAAGCTTTATACGCATGCTACGAACTTGATATCTTGATGGTGCCCCGGAAAGGAACTCTGGCACTTGTATTTCCCAAGTGAGCTTCGCCGGCATTTCCATGAGAGTCTAACCACAAATCGAACACCTTTAACCTGTCTGCGAATGCACAGCGTAGGGGGAATCCTTTACCCGCATGCTACGAATTTGATCTCTTGATGGTGCCGCGGAAAGTAACTCTGGCTCTTGTACTTCTCAAGTGAGCTTAGCCGGCATTTCCACGAGAGTATAACCACAAAAGGAACACCTTGAAGCTGCCTGCGACTGCACAGCTTAGGAGGAAAGCTTTACCCGCATGCTACGAATTGGATCTCTTGAAGGTGCCCTGCAAAGGAACTCTGGCACTTGTACTTCTCAAGTGAGCTTAGCCGGCCTCTCCACGAGAGTGTAACCACAAAACAACACCTTGAAGTTGCCTGCGAATGCACAGCTTAGGAGGAAAGCTTTACCCGCGTGCTACGAATTTGGTCACATGATGGTGCCCCGGAAAGGAACTCTGGCACTTGTACTTCCCAAGTGAGCTTAGCTGGCATCTCCACGAGACACTACCCACAAAATGAACACCTTCAAGCTGGCTGCGAATGCACAGATTGGGAGGAAATCGGTACCCGCATGCAACGAATTTGATCTCTTAATGGTGCCCCGGTAAGGAACTCTGGCACTTGTACTTCCCAAGTGAGCTTAGCCGGCATCCCCACGAGACTCTATCCACAAAATGAACACCTTGAAGCTGGCTGCGAATGCACAGCTTAGGAGGAAAGCCGTACCCGCATGCTAAGAATTTGATCTCTTGATGGTACCCCGGAAAGGAACTCTGGCACTTGTACTTCCCAAGTGAGCTTAGCCGGCATCCCCACGAGACTCTATCCACAAAATGAACACCTTCAGGCTGGCTATGAATGCACAGCGTAGGAGGAAAGCAGTACCCGCATGCTACGAATTTGATCTCTTGATGGTGCCCAGGAAAGGAACTCTGGCACTTGTACTTCTCAAGTGAGCTTAGCCGGCCTCTCCACGACAGTATAACCACAAAACAACACCTTGAAGCTGCCTGCGACTGCACAGCTTAGGAGGAAAGCTTTACCCGCATGCTACGAATTTGATCTCTTGAAGGTGCCCTGCAAAGGAACTCTGGCACTTGTACTTCTCAAGTGAGCTTAGCCGGCCTCTCCACGAGAGTGTAACCACAAAACAACACCTTGAAGTTGCCTGCGAATGCACAGCTTAGGAGGAAAGCTTTACCCGCGTGCTACGAATTTGGTCACATGATGGTGCCCCGGAAAGGAACTCTGGCACTTGTACTTCCCAAGTGAGCTTAGCTGGCATCTCCACGAGACACTACCCACAAAATGAACACCTTCAAGCTGGCTGCGAATGCACAGATTGGGAGGAAATCGGTACCCGCATGCAACGAATTTGATCTCTTAACGGTGCCCCGGTAAGGAACTCTGGCACTTGTACTTCCCAAGTGAGCTTAGCCGGCATCCCCACGAGACTCTATCCACAAAATGAACACCTTCAGGCTGGCTGCGAATGCACAGCGTAGGAGGAAAGCAGTACCCGCATGCTACGAATTTGATCTCTTGATGGTGCCCAGGAAAGGAACTCTGGCACTTGTACTTCTCAAGTGAGCTTAGCCGGCATCTCCACGAGAGTATAACCACAAAAGGAACACCTTGAAGCTGGCTGCGAATGCACAGCTTAGGAGAAAATTTTTACACGCATGCTACAAACTTGATCTCTTGATGGTGCCCCGGAAAGG